>NC_140591.1:391502905-392165048 GCF_964204655.1 Triturus cristatus | reverse complement strand
AACGAGAAGTGTTTTGGATCAGAAGGCTGGATACCATGAGACCAAGAGGGCTTAATGACAAACTGGAGATGGGATGTTTCTTATGAGACATATAGTTTGTTCATAACATTCTTCAACCAAACATGAAGATTCGTTATGCCATAGCAAGGGGCATTCTCAAGAAACATCCATTGATGTAGTCATTAGAAACAGTGGTGAAATAACATCCAATTAGTTCCATGATGGCTTGAGGTAGGATTTCTAGACACCCACTACAGTTGACATTCTAACACATACATAATATGTGTTTTTTATACAAGGATTGAATGGTGGTCAGACCTGTTCAGTTTGTTAAGTCTCTGAATTGTCTATTGTTATAATGTTGACTTGATGCAGGTGAAACACCAGCACTAAATCTGGGAAAATAGGTTATCGACCACACACATATCTGGACTATATTTCCCCATGATAACACTAACACGATGACTCTACCTCTGGGATGACACGTTTTATGACGGTCGGTTTCCATTCCAACATGGCGACTAGGTATTTGGACGTTTTCCAGCGTTTAGCATCTAAGAGTTAAGAGTTCAATTACCAAGCGGTGTAACTCCACTAGCGTAGCACTCTTTATAATTCTCTGATAGATGACGTATCAGAAGTAGCAACTGTCTTCCATCTCATTCGATCAGCACTATAGTATGTTTGTGATGACCTCTTCCTTTATGGCATACATTGGAAACATATTCCAATATGGCGGCCGCAAATTCTGATTCTATCCTGAGTACCTCACACTTGAGCTCATGATCGGCTCGGCGCATACACTTCCTTTAAATTGCCTAAATACTTCTGGTTCCTGGACGGTCGTCTCGATGCGGGGATCATTTTTGATTCTTCATTGGTAAGAATGTTGATTTACCTCTTCATGAGTATCAGGATTTACTTAAGATGGATGGGAATTTGATGAAGGCCAATGTTTTTATGTCTAATAGGGAGGGAATACCGGATGCATTAGGTTTTCAGGTATGAGAGCACAGGAACCCTATCCTTTTTTGTGTATTGTCGAGGGAAGCTCGTTGAGTTACTTACGGGCTGTGATTTCATTCACAGAAACTGCATCAGTTAAGAACTAGCAGTACGCTTTGAAATATTTTAGTAAGGAGAGAAGTTTGGTTACTTTGATATCTAGCAGAGACCACGTCTGCTTGATGTTATTGAGTTTGTTCCGGGCTTGGTGCACCCTTGTTACAACACAGCTAAGGCGGTTAGTTAAGAATGGTGATCTGGATCTCATGAATGTGGATGATACCGGCGATTTGCTCATTTTTGTTAAAGATGATTGACAATGCATGACTGAGCTGACTTATTGACATAACTTGGGATGGAGTCTATTCACTGATTAACAAATATAAATAGCAACAGAGTTAACGTATCATTTGGAGCTATGCGATATCCAACCACGAATGCACAAGAAATACTGTTAATTTTTATTTGTGTTACAGATACGACCCTGATGAAGGGACATGTGTCCCAAAATGCATTGGGCTCACAGCGGATCGCGATTCATCCGAATTGATAATTTTGTTACATGCTTTACTTTCTATGTATTAAAAAATGCAATATGCAGAAAACATGTTTTGACTGATCTTTAAAGATACTTATAACATGTGAAAAAATATACATGTGATATTATCGTTAGGTAATTACAACGTGATATTAAATGATCATTGTATAAACAATATAAAGTTGTTGGTGTAATATTTACAAGCAGTGCATACCTTTGTCCAAGGAGCCAGTTGGTTCTTGGCCCCCCAGTGCAACGCTATGGCATAGCCATCACCTGTTTTGTTTTATAGGTGGATGAGAATTAATGTATGTGGATATAAGTACGCTTGACTTATATATCTTAGCCCATTGCTCCATATGGGCATTGCATTGTGATTGAGGGAGTGTCCTCAGTGATGAGATGACACAGCAACATGCCCAGGATAATTGTGATAATTAATATGTATACTGAATATGGGTTGGATTCACAATTGTTGTTGTGATTAGAGGAATATTGTTGTGACATACACTCTGTAGTGGTAAGAGAGATGTGAAATGCAACATGGGGCATTGTGTTTAGTTGTGTTGTAGTAATAGACATTACTTATGTTCAAGTGGCCCTCAGCTTGCAGATGCTATAATGACAAGATTAAGTTTGCATGTTACCCATTCACTGTAGATTATGTAATATAATCGGTGGGGACATTCATCCCTCCAAGATGGTGGACCTGAGGTCAGCGGTATAGTGTACTGTGTGAATGGAGTGTGAATAACTTGAAGGCATCTGTTGCATATTTTTGCCTAGCTTTCAGAATACGAGAGGTCGTGTAGCAAAATTCTCTTTCAGTGCTTAATTTTTGATGGTGATTTCTCATGCTCAGCATCAGCAAATATTTCGCAGGGCCCGTGCTTTAGAACTGTTCTCCTGTGGGCGGTGGACCCAATAATTATTAAATGTACATGTTGTTATGATCCTATATCTGCTGCGCTATTCTGGAAGGCACAGATCCCATATAGTGAAGCGTTGAGTACATGCCTTCATCACATCTTCGCATGATTGAGGGCCACTCACCTCTACCAAGATTTGCAAATAGTTTAACTATATGTACTATAATACTTTCCGTGTTATGGTGGCCATCTTGGAAAGTTGACTGTATAAAGGCATGAATAGCGAGCATCTGTGCTTGGTATTCTGTTTCTATGTTGACAAGTAGGTGTTGCCCTTCCTGTAAAGAGCTCGCCCTTTGCCCTGGATCCTTTTCACTACATGCACAGCATGCTGGAATCAAGCTGCTGCATGTTCATTGGTATCTACGCCAGCAGAGCCTGTTATGGCTTCGGTAGTGCTGGGGTCTCGGAATTGCATGCCATTCTTCGCAGACCCCCAGAGATGCTTTTGAGTGCAGTTGGCACTCCCTGTCAGAGCGGAATAGAGTGGAAGAGGCACGAACTGCCAATGGCAAGTCAGCTAAACGTACTGGCAGAGTGCCTGCCACGTACGATGTGTCTTTCCGATTTATCACTTTGTGATTGCTTGATTGCTTTTACAGAAACTCGTGGTCATTGTTCACAATGTGGATTCTGCCTGTCATCTCTGAGCTAATCTCATGTCCCATGAATTAAGGTCAAAGTGTTAACCTTTCATGTCAAAAAGAAATACGCATCTAACCATTATAGGTGAACTGCACAGTGTGAAATTAGAGAATCTGGTGTCAATCCAACTTCCCTGCTTGAAAAAAATTGTGTCATCTTAGGTGAAAACTTTACTTCACCAAAGTGCCACCTTTTTGTTCATTATCACACATTAGAGCACCTTTAAATACACACGTTTAGGATGTGTGCTTCACAAAAACCTCTCTTGTCTTTTGTTAATTTATTAGCCTATAACGTTGCTCTATCGATAATTATCTAGGCCTTAATAAAAGGTGCATATCATTGGAGCCAATGGTAGCATTGGGTGGAGCCGGCGGCAGTGGGTGGTGGCCTCTTAAGAATATATTTTTTCACCTGTACTTATTATTTTACAAATTAAGCACTGCTGTGGTAAGTGGAGCAATTCGCACACAGGATTGGTTTACAATTTTTGTTTTCTGATCGATTCGGGTTAAAGCTCGTTCCAATTTTTCTTGATTAGTACCGGACTTCAGGAGAAATTATGGGCTGAGATTACATTGAAGGCTGAGAAATTGAGGGCACTTAGTATGGATGGAAGTGAGGTGTACTATATAGACTCATTGAGCCGCAGCAAAGTTTCTATGCGTATTAGTTTTTTATGTCACTAGTGCCAGACAATAATGAGTGATGTTATCTAGTGCTAATGACGCCTGAAGACTGATTGTTCAGGGTGTGGGGTGACACCAGGTCTTGATATTCAAATGTAGTTGAATCTCTTAGCACACCAGCATGTGAATAAGAAAAGGTGTATTATCCAATTACTACTCATGCAGATTTGTAAGTTTTTTCTGTTTGTTGTACCTTCATGGTGGTCGCACTGGGCAGAGATGGCCAATATAAGAGGTGGCAGTGTATATCAGGCTCTTGGATTAATTAGGATGGTTTGATTTTATCACAGCTTACTTGGAGACTCACAGATGATGTAAACTACATTCCACACTAAGGTGGGAGTAACTTGCGAGTTGTAGTATGAGCATAAGATGGTGCAGCACTGGGACATAGGATTTCTCTGGTTTCTGTTTCTGCAATGTGCAGGTGTGGTTTTCAGATGACTATGTCCTGAGGAGACCCTTTAACCCCTTCGCTGCTAGGCCTTTTCCCCTCCTGTGCTAAGCCTTTTTTGGGCTATTTGGGGTAGTGCGCGCTTAGGCCCCTGTAACTTTTTGACCACATTAGGTATCCACGCCAAATTTGCGTCCTTTTCTTCCAACATCATGGGGATTCTAAAGGTACCCAGGGTTTGTGGATTCTCCTAGAGGGTTCCCAGAAATTAGTCAAAATACAGCAAAATTTTGTTTTTTTTGGGAAAAATGGGGAAAAGTGGCTGCAAATGAAAGCGTCTGGGTTTTTCTCTGCAAATGATATCAAAAAAGGGTTTGTGGGGCTGAAATCACAATTTCTCCAGCTTTTAGGGAATGACAGTTTTTTGTTAGAAATCCAACATTTTTTACACAGTTTTGACATTTTTCTGGGACATACCCTATTTTTGCTATTTTTTGTGCTTTGAACCTCCTTCCAGATAATGGTAAAAATGGGTAGAAAAGCAATAATGGATCCTGAAAAGCTATACATTTTTGAAAAGTAGACAAAATTCTGAATTCAGCAAGGGGTCATATGTGTAGATCCATCAAGGTTTCTTTATAGAAACTAACAGGTAAATATAGGAAAAATTAAAAATTTGTTGAAAAAAGCAGCCTTTTGAGTCAACGTTTTCACCTGTAACTTCTTCGAATTATGACATCTCTTTGAAAGCAATGTACCGTTACATCCGGTGGACCTTCCTGGTTGTGGGGATATATAGGACTTGTAGGTTCACCAAGAGCCCAACGAACCCAGAGTAAAAAACTGAGCAGCATTTTGTAATGTTTTTTTTTTTGTTCCGGGTATATAGCAATTATTGTGGGAAAAAGTATACATGGAAAAATCGGTATGAAAGACACCTATGTATTTCTGAAATGGGAACAAATTACAGAGTTTAGAAACAGTGCATATTTGCACATTTTCGAAATTGGGAATGCTCATACTTGCATGACAATTAATGGTAATTTTTCAAAATGACTTTTTTTTTACACAATGTCTTTCATTTGGAAGGGAGAAATGCATCAAAAATCAATAGGTAATAACAGTTGCTTTACAAATCTGAACTACCCTAAGTCTCCCGATAAAAATGGTACCACACTTGTGTGGGTAGGCATAGTGCCCACGACAGGAAGTGGCTCAAAACCTAAGGTGAACGCACCACATTTTCACACTGAAAATTTACACTTTTTTTGCGAAGAGTCTAGCTGTAGTTTTTGAACCCTAGCCCTGCCGGCACCTAGGGAAACCTAGCAAACCTATACATTTTTGTAAACTAGACACCCAGGGGAATCCAGGATGGGGTGACTTGACTGCCTCCCACCATGGTCTGTTACCCAGAATCCCTTGCAAACGTAAAAAAATGACAAAAAAAACACATTTTCCCCACATTTCTGGGATGGAAAGTTCTGGAATCTGCGTGGATCCACAAATGTCCACCCACCCTGCGTTCCCCAAAGTCCTACGAGAAAAATGGTACCTCACTTGTGCGGGTCGGCCTAGTGCCCGCGACAGGAAACGGTGCAAAACGCAACGTCGTCACACCTCAATTTTGCAGTGAAAAATGACCCCTTTTTGGCAAAGTGACTAGCTGTAGTTTTTGAACCCTAGCCCTGCCGGCACCTAGGGAACCCTAGCAAACCTATACATTTTTGAAAACTAGACACCCAGGGGAATCCAGGATGGGGTGACTTGACTGCCTCCCACCATGGTCTGTTACCCAGAATCCCTTGCAAACGTAAAAAAATGACAAAAAAACCACATTTTCCCCACATTTCTGGGATGGAAAGTTCTGGAATCTGCGTGGATCCACAAATTTCCACCCACCCCGCGTTCCCCAAAGTCCTATGAGAAAAATGGTACCTCACTTGTGCGGGTCGGCCTAGTGCCCGTGACAGGAAACGGCACAAAACGCAACGTGGTCACACCTCAATTTTGCAGTGAAAAATGACCCTTTTTTGGCAAAGTGACTAGCTGTAGTTTTTTAACCTTAGCCCTGCCGGCACCTAGGGAAACCTAGCAAACCTATACATTTTTGAAAACTAGACACCCAGGGGAATCCAGGATGGGGTGACTTGACTGCCTCCCACCATGGTCTGTTACCCAGAATCCCTTGCAAATGTAAAATAATGACAAAAAAAACACATTTTCCCCACATTTCTGGGATGGAAAGTTCTGGAATCTGCGTGGATCCAAAAATTTCCACCCACCCCGCGTTCCCCAAAGTCCTACGAGAAAAATGGTACCTCACTTGTGCGGGTCGGCCTAGTGCCCGCGACAGGAAACGGCGCAAAACACAACGTGGTCACACCTCAATTTTGCAGTGAAAAATGACCCTTTGTTGGCAAAGTGACTAGCTGTAGTTTTTTAACCCTAGCCCTGCCGGCACCTAGGGAAACCTAGCAAACCTATACATTTTTGAAAACTAGACACCCAGGGGAATCCAGGATGGGGTGACTTGACTGCCTCCCACCATGGTCTGTTACCCAGAATCCCTTGCAAACGTAAAAAAATTACAAAAAAAACACATTTTCCCCACATTTCTGGGATGGAAAGTTCTGGAATCTGCGAGGATCCACAAATTTCCAACCACCCCATGTTCCCCAAAGTCCTACGAGAAAAATGGTACCTCACTTGTGCGGGTCGGCCTAGTGCCCGCGACAGGAAACGGCGCAAAACGCAACGTGGTCACACCTCAATTTTGCAATGAAAAATGACCCTTTTTTGGCAATGTGACTAGCTGTAGTTTTTTAACCCTAGCCCTGCCGGCACCTAGGGAAAACTAGCAAACCTATACATTTTTGAAAACTAGACACCCAGGGGAATCCAGGATGGGGTGACTTGACTGCCTCCCACCATGGTCTGTTACCCAGAATCCCTTGCAAACGTAAAAAAATGACAAAAAAAACACATTTTCCCCACATTTCTGGGATGGAAAGTTCTGGAATCTGCGTGGATCCACAAATTTCCATCCACCCCGCGTTCCCCAAAGTCCTACGAGAAAAATGGTACCTCACTTGTGCTGGTCGGCCTAGTGCCCGCGACAGGAAACGGCGCAAAACGCAACGTGGTCACACCTCAATTTTGTAGTGAAAAATGACCCTTTTTTGGCAAAGTGACTAGCTGTAGTTTTCGAACCCTAGCCCTGCCGGCACCTAGGGAAACCTAGCAAACCTATACATTTTTGAAAACTAGACACCCAGGGGAATCCAGGATGGGGTGACTTGACTGCCTCCCACCATGGTCTGTTACCCAGAATCCCTTGCAAACGTAAACAATTGACAAAAAAACACATTTTCCCCACATTTCTGGGATGGAAAGTTCTGGAATCTACGTGGATCCACAAATTTCCACCCACCCCGCGTTCCCCAAAGTCCTACGAGAAAAATGGTACCTCACTTGTGCGGGTCGGCCTAGTGCCCGCGACAGGAAACGGCGCAAAACACAACGTGGTCACACCTCAATTTTGCAGTGAAAAATGACCCTTTTTTGGCAAAGTGACTAGCTGTAGTTTTTTAACCCTAGCCCTGCCGGCACCTAGGGAAACCTAGCAAACCTATACATTTTTGAAAACTAGACACCCAGGGGAATCCAGGATGGGGTGACTTGACTGCCTCCCACCATGGTCTGTTACCCAGAATCCCTTGCAAACGTAAAAAAATTACAAAAAAAACACATTTTCCCCACATTTCTGGGATGGAAAGTTCTGGAATCTGCGAGGATCCACAAATTTCCAACCACCCCATGTTCCCCAAAGTCCTACGAGAAAAATGGTACCTCACTTGTGCGGGTCGGCCTAGTGCCCGCGACAGGAAACGGCGCAAAACGCAACGTGGTCACACCTCAATTTTGCAATGAAAAATGACCCTTTTTTGGCAATGTGACTAGCTGTAGTTTTTTAACCCTAGCCCTGCCGGCACCTAGGGAAAACTAGCAAACCTATACATTTTTGAAAACTAGACACCCAGGGGAATCCAGGATGGGGTGACTTGACTGCCTCCCACCATGGTCTGTTACCCAGAATCCCTTGCAAACGTAAAAAAATGACAAAAAAAACACATTTTCCCCACATTTCTGGGATGGAAAGTTCTGGAATCTGCGTGGATCCACAAATTTCCATCCACCCCGCGTTCCCCAAAGTCCTACGAGAAAAATGGTACCTCACTTGTGCTGGTCGGCCTAGTGCCCGCGACAGGAAACGGCGCAAAACGCAACGTGGTCACACCTCAATTTTGTAGTGAAAAATGACCCTTTTTTGGCAAAGTGACTAGCTGTAGTTTTTGAACCCTAGCCCTGCCGGCACCTAGGGAAACCTAGCAAACCTATACATTTTTGAAAACTAGACACCCAGGGGAATCCAGGATGGGGTGACTTGACTGCCTCCCACCATGGTCTGTTACCCAGAATCCCTTGCAAACGTAAACAATTGACAAAAAAACACATTTTCCCCACATTTCTGGGATGGAAAGTTCTGGAATCTACGTGGATCCACAAATTTCCACCCACCCCGCGTTCCCCAAAGTCCTACGAGAAAAATGGTACCTCACTTGTGCGGGTCGGCCTAGTGCCCGCGACAGGAAACGGCGCAAAACGCAACGTGGTCACACCTCAATTTTGCAGTGAAAAATGACCCTTTTTTGGCAAAGTGACTAGCTGTAGTTTTTGAACCCTAGCCCTGCCGGCACCTAGGGAAACCTAGCAAACCTATACATTTTTGAAAACTAGACACCCAGCGGAATCCAGGATGGGGTGACTTGACTGCCTCCCACCATGGTCTGTTACCCAGAATCCCTTGCAAACGTAAAAAAATGACAAAAAAAACACATGTTCCCCACATTTCTGAGATGGAAAGTTCTGGAATCTGCGTGGATCCACAAATTTCCACCCACCCCGCGTTCCCCAAAGTCCTACGAGAAAAATGGTACCTCACTTGTGCGGGTCGGCCTAGTGCCCGCGACAGGAAACGGCGCAAAACGCAACGTGGTCACACCTCAATTTTGCACTGAAAAATGACCCTTTTTTGGCAAAGTGACTAGCTGTAGTTTTTGAACCCTAGCCCTGCCGGCACCTAGGGAAACCTAGCAAACCTATACATTTTTGAAAACTAGACACCCAGGGGAATCCAGGATGGGGTGACTTGACTGCCTCCCACCATGGTCTGTTACCCAGAATCCCTTGCAAACGTAAAAAAATGACAAAAAAAACACATTTTCCCCACATTTCTGAGATGGAAAGTTCTGGAATCTGCGTGGATCCACAAATTTCCACCCACCCCGCGTTCCCCAAAGTCCTACGAGAAAAATGGTACCTCACTTGTGCGGGTCGGCCTAGTGCCCGCGACAGGAAACGGCGCAAAACGCAACGTGGTCACACCTCAATTTTGCAGTGAAAAATGACCCTTTTTTGGCAAAGTGACTAGTTGTAGTTTTTGAACCCTAGCCCTGCCGGCACCTAGGGAAACCTAGCAAACCTATACATTTTTGAAAACTAGACACCCAGGGGAATCCAGGATGGGGTGACTTGACTGCCTCCCACCATGGTCTGTTACCCAGAATCCCTTGCAAACGTAAAAAAATGACAAAAAAACACATTTTCCCCACATTTCTGGGATGGAAAGTCCTGGAATCTGCGTGTATCCACAAATTTCCACCCACCCTGCGTTCCCCAAAGTCCTACGAGAAAAATGGTACCTCACTTGTGCGGGTCGGCCTAGTGCCCGCGACAGGAAACGGCGCAAAACGCAACGTGGTCACACCTCAATTTTGCAGTGAAAAATGACCCTTTTTTGGCAAAGTGACTAGCTGTAGTTTTTTAACCCTAGCCCTGCCGGCACCTAGGGAAACCTAGCAAACCTATACATTTTTGAAAACTAGACACCCAGGGGAATCCAGGATGGGGTGACTTGACTGCCTCCCACCATGGTCTGTTACCCAGAATCCCTTGCAAACGTAAAAAAATGACAAAAAAAACACATTTTCCCCACATTTCTGGGATGGAAAGTTCTGGAATCTGCGTGGATCCACAAATTTCCATCCACCCCGCGTTCCCCAAAGTCCTACGAGAAAAATGGTACCTCACTTGTGCTGGTCGGCCTAGTGCCCGCGACAGGAAACGGCGCAAAACGCAACGTGGTCACACCTCAATTTTGCAGTGAAAAATGACCCTTTTTTGGCAAAGTGACTAGCTGTAGTTTTTGAACCCTAGCCCTGCCGGCACCTAGGGAAACCTAGCAAGCCTATACATTTTTGAAAACTAGACACCCAGGGGAATCCAGGATGGGGTGACTTGACTGCCTCCCACCATGGTGTGTTACCCAGAATCCCTTGCAAACGTAAAAAAATGACAAAAAAAACACATTTTCCCCACATTTCTGGGATGGAAAGTTCTGGAATCTGCGTGGATCCACAAATTTCCACCCACCCGCGTTCCCCAAAGTCCTACGAGAAAAATGGTACCTCACTTGTGCGGGTCGGCCTAGTGCCCGAGACAGGAAATGGCGCAAAACGCAACGTGGTCACACCTCAATTTTGCAGTGAAAAATGACCCTTTTTTGGCAAAGTGACTAGCTGTAGTTTTTGAACCCTAGCCCTGCCGGCACCTAGGAAAACCTACCAAACCCACACTTTTCTGAAAACTAGACACCCGGTGGCTTCCAGGGAGGTATGGCTTGCGTGGATCCCCCAACGTTTCCTTACCCAGAATCCCCTGCAAACCTACATTTTTGCTGAAAAAATCACTTTTTTCACACATTTTGGGGTGGGAAAGTTGTGGCATCACCGGGCTCACACAAATTTACCACCACCCAGCGTTCCCCCAGGTCTCCCGGTAAAAATGGTGCCTCACTTGTGTGGGAGGCCCAAGTACCCGCGGCAGGCAAGGGCCCGAAACGTAGTGAGGCGACATTTGGGATAGGCCATTTTGATGTCGCCTCACTACGTTTTGGGCCCTTGCCTGCCGCGGGTACTTGGGCCTCCCACACAAGTGAGGCACCATTTTTACCGGGAGACCTGGGGGATCGCTGGGTGGTGGTAAATTTGTGTGAGCCCGGTGATGCCACAACTTTCCCACCCCAAAATGTGTGAAAAAAGTGATTCTTTCAGCAAAAATTGAGGTTTGCAGGGGATTCTGGGTAAGGAAACGTTGGGGGATCCACGCAAGCCATACCTCCCTGGAAGCCGCCGGGTGTCTAGTTTTCAGAAATGCGTGGGTTTGGTAGGTTTCCCTAGATGGCCGCCGAGCACCGGGTCAAAAACCAAAGTGACCCCCCTTGCAAAACCAGGTGGTTTTGCGATAGGCCATTTTGATGTCGCCTCACTACGTTTTGGGCCCTTGCCTGCTGCGGGTACTTGGGCCTCCCACACAAGTGAGGCACTATTTTTACCGGGAGACCTGGGGGACGCTGGGTGGTGGTAAATTTGTGTGAGCCCGGTGATGCCACAACTTTCCCACCCCAAAATGTGTGAAAAAAGTGATTTTTTCTGCAAACATTGAGGTTTGCAGGGGATTCTGGGTAAGGAAACATTGGGGGATCCACGCAAGCCATACCTCCCTGGAAGCCGCCGGGTGTCTAGTTTTCAGAAATGCGTGGGTTTGGTAGGTTTCCCTAGATGGCCGCCGAGCACCGGGTCAAAAACCAAAGTGACCCCCCTTGCAAAACCAGGTGGTTTTGCGATAGGCCATTTTGATGTCGCCTCACTAGGTTTTGGGCCCTTGCCTGCCGCGGGTACTTGGGCCTCCCACACAAGTGAGGCACCATTTTACCGGGAGACCTGGGGGAACGCTGGGTGGTGGTAAATTTGTGTGAGCCCGGTGATGCCACAACTTTCCCACCCCAAAATGTTTGAAAAAAGTGATTTTTTCTGCAAAAATTGAGGTTTGCAGGGGATTCTGGGTAAGGAAACGTTGGGGGATCCACGCAAGCCATACCTCCCTGGAAGCCGCCGGGTGTCTAGTTTTCAGAAATGCGTGGGTTTGGTAGGTTTCCCTAGATGGCCGCCGAGCACCGGGTCAAAACCAAAGTGACCCCCCTTGCAAAACCAGGTGGTTTTGCGATAGGCCATTTTGATGTCGCCTCACTACGTTTTGGGCCCTTGCCTGCCGCGGGTACTTGGGCCTCCCACACAAGTGAGGCACCATTTTTACCGGGAGACCTGGGGGAACGCTGGGTGGTGGTAAATTTGTGTGAGCCCGGTGATGCCATAACTTTCCCACCCCAAAATGTGTGAAAAAAGTGAATTTTTCAACAAAAATTGAGGTTTGCAGGGGATTATGGGTAAGGAAACGTTGGGGGATCCACGCAAGCCATACCTCCCTGGAAGCCGCCGGGTGTCTAGTTTTCAGAAATGCATGGGTTTGGTAGGTTTCCCTAGATGGCCGCCGAGCACCGGGTCAAAAACCAAAGTGACCCCCCTTGCAAAACCAGGTGGTTTTGCGATAGGCCATTTTGATGTCGCCTCACTACGTTTTGGGCCCTTGCCTGCCGTGGGTACTTGGGCCTCCCACACAAGTGAGGCACCATTTTTACCGGGAGACCTGGGGGAACGCTGGGTGGTGGTAAATTTGTGTGAGCCCGGTGATGCCACAACTTTCCCACCCCAAAATGTGTGAAAAAAGTGATTTTTTCAGCAAAAATTGAGGTTTGCAGGGGATTCTGGGTAAGGAAACGTTGGGGGATCCACGCAAGCCATACCTCCCTGGAAGCCGCCGGGTGTCTAGTTTTCAGAAATGTGTGGGTTTGGTAGGTTTCCCTAGATGGCCGCCGAGCACCGGGCCAAAAACCAAAGTGACCCCCCTTGCAAAACCAGATTAACTATTGTTCCTACAGCGTGAGAATTTTGGAAAAATATTGCAAAGAAAATGTGGCAGACATTTTGAGGTTTACAGGACATTGGGGTTAAAAAAAATTTTTGAATTCACAAGAGAGACATCACCATGAACTCCCATGGGTTTTCGACAATATCTACAGTTGGTGGGTTATTCTTGCATGGAAAGTGTACCTTGGCAGAGAAACTAAAGACAAAGATTCCTGCACAACCATCTATTCCTCAAACACACACACATACTGGTTGGATTTGGCACGAGGGCGAGTCATGGTTCAGTGTATTAAATTTTATTAACAAGAGATTTCACAAAAATGAAATGCACTGTCAATAATTAAATTCACAAAAAACCAAACCAATGACTCGCAGCTCGTGAGCTGTAAAGCCACGTCAAGGCACCAACCACTTTACAGGCCATTCACACACCTTTCATACGTGATACAAACAAGACCATTCGCACCACCAGGCACAAAAGCAACACATTTCATAATTCACCAAAAAGGGACAAGGTACACCCTGCTTCAGAAAGACAAATATTACTGCACAGCCCTCTAATCCGCAAGCACACACACACATACTGGTTGGATTTGGCACGAGGGTGAGTGATGGTTCAGTAGATACAATTGTATTAGCAAGTGATTTCACAGAAATGAAATGCACTGGCAATAATTGAAAGGGCGAGAAACTGAACCATTGACTCACAGCTCGTGAGCTGTAAAGCCACGACAAGGCACCAACCTCTTTACAGGCCATTCATACACCTTTCATACGTGTGAGACATACAAAACCATTCACACCGCCAGCCGCGGGCCCATCACATAACAAAACTCACACCAGCACACAGCGCCATTCAAGGGCCCATCACTTTCACACGCCCACAATCCAGACACAGCAACTACACAGGCTGATGGATTGCGTGGAGTGGCACTCAGCTAGCAGTGTGTGTAGTGACCAGCAGAAAGTCACTACTCACACACAGCCAGCCGAGCACCAGTCCACACACACCGCTAGCCAAGCGCCAGTCCACGCACACCGCTAGCCAAGCGCCAGTCCAGGCACACTGCCAGCCAATCGCCAGTCCAGGCACACCGCCAGCCAATCGCCAGTCCAGGCACACCGGCAGCCAATCGCCAATCCACCCACACCGCCAGCCAAGCTCCAGTCCACGAACACCACCAGCCAAGCACCAGTCCGCACACACCACCAGTCCACGCACACCGCCAGCCAAGTACCAGTCCACGCACACCGCCAGCCAAGCACCATTCCATGCACACCGCCAGCCAAGCTCCAGTCCACGCACACCACCAGCCAAGCTCCAGTCCACGGACACCACCAGCCAAACACCAGTCCACACACACCACCAGTCCACGCACACCGCCAGCTAAGTACCAGTCCACGCACACCGCCAGCCAAGCACCATTCCACGCACACCTCCAGCCAAGCTCCAGTCCACGCACACCACCAGCCACGCACCAGTCCACACACACCGCCAGTCCATGCACACCGCCAGTCCACGCACACCGCCAGCCAAGCACCATTCCACGCACACCACCAACCAAGTGCCAGTCCACACACACCAACAGCCAAGCGCAAGCCTACACACACCGCCATCACATTTAGGATTTTTTTAGAAAAAAATAAAAACACAAACAAATTGCAAATAGATACAAATCTTCTAACAGAAAATCAGCAACTAAATACATTGCACTAACACCAACCTTGAAACAGAATCAAATTATCCAAAGAATACAGACCAGGCAGTTCACGTTACCACTCATGAATGCTCCCAAAAATTCTTTCGCGTGTGGTACGCTCTTAAACAAGCAGGGAGACACAGTGCAGGATGAGAAGGACAGTCGGGGCAGTAGATACGACTCTCCTTCCGCAAACCTCTTCGCCAACAGACTCTACATCTCCTACTGGGAAAATCTTTTGCGGGTGTGGGAGGAATGTGATCTGGAAAGTGGCGTTCTTTCAATCTAGCAACATCCTCCACCACTCCAACTCTAGGAACACTTGCCTGTTCCACTACAACAAGGCTGCCTATTACAGACTCATGAAACTTAGCAAAAGTCATCTTTGACTCAGGGCAAGAATCCTGGAACACAACAAAAGCATTAAACATTGCCAAGTGGAAAAGATGGATAGCCAACTTCTTGTACCAAATGTAAGCCTTACTAAGAGCAGTGTAAGGTTCCAACCTCTGATCTACTCTGTCAACACCACCCATGTGCCTATTATAGTCTAAAATGGACACAGGTTTGCGCGCTTCAGCGACCTGACCCCAAACAGTCACAGGTGCAGTGCTTTCATCATGGATGGTAGTCAGCATGTAGCCATCTCTCCTGTCTGTAAACTTCACAGTAAGAAGCTCCTGGCAACGCAACGCACTGCACTGTCCCCGCACAAGCTTTTGACAAACAAGTTCTTTCGGGAAACCTTTACGGTTAGAGCGGATTGTGCCACAAGCAAGAGTGTCCACTTTGGCCAATTCCCTGAACAACCGCACACCAGTGTAGAAGTTATCTACATATAAATGGTGGCCTTTGTTAAAAAATCCTCTTCCAAGTTCCCAAACAATTTTCTCAGTCACTCCAAAAGTGGACGGACAACCAGGGAGGTTAAACGTAGATTCCTTACCGGTGTACACCTTGAAATTAGAGACATATCCAGTCCTACTGTCACACAGCATATACAGCTTTATTCCATAGCGTGCCCTCTTACTAGGAATGTATTGCCTAAAAACCAAGCGTCCCTTGAACAACACCAAAGACTCATCCACTGCAATTTCTTTCCCAGGGGCATAAATCTCAGAAAATCGATCAACAAAGTGATCAAGGACAGGCCTAATCTTAAAAAGACGGTCACAGTCAGGGTGATCTCGTGGCAACGCTAAACCATTATCAACAAAATGCATCATCCGAAGCAGAAGCAAATACCTGTCACGACTCATGACTGCTGGAAAAATAGACGTTGCCATCAAGGGACTGCTAGACCAATATGAAGACATTGATGGCTTCCTTAGCAAGCCCATCAAAAAAGTTAAACCCAAGAACTTCTTCATCTCTTCAACATTTGTGGGAGTCCACCGGGTAGCTCTAGAGTGTGGCTTAAGACTGGCACTGTTGTCCCTCAAAAACTGTTCGGCATACAAATTAGTCTGCTCAACAATCTCTGCAAAAAACACATCGTCCATAAACAACTGAAAAAAATTGACCGGCAAAAAGTTCTCAGTATTCACTCTAGACCCTGGAACACCAGTAAACTCTGGCAATGCCGGCTGCACCATGCCAGGGGCAACCCAGAGGTCATCACTTTCAAAGGGAAGCCTTGCAGCCCCAGCCTGCAGCTTAGATGCCTCTTGCCGCACTACACCAACGGGAAGTCTTGCAGCCGCAGGCTGCAGCCCAGAAGCCTCTTGCCGCACTATCGGCACATCAGTCTCCTCCTCTAACACAGGCACTTCATCCGCACTAAGAGTATCTTCATCATCCGATGACTCCATACGGAGAGACAACTCACTGCCAGAATCGTCCCCTGCCTCCTCTCCCTCAGATGCAGAGTCAGTCTCTGAACCAATATCAGAGGAAGACTCAAACAGCAAACCAACCACCTGCTGAGCAGTAATCCTGCGGCTAGCCATTATGCTTACTAAGATTGAAGACTGCACAAACAAGTCAACAACAACCAACAATGTGCAAACCAAGTAAGTAAAGAAATGTGTACCTTTAGCACAATGATCAATGTACTCAAAAACTATAGAATTCAATTACAAGAGACAGCTACACTCACCAGAACCTACTTTGCAGTGACACAGCAAAAACCAACGATATCCAACTAGAAAGAAGAAAAAAAAAAAAAATTACTCACAAGACAACAAAATACACATCGAGCACAAATGCAAACAGTTTTTGCCAAGGGGTCGCTTCCTAAATAAAAAAGAAGACATCCCTGGTGTCTAGTGGGCTTTTCTGCCCCCTCCCCTGGGAGCAGAATCGGACAGAAAGACGACTGATCTGCCCCCAGGGGGGGGCAGAAAAGTCTTCTAAATAATTAGGCCGCAAAGGAAGCGACCCTTGCCCAAGGGGTCGCTTCCTACATAAAGAAAAATAAATCCCTGGTGTCTAATGGGCTTTTCTGCCCCCCCTGGGAGCAGAAACGGGCAGAAAGATGACCGATCTGCCCCCAGGGGGGGCAGAAAACTCTTCAAATTATTATGCCCGCCTAGGAAGCAACCCTTGCCCAAGGGGTCGCTTCCTACATAAAGAAAAAGACATCCCTGGTGTCTAGTGGGCTTTTCTGCCCCCCCTGGGGGCAGACACGGCCAGGAAGACGACTGATCTGCCCCCAGGGGGGGCAGAAAAGTCTTCAAATTATTTTGCCTCCCTAGGAAGCAATCCTTGCCCAAGGGGCCGCTTCCTACATAACATAAAAGACATCCCTGGGGTCTAGTGGGCTTTTCTGCCCCCCCCTGGGGGCAGAAACGGGCAGAAAGACGACCGATCTGCCCCCAGGGGGGGCAGAAAAGTCTTCGAATAATGTGGCACCCCTAGGAAGCGACCCTTGCCCAAGGGGTCGCTTCCTATATAACTAAAAAGACATCCCTGGTGTCTAGTGGGCTTTTCTGCTCCGCCTGGGGGCAGAAACGGGCAGAAAGAAGACCGATCTGCCCCCAGGGGAGGCAGAAAAGTCTTTGAATTATTTTGCCCCCGAAGGAAGCGACCCTTGCCCAAGGGGTCGCTTCCTACATAACATAAAAGACATCCCTGGTGTCTAGTGGGCTTTTCTGCCCCCCTGGGGGCAGAAACGGGCAGAAAGACGACCGATCTGCCCCCAGGGGGGGCAGAAAAGACTTCAAAAAATTTGGCACCCCTAGGAAGCGACCCTTGCCCAAGGGGTCGCTTCCCAAATTCAACAACACACATCCCTGGTGTCTAGTGGGGCATCCCTGCTCCACGATCGCGACGCTGTGCGCGATTGTGGAGCAGGAATGCCCTGTATTGAGACATCAGGGGAGAGGAAATACTCTTTCCTCTCCCCCGATGCCTCAATACTAAAAATATCACCCCCGCGGCCCCCACCGGACAAGCAAACCTACCTCTAACCCCTTGGACGCGCTGGAATAAATGGATTCCAGCGCGTCCAACGCTTCCTGATGACGCCGGCGAGCGCTGTGCGCGCTGACGTCATGGGGAAGCGTGGGGGGGCTCGGGGTGGCAGCGGAAGCTCTTCCGCTGCCATCCCCCTCTGTGGGGGCACGATCGATGCCCCAGGGGGGGAGCGCCAGCGCTTCCCCCAGGGGCTGTGCTCATGACGGAGCAGTTCCGTCATAAGCACAGCCCAACCGATGCTCATGACGGAGTTAAATATTTTAAGGTCGAAACATCGGCAAACCCTCCCATTTGGTTGGCACTGGCAATTAACAGTAAGGACTGTGAATTTGCTTGATCTACCCTTACTTCATCTGCTTTGACTAATTTACACAACCATTGGGAATTGTATTATTATTATACGTTGTACATCAAATCACAATTTAAGAGCTGCGCCGCCTGCACTATACTCATTTATGTCACATGGTACAG
The DNA here is from genome assembly GCF_964204655.1 of Triturus cristatus. Taxonomy (NCBI): domain Eukaryota; kingdom Metazoa; phylum Chordata; class Amphibia; order Caudata; family Salamandridae; genus Triturus; species Triturus cristatus. The sequence goes on along the minus strand of NC_140591.1, from coordinate 392,146,372 downwards.
CATAAGAATTGACTTAACACATTCTTGACAGAAGCTAAAGCTGTTTTGTTCTAAAAATGTTATCTTTTTCTGTAAAATTAGGTTAAAAGGAAATCATGTTACTAATTAGATTGTGGACTCCTCTAATGCACAGACCAGGTTCCCCTTTCTGAATGAGTTCCACATGACTTTTCCTTTGGATACTACATACTGACCCCTGCTCCTTGGGAACATAAGGTTACCCTTATTGAATATATACAGGGTGTAGCCAGGATACCCAAGCAAAAAAAATACATGCTGCCTCCCGCTCATAGCCCTAGAAGGGTGCACTAGTGAGCTGGGATCCAGGAGCTGGTGGGGTCACAGGGGCCTTTGGCCCCTGCAGCAAACCCCAGCATCATACATATTTGCTGGGTGCCCCAGGTGGAACAGAGGCAGCCAGAAATAAAAAAAACCTGTAGGAATATGAAATGAACAGAGTTGCTGCTCATTTCATATTGAATTCACTCCACACACCTAGATTTAAAAAAGTGTATCAAAGTTATAAGCAGTACCAACTAGTTGCTGCTAGATATGGGTCGACATGTTTCAGCCAACAGGGAATACTGCCCACGGCTTTCTTCAGGACCTTAATTCTTCGAAATTATGCTACTGCATTAGTTTAGTACACTTCCAATAGTGAAACGTGCCCACAACTAATGTTCCTTCCTGGGGCAACGTCGTTGCCCCAGGAAGTACCGAGCAGGGTGGGAGGCCACCCTGCTCGGTACTTCCTGGGGCAACGACGGACAGAGCGGGGCCTCCTTTACCTGAGCCAGGTTCCAGGGTAGGTGAGGTGCAATCCCAGGTCACGTGGGGTGATGCTTGCACCCTGTGACTCAGAGGATTAGGACACTTTGAGGTCGTATTCATTACAACATTGTTTATTTGTTCATTTTTCACATTTTTTTCTCACATTAGTTGTGGGCAAGTTTCACTATTGGAAGTGTACTAAACTAATGCAGTAGCATAATTTCGAAGAATTAAGGTCCTGAAGAAAGCCGTGGGCAATATTCCCTGTTGGCTGAAACATGTCGACCCATATCTAGCAGCAACTAGTTGGTACTGCTTATAACTTTGATACACTTTTTTTAATCTAGGTGTGTGGAGTGAATTGAATTACATCGTACTCTCTACACAACCTTTTTTAGATCTCACTGTCTTTCTTGCACTGCACTTGTACTTTGTTTGGATGTCACAGTTTTTCACGTGTCTTGTTTGCTTTATAATCATAAGCCCGAGTGAGCAATAGAGCTTCTTACCAAGCGAGGCAGTCTCTACGATCAAGAGACATACCTCTGCCGAAGTTGGATACCAGATGATAGATATGATCTAAAGAGTATCTTTGCTCTCATTATCTACCTCAGTGAATAAGGAAGGTTGATGGTAATCCATGCTCTGCTCTAAGGACGTCCGGGCCTGATTGGCTTCATACACCTATTTCCCTCTTCTTTATCTTTTGTGCTGTCTGTTATTAGACCCCCAATTCTCTTGTGTGTGTGTAGTCTAGTTATGGGGATTAGAGTTGGGCAGGTCTTTAAATATTCTTCCCTCAGACCCTTTCTCTCAGTAGTATTTTTTTAGGTTTATGGACAAAGCCAGATATGCTGAGGTGCAGATTTCCTGATTAAGCCAATAGGCCTGTCTGTTATATTTTGGTGTTCTGACCCTTTGACAAACCAGTAGGTCTGTCTTACTTAAAATGACACCCATTTACATTGTTACTTTATGTTAAACAAAAACCCTGAAAAGTCACTGGAAAACGAAAGGTTAAAGTGCCCTTATAGTTACGTGGAGATGTCAGTTAAAATGTAGTGTTTTAAAATCAAACAAATATTGAAATCACCTGTTATAGTTAACTAATACCTCACGTCTTCGCCATGCACTGCATATGTCCTTGCATATTACATCACCAATGACATGTTCAAAGACATTGTTCATAACATCAATGCAACATCTGAAATGACATAATTAATGACAACACTGTGATTGGTAAGTGCTCGAGTTATAGATACTTCAGGATTTTTTTATTTTCAAACATTGTATTTTAACTGACATTTTCACCTAACTATAACATCACTCTAACCTTTTTTTTAAAGTAAATGTATATATATATATTCAATTGAAAAATACACGCACGTATCTACATATTTATCTATATATCTATGTATCTCTCTCTCTATATATATATATATATATATCTATATCTATATATATATATTCACTGAAAAAACCATAGGTTTCAGGAACATTATAGTTAGTTGGACATTTCACTCGTACAAAACCATAGAAATTCCGATGTTATAGTTAGTTCAGCTAACTATAACTTGTGCCCCTGCAATGCACTGCTGATGACGTCACATATTACATCATTCATGACATGGTCAGTGACGTCACTGATGATATCACTGATGACATCTCAAATGACATCACTGATGACATCACTGATGACATCATCCAGTGACTGTGTGTTTCCGTAAAGTTTAAATTTGTTTTATATATATGTCAAGCTGTATTGAAGAATGAGTGGGTGTATAAGTGTCTGTATGGAGGATTTAGTAGGTACATGACTGACTGTATAAGTGAGTGATTAAATGTGTCTTTCAGAATGCATGGGTTAGTGACTAAACTGTGTGAAAGTCTGTATTAGTCAGTCTGTTGTTGTGTAAGCTGCTGCTTGGGTTGGTGAGTAGCTGCAGGAGTGTCTCTATGGGTTTTTGATTGCTTGCCTGAGTATTTGTATGGCTGCCTGAGTATGTGTGTGGGTGGGTGGGAGATGTGTGACTGTGCATAGATGTGTGAGTGGTTGATTCACTGGGTGTATGGGTTCAAGAGTGCATGTGGAAACAGCTGTATGGGTGGGTGAGTGTGAGTATGGGTGTGTTGGTGAGTGAATGGATGTCTCAGTGGTACTTGTGCAAGTAAGTACATATGTAAAAGGCAGTATATGTGAGTGATGGTGTATATAAATAACTATATGTGAGAGTCAGTAATTGTTAGAGTGGCTGCATGGATGAGTGTGTATTTGTATCAGTGATTCTATAAGAGAGTAATTATGTGTTAGTATCTGTATCAATAAGTGAGGTGGTGTCTGTATAACTGTATAGGTGAATAAATGGAAGTATGATTGATTCTTTGCATGACTGACTAGATGTGAGAGTAACTCTGGATATGTGGTAGTGTGTGAATGTCTGTATAGGTGTATGAGTGAATATGATAGTGTTGTATTGATGAGTGACTGCATGTGTGAGTGACTATAGGGGTGAATGAGTGGATGCGTGTGTAGACCTAGGAATCAGTCAGCGCGTATTTAGTAACTGGTATTGATGTGTCTATTTTTTCGAAAATGGTAGTCTGTATTTTAGAGTGGGTGCATCAAAGGTTAAATTCAGGTGTGAGAAGGTGCATCAGATTTTCTAGTGGATGATGTAATCAGTGATGTCATCAGTGATGTCATTTGAGATGTCATCAGTGATGTCATCAGTGATGTCACTGACCATGTCATGAATTATGTAATATGTGACGTCATCAGCAGTGCATTGCGGGGGCGCGAGTTATAGTTAGCTGAACTAACTATAACACCGGAATTGCTATGGTTTTGTACGAGTGAAATGTCCAACTAACTATAATGTTCCTGAAACCTATAGTTTTTTTAGTGAATTTCTGTTTTTTTAAATGCTATTTTCTAACTATAACGTGCCTGAAACCTATGTTTTTTTGTGTGAATTTCAATGGTTTTTTAAATGCTCTTTTCTAACTATAATGTGCCAGAAACCTATCTTTTTTTCAGTGAATTTCAAAGGTTTTTTTAATGAAAATTTGTAAGTCTAATGTACCTCAATCCTATTTTTTTTATTTTCTGTACACATATATATATTTTAAAAAATTGTGAATAATTTTTAGTTAGGAAAACTATATTCATTCTTTTGTTTTTTGTAATATTATACAGAAGTCGCGCACCCTTCGCGCATCCTACACGATGGCTGCGCGCATTCCGGTAGCCATTTTGAAAAGTCGTGCTGGGGTCGCGACTTTGGCGTAATTTGTAAAGTATGAAATATCTTTAAATTAATTATAAAAAAAAGTTTTCCTTTAAGTGTTTGTCTAAATTTATTAATAAACATATTTTGAAAGTATTATTTTCAATCTAATTTCGACGAAAGTAAAGTTACGAAATGCGCGGTGTAGCCGCTTAATGTGCGCAACATCTCCCCACGCGTATTTCCGGGGTCGTGCCATGATCGTGCTGAGATTGAGCCAAAGTCGAGACTTCGCCGTACTTTTAAAGTTGAAATAATGACTATAGAAAGTTTGAATATGATATTAGACTGAACAGTTTTGCTAATAAGGAATCTGATTGGTTGAAATCAATTTCATTGTGAAAGAGGGAGGATCCATCCTTCTGATATTTCCCTTACTTTTTGTCCTTGATAGAGAGAAGACCTGTTTCTTGCTTCTCTTTATATTGATATACCTTTTTTGTGTGTTTGTTTATTTTTAATACAACTATGGCTTCTAGTTTTGCCGAAGTTGTTCCACTTGCAGTAGAGGAGAAAGAACAGATGGTGCAGCAGAAGAAGAAAAGAAAGGAAAGCATTGTTTGGTCCTTTTTTAATGTACAAGTGGACATGCGATGGATGCCGCTTCTGCCTCCCGTAACCTAGAACGGCACAGTACGGTCAAACTGCGGTGGGACGCACACTCGTTGCCCTCTCATGGCACTGCTCCACACTTCAGGGAGGACGCTTTCCATTACCTGTGTTTTCTGATGATGTGTCGCGACGGCCCCGTCCAACAACAGAACTCCTTTAGATCGAAACTGACTTCCACTCTCTCACCGGAAGTGAAACCAGGCCACGCGGACACTTTCACAATACAACAGCCGGGAATGCACTTTTCGGTAAAAAAAACACATTCCTTGCTCCTAATCAAATAAAAGACTCACTGAAGAACAGGGGCCAGCTTTGATCGGTAAACAGCTGTTAAAACTAAATTTTTACTTCGCAATACCATTACAACACATGCATTACCATGCATGCGTTGTACATCGTGAAGTCATTACTACGCATTTTTTTAGAAAGCATGATCATTTAACACGCATGCCTTTACAACGGAAACATAGGCTGTTACGTTTCCTCACAATGACAAGCACCGCCCCTCAGAGATGACGTGAAGCAGGAACCACGAGGAGTGACAAGTAAGGGGGATTGGGCATGGAGTGGTGGTTACTTTTCTAGGGTTAAGGGTAGTGCAGTGGTGTTTGGGTAGTGTAGGGGGTGTGGTGGGGTTAGTGTTTTAGGGTTTAGGGTAGTGCAGTGGTGTTTGGGTAGTGTAGGAGGTTGTGCTGGGGGTGGTGTTTTAGGGTTTTGGGTAGTGCAGTGGTGTTTGGGTAGTGTAGAGGGTCGTGCTGGGGGTAGTGTTTTAGGGTTTAGGGTAGCGCAGTGGTGTTTGGGTAGTGTAGCGGTCGTGCTGGGGGTAGTGTTTTAGGGTTTAGGGTAGTGCAGTGGTTTTTGGGTAGTGTAGGTGGTCGTGCTGAGGGTACTGTTTTAGTTTAGCACAGCGGTGTTTGGGTAGTGTAGAGGGTCATGCTGGGGGTAGTGTTTTAGGGTTTAGGGTAGTGCAGTGGTGTTTGTGTAGTGTAGGGGGTCATGCTGGGGGTAGTGTTTTAGGGTTTAGGGTAGTGCAGTGGTGTTTGGGTAGTATAGGGAGTCATGCTGGGGGTATATTTAGGGTTTAGGGTAGTGCAGTGGTGTTTGTATAGTGTAGGGGTCATGCTGGGGATAATGGTTTGGGGTTTAGGGTAGTGCAGTGGTGTTTGGGTAGTGTAGGGGGTCGTGCTGGGGGTAGATTTAGGGTTTAGGTAGTGCAATGGTGTTTGTGTATTGTAGGGGGTCGTGCTGGGGGTAGTGTTTTAGGGTTTAGGGTAGTGCAGCAGTGTTTGTGTAGTGTAGGGGTTGTGCTGGGGGTAGTGTTTCAGGTTTTAGACTAGTGAAGTGGTGTTTGTGTAGCGTAGGGGTAGTATTTTAGGGTTTAGGGTTGTGCAGTGGTGTTTGTGTAGTGTAGGGGGTCATGCTGGGGGTAGTGTTTTAGGGTTTAGGGTAGTGCAGTGGTAGTTGTGTAGTGTAGGGTGTCGTGTTTTAGGGTTTAGGTAATGTAGGGGGTCATGCTGGAGGTAGTGTTTTAGCGTTTAGGGTAGTGCTGTGGTGTTTGGGTAGTGTAGGGGGTCATGCTGAGGGTAGATTTAGGGTTTAGGGTAGGGCAGTGGTGTTTCTGTTGTGTAGGGGGTAGTGCTGGGGGTAGTGTTTTAGGGTGTAGGATAGTGCAGTGGTGCTTGTGTAGTGTAGGGGGTCGTGTTTTAGTGTAGTGCAGTGGTGTTTGGTAGTGTAGGGGGTCGTGCTGGGGTAGATTTAGGGTTTAGGGTAGTGCAGTGGTGTTTGTGTAGTGTAGGGGGTCATGCTGGGGGTAGTGTTTTAGGGTTTAGGGTAGCGCAGTGGTGTTTGGGTAGTGTAGGAGGACGTGCTGGGGGTAGTGTTTTAGGGTTTAGGGTAGCGCAGTGGTGTATGGGTAGTGTAGGGGGGGTGCTGGGGGTAGTGTTTTAGGGTTTAGGGTAGCACAGGGGTGTTTTGTCTAGTGTAGGGGGTTGTGATGGGGCTAGTGTTTTAGGGTTTAGGGTAGCGCAGTGGTGTTTGTGTAGTGTAGGGGGTCGTGATGGGGCTAGTGTTTTAGGGCTTAGGGTAGCGCAGTGGTGTTTGTGTAGTGTAGGGGGTCGTGATGGGGCTAGTGTTTTAGGGTTTAGGGTAGCGCAGTGGAGTTTGTGTAGTGTAGGGGGTCGTGATGGGGCTTGTGTTTTAGGGTTTAGGGTAGCGCAGTGGTGTTTGGGTAGTGTAGGGTGTGGTGCTGGGGCTAGTGTTTTAGGGTTTAGGGTAGCGCAGCGGTGTTTGGATAGTGTAGGGGTCGTGCTGGGGCTAGTGTTTTAGGGTTTAGGGTAGCGCAGTGGTGTTTGGGTAGTGTAGGGGGTTGTGCTGGGGGTAGTGGTTTAGGGTTTAGGGTAGCGCAGTGGTATTTGGGTAGCGTAGGGGGTCATGATGGGGCTAGTGTTTTAGGGTTTAGGGTAGCGCAGTAGCGTTTGGGTAGCATAGGGGGTCGTGCTGGGGCTAGTGTTTTAGGGTTTAGGGTAGCGCAGTGGCGTTTGGGAAGCGTAGGGGGTCGTGCGGGGGGTAGTGTTTTAGGATTTACGGTAGTGCAGTGGTATTTGGGTAGTGTAGGGGGTTGTGCGGGGGGTAGATTTTGGGTTTAGGGTAGTGCAGTGGTGTTTAGGTAGTGTAGGGGTTCATGCTGGGGGTAGTGTTTTAGGGTTTAGGGTAGTGCAGTGGTGTTTGGGTAGTGTAGGGGATCGTCATGCTGGGGGTAGTGTTTTAGGGTTTACGGTAGTGCAGTGATGTTTGGGTAGTGTAGGTGGTTGTGCTGGGGTTGTGTTTTAGGGTAGTACAGTAGAGTTTGGGTAGTGTAGGGGGTCGTGTTTTAGGGTTTAGGGTAGTGCAGTGGTGTTTGGAGGTGTAGGGGGTTGTGCTGGGGTAGATTTAGGGTTTAGGGTAGTGCAGTGGTGTTTGTGTAGTGTAGGGGGATAGTGCTGGGGTAGTGTTTTAGAGTTTAGGGTAGTGCAGTGGTGTTTGTGTAGTGTTGGGGGCATGTTTTAGGGTTTAGGGAAGTGCAGTGGTGTTTAGGAGTGTAGGGGGTTGTGCTGGGGTAGATTTAGGGTTTAGGGTAGTGCAGTGGTGTTTGTGTAGTTTAGGGGGGTAGTGCTGGGGTAGTGTTTTAGGGTTTAGGGTAATGCAGTGGTGTTTGTGTAGTGTCTGGGCATGTTTTAGGGTTTAGGGAAGTGCAGTGGTGTTTGTGAGTGTAGGGGGTCGTGTTTTAGGGTTGTGGGTAGCGCAGTGGTGTTTGGGTAGTGTAGGGGGTTGTGCTCGGGGTAGATTTAGGGTTTAGGGTAGTGCAGTGGTGTTCGGGTACTGTAGAGGGTCATGCTGGGGGTAGTGTTTAAGGGTTTAGGGTAGCGCAGTGGTATTTGGGTAGTGTAGGCTGTCGTGCTGGGGGTAGTGTTTTAGGGTTTATGGTAGCGCAGTGGTGTTTGTGTAGTGTAGGGGGTCGTGCTGGGGGTAGTGTTTTAGGGTTTATGGTAGCGCAGTGGTGTTTGTGTAGTGTAGGGGGTCGTGCTGGGGGTAGTGTTTTAGGGATTAGGATAGCACAGTGGTGTTTGTGTAGTGTAGGGGGTCGTGCTGGGGCTGGTGTTTTAGGGTTTAGGGTAGCACAGTGGCGTTTGTGTAGTGTAGGGGGTTGTGCAGGGGTTAGTGTTTTAGGGTTTAGGGTAGCGCAGTGGTGTTTGGGTAGCGTAAGGGGTCGTTCTGGGGGCAGTGTTTTAGGGTTTAGGGTAGCTCAGCTGTGTTTAGGTAGCATAGGGGGTCGTGCTGGGGGTAGTGTTTTAGGGTTTAGGGTAGTGCAGTGGTGTTTGGTTAGTGTAGGGGTTCATGCTCGTGGTAGCGTTTTAGGGTTTAGGGTAGTTCAGTGGTGTTTGGGTAGTGTAGGGGATCATCATGCTGGGGTAGTGTTTTAGGGTTTACGGTAGTGCAGTGATGTTTGAGTAGTATAGGCGGTTGTGCTGGGGTTATGTTTTAGGGTTTAGGTAGGCTTTCCTGTTTTCAGTTTCTATTTTTGGTGAATTCTGGTGGTGTTTTTTCAGTGTTTTCCAGTGATTTCAAAACCTCAAAAAAACAGTGCTTTTCAGTGGTTACTCATTTTCGCCCCATAAAAAATAACTGAAACGGTGTTTTACCGGTGTTTATGGAACGCTTTGCTTTTATTATTGCTTGCTTTCTTCATTGATGCATGGTATATAGACAGTGTACATACAGTGTATATGAGGTCCAAATACATTTTTACAAGTCGAAGGTTTCAAGATGGTTGGTAGAGTTGACTCGCCATGATTTAGATTTATTTAAATGCCCGCTCTACTTGCCACTCCTTAGAAATTTCTGAACTTTTGGTTGATCTGTATTTGGAGAATGGGATTACTGAGAGCTGAGTTTGGGCCATATCTGGTCCGTGATTAGGGATGAAATTTCACCAAGCTACAAAAATAATTCATGTTGAATTTATCATGGACACAATATGTGGAGGCATAGAGTTAGGGCAGAATTGTCCGCAAGCATGGCTCAGTAGTGCGTAACGCTTGCCCTGATTTACAGCATATTTTGGTATATTTTTAAGTTTTTATACCACATGTGCTCTCTGAGGAGAAGTGAAAGGGTATGAGAGCCAAGGTAAGCTCAGTGGTCTTGATGTACACACTAAATATAGCCAGTGGGGTAACTAGACCTACTGCCACCCAGGGCAGCCCCTAAGTTAACATGGGCTATGGCCAAGCAAACAACAGCTCCAAAGGGACGCCAACAAAGACAGACAGTCACCAGGCACAGACTTATTGGCCACAAACTGGAGATCGAAACGTCGAGAAAAACAGAAGTGGAAACCAAGAGGAGCCAGGATCTGCACTAGGATGACAATGGAGAACCATATCCACGCACATGGAAAAGTAGAACCTGAGTGACATTGAGCCAATAGGTCTTGCCTTTGGGACCTTATAAGTATTTAGTTTTGCAGCACAATATCCTTGCTGCAACTACATCAACTGTTGCATGGCTAAACACTTATAAGGTCCCAAAGGCGATACCTATTGGCTATGCCAATGCTTGTTTTCTATTGTTTTACACTTCGTCTTCCAGCTGAAGGCATCCTGGCTGCAAATGTGCAGATTGCCACAGGAGACGGTGATCTTGTCATCAAGTAAGCGTGAATATAAGCCTTGAAGGCTTTGTAGATGATGCAGCTGGCTTTGAAGGTGGTGTGGGCTCACAAGGGGTAATGGTGGAATGCGGGGAACAACCTTTACAACGCAACTTTTACAACGCACTACACTTACAACGCATTTTTTACAACACAACATCCATTACAACGCATAATATTACACTACACTATCCAACACTTACCCTACTGTTGCACCCCCTGGAGTTAGAATAGTAATTTTTACCCCTATACTATCCAACATTTACCCTACTGTTGCACCCCCTGGAGTTAGAATAGTAATTTTTACCCCTATACTATCCAACACTTACCCTACTGTTGCACCCCCTGGAGTTAGAATAGTAATTTTTACACCTATACTATCCAACACTTACCTTACTGTTGCACCCCCTGGAGTTAGAATAGTAATTTTTACCCATATACTATCCAACACTTAATCTACTGTTGCACCCCCTGGAGTTAGAATAGTAATTTTTACCCCTATACTATCCAACACTTACCCTACTGTTGCACCCCCTGGAGTTAGAATAGTAATTTTTACCCCTATACTATCCAACACTTTCCCTACTGTTGCACCCCCTGGAGTTAGAATAGTAATTTTTACCCCTATACTATCCAACACTTACCCTACTGTTGCACCCCCTGGAGTTAGAATAGCAATTTTTACCCCTATACTATCCAACATTTACCCTACTGTTGCACCCCCTGGAGTTAGAATAGTAATTTTTACCCCTATACTATCCAACACTTACCCTACTGTTGCACCCCCTGGAGTTAGAATAGTAATTTTTACCCCTATACTATCCAACACTTACCTTAAATGCAATTTAAAATTATGCGTTGTAATGGTATGCGTTGTAAAGGTAGTATGCGATGTAATGGAATGTGTTGTAAAGGTAGTTTTTTAAAATGCGTTGTAGTGTCATGCTATGTAATGGAATGCGTTGTAGTGGATGTTGCGTTGTAAAAAATGCGTTGTAAGTGCATGCGTTGTAAAAGTGTGCGTTGTAATGACATACATTCGTGGAATGCTATCAAGGTAGGGTGATGTCATATTTGTTCCTAATTCTTAAAGAGGCTTGCGCTTGCTGCTTAGTCATGAAAATGAGTGGATACGTGATGTCCACTGTGAAAAGGAATGAGCCGTCTGTACCATACGCGTGTGATACCAAAGCACAGCACAGATCACACTGGTCCCCGGCACTCACTCACTCACTGCCCATCCTTAGATCAGCGTCTCCCGCTCTTCATTACACAACCAGGTGCAGCCACAAAACACATTAAGAGCACAACCCTGGGCCTTGCGCTGAGTCAAACCACCACCCATATAGGCCACATAATAGTGTCCCTCTTATATCCAAGCACTCCCATGGTGCAGCGACTACAAGCTCCTAGTCCGGGGCACCAAGCGCTTAGAAACTGACTGACTTACAATACAAGCTCGCCTCACTTAAAAGCGCCACTGTAAACCAACTCCAACACCGACAAGACTTGGGCCTACTTCGGAATCCTTGACGTCCGGGAAAGAAGGTACCAGACTGGTATAGCGCTGCGAGGCGATAGTAGCGGGGGAGCGCACGGTAAATAAATGGGATGACTCGTCCAATGTAAAAGCACAGCGCGCTGCTGACTGAGGCGAAGGGGAGACAGGCGGATTCGTCCAGACTCCAGAGGTAAAGGATGCAGGACTAAAACCGCTGAGTAGGTAGCACTCTGAATGAAGCGAGAAGTAATGAAGCTCTACTCCCAATGCTGAAGGCAGGGCGGCATCACTGATGTCAGACACCACTGGGCCCCAACACACCTCGCAGTGACCTCAGTAAGTGAAGAAGTGCAGCCGATAGTCTGCGAACACAGCTGCCCGTCGCTCGGGCACTGGCAGGAACACTTGTGTGCATTTAATTCAATATGCCCAGCTCGCTGCTGCAGCAGACTGCCCTGGACTCAGAGGCGCAACTAGACCCAAATTTCGGGGGGGGCTAAGAAAAAAATTCAGTTGGGGCTGAATCTGTTAAGCCATAGGCAGAGTGGAGCTGCATGGGCTCTTAGAAGGGGTGAAACAACAGCGAGGCCTCATTAACATGCAAATGGTCTTTTAAAGACCTGTGAAGTGCTCGGGTGCGGCTGTGTGTGCGACGGGAAGCTGTCTCATCCCGGGCTGCCACACACGACGGTGGGGGTATGGGGGGCAGAAGCCCTGCGATTCCAATGGGTGTTGCGCGCCTGAATACAGAGCAAACAGTTTCGGCTATAAAAGCGCCTAGTTACAGATCCACGGTAGTGGAATAGCACTAGCAGGCTCCTGTGTACGTTAAGCATAATTGCAGTGCATTGGGAGTTGCTTCTAGGCGCTATCCGGAGGTGGAAGCTTCGAGTGCTCAACAGCAGAGACAGCTCACGTCTGCTTCAAATGGGTGAGGAGGTTCCGCAAGGAGAGCACAAACCTTACCACTCCTCTGAGTCCTGGACTGAATTACCCGCAGGGTGCAATTTAAAGTAATCTCCTGGGGGGGGGTCAGTGTCCCATTGAATAGGAAATGAGAGAAAGATGTCCCACTGTATCCCCCACCCTCCGTGACTGCTGCTCACATTACTGACACCGCGTGGTTCCCCCTCACCCTCCGTGACTGCTGCTCACACTACCCCTCACCCTCCGTGACTGCTGCTCACACTACCCCTCACCCTCCGTGACTGCTGCTCAGACTACCCCTCACCCTCCGTGACTGCTGCTCACAGTACAGGCACCGCCTGCTCCCCAGGACCTGCCCTGCTTTCGGAGATGCCTGGTGGTAACCTGGCCTCCTTCAGGCACAGAGGCGCAACTAGAGCCAAATTTCGCTGGGGGGGGGCCTTAAGAGCTGCAGGGGCTCTTAAGGGGTGAAACAACAACGAGGCCTCATTAACTTGCAAATGGTCTTTTAAAGGATCACTCCTCCATTGCGCAGCTGAGCGTGTCGCAGCCGTGGCACACAGCGTCGCGTTGTTTGGGGCGTGGGTACAATAGTGAGGCCGGTTACGCCGTGTTACATTGTGTCCTGCAGTTCCCTAGCAATGAGGTGAGGGGAGGGAGATCCCAAGCGGCACGCAGAATCTGTGTAGGTAATATGGGGCCTCCTCAGCCGGCCCGATAGGCCCGAGCCCCTGGCCACTGCTGGTGAATTCACGGGCAGCCGCTGGGGCATAGTAACAGGCTGGATGTTCGTAGTTGGGGCGGCAGGGGGGCAGAGGACTCACCAGCTCCGGTGCGGTCAAGGCAGATGCTCAGTGCGGCCCCTCCATTACGAACGCAGGCCCAGGATTCTCACTGCAGCCGTGGTGTAGCTTTGGCTCCATCAAGTGGCCAAGTGGTGCAACAGCAATGAAAATCAGTGACACTCGGTTTAAACCGAGTGCGGTGATTTTCATCCGGTAGGGTACTGTCGGTTAGATTTGGTTTAAACCGAATTCCGGACAGCCTAGGTTTAGGGTAGTACAGTAGAACTTGGGTAGTGTAGGGGGTCTTGTTTTAGGCTTTAGGGTAGTGCAGTGGTGTTTGGTAGTATAGGGGGTTGTGCTGGGGGTAGATTTAGGGTTTAGGGTAGTGCAGTGGTGTTTGTGTAGTGTAGGGGGTCGTATTTTAGGGTTTAGGGTAGTGCAGTGGTGTTTGGGAGTGTAGGGGGTCGTGCTGGGGGTAGATTTAGGGTTTATGGTAGTGCAGTGGTGTTTGTGTAGTGCAGGGGGTAGTGCTGGGGTAGTGTTTTAGTGTTTAGGGTAGTGCAGTGGTGTTTGTGTAGTGTAGGGGGCGTGTTTTAGGGTTTAGGGTAGTGCAGTGATGTTTGGGGGGGTAGGGGGTCGTGTTTTGGAGTTGAGGGTAGTGCAGTGGTGTTTGAGTAGTGTAGGGGGTCGTGCTCGGGGTAGATTTAGGGTTTAGGGTAGTGCAGTGGTGTTTGGGTACTGTAGGGGGTCATGCTGGGGGTAGAGTTTTAGGGTTTAGGGTAGCACAGTGGTATTTGGGTAGTGTAGGCGGTTGTGCTGGGGGCAGTGTTTTAGTGTTTAGGGTAGCGCAGTGGTGTATGGGTAGTGTAGGGGGTCGTGCTGGGGGTAGTGTTTTAGGCTTTAGGGTAGCGCAGTGGTGTTTGGGTAGTGTAGGGGGTCATGCTGGGGGTAGAGTTTTAGGGTTTGGGGTAGCGCAGTGGTGTTTGTGTAGTGTAGGGGGTCGTGCTGGGGGTAGTGTTTTAGGGTTTAGGGTAGCGCAGTTGTGTTTGTGTAGTGTAGGGGGTCGTGCTGGGGCTAGTGTTTTAGGGTTTAGGGTAGCGCAGTGGTGTTTGGGTAGTGTAAGGGGTCGTTCTGTGGGTAGTGTTTTAGGGTTTAGGGTAGTTCAGTTGTGTTTGGGTAGTGTAGGGGGTCGTGCTGGGGGTAGTGTTTTAGGGTTTAGGGTAGCACAGTGGTGTTTGTGTAGCATAGGGGGTCGTGCGGGGGGGTATATTTAGGGTTTAGGGTAGGCCTGGGCGGTAAATTCCGCTCAGCTCGCGGAATTTGCGGAATTTGGGTAATTTTGCGTTCCGCGGAGAACGCGAAATTGCCCAAAATTCTGCATTCCGCAACTTCGCGAAATTTTTAGCATGTTCGCGTTCTCAAGATGCGTGTTCGCGAGATATTTCTTCCCGACACGCAAACAGCGATTGTGAACAAGAAAAAACATCGCGAACAAGCAATTCCGTGTGTTCGCGGAATTTCTGCATGTTCGCGGAGATTTTTTACCGTTTCGCGGAGATTTGCGTAACGCGGTTACGCAAATTCCGCCTACCCCTAGTTTAGGGTAGTGCAGTGGTATTTGGGTAGCGTAGGTGGTCTTGCTGGGAGTAGTGTTTTAGGGTTTAGGGTAGCGCAGTGGTGTTTGGGTAGTGTAGCGGTCGTACTGGGGGTAGTGTTTTAGGGTTTAGGGTAGCGCAGTGGTGTTTGGGAAGTGTAGGGGGTAGTGTTTTTGGGTTTAGGATAGCGCAGTGGTGTTTGTGTAGTGTAGGGGGTAGTGCTGGGGGTAGGGTTTTAGGGTTTAGGGTAGTGCAGTGGTGTTGGTGTAGTGTAGGGGGTCATACTGGGGGTAGTGTTTTAGGGTTTAGCATAGTGCAGTGTTGTTTGGGTAGTGTAGGGGGTCGTGCAGGGGGTAGATTTAGTGTTTAGGGCAGTGCAGTGGTGTTTGTGTAGTGTAGGGGGTCGTGCTGGGGGTATTGTTTTAGGGTTTAGGGTAGTGCAGTGGTGTTTGTGAAGTGTAGGGTTTTGTGCTGGGGTAGTGTTTTAGGGTTTAGTGTAGTGCAGTGGTGTTTGTGTAGTGTAGGAGTAGTGTTTTAGGGTTTAGGGTAGTGCAGTGGTGTTTGTATAGTGTAGGGAGTCATGCTGGGGGTAGTGTTTTACATTTTAGGGTAGTGCAGTGGTGTTTTTGTAGTGTAGGGGGTCGTGTTTTAGGGTTTAGGGTAGTGCAGTTGTGTTTGGGTAGTGTAGGGGGTCATGTTTCAGGGTTTAGGGTAGTGCAGTGGTGTTTGGGTACTGTAGGGGGTCGTGCTGGTGGTAGTGTTTTAGGGTTTAGGGTGTGCAGTGGTGTTTGGGTAGTGTAGGGGGTCATGCTGGGGTAGTGTTTTAGGGTTAGGTGTAGTCAGTGGTGTTTGTGTAGTATAGGGGGTCGTGTTTTAGAGTTTAGGGTAGTGCAGTTGTGTATGGGTAGTGTAGGGGGTCCTGCTAGGGGTAGATTTAGGGTTTAGGTTAGTGCAGTGGTGTTTGGGTACTGTAGGGGATCATGCTGGGGGTAGTGTTTTAGGGTTTAGGGTAGCGCAGTGGTGTTTGGGAAGTGTAGGCGGTCGTGCTGGGGGCAGTGTTTTAGAGTTTAGGGTAGAACAATGGTGTATGGGTAGTGTAGGGGGTCGTGCTGGGTGCAGTGTTTTAGGGTTTAGGGTACCGCAGTGGTGTTTAGGTAGTGTAGGGGGATAGTCGTGCTGGGGGTAGTGTTTTAGGGTTTACGGTAGTGCAGTGATGTTTGGGTAGTGTAGGGGGATGTGCTGGGGTAGTGTTTTAGGGCTTAGGGTAGTACAGTAGTGTTTGTGTAGTGTAGGGGGTCGTGTTTTAGGGTTTAGGGTTGCGCAGTGGTGTTTGTGTAGTGTAGGGGGTCGTGCTGGGGCAAGTGTTTTAGGGTTTAGGGTAGCGCAGTGGCGTTTGGGTAGTGTAGGGGGTCATGCTGGGGCTAGTGTTTTAGGGTTTAGGGTAGCGCAGAGGTGTTTGGGTAGCATAGGGGGTCTTGCTGGGGGTAGTGTTTTAGGGTTTAGGCTAGTGCAGTGGTGTTTGGGTAGCATTGGGGGTCGTGCTGCAGGTAATGTTTTAGGGTTTATGGTAGCGCAGTGGTGTTTGGGTAGCGTAGGGGGTCATGCTGGGGGTAGTGTTTTAGGATTTAGGGTAGCGCAGTGGTGTTTGGGTAGTGTAGGGGGTCGTGCCGGGGGTATATTTAGGGTTTAGGGTAGTGCAGTGGTGTTTGGGTAGTGTAGGGGGTCATGCTGGGTGTACATTTAGGGTTTAGGGTAGTGCAGTGTTGTTTGGTTAGTGTAGGGGTTTATGCTGGGGGTAGTGTTTTAGGGTTTAGGGTAGTGCAGTTGTGTTTGGATAGTGTAGGGGATCGTCGTGCTGGGCGTAGTGTTTTAGGGTTTAGGGTAGTGCAGTGATGTTTGGGTATTGTAGGGGGTTGTTCTGGGGTAGTGTTTTAGGGTTTAGGGTAGCACAGTAGTGTTTGGGTAGTGTAGGGGGTCGTGTTTTAGGGTTTAGGGTAGTGCAGTGGTGTTTGGTAGTGTAGGGGGTCGTGCTGGGGGTAGATTTAGGGTTTAGGGTAGTGCATTGGTGTTTGTGTAGTGTAGGGGGTCGTGTTTTAGGGTTTAGGGTAGTGCAGTGGTGTTTGGCAGTGTAGGGGGTATTGCTGGGGTAGTGTTTTAGGGTTTAGGGTAGTACAGTGGTGTTTGTGTAGTGTAGAGGGTCGTGTTTTAGGGATTAGGGTAGTGCAGTGGTGTTTGGGAGTGTAGGGGGTCGTGTTTTAGGGTTGAGGGTAGTGCAGTGGTGTTCGGGTACTCTAGGGGGTCATGCTGGGGGTTGTATTTTAGGGTTTAGGGTAGCGCAGTGGTATTTGGGTAGTGTAGGCGGTCGTGCTGGGGGTAGTGTTTTAGGGTTTAGGGTAGTGCAGTGGTGTTTGGGTAGTGTAGAGGGTCATGCTGGGGGTAGTGTTTTAGTGTTTAGGGTAGCGCAGTGGTGTTTGTGTAGTGTAGGGGGTCGTGCTGGGGGTAGTCTTTTAGGGTTTATGGTAGCACAGTGGTGTTTGTGTAGTGTAGGGGGTCGTGCTGGGGTAGTTTTTTAGGGTTTAGGGTAGCGCAGTGGTGTTTGTGTAGTGTATGGGGTCATGCTGGGGCTAGTGTTTTAGGGTTTAGGGTAGCGCAGTGGTGTTTCTGTAGTGTAGGGGGTCGTATTGGGGCTAGTGTTTGAGGTTTAGGTTAGCGCAGTGGTGTTTGGGTAGTGTAGGAGGTCATGCTGGGGCTAGTGTTTTAAGGTTTAGGGTAGCGCAGTAGTGTTTGGGTAGTGTAGGGGCTCGTGCTGGGGCTAGTGTTTGGGTAGTGTAGGTCTCGATGTACGACTTCATAGGGCCCGTGTTGGTTGACTCTTGGATCCCCGTAATGCGCAGGTTGTTCCTGCGAGAACAGGCTTCAAGGTCCTCGTTTTGCACCTGGATCACCACCATGAGCTTTTCCATAGTGGAGCATGAGGTGCTAACAACCTCCACCTGGTCTGCTGTCAATGAGATTCGCTGTTCCGCCTCTGCTATCCGCGATCCATGCTTGTCGAGGTTCACTGCCATACCGTCCATTCGCAGGTTGAGGTGATCTATCTTAGCGTCAATAGACTGTAGACTCTGCTGCATTGTTAGCATCATGCGCTCCAGTTTGGTGCTAGCACCTGCTTCCAACTCAGGCTCAGTGTCTGATGTAGCTGGAACTTGGGATTTTGTCAGCCTCCGGGTTTCAAAGTTCAATTTCGCCTGTTGCTTGTCCGTCCGGTCCATGATTTGTCCTCCTCTGTGGGGCTGCTTTCTTGGCGTCACCGTGAGGTCAGTATCAGGGCTATGTTTGCTGCTCAGTGTACCGTGCTAACAAAGATTACTTGTGGCAGACAATGCTGTTGCAATGTGCTGTGTGAGCTTCTCGCAGTTGGAGCTCACCACCATGCGGGTGGCCGTCGTTAGAAGAGCGCAGTGTGGTTCCCTGGCCGTTGCATTAGAATAATCCAAGCCGCCTTGCACCCTCAACACTGCGCCGTCTGCTTCCGTGTATTAGCACCAGTGGTATACAACCTCAGACTGTCCAGGTGATAGCACTTACTCAGAGTGATGTGATGGGACAGAACGCCCCCAATCGTCAATGCACCAGGCCGACACTGTGTCTGCACGTTCATGACAGTCGCCTAAATTTAGGTAGGCCGCAGTCAACAATATCCTTAAAACAGCAGCAAGTCACCTGAACGGTACTTCAGAGCGCGATATACAAGCCAGGCTTCATCGGCCTCAAGGGTGCCCACGCGGTGTCCTGTCGTCGTCCCGTGATAATTAAAGGAGGGGGCACATTCCACAATGGCAGTAACAGTGGCCGATCCACACTCCTGGTGCTATGATGCACAGCAAGAGATAGGCCCTCCTTGTGACAATCTATTGAGGTATGGAAGCGGCGATGTCAGCAGGCCGCCAGTCTGCGGGATTCCAACGCACAGTAATTGCAAGTGGCAGGCCTCCAAATAACCTCTCCACCACTATATCGTAATGCGGGCTGTAGCACAGGTGGGGGTGCGGGCCGCACAGCCACGCTTCTTACCTGTCAAGCGCTCTGGTGGGATACGGGTTGCCCCGGGCTCCTCCGGCCACCAACAGCACTGCGGAGTCCCTCTAGGTGGAGCGCGGTGGTGGTAGTGTCACAGGCGGGACCGGGCGCAGGCCCGCGCCTCTCCGCCGTACAACAGGCAGCAGTCAATCCGGGTCACCATGGATTGTAGGCCGCTACGCAGGGAGTGTGGAGCGGGGGTTGCAGCAGTTAAGCCTTACCGCTAGCTGTAGCCGGGCAGTTCAGCTGCAGCACCTCCGTGTCGCAGCACTTCAGAGGACGAGGGCAGCAGTGCGGCAGCGACACCCGCCGCATAAGCGGAGTTCAGTGTCCCGACCCCTCTGAAGTCGCCATTTTGCCCAGATGTAACTTTTGCAGCCAGCGGCGCTTTGAAGCACAGAACAGCGACAACAAAGTGATCAAAGTGCTCCTTGCATGATGAGGCGTCTGAATTCGTACATGTTGCCTGTGGATGGCGTCGTTTCTTAAGGATAATGAGCGGATTGTTCCCTCGAGCAGCAGAACAGCACTAAGGTGCGACCTTTTTCCTCCGGGCTCTCTAGCTCCCCCGACTTCCATTTGAGTTTAATTACATAAGCAGGTATTGTGGCTTTTATCACATTTCTGATTTTCAGTTGATTAGTCCGTAATGGTAGATTAGTCCCCTTACTACAACATAGCACCCGGAGTCCCGAGGTTAATTGTGGTGATACACACCTCTTCACCTACCCACGTCGAAGGGAGTTGACCCTCGGACACCCCTTCAAAAACCCCTGAATAAAATGGCCTTCTGGTCAAACCCATCTACCGTCTTTGAAGGAAGGGATCTGACAGTCACAGAAAAGCCATTCAGCAAATTCATATTTATTAATCAGTAACTTTTAAACAAGAACCTTGGCTATAGAAAGTGAGTAGCACTATGGCATTAAAGGACTGCATCCTCCAAAGCCCACCCATTGTTAAATTCTGGGGCCCTGTTTGTCTAGTGCCAAAAATAAATTCCCTGATGTAATCTAGTAGCCACTTTAAAGAGCTACAGCCAATAGATTTATTTCATTTGAAAGACTGCTTTGATTTAAAGAACATCCTAATTAGTATTTTAATAACTCCTGATCAGTATAGCAAAAATGTTTAATTTCTGGCTCTATGTGATGATTCAGTATACTTCCTTTTACATAAATTGATTTGTGAATTTTAATTCACTTTGTTCTTAACTGCAATGTTTTGGTGTAGCTGTTCTTGTCCCCCGAGCAATCTTGTATGAGGAATACCTTCCTGCATGTCAAGAGTACAATTGACATCCTCACAGGAACCCATGTACTTATTAGGAAATAGATTGGTTTGCCTTTATGGAAGATCAGCCACGGATCAAATTATGACTGAGGCCTCCCAGCCTCTCTCACTGTATAGCAATGTATTGTACCACAAAAACTTACAATCATGTTCCATTATGGATAGTACTAATATTTTCTCAGCTTTCAAAGACTTCTCGAATGAAAATTGCATCTTCCCTCACCCATCATGCAATCCTTTTTCAGAGGAGTCAGTATCAGTGTTGCTCAAGGAGCACACTGCCGGAATGTCAGCACCAGATTGCCTATTGCATTCTGGTAGATGCAGATGAGAGCAACTTTTAAATTAGGTGCTCGTGGCTATTTTCTGTCCCAGTCCCACTTTGAGGCTCGTTGACGAAGCTTAAAGGTGCAGAACAGCCACAGATTGCGTCAATGTTCATCCACACCAATGCACTTGAAGTAGTACCTATCAGACCACTGTTTCAACGTGGGAGGACAGCTCAGCTCAGTTATTACTTCTGGTAATAATGGGGACATGTAGTGAATTAAAAGCACACAGTGCAAACTAAATTGTTTCTAGGGGCTCTACATCTGTTCCATTGATGTCATTGTTCCCAAATGAGCAGAAAATAAACTGTTGGGCATGGCTGGGGGACTAGCTAACGCCGTCCTCATCCCTTGATTCGTCTGCAGCCTGGGCATGGCCCAAGATGAGCCCGGAGTTCATTAATATGAAGGAGCACCTTCCTCCCCAGCTATAAAACAGATTATTTTAGTTTCTTCAGCCCAGCGAATGATATTGACCATATTTCTCTACCAACCTGGGCTGCAGCCAGCGAAGACAATCAGAAAATGTAAGAACTTTCCAATGCCCTCCTGCTAAAAGGGGAGGGACCAGAAGGAATGTTTTTTACATCTCACTCACGGGCGGTGGGTCACCTGCCCTAGGATGGAATCACACATATGAGAGACTGCCTGTCTGTTGCGTTTGTATCTCAGCATTATTTGAAGTGTTATTTTTGCTTTAGAGCTGGATGTGACGCGGCCAAATCCAGCGTTTCGGCTCAGGCCTTTAACAAGGGAGTGTAAAATTATATAGGGTCAGCTTTATCACCCCGCAACACATGGGCTACAAACAGAGTACAGACAAAAATTTGAATATGGGAATAAATATTTGCAAAGCAAGTACAACTGTGCAGACACCATCTTTGGAGAAGTCTTTACAAACTGAACAACACCTTGTTAATGACAATTAATATACACACTCAAAGAATAAAGAGGACAACATGTGTGCATACTCCAAAGACTATCTCCAAATGGGATTGTGCATAAAATGAATAGCACAGTCACCATTAATAAATTTAAAGGAGGGCAGAGAGTAGAAAAATGTTTTTTAAATGGCCCATTAGGGGTCGTTGCTATGTGGTATTTCTTTTATGTATGAGTCCAATTTTATGTTAAATGTTGTTTTGTTATATTGTTTGTAAATAGAGTATTGTCGATTGTTATGCTCATATTTTTCTATTTTTTGTTGTATGACACCATGCAGAATTTAGTCATCTGTCTATGTGAGTGAGGGAACGAATATAATTTTGATAGTTGTATACAAAATACATTTGCAATAATCATATACTAAATGCCAGTGATTAATTCAGGTAATCACCGTTGTACTTGCTTTACATATATTTATTCCCGCATTACAATTTTTGTCTGTGCTCTATAACAGGAGAGTGGGCCTTTAATGGGAAGTAAAGCCCACTATGGAGGGCTCTAGGGCTATTAGAACATTCCGTTACTAGAGGGCAGAATGTTCTAATTTGTAAAACTAAAGCCTCACTTAGCCCGAGGGGGTTGAAATCCCCGCGGGCTCCGTGAGGTCTTTGTTAAACATTTGGAATGTTGATGCTCCGGGCTTCTACCGGCCATTAGAATCCTAGAGCACTCTATTGTTTTCAATGGAGCACTCAGCATTCCAATGTTCTAAAAATTCTTCTGCTCTTGTGCTACATATGTTTAAACTGGTATGCATACCTGTTGCAGGAATTTAAATTGCAGCTCGGCTGATGTATGTTTCTCAACTCTGACACCTCCCTCCCAACCCAGCCTCAGCTTCTATCTCTCACCAATCTGGGGTCAAGGCTATCTCACCCATACAAATCAAGTTTAGACTGACCACAGTGAATTGTAGCAGCTTGGAGCATTGTGGAGCTTATCTCTGGTACACCCTTTCATCTTTCATCATAAAGGAAATTGGTGAAATTTGAATCAAAAGCTTAAGTACATCTGCTAACTTGCCATGACATCATTGATATAAAATGTACATCAATAGTCCTAATATTCTGGATTGCAGCTCAAATCAGAAAATGAGCAAGTGTGATTGGTCCCACAGTAAATAAGCACACAGGGCCTTATTTCAATGTCGGGCGGAAAACCTCCGCCCGACAGTCAGAATTTCCTAGACCGCGTCGGAACCCTTCCCAACGACTCGGTCGGTTTACAATCCCCCTTACTGATTATGATATTCACTGTCAGAAGGTAAACCACGTGGTCATTCCGAATCGGTTCCGACTGGCTCTTGGAGTATCCGTGTCGGTCGGAACCGCAAAATGCACCTCTATGGACAGCGTTTTCGAACGACCGATTACGATGTCGATTTTCAACATCCTTTCAGATTCGGCCTCTCCAACATGAAAAGGCTGTTGGAAAGTGACTTTACGGGCCCCTAGCAGGGCCCCATTAACCCTGTGGCCCCCAGTTGGGGGCTGAGGAGTTATCTAAGGGACTCCCCTGTAAAACCCTGCATTGTCTGGCAGGCACAATGGGGTGCCTGTAACAGGGTGCAGGGTTTTGTGCACATTCCCCATTTCCACATAAGAGCCCGTGTTGCAGCAGGTTGTAGGTCGGAATGCGGGCTTTCATTGGAAACAATGGGACTCTGACCGAACAGTGTTCGGTCGCATTGTTATCAGTGGGGCGGAACCTCTGACCGTGAGTCGGTCGGTTCCGAATCCACTGGCAGAAAGTTTCCACTCGACATCGTAATGAGGCCCTTAGTTGTACCAATACTTGCCTATTCAAAGATTATTGAGTAAAGATACGCGTCCGCATAGTTATGTTTTTATATATAGGAAGAGTAGTGCATCAGGAATAGACCTGTCTCATTAATATCTATGAGCAGGACATTTTGTGGCCCTCAACTTTTCATAGCCATTTATAGAGGGTCACAATATAGTCCTATCTCATTAATACACATGAGGCAGGAGATTTTGTGACTGTCAAGGGGTAAGACATTTGTGACACAACTGGGTAGTACATTAGTCATCGTAAAATAAAAGGCCCTAAGTAGTTTACACATCCTGGTTTGTGTACTGTCCTTAGTACATCAGGCCGTAGGTCCGTACTGGATGGTACATAACAGCCCCCAATAGGCTGGGGCACCAGGCTGGGGCACCAAGGTTCACTTTTGGACCCTTAACCATCTGATAAAAGGAACTATTCGCTGGATATATGCAGCTTCAATCATGAAGAACCCTGTTTCTGAAGGAGCAACGACTGATAAGTGAGGAGGGCATAGAGAATCCTTGCACACCATCACTATGGAACAGTAAACAGGCAGATAAGCTTAGCAGCTGAGTGTACAGACAGCAAAACTTGCATGAAGGGAAAGCTTACAGAGATAACCCAGACTTCATTTTCTTGACATGGGCTTCGAATTCATTTTCAATTCGGAAAAGAAAATGTGGCAACTCTTTGCAGATCTGTGAGCTCGCGGCTTTTAAATGCAGTCTTATGCTGGCATTCACAAATAATCCTGAATTAATTTACATATGAAATCAATAGTCAGTACGATCAATGTAAGGCGTATTTCTTAAAAATGGAATAATACAAGTTCAGTGCTCAATACTGTGTACTTTGTAATATTCAACCACTTTCGCCTCCCAGACTCGTGCCTCACTGCCGGTTGGAGGCCCTTTGCTCCTGTTGCTGATGCCCGATGTATACATCTGTTGTTTTCTCTCACACATTAGTTCCCAGCTTTGTCCTGGGTGCGCATCTACATGGCAATATCCCAGGGATTGTCCGCATTTCAACGCAAGCTGCTGCTGTTAGTCCCAAGGAAATAATTGGGCCCAGAAACATTTTTCCTCTTCATATTTTTTTGTTTCTAGGGCGCTGATGTGCAGATGAAACCTCCGTTGCGTGGCTAATGAGTTTTTCGATGCAATCTGTCAGGCTACAAAATGCTAAATAATAATGCCGCCGTACCCTCGGGAGAAGCGCTCGGATGCTTTGACTGTAGGTGGACACTTTAAAAACAGAAGCGCCCTCGAGAGCTCATCAATGTGTTATAGTAATGCACGGTTTTGCCTTAAGTCACCGCCGCATCAATGGGTTGTGGCTCTTATTTTCTGGAAGTGGATTTGAGGAGGCAGGGTAGGCCATTCCTCAAGAGTCAGACGTTCTCTTTCTGATACATGATAACAGTGTCAATGTTTATTTAAGTGTTTGGGGAAAAGGAGTCGGAGAAGGAAGTGCTCAGCGCCATCTTAAAAGGAAATTAAACCACATCCATCCATCTTTGTTTTATCCGTGTTTTTGCTATTAAAGTTATTATGAGTGAACCATGTGATTTCTAAACGAAACGTACGGAAAGGAAATTTGAATATCATAGCGTGGCTGTCCTGGCTTAGAGAGCACGATGAAAGAAAATGGGGGCATATTTTCAAGGGGCCGCGATAAAATTATCGCCGCTTTAGTGTCCGTTTTCGGCTGAAAAGCAGCGATAATTTTATTGCAATATTAGCAAGGACACGCTAGCACGTGTTTCCGTGATTTAGCACCTGCTTTGCATCGCCTCATTATTGAGATGCAAAGTAGGCGTGCCTCAATAGACTACATGGGGACATATCGCGTAGGCAGCTTCACGATATTTACAACAATGCCCCGGCCGGCGTAGGGATAAACAAAATGACGCTAACCAGCCATTAACGCTGGATTTTACCGACTGCTAAAAACCAGTGTAAGGCATACTTTGCACAGGGTCGTATCAGCAAAGTCATAGCTGTTTAGCAGGGAACATCGCTGGTTTTCGAGCGATGTTGGGACATTTCCATGCTATAGCTGGAATTTTCATAGCCGGCGATAGGGAGACTCGCGCTAGGCGTGGCCAGTGATAATTATCGCTGCTGCTTGTTAATATGCCCCATGGTTATGAAAGGTTCCTCTTGAAATCGTCAGGGGAATAATTTAGTGGGTCCTTCAACCCATGGGCACTGGTGCACGTTCATCGTCCTCATTAATGATAGCCATGCCCTTCGGTGGTGGGTATTTGTGGGGGCGAGGTAAAGAACACGAAACTGTTCAAATACATTGGCAAAACCAAATAGTGCTGACTTTAGTGTTCCAAAGCACCAGACAAAGATGTTCTCTTCACACACCACTTATGCTTGTTTCTGTGCAGCCAATCTCTTACCATTGCCTCTATGTTTGTGCCTTATTTTGTATTTCTCAGTCTTACAGTGTTGCGTGGCAGTGGTTTCTCAAGTGTTTGAATTAAAAGTCAGCTGTACCACAAGTGTGGGGAATATAAACAATGCAGAGGAATTAGAGACATGGAAACAGAAAGTTTAATGGCACAAGTAGTCTGGGCTCATTTCTGCCAACCTGTGTTTGCATGAATGAGCATATTAAAAGCTCGACATGTGGGCTTTGCCAATGCTTGCTGTCAATTTGTTTGTGGACTTATATTTCGCCTCTAGAGGCTACCATGAGGAGAGTGCATTAGGTCAAGATTTTGAAAGTAATCTCCACATTGTGACTTTAATAGCTAGATCCTTAATCCTTCAAAAATGGCTGTCTTAGGAAATAGTGACCACACCGTCATCCGCTTCAGTCAACACGCATACACAGACGTCACCTAATGATTACACTGACACTTTCTTTGTGGGTGAAGAACTGCTGCAGGTTTATTTCATACAACATAGTATGATAATAAAATTGGGTTATCTTACGGGCGATCCAGGGCAAGCAGCCCCTTGCTGCTCCACCCGCCTGGTGAGCCAGCACACACGGTGGGTCGATGCCCGGCAGTGTGGCACATCATTATTTACAGATCATCCACTGGGTCACGTGATCTGTCTCCTACTCCCGCCCCTTCCGACAGGGGTGGAGCGTGTTGTGGCACACCCCCGGTTGGTCAGGCCCCCCAACCGCCCGAAGGACTAACGGGGCGCCGTCGCGGTCTTCCCAGAACCCCCTACGGCTCGTGGACCTTGCCTCGGGCACCCTTACTGTGCCGGACAGGGGTACCCTTACTGTACCGCCTGTCGCAGAGGTACCCTTACTGTACCCGTCTGCCTCCAGATCGCCCTGTAACTCCGCCTGCAACGCAAAAAGAAAACATTAAAACATTCCAATAACGCGCTGTGTCTGACACGTAGGGTAAGTGGAAAGGGTGGGATTACGCGTGTCCAGGCTGGAGCGGCGCGCAGGGAACAGAGGAGGAACTGGGCGAGAGGGCCTCCTAAGTAGGGGGGCAAGCCTCGCCCCCACCCCCAACGGCCCGCCTCCACCTACACACTATTGGGAGGTCATAACCTTCGTGGGGGTAGCCTCGCGCGCGAGGCAGAATGGGGGAAGGCTCCGACGGGCGGCCACTAGAGGGCTGCCCTGCTGATGTCCCACTGCTTGGGACGCGGGCAGCGGCATAGTGACCACACCGTCATCCGCTTCAGTCAACACGCATACACAGACGTCACCCAATGATTACACTGACACTTTCTTTGTGGGTGAAGAACTGCTGCAGGTTTATTTCATACAACATAGTATGATAATAAAATTGGGTTATCTTACGGGCGATCCAGGGCAAGCAGCCCCTTGCTGCTCCGCCCGCCTGGTGAGCCAGCACACACGGTGGGTCGATGCCCGGCAGTGTGGCACAATGGGGGATATTATCAAGCCAGGCGATAAAATTATCGCCGCTTTAGCGGCAGAAAAC
This sequence comes from Triturus cristatus, assembly GCF_964204655.1. Taxonomy (NCBI): domain Eukaryota; kingdom Metazoa; phylum Chordata; class Amphibia; order Caudata; family Salamandridae; genus Triturus; species Triturus cristatus. Next base: position 392,119,334 of record NC_140591.1, on the reverse strand, counting down.
TGCCGTTAAAACGGCGATAATGGGCTTGATAATATGCTCTATGGAATTCCAATTGAAGCCCATGTTAGACGTCCTTCACATTTAACATGGGCTTCAATTGGAATTCCATAGAGCATATTATCAAGCCCATTATCGCCGTTTTAGCGGCAGTTTTCTGCCGCTAAAGCGGCGATAATTTTATCGCCTGGCTTGTTAATATGCCCCATAATTATTTACAGATCATCCACTGGGTCACGTGATCTGTCTCCTACTCCCGCCCCTTCCGACAGGGGCGGAGCGTGTTGTGGCACACCCCCGGTTGGTCAGGCCCCCCAACCGCCCGAAGGACTAACGGGGCGCCGTCGCGGTCTTCCCAGAACCCCCTTCGGCTCGTGGACCTTGGCTCGGGCACCCTTACTGTGCCGGACAGGGGTACCCTTACTGTACCGCCTGTCGCAGAGGTACCCTTACTGTACCCGTCTGCCTCCAGATCGCCCTGTAACTCCGCCACAGCTCTGGGGAGGCTACCGTCGCTGCCAGAGCCCCCCTTCCTCCCTTCGCTGTTATAGGTGCCCCGCCCCTGCGAGCCAGCTGTTTGTGGGCTAAATTATGGGTCCTGTTCTGTAACCCGAAAATGACAGCATTACTTTGCAACCTTACTCAGAAGCCCAGGGCAGGCTAACAAAGGATGTTGCTTGGCCCTACTGACGTTCAGCTTAGACGTGACTGCTGTTCCTAGCTTTCTTAGCAATGCCACTGCAGATTTTCCTAACGTAATTAGGGAAGATCTAGCACCTACATATGGAGCCAGAACCGAACCATAGCTGAATTCGTCAATCCATCGATTCCCTTCATATCCTAGCACGAAGGTTTTAATTTCACTTTGTCTACGAAGGTGATGTATAGATGGCGTCATGGTTCCTGAATTGCTGCTGCGGGGGATTGCATGATTTCTCAGCAGGACAAAACATTTTAACGTAACTGCTAAATGGACGCATTCTTTATCATGACTCTGGATAAAGCCAATATGACTGACTGAGCTGTGAAAGAATACATCTCTCCGCTCGAGGGCCCAAATTTGTGAACGTTTCCCACCTCCCTGGCTCCAAGGAAAGGCTGAGCGAGAAGAGCAACACCTAAATCTGCTTCTCAGGCTGGAAAATATGGCATGGGTAACAAGGCATTGGTGAAATAGGCGCTTATGGACCTGTAGTCCTATTAAGATTTTCCAATTGGCCAAATTGGGTGCCTTCCTGGCTCGGAATTGTGTTCCCAACAGCTACAGCACAATAAGCCGGGAGAAGGTAACGTGTGGGTTAACCACTTTACCTACGTATATAGACACAGGCTGACATCACGGGTACCTAAATTTGCTTCCTTTCGCATCGTATCATCCTATTGTTTACTATAAACTGACCCATATCTTAGCAACATCTCCTCGTCTAAGCCTTTCTACTTGCCAATTAAGTTACATTAAATTGGACGATAGAGTCTTATACCAGTCCCGCTGTTTATCCCAATCTTTTCTTACTCTCCACTAGGACAGTGTATCCAATTTCCTTGCTTGTTGAATAGAAGCTAGCTATTGGACTTTATTGCTGCTGAAGGGGGTTAATAGGGTTGCCTAGAGTCCTTGTTATACCGGTGTTGCTGTGCTATAGGTATGTCGTGGCACCAAAATCGTGGCTTGAAAGGGAATCTTCTTATTTTATCAAATAATTTGTTGTGAGCCCCAGTTATGCTTTCGTTCCTATCCTCATAGTTGGCAGTGTCTCTCTCCTGCCATTACCTGGGTCACGTCCGCCTTAAATAATGACAATACATCTGGCTTTTCCGCTAGCCTTGCCCATTAACCTGTCAAATGTCAGTGGAGAGCAGCACATCTCTGGTCATGCTTATTTCAGACGGTGTTAAGCCCTTTCCATTACTAGAAAGTTTAAGTGCAAAATTCACGAGGTATGGTCGCTCTCTGCTCTCTCAATTATTACCATGTAGCTGAGGGCATGCCATTCACGGGTGTCTGGTTGAAGTATGCACCGGTAATTGACACTCGTTCTGGGGTGTCGGTAGAAGTATGCACAGGTCCTTGATACTCCCCCATGTGCAGTGCTGTGAACGTTTGAAGTAGTTCATCAAATTCAGCCAGCCACCCCCTAGGTGGAGGCTTGCACTCCCAAACTTCTGCTAGTGTAAAACCCGGCCACACCTCCAGTTCAGTGAAATTTAGTAATTCACGACACTGACAACCCCAGGGCCAGATACAGGGCTGTGTAAATGCGGCCCAATATCACCCTAAACAATTAGCTTGGAGTGGAGGGGTGTTAACCCAGGCTGGCTGGAGGCAAAAACTTTGACAGTCACTCCTGGCAAGATGTGCCAACGCAGGTAGAATTAAGAGTTATCCAGCCCGCCTTACTTCCTTTCCCAGTTCGACACAGGTCGAAGAAGAATGCCCCTTCCAGAAAGGTCATGGCCTTATCCCTGAAGCCTATCCATACAGCAGTCTACCGTAACTCTACAGCATTGCTTTGTAAAGCTTTTGCTGGTTCCACAATTAATTGTGGTCGATATGCTCTCCCTCAGCTTGAACAAAATCTTAGCTAATCGTACGCCTGCCTAATTCCCAGGGCTGTCTGGCTTAATGCTTTACGCCTGGAATCGCCCCACCAAATGTAGCCTTGCACTGAAACTTAACTGGGTTGTCTCAACTTTCCATTTAGAGCTAGAAACGCCCCCCGTGCTCCTTGTCCTTACTAAATGGACCCGCTCCTTAGTTTTCAGCGCACAATGCACTTAAAATGTCATCTGGCCCTGGTGCCTATCAAACAACAGTGACAACCTCTGCCACCTTCATGCAATACAGAAACAAAACCTCACAAGGTCGCAGAAGCGGCAAGCCAGGCTAAGTCTCGGTAAACCGTGTCACTCTGTGCTTTCCCTGGCCTCCCTGTGGAACAGTGAGAATAACCTCAACGATGTTAAGCATGATAGACAAACCCAGGGCTTCCGCATGTCTCAAAAACAGCTCCGGCTGCTCCCTTTCCTGTATAGACTAAGCTGCCACTATGACAGGGTTGCAGAAAATATCACACCAGCTGTTACCGAATAGCAAGGCTAAAGATGAAAGGCAGCCGCATCTCTTGATTTAAGCGTGGAACTCACAAAATACCTTAAGATGTTACGTATGACACACAAAACCAGGCTTACAACTTGCCTCAACACAGCTCAGGCTGCTGACTTTTCTATTTACACCAAGCTGCCACTATGACTGATTTGAGAGAAACCTTACCCCAGCTGTTCTCAGGCTGCTGGCTTTCCTGTATAGACTAAGCTGCCACTATGACTGAGTTGAAGAAAACATTACACCAGCTGTTTCCGCATAGCAAGGCTAAAAATTAAGGCAGCAGCATCTCTTGGCCTAAGCGTGGAACTCACAATAATAGATCAGTATTCCGAATCCAAATATTTAACCAATATTCGATCTCATGTGACAATCTTAATCACCATCAGCCATGCCTATTTCCTTATTAAAATCACGAGTGGCTGGCAAAGGGTACGTTAGCAATATCAAAGCCATGCATGTTCGACCTGAAGCCAGGAATCCCAGGAGTCTGCCTAAGACACAGCATAAGCAATGTGGGTTTTTATTCCTATTAAATGCGTGCCTATGCACGATGATGCCGGGCCGATACCGAAGGCCATTGGCACTGGTGCGCCACAATGCAAGCCTGCCTGTATCCCCCAGAAAACCTTCCCCAATTGGACATACACACCACCGCTTCTAGTATACTGCACTAACAGCTATTCCGAAACTAGCTGACGAAAGCTACCCTTGGCCAGAAATTAGGAAAACTAAACCCATTGTGCGACAAGCGCCAATCATTGACACCAGTCTTAGGAAAAGCACCATCAGCAAGTAAAAGAAGAAAGCATAAAAAGAACTACTAAAGTAGCATACCTTAATCATGTTTATAATGATTATAAGGAAAATAAATATACGTTCTTGTATATCGAAAGCTACACGAGCAATGCGTTTTTTTTTTTTTTTTGCACTTGCCACAGAAAATTTCATGATCTGACATTTATCTATTTATTTATTTATTTTTTAAATGTCATGCAACGTGTAATATGTCTCAGCTTTCCTGCAAGGAACCTCTTGCTGTAGCACAAAACTGCATCACGCTAAGGTGGCCGCTTCATTCCAAATGCCTGGCGTCCCTGTTTGTTTGTTTTGTTGCCCACTCGTCTCTTCGTATGGAAAGCTAGGAGGCCTGGCAGCAGTTCCCGGCCATTTTACCCGCTGCTACTTTCCTAAGACAACTGTCCACCTCGACAGATGATGGGAGCCGTGTTGTGTATCGGATTTGTTGGACTGCGTGTGGTTCACGCAAGGAAAACATTACACTCTAAGGTCACTTGTAAACGGCTATGAGAATTAGTACATATATTTTGTGCCCTTACTTACTAAGTCGTAACTACCTTGTAAGTAACAAAAGAATGCCTCTTTTGAACATAAGAACCTGCTGACCTATTAACGTCATAACGGTATGTGCCGGAAGTAACACAATGCGGCAGTGCCACCCGGTGGCTAAAGCACCAATAGCCTCGATCCTACAGCAAGTCAGGACTATGGACTTCGTCCAAGGTTGTTGGTTGCATAAGAAAATTAAGCAGCAACTAAGGCTTGTGTATCATATTGAAAAAGCCTCCTCTCCCCCCTTTCCCTAGATTCAACTACCCGAGGTCCAGCCCTGGTAGCCGTCTGCGTTCAGCGCCACCGGGCCGTTGTAGGTCGAGCCAGGGCCGGAGTCATGACAGGACTGGCGGAAACTATTACGCAAAGGGGAGGGGGGGGGGGGGGAACCACTCTTCTTCCCTATTCACCCCCAATTCGTGGCAGACCGAGTTTCACTCCTGCTTAGGTGGGTAACAATTTGCTAGCTATTATTTATTAATAACGAACCTTCCCCCAAGCCCGCTCACTCATTCTGGCCAAGCGGTTCGACGCACTGCCCGCACCACTATACCCGCCTCTCCTGTGTGCTTCGTGGTCAACGTTCTGAATTTGCCAGGCGCCCGCTCAAAAGGGAATGTCAGACCAAAGATAAGGGGGACCGAGAAGGCAAAATTGGTGCCCCTCCCTCCAGGGAACTGTGCCAAGCCTTGCTTTGCACAAGACGGAGGCGGCACTTACCCCCCTGGGGACATAACCACCACCTTGCAAGGACAAGGGATACCCGTCGCATCCGTGCCACAACTGGGCTCGGCATGTCACGCAGCAATATGGACACATGGACACGGCGAGTTCAGCCAGCGTGCTGCACCAAGTGTCTTGACTCCGCCATCACGGCACTGGGGGTTTGGCATGCAGCATGATTATATCGCGCGAAATAGACCTGACGGCCTTGAAGCGCTATGCGTGAGCGCCGGTCTAACAATGCACCCATAGACACGTCGTACACTGCAAGGTACCTATACCGCATTACCATGCCCTAAGACAGCAGCCACAGACCATGCAGCCAGGTCAAACTAGCAAAACAAAACATAGCTATCACAAGCGAAAGCGGGAGAGCGCACCTAGTGTTCCCGCCTAGCTCCACCCTCCCGCCATTTTCCGTGACCTGTTACAGAGAACGGTTCTTATTTCGCATATCTTATATATAGCGCGAGCTTGCCCCGAAGGTAATTGATCGCGTTACATGGCATTTACATTACACATTCAGGCCAAGGATTCCTGCACGCACGACTTCAGTATTGTCGCTGTACTGAGGAGTGCTAAACATACATCCAGGTAAAATGACTCACAGCGCTGCGGTTGTGTGTGACACCCGGTACCTCGAAAGCATTCTCTCCATGCGCGCAGTGGTAGGCTGAAGGCGAGCGCCGTCGGGAGAATTGGCGGGGGATGGTTGCCAGCGCTAGAGCGCGCTGCCGGGAGGGTGCGGGAGGCACAGGTGTAAGATGCAGGATTCTCGAGCCTCCGTGCTCACTGCAAGGCCGCGCTCCCGAACTTTGGGGGGATCAGCGACGCCATCTTGTCTTACAGGGATGGCTTACGAAGCTAAAACGCATTCAAAACGGCACCCGCACTTTGCAGCAAGCAAACCCGCGCACCAACCCACAGCAGTAACTCGGCATGTTCTATCTGTACAAGGTGCCCCTAAACTAGCTGCCCCGACAGCAGGAGCTTAGCATCGTGGATGCCGTTTTCTTGGCGATTTACTCTTAACCTCATGCCCCTACCCCTCAACTAATGAAGCGCACAACGCACACATAATTTGCCATCCGTGATCGCTTATCAAATGGTTGCTTTAAGAACCCATGCCCCTAATTAACAATTCAACCTAATAAACGTGGGGCCAAGCACCCATCAACAGCGTGTGCGGAGCCCGAACCCGTGTCCTGTAAAGTAGAATTTGAAACTTTCCGCCAACTTATGACACTTTGACAGCGTTTGCAGGACCCGGACCCTTGTCCTGTGAGATCCTTTATAACCCCAGGCACAGGACTCACCACTGAGCTACACCCGAAGAAAGTTTGCAATTTCGCCATACTTTCGGTCATAATAAAATGAGTTGCATGGAGTTCAGTAAGTGTAACATCCAGAGTTTAAAGTTCTTCAATGGGGGGGGGCCTGGTCGAACCACGGACCAAGATGGCCGGGTAGTGCTGGGGCTCCGCCGTAATCCCAGGGACAACGGGCATCCCTGAGCCCACACACCGATATGCAGCTTAGTGGGGCAGCGTGATTACACTCCCCAAGGCACCCTGATTGCAGCAACTCCTCTCTGTCTGGCATCGGACGTCGGGAACCGCTGTGACTCCGAGGCGCGTGTTGTGGCCTGCAACGCACTACCAAGCTGCGGGCTCAACTGATGCTCGCACGCCGTCTGGGGCAGCGGGCTGCGCTCCCTTGACTCCGGCGCGATCGCGCTTTCTCAGAAAGGGCGGCGGTACTGCACAACCCGGAGGCTCGTTGCACCTCGATTGCCACCGACACCACGGAGCGGCCAAGATCCTCGTAGGCTATCCGGTTGGCTGGGGGTAAACCCGCGCGTCCCTCCCGAAGCCCGGGACATTCGACAGCCCTTACTGAGGCCTGGTGATCATCCGTGTGCCAGACTGAAGGCGCCCCCTCTCTTGCGGGTTGGAGCCCTCGCCAAAGCCTTAATAAACGCAGCACCCTCTCTGTTACTATCCAGGCAGCAAGAAACGCATAACTTATGACACTTTGACAGCGTTTGCGGGACCCGAGCCCGTGTCCTGCGAGAGACTATTTTTTCCTAGGCACCAGGCTTAACACGAGCTATGGCTCCTGGTGGCGGAAACAAGTATTCAATTCGCCCAGTTATTCTGCTGGCTGAGAACGCGGCCCGCATGGGAGGCGCTGCATGCGAGCGCCTTGCTCCCCTCCCAGTCCCCCCAATATCGCGGTCAAAAGTCATCAGATTACCGAGTCAGGCTCGCGCTGGTTCAACGCTGCCTTTGCCGACACTGCATGAGAGCCGGTTTCTGGACAGTAACCAGAGGGTCACAGCAAGATGGCCGCGCGGGATGGGATGGGGAGGGGGGAACGTTAAAGGACGGCCGGCCGAGCAGAGTTTTGGCGCGAAAGTGCGGCTATCCATCATTCTCTCCCCCCCGACGCCCGACACGAAAACCGCACGTGGCCGGAACGACCCACTCGCAACCTGCCGCCCTGGCCTCACTCGCACCACGCAAGAAGCCCCCTGACACCGCTTGCGCCCCCCACAACCATGGCATCCTAGCCACAAAGGCCCGTCCACCTGGTCATGCCCAGGGACAGGGCCGGGGTGGGAGGGGTTAGCAAGACTCACCGCGGTATAGCTGCTATCTCGAAGACCACGACGACGCTGAAGGGGGGGCCCGGTCGTAATCGCGTGGAGCGGGCGGGAAAAACGCGTGTCCAGGCTGGAGCGGCGCTCAGGGAACAGAGGAGGAACTGGGCGAGAGGGCCTCCTAAGTAGGGGGGCAAGCCTCGCCCCCACCCCCAACGGCCCGCCTCCACCTACACACTATTGGGAGGTCATAACCTTCGTGGGCATAGCCTCGCGCGCGAGGCAGAATGGGGGAAGGCGCCGACGGGCGGCCACTAGAGGGCTGCCCTGCTGATGTCCCACTGCTTGGGACGCGGGCAGCGGCATTCCTACATTTCAACATTTTAGATACAAAACAAATAGGATTAAGGAGTTGGAAAAAGATATGTATTAAGATATGGATCACATAGGAAATTTCTTAAGCTATGGCAAATATTTAACTAAGGAGGGGCTATATGGAGCAAAATATTGATACAATTAAATTAGTTAGAAATTTTAAGGGTAATTATGTGATTGATTGTTTAAAATGATCTCACTTTGGCATGCCCTGTCATCATGTTTAAAACTTTAAGATGTGCTGAGAACAGTGAGATTGTGTTACATTCCACTGACCTTGCTGGTGATATGTCAATGAAATTTGTATATTGATGAATTCTCCTAATAATAATGATTTCTTTTTTTTTGTTTTTTAAACATTGGGAAGTAATGAAGAAGTGGTCTGACCAAAACAATCTGAGATGATTTGATTGTGGTGCTTCTTTATGAAAAGCAGGTCCACAGTAGAACCCTGGTTAGCAAAGATGCAATGCTGCAGAAGAATGTTGTCCAACAGGAAAGATCTGAGGGTGGATGTGTATGTGCAGTTGTGTTTTTTACAGTGTAGTTTGAATTCTCACAGTAGATTCTGATTACAAGAGGGACATTGGTGATCAGCACTGCAATAAACAAAGCCATAAAAAACTCCTTGGTTCCAGGAAGTTGGTGCAAGATTTTGAGCCTCAATAGTTTAGGTTTTGTGTTTGAAATCTCCACAGTGAGGCATTGGAATGAGTAGGAGATTATTGAGAGAATCAGTTTGCATTGACAGCACCCTATTGATAAAGACAGCTCCCCCATCTTCTTCTTTTATTCTATCAAAATGTCCTATTGTTGTGGTAAGATAGTGGTATGGAGCACAAGCAGAACCAAATATCCCTGAGTACAACAGTGTCAAGGCGACCATCTTGTTTGAGGGCAGCTAAGTAGTTGCTTTACAGACAGCAGAACAACAGTTGGCAAGGCAGCATGATGTGTTGTGTAGCCGACACGTTACTGGTTTCAGAGGAGGTGGATCTTCTGCATTTGTATGTACAGCTTGATCTTCCACGCAGTTTAGGATATTCTAGCTTTAAAAATATGGTAATTGTGTTCTGTTCTCCGAAATTATTTGGATCAATCCTGGCAACCTTCTTAAGCCCCTGAAGAAATCTTCGACAAATTTTGGAGAAAAAGAAACCATGAGTGTGTAACTCCCATCTCTCACTTAGTTATGCTTGTGTGGAGAAAGGAATCACACAGACCTTAGAGAGAATCTCTCATCTGCAGGTGAAAATACTGAACCCCCACACTCCTTGAAATCAGTCCACACTTACACACACACACGCACGCACACACACACGCACACACACGTATTGTCATTTTACAGCAAAATTGTTTATTATGTATTATGAGCTACTCTTCTACAGATAACATGAGTAAGAATAATTGCCATAGGTATCAACAACTCAGTGAACAAAATGAATAAGCAAGTATTGACAAAGCCAAGTTGTCTGGCTATTTTTAGGTGAAAGTGCTCATTTATTGAATAGCAAGTTTGAGTGGTTGTTTGAATGAATGGGTGAACGGAAAATGGGTAAAACCTTGGATTGATGATTGAGGACATGGATGAGTGGCAATGAGGTACCAAATGCATGAATGGTTACTGAGTGAGTGGTACATGGATACATGGCATGAAGATAATATGAAAAAACTGATCCTGAGTCTCCAGAATGAGGATTTCTACATGGTGCAAAACACACCCTGAAAGAACTGGAAAAATATTTCCTCAAGCATACCTCTAGCTCGAAAAATTTGCAATCTTGTTTAGGCATATGAAATGCTGCAACCTTTCAGGAAATGGTTCAAAATCTGTGCATTTTCGGAGGCAGACTGCACATAACCTATTCCAGAAACTACCAGCACCGTTAGTACAAGGTGGATGGATCAGAGAGAAAAAGTGAACAACATTTGAGAAAGAAAGGAACAGAGAAAAGAAAGGGATAGAAAAAAGAAAAGATAACAAAATGGGCAAAAAGAGGATTACTACTGTTATGTAATAAGGCTGAATTTTAGAGCTTCTGCTGCGGCACACTGGGCTGTCGTTGTTAGGGACTACCATGTGGCGAATTTCCAGATATAAATATCTCAGCTTTAGAGTGAATATAAATCACTGCATCCAAAAAACTCACGAGCCCTAGAAAACTATTATATCAAAAATTACACAAAACCTTCTTAATTGCTTGGAAAGTGAAAGGAAAGAAATGGTGCCATTTTTTTATCTTCCTTCCCGGACTCCGACTTCTAATGCAGCTTTTTAGTTAAACTGTACATTGGAAATATTGCATAATCCCGCAATATAGATGAAAAAAGTATTGCACTGTATAAATTTTATAGAGTGGCATGAAGCACAGCCGTCTCTAAATTAAATGGATACTTAGGGTCTGATTGAGATCTTGGTGGTATTACTGTCATCCCGCCTTGGCTGCTGTCCCAAGTACTCCGTCGAGCTGATGGGAATATGTAATGTTACATCGCAAGTGATACATCGCATGCCATTACAACGCGGTAGTTACAATGACCACTTTGTTACATCGCATACCTTTACAACGCAAGCTGTTACAACGACTTGCTGTAGGGGGTGCTGGATGTTGGAATAGTATATTTTACTATTCCAACTCCACTCTGTGCAACAGTAGGGAAGGTGTTGGATTTTAAATCCAACACCTTGTGCCCCCTACAGCAAGTTGTTGTAACGGCTTGCGTTGTAAAGGTATGCGATGTAACAACACGGTCGTTGTAACGACCGCACTGTAATGGCAAGCGATGTATTGCATGCAATGTAAAGGATGTCTCCCACTGACGGCGGTCCGCCAGCAGTATTAAGATGTTGCAGCTAAAGACAGAAGACAGCTGCAGCGGTCTTCTCTGCTGTTATATTATGTTATGTTATGGTTATTTCTATAGCGCACAACTCACCCTGGGGCATCTCGGCGCTGCCTAGAAATTGTCCCTGACAACTGGAAGTCAGCTCAGCAGCAGCTTTAAAACAAAAAGGCTTTAAGTTGTTTCCTAAAGGTGCTGTATATCGGGATTTCACGCAGGACTTTGGGCAATTTATTCCAGTAACTTGGTGCAAGATCCGAAAAAGCTTTACCCCTGTGCGGCTCAAGCGTGTACGTGGCACCTGTAGAAGGCCTAATGTACTAGATCCCAGATTCTACATGATACATGTTTTAGAAGTTTCTTTTGTAGATAGTAAGGGCCTCTACCAATTAGGGCATTCTAGGTAAGGTAGCAGATTTTGAAGAAAGATCTCTTCCTTACTTGCAGCCAATGTAGTTCTCTCAGCAATAGGTCTGAGGGGGAACCAGCTGTCCGATTTAAAATCATTCTGGCCGCTGTGTTCTGAATCACCTGCAGTTTATTTAGCAGAGTCCCTCCCACTTCAGCTAACAAGGCATTACCATAGTCTAAGCGACTAATCACCATGGCTTGAACTAAGGTTCTACGGTGATTAGTAGGCATGTAGGGGAGAATTTTACGGAGTAGTCACAGACTATAATAGCAAGAGCTAGTAGTCGCTGCTATATGATCTTTCATTGTTAGTGACTGGTCCAGTTTTAGGCCTAGATTTTTGACACATTTTTTAGGAACAGGGGCTGCACCCAATTGTGAGGGCCACCATTCCTCTGTCCAGATAGCCGAGGCTTTCCCCATTAGCATGACCTCAGTTTTTCCAGGATTCAACTAAAGACAGTTGTCCGTCATCCAGTTGGAGATTGCCAGTATACCCATGGAGAAACAAATGTTCTCAGCTTCTGGATTAGGGCCGATGGTAAACATAAGCTGAGTATCATCAGCATAAGCAATTATAGCAAAACCTAGCTGTTCCACTACTTTTGCCAGTGGGGCCATATACATGTTGAAAAGGGTCGGGCTCAAGCAGGAGCCCTGGGGAACACCCTTATCCAGACGCATTTTTCCTGACTGGTATGGACCTAACTTGACGGATTGGGTTCTGTCTGACATGAAATGCTGCAGCCATTTCAGGGCTGTCCCTTGTATGCTACAGGAGGATAGCCTCTCCGCGAGCTTTGTGTGTGAGATGGTATCAAACGTACTGAAAATCCGGGGGAAAGCCCGATTGCGAAGAGTCCAAGATTTTATTGGATTCTAGATATAGGCTAAGCTACCTATTTATTATGCTTTCCAACATCTTGGCCAGTAGGGGTAACAGGGAAATAGGGCGATAATTGCCTAATTCTTGAGGATCCGCCGTGGGTTTTTTCAATATTGGGCGTACGAACGCTTCCTTCCATATTGTTGGTATGATACCTGATTGTATTGACTGATTATAAATATTTCGAATGGCTGGGGCACAACTAGTGGCTAGAAGAGCCATGGTTTTAGGAGGACAGAGGTCTTGAGGTGAGCCCGATTTAGCGGTGGAAAGTGCATTAGACACCTCTTCCAGCGTGGTTAATTCGAAGCAATCAAGGGTACAATCTACCAGCTTTTCTTAGCCCTCAGAACTAACCGGAGATTCAGAGTTCTGCACGGCAGTGAATGAGAAGTTAGTGTAAATGTTGGATATTTTTTCCTGAAAGTAGATTGCTAAGGAGTTGCAGAATTCTTGTGTTTCCGTGGGGGATTGTCTGCACACTTGAGGAGATACCAAATCCCTTACTATATCAAAGAGGGCTTTTGGAGAGTTACTAGCATGCTCAATTTGGTTCATTATGAACATATGTCTGGCTGACTTTAAATTGAGATGGTAGCTGGACAATGCTTGTTTGTATTTTAGTCTGTTATGGAAGTCCTTACTCGCTCGCCAGAGTCTCTCTAATTCCTTACAATTTGATTTTTCAGACCTCAGCTCTGCAGTATACCAAGGAGCTGATGCCCGCCATTGGAAAAAGCCCTTGTTTTTTTCGGGGATCACAGAATCCAGCGCTTTCATAAAGGCAGCATTAAAAGCTTCCAACATTGTGGAGACTTCCGTGTCTTTCTTTAGTGATTCCAGATAGAAAGCCTCGTCAAAGGCTTCTAGAGAGAGGTTCCGCCATGGTCTATGCGCCTCTTGTTTACGCCCTGCAATCTGATTTGAGTTCTTAGGACATGGGTGCTGGATAAAGAACTTAATCAGTGAGTGATCCGTCCATGTAAGGGAGTCCGGAGGATTACAGATCAAATTGTCTGTGTTGGAAAAAATTAAATCCAACGTGTGACCAGCCAAGTGTGTTGGGCCTTTAACTCTTTGAGTAAGTCCAATTAGATCTAGGCTGGAGAGAAGTTTGTTTACATCAGGGTTTGTGTGTAATTCATCATGGAAATTAAAGTCTCCCAACAAAATTAATTTATTTGAAGCGTGTGCATGGATGGCTATTTAGTCTATTAGCTGGTCCGTAAAGTTGGCTCTTGGTCATGGAGGCCTATATATTAGTGCTCCATTCCAGCTATCAGTAGGGGATGAAGTGACCTTAAAAATTCCCAAGTCTATACTATAATTACTTAAAGTGGAAATCCAGTTCACAATGAGATGGTGTTTAAAAGCTATGGCTATACCTCCCCCTGTTTTTCCTTCCCTGTCCAAATGTAAGAATTTGTAGTTCTCTGGGATGGCCAAATTTATCAGGGGAAAATTGGAGGGATTTACCCAAGTTTCCGTGAAGAAACATATTTCAGGGGAATGGGAGGTGATCAAATCCCATATTTCGAAAGGGTGTTTTGCTAATGAACGCACATTACATAATATACTGTTTAGACCAGCTGCTTCGCGATCAGCAGTCTGCCTAGAGTTCAATGCATTAGCTGCCATCAGATCTCTTTGAAATAGACAATGTCTACAGGCTACTGGACCTTCCAGCGCACTAGGAAACTTCCGAGTACAGCATATGTCTGCTCGGCATTTAGCTTGTTCATGGTCTCTGATAGTAAGCAGAGTTTCAGCTGAATATGATGTGTGAGTTGAATATGCAGAATTTACCTCGATTTTGGGCAGAATCTGTGGCCTCTGCGTTAGCTCCTCTGGTGAGGTTGACCCAGCCTCCAGCTGCAGGCTCCTGCTCAGTGCACATTTTACTAACACATGCAATCCAGCTCCCTTGTACAGGTCGCCTGATCTAATTAGGAAAACAGGCAATGTGTAGCAGCAGTTGTTTGCTTGCTCCTCCTTTAGCATATGTTCTCATTTGTGTGAGTGCTAACTTTAGCTAGAAAGGGCTTTGTGTTAGTGGGTTGAATTAAGTGCAGTTTTCTTGATTTATTGCGTTCAGTAAATCTCGTTAAAAAATATCCCAAAACATATTGCTGCAAAACCTCACTGTCAGCTCCAATCCAGGTAGTGACACTTTAGCTTGATTGAAGAGCGTCAAGTGCGCCAGACTGCTGCCCTCCTTGGCGGATGTAAGATAAACAGAGTGATACTCATCTGTTTTTGCTGAGCGCTCTATCTGGAAAATAATCTGTGGTTGTTCCCTGTCGCAGGGAAGGTCACGCACATGAGGAGATGAGCCGAGTGCGACAATCACAGACTATCCTGGCTCATCAACTTGAAGCAGGCTTCTCCTTTGAGATCTGGTTCTATAATCTGCCTTGGAGGAGATGGCAGGGGGCCAGGAGGCTGCAGTCCAGTGGGAGGTACTTGGGGCAGCTCCTGGGAGCAACACTTGGGGGCTTGCTCAAATTGCAAGTGATGAGGTTATCTGGGGGTCGATAGATAATGGGATTTCTCTCATTTGAGGCAAGCTACGACAAATATATGGTGAGCTGTCTGTAGTCCAATTTCACAGATTGGTATTAACAGGGAACTGCAGACAAAACGTTATGTGCACTCTCAAGCAGCTAGAATATATTCCAGCTGCATTTTTATGCGAGGATGTGCTGCAGTAGGTTGCGAAATATTTTCAAGAATATACAGTTTTTTTGTCCACTAGATGTTGCATTACAAATAACAATAAAAACATAACAAAATAGGGAGTGCTTCATTTTCAACAAAGTCAACATGCATGACTCCATGCCGTGTTGTCAACGTGTCCATATACAATCAATCAAAAGTCTGACCTTTTGCATTTATTGGGGCTTGTTTTAACTTGTAAAGAGATACGATACAAAAGATAAAAGCATGGATCTGAAGGCTGAAATCTGTCCTGCAGATTGTCAAGCATCTCATCCATGTGATGTGTCTCGCCCTCCATTTTCTCCTGTAAAGTAGCACTTATCAACTTTCTGCTTAAAATCCTTCTGATGCAATATTTTCTTTTATTACAAATTAATGTTATGGACGTCTACACAATGTATATTTATAAATTAAACATATTTTAAAAATGAGAGCATCTTGATTTTGAAATGTTGCTAAAGAAATGCGTTTTTATGTGACTAGAATTGCCCTGCTGATTCCAGATTCTAGACATCCTGACTGATGAGTACACCACCTTCGCATTGATTTCGCCCACGGTAATGGAATTATCGCGAGACAGAGCAGAATAGGTGCAACGGATTATGGTTAATTCAAAAGTGTGTCAGATTTGTGACCTTTTGTTATGTAACTGTGAAACGAACTTGTATTGCTAATCTATATTAATGATTTTTTAAATCTATTTTATATCTTCCTGTACTATGTGCCTACAGATGCCCTTTGCAATGCAAATAGATGTAGCGTTTCTAACGTGAGGGTTTTACAATTAATAAAATAATTGCAGGGGAGGAGCCTAGCGCGCAACCAAGATGGCCGCGTAGGTGCGAGGCTCCCGAGGACCACCACGACCTCCTGAATTAATCCTGGCTATATCCTGTCCTTGTTGAGGGGACTGCATCGGTGAACCCGAGCTGAGGCGCCATCCGTTTCTCCTTTTCGAATCGGACCCCGGACACCGGTGGGAGCACCGATTGAAGGTTGCGGCCTTCTCCGCGCTGGCCCCCCGGATTGGAGTAGTGGGGCGATCCGGGGACAAAGCGAACAACAGCGGCGGGCAGGGCTGGGCGACTCGCGTACCCCGTGCTTTCACTTTCGCTTTTGCGCTCTCCTTGCCCTCAAGCGAGGTAGGGTTACGGAGCGGGGTGCGGTGGTGTGGCCTTGTCCAGGTGCCCGGCTGACCCGCCGGCCGTGAGTCGTCCCGCGGCCCAGTGGTCGCCCTCCCCCCCCCCGGAACCCGTGAACTGGTTTATCGGCCCTTTTGAGGAGATTGGCACGACGGTGGGAGAGCAGGCATGTCCACCAAACAAGATGGCGACCGGGCGAAGGTGAAGACGACCCGCCGCGGCCCGGCGCCTCAATCCAATAGTATGGACCGCTACACCCTCCAGAAGGGATCTCCGGAGACATCGCGCACATCCCCGGCGGGCCCGACAGAGGCATCTGCTCAACCGGTGGATCTGACCCTCCGGGACGTCATGGGCGCCATCGCAGAGATGAAGGCCTCGGTGGACCAGCGCTTCGACACCCTAGCGCAAAAGATAGACTCGGTCCTGGTGGATGTTAGCCTTGTGAGGGCTGACTTGTCCAAAACCAACGACCGGGTCGATTCCCTGGCCCACACCACAACGAGCCTCACGACGGACGTGGTGGCCCTCCAAAAGGAGGTGCGCCGGCTTGGCCAGGCGAGCGCCCTGATGGACCGGCGACTGGAGGATTCCGAGGGTCGGGCCCGGAGGAATAACGTTCGCATTGTGGGAGTGCCGGAGGGACGAGAGGCGGAGGCGGCAGATCTTTTTGTGGAGGAATTGATCCTTACCCATCTCCAGCCCCGGGGGCTGAGTAAGCTTTTTGCGGTGGAACGTGCTCACCGGGTCCCTGGGGGCAGACCTAAGGCCGGTGCCCCGCCGCGGCCTCTCATTGCCCGGATTTTTAATTTTCGGGACAGAGACGCTATCCTGCAGACCTCCAGGCAACAGGGACCGGTCAAGCTTGATAACATGGATGTGCATTTCTACCCAGACTTTACTCCGGCGGTCCAAAAACTGAGATTGAGTTTTCTCGGAGTTAAACGTCGCCTACGGGACCTGAACCTTAAGTATTCAATGCTTTTTCCAGCTAAGCTAAGGGTGGAGGTGGATGGACGCACGCACTTTTTTGACCAACCCGAGGCGGCTGGGGACTGGTTGGACACTTTACCTGGAGATCGGGGCCGAGGGGGTGGGGGGGGTGCGGTTGGCGGGGAGGGCCCGCCGAATCAGAACTGAGGGGTGAAGGATAGGCCTTGCTCTGGACAACATTCCTGTACCATTCCCTGATCGTTTAGGTTCCCCTCCGATGGAGGTCGTGTGGGGTCTGTTGGGGGCTTCCCTCCTCCTCTGGGGGACTAGTTAGTTTTCATCTATGGGGCGACAGGCACACTGCACTTTGGGGGGGCTGTCTGGGCTCATGCAGGGGTGCAGGGAGGGGGGAGTTCTGTTGGGATGGGGGGGTGGGGGGGGTGTGTTGTTTGTTTGCAAACAAGGCAAGCCGTTTACTGTATTGATGCTCCCGAGAGACTCTGTGGTGGTCGACTGATTGCTTCTACGTATGATGGGGGGTAGGGATTTGACTGTGTTGTCATGGAATGTTAACGGCCTGGGGGACAGGATTAAGCGTGGTGTGGTCCTGCAGTACCTGAAACGTATCTCACCAGATGTTATCTTCCTGCAGGAGACACACCTTATAGGTAACTCCTTCCATGCCATGAATCGGCGAAGCTATCGTTTGGTGGCCCACTCGGGCTTCACCTCGGGCTCGCGGGGGGTGGGTATCATGATTAAGAACTCGCTCCCGTTGGAGATTGATGAGGTGCGCCATGATGAGAGGGGACGCTACACTGTTCTGGTGGGTAGAATGGAGGGTAGAGTGTTTGTTTTTATATCAGTGTACGTCCCGCCTGGGTTACAATCTACTACATTTGCGGATTTGGGGCGCCTCCTCCTGGACCTCCCGGGTGGCCTGCTGGTGGTTGGGGGGGACTTTAACGCGGTAGTTTCTGGGTCTATGGATCGCCATCCCCCTAGGGACCTCCCCCGGGCACAGGCCTGGCTGTCCGGCCTTTTAGATACTTTGGGCCTGGTGGATTGCTGGCGACTAAAGCATCCCGCACAGCGGCAATACACCTTCCACTCGGGTGCCCATGGTAGCCTCTCGCGGCTTGATTATATCCTTGTCCCGGCGGCCTATGCTGGGAGGGTGGGAGAGGTGTGCCATCTGGCGCGGGGCATTTCAGATCACTCCCCAGTACTGTTACACTTCGATGTCTTCCCTAGGGGGGAGGGCAGGGTGGCTCCAATCAATGCTTGGTACTTGCGTGACCCCACTATTCGTGCCGACTTGATCAAATCCTTACAGCGATATTTTGATGAGAATGTGGGGTCTGTCCCTTCGGCCATCTCCCTGTGGGAGGCTTTTAAGGTAGTTCTCAGAGGGGAGGCCCTCTCCTCTATCTCCCATGCCCGGAGGCGCGAGCGGGAGGAGGTAACCCGGGTGGAGGCCGAGATTGCGGAGCTGGAGGGTGCCCTGGGGAGCGGGGTAACAGACGCCAAGTTGCATGTTCTGCACCTCAAGCAGGCGGCCTATAGGGCCCTCGTCACGGAGGCGGCCAGGGGCCTCAGTAGAGAGCAACAGGGGCGACTGTATGATGTGGGTGATAAGGCTGGTAAATTGATTGCGTGGTTGGACAAGAGGGAGAGAGCGAGTCGTGTGGTTCCTTTGATTGAGGGGATGGATGGTGTGCCTGTCACCGAGCCGGAAGCCATTGTCTCCTGCTTCGCGGATTACTTCCGCGAGGTGTACTCCCCGGTCTCTCCCTGCTCGGAGGAAGATTCCCATGCCCTGCTTCGGGACATCGCGCTGCCCTCCCTTACGGTGGAGGACAGGGATTTGTTGGACGCTCCTCCCACCTCGGACGAAATTGCCCTGGCTATTCGCTCGGTCGCATCCGGCAAGGCCATGGGCCCCAATGGTATCCCCATCGAGCTTTACAAGCTGCGACCGGATGTACTGGCGCCCCACCTGCGCGCCATGTTCCTGGCGGCCCACTCGCAGGGTTCCCTCCCGCCGGACCAGCGTCTGGCTACAATCGTGGTGATCCACAAGGAGGGGAGACCCCGTGAGCGGGTTACATCCTATAGGCCTATCTCGCTCTTGAACGCGGAACCCAAAATCCTCGCCAAGGTACTGGCCAACCGGCTGGTTGGCGTGGTGGGGGATTTGGTCCACCAAGACCAATCTGGCTTTATACCCCATCGCAACACGGCTCTTAATCTGCGACGCTTGCATGGGGTGCTTGCGCGTGTCCCGTTTGTGCGGGAGCCGGCCATCTTGGCGTCCTTGGACGCCACCATGGCGTTTGACACGCTTGAATGGCCATACATCTGGGCGATGCTGGCGAAATTTGGATTTGGACCGGGATTCATTAGCTGGGTCAAATTGTTGTATTCGGGCCCATTGGCGCAGGTGGTGGTGAATGGGCGAGTCTCGGCCCCCTTTGCGCTGGGGCGGGGCACGCGTCAGGGTTGCCCCTTGTCACCGCTCCTGTTTGCATTGGCCTTGGAGCCCTTGGCGGAGTGGCTGCGGTGGCACCCCTCCATCCGTGGTCTCCGCTGGACCCCCGAGCATGAGGACCGCGTGTCCCTCTACGCCGATGATATCCTTTTGTATCTCGCCTCCCCGCGTAACTCGCTGATTGTCCTGGTTGATGTTTTGCGCTCCTTCGGTCGTAACTCAGGCCTTGTCATCAACTGGGCGAAATCCTGCGTGTATGTGCTCTCTGGGGAGGCTCCGGCCCTACCACGGGACTGCCCGATCCAGATTGCCTCCCAGGGGTTCCGGTACCTGGGTATATATATTACTCTAGACCCGGAGGCCCGCTACGAGCGGAACTTGCTGCCCCCCCTCCAGCGCTTGCGGGAGGACGTTGCGCGCTGGCGGCGTCTTCCGCTTTCGCCGCTTGGCCGAGCGGCCTTGTTTAAGATGATGTCCTTGCCGCGCTTCCTGTATGCGCTTCAGAACACTATGGACTTGGTTCCGGCGCGCTACTTCCATGAGGTGGAGAGCCTGCAGCGGCGCCTGTTCTGGGACGGGAGGCCGCGTATTGCTCTGGCTAAATTGACGCTCCCGTGGTACGATGGGGGGGTTGCCCTCCCGGACATTAAACGGTATTACTGGGCCTCCCAGCTAGCCGCGATTAATCATGGCCTTTACGGGCCCGCCCTGAACCCGGCATTTGAAATGGACAAGATGCTCCTGCCCGGTGGCGACTACAATCGAGCGCTCTACTCTGGCGCGCCCGACTCCCGTCTGACGGGACCGACGCGTGTCATGGTGCGTGTCTGGCACGCGGCTAATGCAGCGACGGGGTGGAAGGACCGTTTGACCCGGGCGACACCGCTATATGCGTCTGAGAGGTTGGGCTCCCTGTGGACATCGAAGGGCTTCGAGAAGTGGGACACGATCGGAATCAGTACAGTGAGAGACCTCTGGACAAGGGGTGGATTTAAAACTTTTGAGACGCTGCGGACGGAATTTCAGCTGCAAGGCAGTGAGTACTTTCGGTACTTACAAGTCCGCCACGCGCTGGGCTCCGTCTTCCCTGATGTCGCGTCCATTCCGGAGTCTTCCCCCCTGGAGGACAGAGTGCTGGATGGCCATGTCCCAGACAGCACGATCTCCCTTATATATAAAAAACTGATCAACGACAGATCGTGCCTGCTGACTAGTCTCCGCGAGGCCTGGGTCGCCGACGGGCTGGAACTGGACGACGAGGACTGGATTTCCGCGGTGGCCTCTCCGAAGGAGGTGGCCATCCCGGCTCGCCTTCGCTTCGTCCAGCTTAAGATCCTCCACCGGGTTTACGTGACGGGGCCAAGGCTTCTACGTATGGGCTTTGTTGGTGACGGATTGTGTAAGCGTGGCTGTGGTGCCTTGGCAACTTTCATGCATATTCTGTGGGAATGCCCACAGGTGGAGCGATTCTGGCGTGGTGTGCATGAGGTCATGCGTGTGGTGACGCGTGTTGCGCTGTTGCCTGAAGCGAGGAGATGCTTGCTGAATGTGTGGGAACCAAATGACTATTCGGTCCCGCAGACGCGGTGGGTGACTCTGGGATACATGATAGCTAAGCGTGACATTGCTCAATTGTGGGGATCCCAGAGACCACCGGCGGTGTCGGCCTGGAAAGAACACATGGATTGGTGTATGTTTCGTGAAAAGGTGGTGTATGTTGCGAGGGGTAAGCCTGGGGCGTGGGTGAAAATCTGGGGCCCCTGGAACGCCTATCGCGGGGGTATTTGTGAGCCGCCACTGCTGCCGGCCGCCTCTCCGGCGCCGTCCCCTTAGCCGATCCCCTCCCCCAGCCGCGGGCATGTGGTTCCCCTGTCCCTGATCTATTCCCATTCCCCTCTTCAGAGTTTGGCTGCTGGTTGGGATCCCCCACTTAAGGAGCACGTGCCGTCACTTTGGATGGCGGGTTGCCTTGCGGGTGAGGTTTTTTGTGTTGTTCTGTTTGGGAAAAGGAAACCGTATTGTGGGCTTGGAGTTATGGGGCCTGCGCTATTGATATCTCCTGATTTACCGATCTGCACCGCCAAGAGACTCTTACTGTAGGTATGTCATATGCTTCTGCCACTCTAGCGGCCGGCCGGATGGTTGTAGGCCCATACTTGTAACCCTTTTTAACATGTAATAAACGGTTTCAAAAAAAAAAATAAATAAATAAATAAATAAAATAATTGCATGCATCTCATATTGGAGGAAATAAATTGAGGGCCATATTTAAGACCTTTGTGTCGCAGGGCAGTGTAGCATTTCAAATTGCTGCGCTACCCTGCGTCACAGGGAAAAGTCAGAAATGCACAGTATTTATCAAATACGGCACATTCCTGTCCTGTTCCCTTGCACTGGGACCATTGTGGCAGCCTAGAGCCAGCACAGGCACCCTTGCACCATGGTGCAAGGGTGCCTGTGTTGTAGGCAGGATTGTGTTTGTGCAGGGAGGGGCACCTTCTTGCACAATTTACCTCTTTCTCTGTGTGCTGCAGAACGCAGCACACATAGAAAAAGTAACTCAATGCAGCGATATGCGCTGCACTGCATTACTCCATATTTTTTGAGTCGCTCAAAGCCACGCAAAGTGGATTTATATGGCATCAAAAATATGACACAAGGTTTGCGTCGCTCTTGCACCACATTGCATGGTGCAAGAGCGATGCAAATAGGGTCATACATTTGGCCCTGAGTGTGGTAGCAATATTAGTCCATTTTGTTTTAGTAATTACGGGGCACAAACTATTCATTTTACGTTAAGTCATTTTTGCTTAAGAATTGTACAAAGGAGACACAAGGTATGCCGCCTGGTAGTTAGCAGGGTGTTTAACCTTCTGGAACTTAGCCAAAAATAAGACAAAACAGAACTACGGTGGAAAGTTTCCAGTACTTTATTCATTTACAAAGCTCTTTGATCAGTGTTAGAACTGGGGGTCTCTAGTTGGCTGAGGCAGTTGCCTTAGTCCAAATAGGGACCCTTGTTTCTAGCAGGGAAAGGAGGAACACCCTTTTTGATAACCCCTGCTCACCCCCTGGTAGGTTGGCATGAGCAGCCAGGCTTATCCTCAGGGCAATGTGTAAAGTATTTGCAACCACACTCCCAGTGACACAGTGATAAAACCACAAATGGACACCACACTGAGGTATGAAAATAGTGGTATCTTTATCAGGAAGAAAAATACGGTAAGACCAAACGATAAGGATCCAACATATGCATATTCGTAATATTTCACTTTGTCGGTTATTAGGCCAACAAACACTTGTAGGTTCTTGCGGTGTTAATGAGCAGTTCACGATGTTCAAATGCAGTCCTAATGCAAAGCTATGCAGTTCGTAATGCAGTTCGTATTGTCAGACTAATGCAGTTCGTAATGCAAGAATAATGCAATCCTCAATGCAAGTAATCAGGCAGTTTGTAATGCAAGAATAATGCAATCCTCAATGCAATTAATCAGGCAGTTCGTAATGCAAGAATAATGCAATCCTCAATGCACGTAATCAGGCAGTTCGTAATGCAAGTATAATGCACTTCTTAATGCTAGTAATAAGACAGTTCTTAATGCAGGAATAATTCCAGGCCAATCGACGCGATTAGCGCGGGCACCACTAGGCCCCAAACACAGACAACAGTCCTGAACTTCTGTGGGTGGCCCTGGTACTAGCGGGCAGGTCTGGGCCGCTCGAGGACTCAGCGTGTCTAACGCAATGCAGGGGGAGAGAGACGGGAGCACTCCTGTACTCCTCCTGCATGCCTCCTCAGGCCACACATGCTTGCGGCTCCCGACCGGAGTCCAAGCCTTACGTGGGGAATGCTCTGCCTCGTTCTCTCTCTCTCTCTCTCTCCCTCTCTCTCCCCGTTCGTCGGAGGTCCTGCTGGGCGCTCCCGATGACCACGCAGCTCCGAAGCAAGGTTACGGCACTGCCATCTCCGTTGCTGACAATCTTGGGCAGATTCTGCTTGCGAACAACGATCACAATTACCTCACGACTTCCTTAGCTTTACCAAATTCTTCAGCACATTGCGGCTTGGGCCGGCGGCGGCGATCTTGATCCGCAGCCTCCGTTACGATGGCGGCTCGGGCCACAAACAGCTACACAGCAGTATGGACGATGATTTACGCTGTGGGGGCACTGCAGTTACGGGGCACTTTCCAACCAGCACCACGGACCCCACGGCAGTCTCAGGCTGCACACGCACAAAGCGTCTCTGAGATTCGGTTGGGTTTCGGGCCACACAGTCCCGAGGTAATGCTTCCGAAGGTCTCAGGCTGCAAAAAGCACACACACAAAGCCCCGCTGAGACACACTTGGAAACGTTGATGTTCCTGAGTTTCCACAACAGGGAGTGAGCTCTCCTCAGGCCCTTGGAGACAAGTTACTTTGGGACACAGCACACAGCAAAGTCCTTTCAAGCAGGGGACACAGCAAAGTCCCTTAGCCTCTCCTTAGTTAAATCAGCAAACTGCAGGCCAACCTCGGAACACACAGCAAGGG
Organism: Triturus cristatus; assembly: GCF_964204655.1. Classification (NCBI taxonomy): domain Eukaryota; kingdom Metazoa; phylum Chordata; class Amphibia; order Caudata; family Salamandridae; genus Triturus; species Triturus cristatus. Next base: position 392,095,223 of record NC_140591.1, on the reverse strand, counting down.
TCAGTCCTTCTCTTCAGTCTCTTCAGCTGTTCTTCCTTGGCAGAGATTGCTCTTGACCATGAAGTAGTTTCAATGCTTTTCAGTCTTGATCAGTCCAACTTTCAGGGGTTACAGCTCTCAAAGACATACCCCTAAATGTCTTTGAAGTCTTTGTGTTCAGGGGGCACTGACCCCTGTCCAAACCAGTTCTGGGTGTCTCCCTGCCAGTGACCCCTTCTTCCTTTGATAGTGGGGGTCTGGTTCCTCAATGACTCAGCAGGAGGTGGATCCATTCTTTTATAGCAGCAGCCCAGGCCTCTTTACCTCCAGGGGCTATTCCTCCCCCCTACACTCCAGATGCAGGTCAGCCTGTTGCTGTCTAACCTACTCCTCCCCTGGGTCAAGACATTTCCCAGATCCTATCACATTCACATCCAGACAGTCAATCCAAAGCCAGGCAGAGACACACAGAATTGTTAGCACAAAAAAACCAGCCACTTCTAAAAGAGTGGTTTCTAAACACACAATTCAAAAACCATCTTCACCAAAAGATTTGATATTGAATTGTGAGTTCAGGCACACTAAACTTCACCTCTCCATCTTAAGCCTATGGGAAATATATTACACAGCCTTCCCCATTCTGTCCTATGGTCAAGGTGACCTTGCAACAGTAAAAAACGAAATGAAGAGTATTTCACTGTTAGGACATGGTACACACCTCAGTACATGTCCTACCTTTCACAGACTCTGCACCCTGCCCAGGGGGTACCTTGGGCCTACTATAGGGGTGTCTGATGTGCATGGAAAGGGAAGGGTAAGGCCTGGCAAGTGGGTGCACTTGTCAGGACAACATAGCAGTTAGCAAACTGTGAGCAGGCACTGCAGTGGCAGGCCTGAGTTTTACTCTTTAGGGCTACTTGTGTGGGTGGCACAATTAGTGCTGCAGGACCACGAGTAGCATTTGCATTACCAGCCCTGGCACACATAGTGCACTTTACTATGGACTTTACTAGTAAGGCAAACATACCAATTATGGACGACCAATTACCATAACACTTTATACAGGGAGCACTTGCACTTTGACATTGATCAGCAGTGGCAAAGTGCCCAAAGCAGCTAAGCCAGTAAAACTCAATCCTTAACAGCATCGAAAATAGAGGAGGTAGAGGCAAAAAGTCACGCCAAGAAATGCCAAACAATCAGCAAGAAAATTGGGTACGTTTAAACGTTAGCACCAAAAATCGCGTAGATTATAAATCTCCTTCTCATTTGCAGTGGGTCCTATTCAACTACAAATCTGATCTGAGAAACTGTGAAGCTATATACATCAATTTGCTCTTAAAAATCTGGTCTTAGATCATGAGATGACTCTGTGCACTCTTTAGTGCTTTTACCTGCCAGTTCTTTAGCAGCCTTCTTTAAGTTTCGGAGATGGTTCACAACTGCTTACTTCTTCTGAACAACAGAATAAATGCTCAGAAAAGTAACAGTGCCCAATTCACAAAGGTAAACTTAGACCTGAAGTCTACCTTTGTGAATCTGGCCCTTAGACTTCAGGCCTAAATTTAGACTTCAGGTCTAAACTTAGACATCAGGACTAAGTTCACCTTTGTGAATCAGGCCCACAGTATCTGCTATTCTTCAACAACAGAACAGGTAACCTTCACAAACGATGCCAGGGAGGAAATGCAGTGGTAGTTATAACACATGGAGGCCTGGAATGGCACAAATATGGTCAGATTGAGCCCAGATCTGGTGAAAGAGACAGGTGCCAGCAGATCAGGCTGGGGAACTGGATGCAAGGATTTATCTACTGGAGAAAGCTGGCCAGAAGATAAACTGTCACTTCACATCCAGTGCATGGAACTTCCGGAGGGATGCTTTGTGGTAAAGTGTTGGATAAAAGGCCCAATGATATGTTGCGTGGTGCTAAAGATGGACAACATCTCAGCTGTGAGTTACATCTCTGCTACAGTTGAACGTTGACATTAGATTTCACACATGAATAGTCAATGAGTTAAAGCTATTATTACTGAAACTCTCTGATAATACATTAGAAAAAATGAAAACATTCTACAAACACAAAAAAGTGAATTAGATTTTAGTGGATGTGTTATCCCACTGGCAAATTATAGGCTAATTTTGCCAATTGCTTTACAATTATGAAGTTGAACGCAAAAGCAACTCCACCATTGAGGGTGTGCTCTTACATTTTATCCTGTGGTATATGCTGTTTAAAAATTCAGTTATACACATCTATAGCGTGGCAGGAGTCCGAGGTCTACAGTGCCAGGCTTCCAGTCAAGAAGGAGCAGAGCCATCGGAGTGTGTGCTTGAATTCCGATGTCGTGTAGGCATTGAATGAGGATGGGGTGGGAAACCATGTCAAATGCTGTGAAAATGACCAGGAGGATGAGCTTTGCCGAGTCTCCTCCATTCAGTGTCATGCAGCTGGCATCCGTGGTGGCAATCAGGATGTGTTCTTTGCTATGGTTGTGTCTGAAACCAGAGTGAGTGTTGTCGAGGAGTTGGTGGTCACTGAGGTATTCAGTGAAGCTTCTTTTAATAATTTTATTCAAGACCTTGGCCAGGACCGGTAGCAAAGAGAACGTTTTATTGGCAATCATTCTATGGAGAGTTTCTTCAGCAAAAGGAAGACAGTTGCATGTTTCCAAGCATCTGGAAAGGTTGCAAAAGAGTTTGAGGCATTCAGGAAGGGTGTGAGCTTATTGGTTGCAGTCCTCTGGAATAGTGGTGGGGACATTGGTCTGATGGGTCTCATGAGTGGATGAACTTCATGGTGGCAGCGGTTTCTTCTGGAGTGATGAAAAACTATTTGGTTAGCATTGGTTTTCTGAATAAGATCAGGAAACATTTGGTGAGGTCTATTGGTCCAGTTGTGGGTTGAATTTGCTGTAAAAGATGCAGATTTTGTTGCTAAAGAATTGAGAGAGATTGTTGTATAGATCCTGCGAAGGGGTGATCGCATTGGAAGCAGGTAGTGGTGAGGTGGAATCCTAATGGCAAAGATTTCTTTGCTTCTGTTGGAGATGGCATCAATGTGGTTCACCAGAGTTGTGCGCTTGGTGGTTCAGATTATTTGGTGGTAGAGTCTCAAAGTAGTTTTGAATGTGATCCTGTCTGCTTTGTCTTGGCTCATTCTCCATTTGTGCTTCATTTGTTTGCAGTCAGGCTTAACTTAGAGGCACTATGTAAAGTAACTGTGCAACACACAGTAACAAAGTGAAAACACAAACCGAAAAGAATCCCACACCAGATTATAAAAAGACTAAAAATACAATTGGTAGAACAGGAGATATGCAATTACATAGATTTAGGTGGAAAAAACACCAAAAAGCACAAAGTGCCAAATGTGGTCATCTGGTTGTGCCGGACCAGGACAAAGTCACAAGTTCAGGACGACCAAGATACAGGAACCCAATCAGCCCCACTGAACAAGAGAATCTTAATTGTCTTGAGGATGCTTCACATAGCTAAGGCAATGCGAGATCCGGGACCGAGATGAGTGGTGCAGTTTTGATACCATCAGCTGCAATGAGAGGTCATGCACCATCGTCAAGGAAGACGTTGACGAGGGGAGCTTGCAATGCAAAGTCCTGAGTCGAGGATGCATCATGCACCAACTGGTTCTGAAGAGACTTTGGTGCTTGCACTGTGAAGTCCTGCTCTGAAGAATTCTCACATCAGAGGTGATGAACCAGTTCTGCTCGGGGTTATGCTGTGCAACAGAGGAGATGCGTCAGTTCTGCTGGATCCACAGTTTGGTTGGCAGAGGACCTTAATGCCCACTTCCATGATTCCAGATCTAGGGTGGCACCACTTGGCAGGGTAGAACTCACAATTACAGAGTCCAGGTGCTGGTTAAAATAGACTATCCCTTGGAGTCACTCTGGTGGTCATGGGTACAATTGCTGTTCCAGTCCTTCTCACCCAGGTAAGAAGGAAGCATGCAACAGTTCAGCACTGCAGGTAGCAGTCCTTCATGGCAGCAGAATGGCAGTCCTTTCAGCAGCACAGCAATCCTTCTTCCTGGCAGAGTCTTCCACAGGTCTAGAATAGTATAGAAGAGCTGGTGATTGAGGTCTAATATTTATGTCTGGTGCCTTCCTTAAAGTGGGGGAAACTTCTAGAGGATTAACGTTAAAGTGCTCAAGTGTCCTTTCTCCCCTGTCCTGGCTCCAGAATAACTACAGGGGGTATGCCATTCTTTGTGTATAGGCAGGATACAGCCCACTCAGGTGTAAGGAGGGCTGCACCCAGCTGCGCCTACCCATCCTGCCAGAGATGGGCCACCCAGGCACATGTAAGCTCTCTATTGTGGGGAGTTGTCTAGGAGGAATACACAAAGACCAACTGCCAACTGCGCCCAATCATGTTACCCAGAGACAGGCTGCAGGCACTAAGTGACTAAGCAAGAAAATGCTAACTTTCTAAAAGAAAGTATGCACAAGAAACCCCATACGCCATGAGTTTATCAACTGTTTACATAGGCTGAGTAATTATTTCGCACCTGTGAGCATTCGTTGGAAATCTTATTCTGCTTTTTCTTTATATATGTCCTCTCACTAGTGTACCATAAGTACTGACATGACATATAAATACCAACATTCCAACAGACAGTGAATGCTCAAATTAAATAAAAGAAAGGAAAAAGAGAAATATAAACTGTAGTACACAGAAAAGCTTTTTCTTGTGTACTTATCCATCCCCAAAAGTGTATTAATGAACCAATACAAGACAAGAACCATATAAATGATAACTTGAGACCACAAATGTAAACATAAAAACTCACATAGATTAAATGACTCGTCTTTACATGTATTGAAACTTTTTCATGGCTTATTAGAAAAACAACATACATAAGTGTCCAACATATACAGTGCTCTTTTATTGTAACCAAAAGAAAAGTTTCTAAGTAAAGTGTCCCATATACAGTGGATTTTATTGTCACTGTTAGAAATTGGGTTTTTGGTTGGCAGTGGTTTGCACACTGTCCGAGCAGGGACCCTCACTCTAGTCAGGGTAAGTAAGTTACACCCTCAGAATAATTCATGCTCATCCCTTTGATAGTTTGGAAAGAGCAGTCAGGCTTTTCCTCAGAGGAAATGTGTAAAGTATTTGTGCACACACATAGTAACACAGTGAAAACACCACAAAAGTACTCCACACCAGTTTAGAGAAATAGCCAATATTTATCCGAATAAAACAAGAACAAAACAACAAAAATCAAAAATACACAAATCAAAATACAAATTCTCAAAGATTAAATGCAGTTATAGTGCTTAGAAACACAATAGCTTCAACAGGGGCTATTACGACCTGCTTCATGAAGTTGAATCTCAAAGTTCGGGGTCGACTGCGATGGAGCGTGGGCTGGCTATGAAGTCCTACAGACCCTGGTAATAGTACCTTGGAAACGATGACAAAAACACATTGTTGCGAGGCGCCGGGGAGGTGAGGTCTTGCTGGGTCCGGCGCAGCATTGGTTCCGTACTCCTGATGCAGGTCATTGGTAGGTTGGTGCTTGGGACGTTGCAAGGAACAGGGGAGGTGATGTGGTGTTAGTGGCGAGGTGTTGGCTCCGTTGAAGGTGAGGGGTTGATGAAGTGTCGGGTCAAGCCATGCAACGTCAATTTCGCAGGGTCGATGTCACACCCTGGGGCCACCAGTGCGGCAGCAGAGTCGAGTGCCACGGACTTCAGTGATGTGATACTTGGGACTCCCTCTGTTGTGTTTCTTCGGCGGCACTGCAGAGGCATTGGGGCCTGCATCACATGACCAGAATTGCCAGTACTGACACACATTCACAAATTCAATTCTATTCGTGAGCACTCAACTGAATCACTGTGATCACCATTTATTTAAACAATTTTGAAAACATTATTTGAAATCTATTTAGGACAATTAGACATTTATTTAGATTTTTTTTATATATATAGAACAAACAATCACAAACAATTTTATTTTGAAAGTGCATAGCCAATACAATCCATATACACCCAAAAAATGTTATTAAAAAAAACAACACAATAAGGCAATCAAAGAATTGTTGGGCCCAGGTTCTGACTTTTTGTTGCCCTTTAGGAGCTTGATATATTTTGTATCTTATATTGCCATTCTTAGCTCCTAACTAAATGGGCTGTAACCAGACAGCGCTTATACTGGAGCTCCAGTACAATTTATTTTGAATGCACTTGTTTGGTGAAACTACTGTCAATGCATTTCAAACACTTTTCTTTTATGGGTTGTCCTCAGGACTCAGAACATTTGAGCACTCTTATGATTTGACTTATTCACACACCAACTACCAAGGCAGGCCAAACTGCTACACCCACAAATCAACTGTGATTACTCTTTTAGTCACTAGAGTCTTTTCATTCCTTGAAAAACCAATGGGGGTAGAAGAACAGTCCTTAATATCCTTGCTATTCACTTATTAGATTTCCCAGTCAAGCTGCCGTTCCACTCTGGCACATGTAGTTCACTGTATTAGGGACTTAATAGTAAATCAAATATGCCAATCATGGAGACACCTATCATACTATGCTTTAGAGGAGAGAGCATTTGCACTTTAGCAATGATTAGCAGTGGTAAAATGCCCAGAGTCCTATAGCCAACAAAAATAAGGTCAGTAAACCAGGTAGAGGAAGGCAAAATGTTTGGGAATAAACCTGCAAAAAGGACCAGGCCCAACAGTCACACTGTGGATTAATATCACTGGGGGGTATATATTATTACCCTCCGGGTGTATAGTCCGTCAGGTACCAAAGTGGCCCTATGGGATCGGGGCACAGAATACTTTCAAAGTTAATTGGTCTGAGAGGTATGAATCCTCTCAGTCTGTTCCATGGTTGTTATTACCCTTTTGTAGCTGTTTTGTGCCGCCAGACTCTTAGCTACGCCGATGCTTTAGGCCTTCAGGGTGGGCTTGGCGCTTAAATGAAGGCCTTCCTCAAGGTTTTGTGTTGTTTGGGCCACTTTATGTTGAGCATAAAAAGGGGAGGGGGGATTATGATTTTCTATAACAAAATATAGAACAAGGTATTTAATAGCCAATGGTGGCCCTACAGCTGAAACGTACCATGTCTCTGTTCAGTTTTATCGCAAACTACAGACTTTACTGCTGAACGTTCAACCTCTGGTTTGGCCAAAGAAAAAAGAAGAGGAGGTAGAATGTAGGCTCCTTTAGGTATCCAGTTATTTTTACAGTGCATATTAGTTACAAAAACAGAATGGAAATGAGGTCTTACGTGATATGCTGGAGGCATGTGTCTTCCTGCATTAAGGTCACCCCTGGGTGGAGATACCGTGGATTGGGGATCAATCAGCGCCTGGTACTAATGAGGAGAGAATAGTGTGTGGGTAAATCTCAGTAAGTAGCTCCTCTATACAACCCACCATACTGTGCCAGTGATTTTACATTTCAAACAGAAAGGAAATTCCTTCCTATCTGGAGTCCACATGTGAGTTGATTTTGGGACTAGGCGCTAGGTAAATCGCTTGAATAAGTGCTCTGCTGTCCTTTTCTGATACTGCTCCCGTGACTACTAGGGAAGGAATGGTATACAAGGAATCAGAACATGCTCATGGCTTGCGCTGGGAGCCTATGTTGCGTGGCTCTTATAGAGCCATAAAGGCCATTATTAGCGTTACTGTGGGGCGGTAGACCTATTTCTTACTTGTTTGGCAGTCTCACTCCTGGTGCGGCTGGTCCAGTATGACTCAACCACATCGGGTCTCTTTGCTCATTTAGTGCAGGACGGAAGGACTTACCATGGATCATGAGAGGTGTAGTTTATAAGCACCTTAGGGATCGGATCAGGTCCTTGGCGTTAGGGGTGTGACATGGCCATTATCATAATTGAAGGAGAACCGGATCTGAAGGCACACCTATGTATGGACCATATAGCGGTGCGTATAGGCTGCACTGGTTTTCCTAATTGCTAAGGCATTTGACCATAGGGGCTTTTTTAAATTTGAGCATACAATGTCTGCTGGAATGTTGCTATTTATATGTCACGTCAGTACTTGTGGTACACTAATGAGAGGATATGCATAAAGAAAAAGCGGAATAAGATTTCCAACAAATGTTGGTATTGAGAGGCGTGAAATGATTACTCAGCCTACGTAAACAGTTGATATATTCATGGTGTAAGGGGTTTCTTGTGCCCCTTACTACCTCAACAGGATCCCTCTCTGTCACAATATAAATTTTCTAAAGGTGGCATTTTTAAAACATGCAATTTAAAATCTGACTTTACCATTAATGGGGATTTTTCATTACAATTCCATAGAAGACATGAACTGTTTACCTGTTCCCATTTGGAAGACATCCATAATAAGTGCTATAAGATAGCTCCAGAATTATCTTATAGGAGAGGTAGGCCTAGTAATCATGAAAAACAAATGTTATATTTTTTTGCTATCAGCACATGCAAAACTTGAAAGTCCATGTCCTACTTTTTAAACACATAGTTTTCTGCCCTGTGTGCTATTTGGGCCTATCATAGGGCTGACTTACATGTATTAAAAACGTTTTATGGGAATAAGAGGTTTAATTTGCCTAGTCGAAATGGCAGTTTGAAACTAAATGCACAGACTGCAATGGCTGGCCTGAGACAGGTTTGTAAGACTAGTTAAGTGGATGGTACAACCAGTACTGCAGGCCCACAAGCAGCATTTAATTTACAGTTCCTGAGTAGATATATTACCACTTTACTAGGGACTTATAAATAAATTAAATATGTAAATTGGGAGCAAGCCAATGTTAACCATGTCTTAAGTAGTGAGCATATGTACTTTAGCACTGGTTAGCAGTGGTAAAGTGCACAGAGTCTTATGGCCAACAAAAAGGATATCAGAAAAATATGGAGGAGTACGGCATAACGTTTGAGTGAAGACCATCCGAAGGGTGACAGGTCTAACAATATCCCCTTCAGATAGGTGATATATAGCTGTTTTCACATCATCCAGACTGTAGGCAACAGAGAATGTTAATAGCTCCAATAACCAAGTTCAACGGTCTGCTTGGTTACCTTCCACAATATATTTTAAATGCTGATCAGCGATTTAGAAGGGTGGCTGAAACATTAAAAAAAAGCACGAGACAAGAGAAAAATTGAGCGGTGGTGTTCTGGGGAGCGAAGTGTTCAGGTGACAGAATTAACCACAGTTTGTGTTCCAGCAGTGAGTTATCACAAAAGAATCCACTATTCACAACCACATATTTGTGCAACTTCATTATAAAGTCAACATAGTCCCTGCCCAAACTAGAAACATCCAACCCCAATAAAAAATACAAGAGAGAGCCCAATGTGAAACACCAAACATTTTGTTTATTACTACATTTTAGAGAGCACTGCATATCACCTTATGGTTACTACAGGATGCTGTAAACGTGCAGAGTTTGCATATTATGGTGTGGAGGACAGAAATGAGTCAGATTAGTGATTCATTCTATCCTTCGATTGCTACCTCTAATATGTATATCAACAGACTGAGAGTTGAGGCTTATAACAATCCGAACCTGACAATACAATATATGAGCAGTTAAAACAGTGCAAAGAACCATGGAGTACACCCCTCTATACTCTTATACCAGGAAATAAAAATTTCCTATTCAGACACAAACACAGTAGGCTCAGCACTAAACAATGTATCAAGGTAGTCAAAACAGTCTCATTGTGCACATTGAAAAACTCCCAGTCCTCAGTAGTTTCTTTTTGATGCTCCTAGACATGGCAGAAATGATTATAACACAAAATGCTTTCCTGCATGACAACACATGGTATCTGCAAAGACAGGGAACAGTGATGGGCTCCAGAGTTGCTCCATCTTATGCAAACCTTTTTATGGGATTGTATGAGATGGAGCATGTCTGGGGCCCAGGGGCACACATATGGAGTGATAATGTAATTTTTTACGATCGCTACATAGACTATGTGTTTATGATCTTGCATGATACTGTTGAGAACCTAAAGTCTTATTATGCGTATTTGAATTCCAATGAGTTTAATGTCAGGCTAACCATAAAATATTCTGGGAACAACATTGAGTTTCTTGACTTGCGATTATTTTTAAGTGAGACTACCCTGCAAAGTGATATTTACAGAAAAAAGACCTCATGCAATAGTTACTTGCATGCAACAAGTTCTCATCCTCGTTCTACTATTAATGCCATTCCTTATAGTGAAATGGCTCGCTTTAGGCGCAATTGTAGCTTGGATACTGATTTCATCAGGAATGTCTGCCAAATAAAAGAACATTTTACTCGAAGGGGATATGATGAGGTCTGTTTAGAAACTGCAGAGAAAAGAGCAATGTTACTGAACAGGAAGGAGACTTTAGTGCCTAACGCTAAAAAGAAAAAGGAGAAGGAAAAGCATATGTCTGAGATTTTGTTTATTATTGAGTATAACTCCTACAGTAATCATATATATAATATTCTACAAAAGAATTGGCATATGTTGAACTCTGAATGTATCCCCAATGGCATTATATCAAAGAAACCATGAGTGGTATACTGTAAAGGCATGACATTAAAGAAAATGCTTTGCCCCAGCTATTTTAAAGCTAAAAGTAAAATTAATCTTACGTGGCTACCAGATAAACCTACTGAGTTTCATATCTGTCGTAATTGTTGTATATGCAAATTTGGCCAGAACAAGCTGAAGAAGTTAAGCAATGGCCAAACACGGGAGTACTTTGTGAACTGCTTTATCAACTGCAATACTACCTTTACTGTGTACATGATCACATGTGTGTGTAGAAAAATTTACATTGGTAGTGGGATTCGCAGTCTTAAACTGCGAATCCAAGAGCATGTGAGGGCAATAAAAAATGATGACACAAAATATCCAGTTGCAATAAACATATGCCAGGAACATCTGAATGATAAGAGCATTATGTTCTGTGGCATTGATCATGTAGCGGTGCAGGAAAGAGGAGGTAACAGAGAACTAATACTAAGACAGTTGGAAGCAAGATGGATTTGTCGTCAGAGGACCGTTAAATTTGGGCTAAATATTAACAATGAGTTACACCGCTACTTATGAATCACTAGTGAGAGATTAATTCTCACTTTAAGTCTGACAGCGCTCTTTTTCTGACAACTTCAATCACACAATGTGAACTAATGAAGTGAGTTCCTTTGTGTGTGGTGTTGCATACAAAAGTAAAGTTGACATTTCCATCATGTGTTAATCATAACAAAGTAGCAACAATTATATGTTGCCATAATGTCTTGTTTCATTGATAATTTCATAATATATGCATGTCTGTAGATCAAATGTGTTGTGGTTCAAAGTAAATTGTCACAAAAATGATGTACAGGTTTCAGTTTATTGATAAAACACTATGATGTTTATTGTCATACATCGATTGAGGTATAATGTTTGGCCTTGTATTAACTCATTGATAACATATATCGCCATAATAAATGCGATCTGAATTAACAGAATGTGAAAGTAACTATTAGTATGTATATACAGGAATGAAGGTTCAACTTGTACTCTAAAATGGCGACCACTTTATTCACTTTGAACTAGTTGTACTAGGATGTTATCCATTTAAAAAGGAAATGTGATCAATATCCCTATTGGTGTAGTACTGTGCCTGTAACATACTGTTTTAGCTCTCTTGAGCAGTTAGTAAAAGCGTATTTGAAATCAAATGTGATTTAATACATAGTCTGTTTATTCAGACTACTATGTCGTTGTAAGAACTAGGTGGTGACATTCACTCCAACATGGTGCTTATCGTACACATAAGGGACATGATAAATCTTAACATTGCTTCAGTTTAGGGTATGAGGGGTCTAACATCCTCGAACTTGAGTATAAGAATGCCCGTTAAAAAATGTTTGGTTAACTGTTAGTCAATAAATATTGTCAGATTAGATACGATTTGACTATTATGATACACAAACAGGAATGAAGTTTCGATTATCATTTACAGATGGCGCCCGTTGTACTAAATATGGATGCGCTCTATGAGAACGGTATCCATTTTAACAACATGCAGTTTTTAACATCTCTATCGATATAGTATCGCATAAGATAATATCAGCTGTCACTGCAAAAAACTGTTGTAAATTTTGAAAGTGGTTAATAAATGAAAAAAAAAATAGGTTGCAATATACTGCTGTAACTTTTGTAAGTGGTTAGTAAATGTTTACTATAAACAAACAGTATCAAATAAATAGAGTCTGAATGTCCGAATAATCATGCGGATATATGGATTAAGAAATGACATTTACTCCAATATGGCGCCTGCTTTAAACACAAGAGGTACGCTATACGCAGACTTTGTATATGTTCATTACATCAGGTGTTGAACATCATTGAACTATAGTATAGATGTGCATGCCAAAAACTGCTCGGTTTCCAAACTGAGAAACAGATGCACGTACATGCTGCCGGTTACCGAGCCGCCATGATGGTGAGTTGAAAGTAATTATATCCCCTCAGTAAAATGAAGATAGTTTGTCTAAGTTGGTAAAAAACGAATTGGTTGGTCCCTCTTCGCTTTCTTGGAAAATATTAACTTTATTTTGCGTAGTATTTTACATACACATCCCTTTGTTTCGTTGGTTTGCATGATGCAGACATATTGTATATGAGATTTAATAAAACTGCTCCTATCCTATGCCATGCCGATATCGTTAACATTAAGGTGGGCTTTGATAATTTTATTTAAGAAACTAGTTCATGTAAGAAATATCTTGTTCTGAAATGTACGGACTATCGTGAGAAATTTAACGTTATCGAAAAATGACACTAGTAGCCAGTGATAAGAGGAATGCTCAAATATAATACTTTTTTGTTAGCGTTACCTGACTAATGCCTGTTCAAAGATGGCGCCTGCCAACTTTATGATGCCCCGTTAAGTAATAGGATCGTTTAAGAACCTTCTTCACGTAACTCGTATTGTGGAGCTATTTGAAGCTTAGATAACCCACAAATGTGCCCATATGATGTTCGCATTAAATAGGCACCTAACATATATTTGAAATGATTTCTGATCCTTGCATTATAAGAAACAATTTGGCCATCGTTCTTATAGGTATCACTAATAAAGCATGTTCAATGATGGCGCCTGGCTACTTCATGCAGCGCTTTAATTAATAGGTTTTTTCAAGAACTTTGTTCTGGTAACCTGTGTTGATGCGTTATTTAAGACATACATAATTTACATATGTGCAGAGATAATGTCTGTTTCAAATAGAGATTTAACATACATTTTAAAGGATTCTTTCATTTTATTACGAAATTATCTGAAATTTCCTTCTCTATCTGTTCGCTTTTGTAAGCCTTAAGATGGCGCTTGGTTATATGTGTTTTAGCATGGGCCCTATACTATGGACCATATTGAATTTTGAGAACTTATAATCCTCCCTATTGTATATATAGCAGCAAAGAATAAATAACTCATCATCGCCAGCTTGTTTAAGATAAGCTCTAATAGATCATGAATGACTTTTGAATATGTATTATTCGAAGTTGATAGGAACTCATGACTTTTAAATGGTGTATACTCTCTTGTCTTAGGAAAGGAGTACTTCATAAATTGTGGGAACAACGGACCTTTTACAGAGTGCTGATTGAATATCAACATTGAAAGTTCTATGATCTATTGTGGAGGTATGTGATCATACAAACATAGGACAGTCTATTATGTATGTCTATCATAGGCATGTTCTGTATTGCTTTAAACTCAAATTACATGATTGAATATATATAAAGTTAGCAACAAAATGTTCCCCATCATAGCAATCACTGAAATATGTATTGTAATAGTGTTTAGTGTAAGTCACTTTTTAACTGAATGGATATAAATTATTGATTTATGACATAGTGCTACTTTGTACAACATTATATAATATAAATTGGATTACTGCGTTTATCTATATATGTAAATTTCTTTTTAAATGTTTGTATATATGTGTTTTTTCTATAGTCCTGAAGAAGTCCCTGAGCGGGATGAAACGCGTCGGCTATGGTAATTGAATTTCAACAAGAAATTAAATAAAGATCGACTTTGAACAAAAAGAAACTACTTAGGACTGGGAGTTTTTCAATGTGCACACAGAGACTGTTTTGACTACCTTGATACATTGTTTAGTGCTGAACCTACTGTGTTTGTCTCTAATATGTATGGTTCAATTGTTCCTGACATAGGTCGGATCTGTTTTCAGGCCTTTCCTAAAACATATGCAAATTGACTTGGATCTCATGCTTAGGTGTGGTGCATCCTCTGGGAGCTGGACTGCTCCTGTGAAAGACCTGAATTAGAGCTCTTTGGGTGATCAAGGAAACAGTAGTATGCACAGGCCTTGTGGGGCATGAGGTGAGTTGCTAAATTGTATTGGTATATTATAGCGTGCCCCAATGTACCTTGTATACAGTTAATAAAATCTGAATTTGATTATGACATCCACTCGGAAATATTGTAGCCCCTTTTGGGGTATAATTTTGGGATGTATATCATTACATCGCATACTACAACCACGCATGCCATTACAACGCGGGTATTACTACGCGATGTCAATGACAACTAAATGCCATTACATCGCAAACTCTTACCACGAGTATGCTTTTACCACACATGCCATTACAACGCAAAGGCATGCGTAGTAAAGCTATACTCGTGGTTAAAGTTTTCAAGGTAAGTGACTCTACACTACCCCTGCACAACCCTCCCCCAACCCCCAGTCCTCTCCCTACAATTACACTACACTACCCTGCACAACCCCCCGACTCTACCCTAAAAGACTACACTACACAAACACTACAACACTATCCTAAACCCTAAAACACTACACTACACAAACACTACAACACTACCCTAAACCCTAAAACACTACACTACTCAAACATTACAACACTACCATAAACCCTAAAACACTACACTACACAAACTCTACAACAGTACCCTAAACCCTAAAACACTACAACATTACCCTAAACCCTAAAACACTACACTACACAAACACTACAACACTACCCTAAACCCTAAAACACTACACTACCCTAAACCCTAAAACACTACACTACACAAACACTACAACACTACCCTAAACCCTAATGCACTACACTACACAAACACTACTACACTACCCTAAACCCTAAAACACTACACTACACAAACTCTACAACACTACCCTAAACCCTAAAACACTACAACACTTCCCTAAACCCTAAAACACTACAACACTTCCCTAAACCCTAATACACTACACTAAACAAACACTACAACACTACACTAAACCCTAAAACACTAACACAACCCTAAACCACTACACTACACTACACTACAAAAAAACACCCTAAAACCCACACAACACAAACATTACAAAACTACTTGTACACTACCCTAAACCCTACAAAAGTAACCTCCACCCCAAGCGTAAACCCCCTTACCTCTCTCCTCTCCAGCGTCACCGTCTCTGCTCCCGGTTCCTGCTTCCTCCTTCCTGCTTTGAGGGGCGGTGCACATCGTTGTGAGGAAACAGCCTCAGTTTCCTCACAATAACTTGGATAGCCGCCATTGCTCATTACATCGCATGCGTTGTAAAAGCGCAAGCGATGTAATGGTATGCGTGTTTTTTACCATGCGTTGTAACATTGCATGCGTTGTAACGCATGCGATGTAATAGCTACACGTGGTAAAAACCGCGTTGTAATGGCTGTTCCCCTATTTTTGTGTTCGCTCTTCCTTAAGCTGAAGCACCACATTGCAATCAGATTTTGAAACGTTTGAAGCTAGTCAATGATCTTATTTAGGGGTACACATGGGCATAGCTTGATTTGGGGAGTGACACCACTCAAATAAATGTATTTTATCCCTCCACCATCAATGGGTCAGATAGCATTAAGCTACCATCGCAAAGACAGAGCTCGTTCTAGGATGCTCTCTCTCTCTTAAGGCAAGAAAGAAGTGGTCACTACCACAAAATTCAACAACCAATTATTCACAGGTAGCATTCCCACGGTGCAATGCAAATCATGCCATCCATTCTGGGTACAGTTCTGAAGGTATTTTTCCACTGTGTCAATGGTGTACCTTCCTTGTTACAATTTGTCCTTGGTTCCCAGGTCTTCTCCTGTGAGAAATACCACGATCTTCCTTTATCGACTCAAGTCACACAATTGTAACTTCTTTTATTGCTGCCTAACTAATAAAATAAAGGCATTATTCCATCTAACAAAGGCGCTTCTTTACCTGCAACACAAAACGTGAGAAAGAACAGATTCCACAGCAAACATGAAATCAACTGTAAATCCTAGAGCGAGAGTTTTCAGAGACTTGCATTTCAGGCCTACAAATTTTGGCTAACATAAGAAAACATCATATAAGTTCATGAATTCACATAACATTAAGGCACTTTCAACTAATGCAATTTACCTATGTACGAAATGACATGATTAATGAAACACATACTTGAATCTTCGTCAGTGTACAACACAGGTTCTTCACGTTAATGTTTTCTGCTAGTTACATTCATTTTCTACATTGATTCTCCAGGCTACCTTTCAATGGCCTAATGTACGTCGCGTTTCCACGTTAATACATATCACAATTCTAACACTTTAATACAACAAAGGATTATATGCGAGTGCTCTTTACGTGTGATTATGATGCACCCCTACAAATTAAATAAGATCTCCGCTCTATAAGACATCTAAGCTAGTTAGCCACACGCAGTGTTGTAGACAGAGGATGGAAGCAGCCTGTAATCTATAACTTCCCTTCCCTCTCTCACCTTATGGGTCTCGCGATCTGTTTTGTGGCAAACTCTCTCATTCTTTTCCCTTCTCTCTCACACTCTCATTCTCCTTGCTTTCTAGCAATATATCTCTCAGACCCTCTGTCGCACTTTCTCTTTCTTGAATTGCCCCACAATATCTCATAGCCCCCCCTTTTCTCGCTTTCCTTTCTACTTCTCTCTCCTACTATCTGTCTCTCTCACCCAGTCTCATTCCGTCTTGCGCTCTTTTCTCTTGCTCCCATTCGCTCCACTTCTCATACTGTAAGACAATGACATTTACTGCATCTCCTCAGACATTGTTTTAAACGAGACAAAAAGCACAGAAAAATGAAAGTTAAGGCTTCTGATTGTTATGACCTTGGCACTCAGTATGTATGCATTCATCGCCTCTGCAGTCCCTCCTTGACATGTGCAATGCTTGTCTTTGTGATATGACTTATTCAGGTGAGATCACTATCAATCGGGCCACCAGTGGAGAATCAGTGATACACAACGTCAGAGGGGGATGCTTGTCTCAGTACAACCTCTTGTATGCCAGGAGCAATTACGTTGACCCTGCTTCCGCACACGTGAACTGAAGGCTTTATTTGCAAAGTGTTCATTTACATGTACAACGCTTAACTTCTAGAAACCCTATGAATGAATAATGAATGAATGAATGAACCGTACAGAGCATGGCATGTACGTTCCTGTATTTACGCACTGATCTCGTGCTGCAGTGAGAGGAGTCAGGGATGGGGGGTATTGTTAGGTCTCAGGATTGGAGCCCTATGTTAGGGTGGCAGAGATAGGGATATTTTAGAAGGAATTCACATTTAAGGGATTTCTTCATTTGTAAAACGGGGTCTGGAAATGGGTTACACGATTTTGGGTCTCTTTAATCCAGTTTGGGCCTCTTTAATAAAAATATAGGAACTCATTTGTACCGAATTTACATATGAATTTAACAAGACTTCAGGCTTTAGATAATCTTTCTTAATGTTCTGCAGTCCTATCAACGGGATCCTGAAATTAGACGATGGGCAAACCCTTCGAGGGATTTTTGAATACTGCACCAATTTTACATTAGATTATTACAATTATGCAGGCTAATCACATCCTTTTTTCTCTTCTATGTAAGAGGCTTCCTCCCTCTGACGACCCCTCTACCATCCTAGGTCACATCCTCCAAATCACAATTGCTGCTCTGAAAGAGTCTGCTTTTCTTACTAAAAGAAATTAATATTCACCAGAAGTTCGACACAATAAATGGTTCTCTGAAGAGTACTGACTCATAAAAGTACATCTCTTAACAGGTGCTGAGAATAGTGTGTCCTCTTAACTAATAGAGCCACATGTCATATCCAGGAGGGAAGATTTAAATCAACCCTACCTGGAATATAAAGGCTTGCTTCAATGCTAAAAATGCATTAATATTAAAATTCTTTAAAATAACTTTAACTTTTTAATGTCTATCAAGAAAGCATCACACCCTCCTCAACTACCCATAAAGTCTTGCATTCACATCAGCTTTCTAACCTTCAGTGTCAAACCACTAAGCTGAAACACTGAAGGAGCCTTTTCAATTTGGTTTCAGAGGCTTAGCACTAAGCATATCCCTGGACACTCTAGTCTCTGAGCTATCAACATTTACAAATGCATACCAGCGACGATTGCTCCATCAGAACCATGCAAAAAGCTAGTCAATGTGCCGGGCTGCTGATGATAGCAGCTTTGTCAATTTCTCCTTAATGTTGGTTCAGACTATCTGACAAAATAAGGCTGATTGCTGAACTCCCCTCCTTGAACCCTGGGAGTGGTAGTAAACACCACATTCTCTCGCCATGTGGGAACAAAAAACTTCTAAGTGATCCTCATGTAGGTTTCAGACCTCGGATAGATGCTGAAACTGCCTGAGTATCAGAAAGGAACTCACAGCCAGGGACAAAGGTCGTGATTGTACATATATTTTTCTAAATCTGTCGGTGGCCTTTGATACTGTTGACTAAGACATCGTTCTATAATGGCTGCATGTCACTTGAGTTAAAGGGAGCAGTGCTTCAATGGATCAGCACATTCTTTTCATAATGCAACTATTATGTAAAACGTGGTCCGTAAAAAAGGTCCTATGACGTACCCCAAGAGTCCACTGTCTTAGTGGCCCTCTTCAACAACTCTAAGGCTCCTTTAGCCAGGATACTCAATACTTGCAAGACATTCTATCGTATGCATGCTCACAACACTCAAATAAAAATCAGGATTCAAAAGGTACTGGAAAGAATTAAAGCAGAATATCAATGTCTCCATCACTGACCTGTAGAGGTTTAGTTTAGTTTAGTTTAGTTTAAAGGAGTTTGTAGAGCGCTTGGTAACACCTCCCGGTGTGTCCCCGCGCTATGGAGAGAGAATGCAGCAGTAGAGGAAAAAAGAAGAAGGAACCAGTTCACACAGCAAAGAGGCAAGTTTTCAGTCTCTTCCTGAATACGATTTCATTACTCTCCAGCCTGATATCTAGAGGCAGGAGGTTCCATTGCTTAGCAGCTAAGGTGCGGAATGATCTGCCACCCATTTTAGCTTTTTTGGGGCAGGTAGTTTTGAGTAGACCCATTCCTTTGGATCTAAGAGATCTGTTAGGTTCGTACACAGACACCAAATCAGACATATATGCCGGAGCTCTGTGATGAATTATTTTATGGCACCAGAGCATAGCTTTAAAAACAATCCTCTTACTGATCGGTAGCCAGTGGAGGGCTGCTAGAGTGGGACGTGAAGGAGCTCGACGGGGAAGCCTAAGCACCAGGCGAGCTGCCGAGTTTTGTAGAACCTGTAGCTTTTTTATGTTTTTCACTGATGTCCCCATGAGTAGTACATTGCCGTAATCAATACGGGACGTTATTAATGCCTGCGTCATGGTACGCCTGGAGTTAATGGGTAACAGGTCGAGGGTGCGGTTGAGGGTTTTCATCACCCCAAAACACTTGCCAACAGTCTTCTTTACGTGGCTGTCAAAGGACAGTTTATTGTCCACCCATACACCTAAGTTCTTCGCCTCTCGTGTAGGCGAGGGCAGAGGACCCAGACAGCTGGGCCACCACTCTGTCGTCCATTTAACCTCATTGCCTCCCATAATGAGGACCTCTGTTTTTGTCCCATTAAGTTTCAGACAGTGTTCATTCATCCACATAGCCAGTTTGGACATACAGGCGTTGAAGTTATCAGCTTCCTTAGAAGGAGCATGGGTCAGCGATATGAGGAGTTGCGTGTCGTCGGCGTAGGAGACAAGCTCCACGCCGAACGACTGCACCACTTCTGCCAGAGGGGCCATGTAGAGATTGAACAGGGTGGGACTCAGGGCGGAGCCCTGAGGAACCCCCTGTTCCAGCCTCACCCTGTCAGAGAGGAAAATTCCTCTTTGGACTTGGAAGGTCCTGTTAATCAAGAAAGACCTCAGCCACCCCAGTGCCTTGTTGGTAACTCCCGCTTTATTTAGACACTGTAGCAGGATGGAGTGTGCTACAGTGTCAAAAGCGGCACTGAGATCAAGCATGATGAGGGCCATTGTCTTTCCCTTATCTGCTCCCTCACGTAAGGTTTCAGTGGCCCTCAGGAGAGCTGTCTCCGTAGAGAAGCCAGTTCTAAAACCCGACTGAGATTTATGGAGAACATTATGGGTCTCAAGATGTTCCATGAGTTGACTGTTAGCGATTTTCTCTGCTAACTTGGCCACATAAGGTAGCAGGGATATAGGTCGCAGGTTGTCCATTATGTCCATGCTGATGTTTGATTTTTTCTTAATGGGTAATACTATTGCCTGTTTCCATTCCTCCGGAAGGCAGGAGGTAGTAAAGGAGGTGTGTAATAAGTGCCTAAAATGAGGTTCTAATACAGGGAAGGCTTCAGCTAAAATTTTCGGGGGTGCCGGGTCTCTAGGAGATCCCGATTTGATTTTGTTGCACATTTTGGACAAGATTTCATAAGAAGGAACTACAAAAGAGTTTAAACATGCAGGTGTATTTACAAGTTTGTCATTTTCTATGAAGTCCGTGGCCGAATCTGTCTGGTTAGAGAAACTAGTATAGATTTTATGGATTTTGCCTGCAAAATACTGTGCAATATTATTGCACGCTTCCACAGAATCATTGTGAGCGGGGGAGGTCACGTCCACTATGGATATCTCTTTGTATATCAGAAACAGTTCCTTGGAGGAATTGCCTGCTTCCATAATACGGGTATGATAATGCTCTGCTTTGGCCAGACGAACTGATTTATAATATGCTCTCTGTGCTGTTTTATATTGTATTTTAATATCTGCACAGAGATTCTGGCGCCAAGCTCTCTCAAGTTTCTTACAGGCCGTTTTCATGGCCTGCAATTCTTGGCTAAACCAAGGAGCAGTTTTCTTAAGCCTCCTGGCATTGGACAGGGTGCGACTTGGGGCTGTGATGTCCAGGGCCTTGGTGACGATATTGTTTAAATTGTCATTAGCTGCCTCACAGTCGACCCCTTTGGGAGGGCCTTCGTCATGAACAATTTGCTTAAATGAATCAAGAGAGAAGGTCTTCCATTTTCTTCGTTTGTATCGCAGGGATTGATGACGAACAATCTCCGTTCTGTCAAGCTGGATTGTGATGGGAATAATATAATGGTCCGACCAAGGTATGGGTATAGGATCAGAAGTATGCACTCCCTGCCAGTTTCCAAAAACGGGGTCTAGTAAGTGTCCTCGTTGATGAGACGGTTCTTTATTTTTTAGATCAAGCTGAACAGATTGCAATTCCAATCGGATATCATCAGCGTTTTTATCTAAATGATCTTCGAAATGAACATTGAGATCCCCTAGCACTAACAGTCTGGATTTCCTCAGTGCTAGATGAGTAATCGCTTCCATTAGGGTCGATGTGAACTCATATAGTGTACCTGGTGGTCGGTATATCAGAATACCAGAGATCGAATGATTGGGGCTAGTGTTTATTGTGAAGGTGCCAGCTTCACTGTGATCAACCTGAGTGTGTACTAGGGAACAGACTAGAGGAGCTTTTGTGGCTATGGCGATGCCGCCTCCTCTGCCGTCCTTCCTGTCCAGTCTAGATAGGGAATAGCCGTTGGGCATGGCCTGGATAATATCCGGGTCCGAATGATCATCTAGCCAGGTTTCAGTTAGGAATAGGATATTAAGATTTTGGTCCTCTAGTAAGTGGTAGATTTCTAGAGCATGCTTCCGTAGGGATCTACAATTCAATAGTGCAGCTTTGATGATAGGGTCTGAGTTAGTGTCTGGGATTAGAGGGAGAGGTTCAAAGCGGCACCTCGTGCATTTTATAATTGACTGGGCAGGCATGGCGTGTTTGCAGTCGACAGGTGTGTCGGGTTGTAGAGCAAGTAGTGCGTGTCGGCCATACCTTATGGTGTTTAGAGCTGAACTGCCAGGGTTTGTGGCCCCGCGCCCCGTCCGGCCGCGGACGGGCGCAGACGGGCGCAGACGGGCGCAGACGGGCGCAGACGGGCGCAGACGGGCTGGACTTTGGCTCGACTTCGGCGCGCTTCCGGCGCGCCCGCTGCGCCGTCTGGGTGGTCGACACATGATACAGGGAGGAGGAGGGTGGGAGGCCGGCCCGACTTGAGCGCTGACCTCGCCTTCCTCACTCAAGATGGCGCCCACCGCCGAGTGAAGTATGAAACAAAATCGGGTTGAGGCTCGATTAAAGGAAAGTAAAGGTGTGTAGGGTGTCAGAGTGCCTGTTTATTCAATTCCCCTTGCTATAACAGCCCCCAGAATACAGAAACGGCGATTTTTTAAAACGAATAAAATCGTTCCAAAATGTATTTATAAAATCCTAAAATCAGTATGCATAAGTTCGTGCTTCCTCCTGTCTCCTCAGCTGCTCGCAGCCCCAGCAGTACCCTCGCTAGGGAGAGCTTCTGTAAGGCGGGGAGCGCAGGACAAGGCGCGTCTAAATACAGTGGGAGGGCGGGAGGCCGGCCCGACTTGAGCGCTGACCTCGCCTTCCTCACTCAAGATGGCGCCCACCGCCGAGTGAAGTATGAAACAAAATCGGGTTGAGGCTCGATTAAAGGAAAGTAAAGGTGTGTAGGGTGTCAGAGTGCCTGTTTATTCAATTCCCCTTGCTATAACAGCCCCCAGAATACAGAAACGGCGATTTTTTAAAACGAATAAAATCGTTCCAAAATGTATTTATAAAATCCTAAAATCAGTATGCATAAGTTCGTGCTTCCTCCTGTCTCCTCAGCTGCTCGCAGCCCCAGCAGTACCCTCGCTAGGGAGAGCTTCTGTAAGGCGGGGAGCGCAGGACAAGGCGTGTCTAAATACAGTGGGAGGGCGGGAGGCCGGCCCGACTTGAGCGCTGACCTCGCCTTCCTCACTCAAGATGGCGCCCACCGCCGAGTGAAGTATGAAACAAAATCTGGTTGAGGCTCGATTAAAGGAAAGTAAAGGTGTGTAGGGTGTCAGAGTGCCTGTTTATTCAATTCCCCTTGCTATAACAGCCCCCAGAATACAGAAACGGCGATTTTTTAAAACGAATAAAATCGTTCCAAAATGTATTTATAAAATCCTAAAATCAGTATGCATAAGTTCGTGCTTCCTCCTGTCTCCTCAGCTGCTCGCAGCCCCAGCAGTACCCTCGCTAGGGAGAGCTTCTGTAAGGCGCACCAACCATGAGCTCATACTGGACAGAGGACTACTCTACCTGTCCTGGGTGTAGCACATGAAGTGACCGTGGCAGCATACCAGGATTGTGGAATTGAAAGAGTGACCAGACCTTTTTTCTGTGTCACTGAGAGGTGGCCTACAGGCTCCTCTTATGTTAAAGATCCACTGTTATGTGAATGCCCAGAATCTAGCGCTGACATCCCGTGTGTATGTCGCGTGGGCATGGGTTTGTGAAGTGCGTGTAGCACAAGTGCAGTAGTCGAACACTGTGTGTGAGTCAGTGTCCCTGGCTAGGCATGGCACAAGATGAACTTTCTCAGGCAGTGTAAGTGTATTTCCTACATTCTAATGGCTGGAAGTTTGAGATCCAGACGCTGAAGTGAGGAGGATGTAGACAGGGCTACCCTTAGAAATTCCATGAGTCCTTTGTTAGCAAGGGGCTAATGATTAGTTATTCCTGAGCAGCGCCATTTGGGCAATTGTAAATGCAAGGTGTGGGACTGTAGTTTTGGTTTTGCTTGATGAGGACGTTTTTAGGTAAGGTGTGTATTTTTGTCTATCCCTAATTACTGCTACAGAAAGACTAACAACAGCCAGGTGCAGAAGTCTCACACTTCATTGTTCCTGTGTTGTGGGTGCTCCAGTTTGGAGACAACCCTAGTGCTTCCTGCTATGAGAAGTATCACTCTAGATAAAGGCTGTGCCTGAAGAGCAGACTCAGGACGACACTTTGTGAGAAGTTGGCCTGATATATGCTGTCCACTAGTTATAGTGGGCACCCTGTATCAGTCCAAACAACCCCTTATGGTGATAGGTTAAAGACAACCTTTATTGAAAGCTATCCTAGTGGTAGCTATGGAGAGCAACCTTCAGGCTAAGTCTTGAAGGAAGGTAATGCAGCTTGTTTTACCATTCTATAATCTCTTGAATGACCAAATGAAAGGACAACCACACCAGGTATATATTTAAAATATATGTAGTTAAGATAAAACACACCCCTCTAGTCTCTTTATGAGGCTAGAGTTCGAAGTACTTAAGTTAGAAGTCAGTATTCAACAGTAAAAGTACAAACAGGAGCACTGGAGTACTCGACTTACCTCACCCAGGGAAGCCGGGTGCATAGGTGTCAAATGGTGTCGGGTTGCGGCGTCGTTTTCAATGGAAGAAGTGCTGCTGCCGCGAAGAGGGGAAGTGTCCGAAGAGATCCAAGCCTGGATTGAGGATGGAAGGAACCTGAAAGCAGAGGGGACAGAGTCTGGGTCACTTACCAGTGACCAAGGGCACGATAGTCCAATGCCCACAGATGTCGGGTGCTTCAGGTGAGTTAACGGGTGTCTTGACTCTTCAGCCACGAGGTCCAGGAGGCGTCGACGACAACTAGGAACTGGATTCTAGCTGTCCCACGAAGTCTGTCGAGTACTGCGGTGTTGGCAACCAGAATGGACCCAACAAGCCTTGACAATGGCAAGTCAAGTGGAAATAGAAGAAAGACTTCAGTGCAGACCAGCAAGGTCTGGGCGACTCACCCAGCGAGGGTAAGTTGGGCACGTCTGAAGCAACCAGGAAAGCCCAATCAGAAAGGAGTTGCCTTCATGGGGATCCACTAGCCAGCGGGCTAGCGATCGCGAAGGAGCCTCGAGCAGTCGCACTGGAAACTGGCCCACGAGTCACTCGTGGAGTGGAGGCCAGAGATCTTCGGTGCTGTAGATGCCCAAGGATGGGGCTACTCGGAGCCCAAAGCACAACTTCAAAGAAGACCAGAAAGATGATGTACTGGCAAAACATCACGGTGTCCAGGGGTCACGGTTCCACGTCACCCACGATAGCCACAGGCCTCAGGTTTGCTGTGGACTCAGGGTAGCCTCGGGGAAGTCTGGAAATCCACCTCTGGTGATGCAAAGGCTTCGGCGTCCGGCGGGAGCTTCAGAGTTGTAGACCGGACAGTTGCTACTTTGGTGCCTGCCAAGCAGGGGAGTCACTCCTTGACCCCAAGGGAGATTTCTTCAGTCTTCTAGTTGAAATAGAACGTCGAAGGTCCAGGATATATGTTGCAGAGTTTCGTCCAGGGTAATCTAAAGTCTCAAGGACTGGGTTCCTATACTTATACTAAGATAGCGGGTTGGACATACTCTGGGGACCCACCTATGGGAGGGTTTGGAAAGAGGGGTGGTTACACCCATTTCCTTTGTCCAGCTTCACGCCAGAGCAGGGGGCAGGTAGCCCCTGCAACCGGTTTGAACTGGACTATGCACGGGGACACCAAGTGTGCCCCCAGTGCAGGACTTCAAAGCACCAGAGAGTGCTCCCGCCCAGCCCCAATACACATCTGTCTGTCTGGGGAGGTGGCTACACCTCCCTGGGACAGGAAATCTATTGTCCAGGCCTCCCCTGCCAGAGTTTTGGTCAGCAGCAGGAGGCCAGACTCGTGTCTGTGGCAGTGGCATCCATTTTGTGATGCCAGGGCTTTAGAAAGTCTTTACCGGGTAGACCAGTGTGAACATGTCTCTCCCTCTAGAAGGGTGAAATGCTACCCCTGCCACCAGAACTGGCGTGGGGGTAGTATTCCAAAGTGGTTGACACCAAACACGACATGTTTCCGTGCAGCCAGTCCAAAGTTAGCACTTACTGCGTGGTTATAATGCAATTAAGAGTATATGGTCAGGCTGCACCACAAACAGCATCAGAGGAGGTACTCCGAACGCTGCAGAGGGGCTCTGCTCATGCAGGGGCACCCTCTCACATAAAAACTAAGCACTCTGCCTTCATGATTGTTAAGGCCTTCCATTGGAGTGACTTATAGGTTTTATATGTGTGTGCAATGGTAGTGATATAGGTAGCCTATACCAAAGTAAGGGGTGCAGGTGGTGCAGTTCAGATTACCAAATCTCCCCCTGCTTCCACGGACGGAATGATTTCTCAGTCACACGCACGTACACACATCATACGCTGGTGGGGCCCATAACACCAACATTCATTCTTTCAAACTATCCGTGCCTACAGAGGGATATCCAATCCCAAACCACAGCCGTGCGCTTGGATAGAGGAAACCACTTCTACTGAATTACCCTAACAGTTCCTCCATCCGGAGGTCAATTGGATCATTTAGTTGGTATTTAGTATAATGGCGCTTTTAACTCTCAAATTAATCAATAAACATTTCAAGAAATAATCACCCGACACAGTACTTCAAATAATGATTTTCTTTATCTAATTTAAATGCAGGTTAAATCCTAATAATGCAATATTATTTTTTGTCATATTTACCTATTCTGGCTAATTGTCGTTTTCTAAGTCAGAACTGGTCCTCAGAAAATTCATCAGAGTTCTAAAGTCTCCGTCCTCTTCCGTCAGCATAAGGGTCTCTGATCATCGATTCTCCGTCAACAGCTCGGCACAAAGTGGTCTCTAGCGAAGAGCAGCAGCCCTTCCCTCTCTAGTCTACTAATATTTATACTAAAATGTCCATATAACAGTAACATTTTCTCAATTCCCAGGCCAATGATTGGCTGAATTCAAATATATCTCAATACATTAGGAAACATTCTCAAATGTTCTCATGTGGATGAAATCACAAAGTAGACGTATGGGAAAGACTAATCCCAGGTCAAAATGTATCAGTTCGTTGGAAATAGGTTGAGTTCGGTAGTTCACTTTTCCCATTGGCAACAATTACTTCACGTTCAGGGACATTGGCACCTCGCCCAGGGTAGTCTTCATGGGCATGGTCTGACAGGTCACACAAGGGACACGAACGAAGTCAGTGCAGGCGCCTTTCTCCATTGTTCAAATGATGAAGTCTTGTAGTTTAGTTAGGTTTCAGTCGGCGCCCATCTTTTGGTAGGCCAGAATAGTCAACTTTAAGCAAAGAAACACAAAATCGTAATTAATACATATAAATGATTAAAACAGTGTTATTCCCTTACTAATACCCTTATGTGTATGCATTTATCTAGCCATATGCAACATTCAAAGCCATTAATGCAGGTTTATTTAAGCGCAAATCACATTAACAAGCTCAAGCAACATTTATCGTTTTAAAATGCATACAAACTTAGTTCACTTATTAATTTTAGCCATGCAAATGCATTCCCATGTGTATTCTCTTGGTTAATAAGGTTGATTTAGTACCTTCACATCAATCTATTAATTATTAAAATTTATTATTAATCATTTTAATATAAACTTATATAAATGGATTGGGTATATAAAAAGAAAGCATTTTACCTGCTCCATCACAGGCACCACCTTACCCAAGCTGCAGTAGCAGACCTGTGGTGTAATTTTGGAGTGCTTCCCAGGGGTGGCATAATACATGCTTCAGTTCCTGGTAGGTCTCTCAGGTACCTATGCCCTAGGTACATAGTATACCATATCTTAGGGGTTTATAAGGCACTCCAGAATCCAATTAGAGATGTACCTAATGTACATGGAAACCATTTTAGAGAGGAAGCAGCTAGGCTGGGGTCCTGATTAGCAGGGCCACAGCCAGACTAAGGTCGACAACCAGTGCAACACCAGCAAAATGTGGGGGTACCCATGTGAAGCAGATCCTATTATCCTACACACTTGAAAAGAGAACCACTCATCCATCACTGTTTCTGAAGTTTAAGTCATTGGATTCACATTCTCCTACTAGAAAATGTGTATACAAG
Organism: Triturus cristatus; assembly: GCF_964204655.1. NCBI lineage: Eukaryota > Metazoa > Chordata > Amphibia > Caudata > Salamandridae > Triturus > Triturus cristatus. The sequence goes on along the minus strand of NC_140591.1, from coordinate 392,067,154 downwards.
TGGAATCCTAGCCACCCAACATTGTTCCATGCCCTTCTTGACCAAGAAAGGTAGAGGATATCACCTGAAGTCCACTGGAGAAGCTGAGATTCTGCTTAATTCCTAGTCACCTGTCTGCCTGATGAGACAGGGAAGGAGTCTATCTGACCCTGCCGAAGGAGAGAGTCTCAGGAGGAGAAGCCCAGCATGCTCCAGGTACTGAGGGACACCCATGGAAGGCAGACTCCCTGAGAGCAATGCCAGGAGCAACCTGTGCTGTAGAGGGTCTCCCAGTCACTCAGGAAGGTTCCTGGCGGGAACCACTACAGGCCACCATCACGGTGATGGTTTAATCCAAGCTGCAACTGCCAAGATGACTGCATCAACCCAATCAAGGCTGCAATTGCCATGGTGACTGGTCAGCCCCATATGGTTCCAACTGCAGTGGTGAATGCATAAAATCAGTTGAGGCTGTGTTAAACCTGTCAGCCTTAGGGTGGTCTTCCTCCCAACATTTTCCCTTTCTTCTCCATTTTCCGACCTCTTGGTTTGCTGGTATTAGGACTCTGGGCACTTTACCGCTGCTAACCAGTGCTAAAGTGCTTGTGCTCACTGCTCTAAGCATGGTTATTGTTAGATCTGGGGGTCTCTAGTTGGCAGAGGTAAGCACCTTAGACCAAATAGGGACCCTTGCTTCTAGTCAGGGTACAGGGACACACACGGTAGATAACCCCTGCTCACCCTCTAGGTAGCTTGGCTCGAGCAGACAGGCTTATCCCCAAGGCAATGTGTAAAGTATTCGCACTTAACATCTACAATGACCCCCCTAGTACACCACAAACGTAGACCACACAGGTAAGTATATCAAAAATATAACTTTATCTAGTTTCAGCAGTGGCAATCAAGTATCAAAGGGTTTGCACATTACTCGCTTTCTTGCGTTGTCAGGATCGTAAGAAGACAGTCTCTAGTCTCTTGTGTGATTCAGTACTCACGAAAAAGAATCAGTTCGTAGGCTCTTGGTGTTTAGATAGCCACGTTCCTCTGGCGGTGCCTCTGCGCTTATTATTAAAGCGCTCCTCTCAGGCTGTTCGGTGCGGGGCTTCCTCAGCTCACGAGCGATGGACCAATCCGGTCGCGGCTCCCTCGACGAGCCTCCAGTGACGACGTCGGACGTCACAGGGTGTCAGCCAATCGCAGCGCGGCTCCTCCGGCCAAGCCTCCACCGCCAACCAATCAGGTCGCGGCCTTCTCGCTCCTTTCTCCGCGGCTTTGCGGACCGGGGAGACACAGCTTCGAAGCGATTTCGGGCCCCGGGCCGTGGCGGTGAATTGCGGGCAGGATGTTTCGAGGCACCCCGAGTCAGCGGGTCGATCGAGACACCGCCAAGCTTCGCAGCAGCTCGGGGGACGCCCACGATCTCTTGGCCACCGCAATACACGTGCCGATGAGCACGTCGATCTTTTCCTCACGGCAGTCGATTTCAGGCAAGGATCAGCGCGGCGCTCTCAAGCAAAGCGGAGAGCAGCCAAGCACTTCACGGGGCAGATTTTCAGAAGTTCGGTAGAACAGTCCACGGACCTTGCAGCACATAGCAGCACAGAGGGGGCACCGCAGAGTCTTACAGTCTTGGCAACCTTTCTATCCCTGGGTTGCAAAACAGGAGGCCAGCTCTTCTCAGGCCCTTGGAGATTCAGTGTTGAAGACACAGCACACAGCAAAGTCTTGTTAGGTCAAGTAGGTAGGGTCACAGCACACAGCAAGGCCCCTTCTCCTCCTCAGCTTCAGTTGTACAGCAGAACAGGTCAGCCCTTAGAGCACACAGCAAGGCAATCTTCCTTTAGTACTTCAGCAGTCCGTCTTTCAGCAGAGGTTCCTCTTGATTGTAGAATCTAAAAATCTGTTGTCAGGGGTCCTTTACTTATACCCCTAAAAGTCTTTGAAGTCTTTGTGCAAGTGGGTCCTGAGCCCGGTCTGATCCAGTTCTGGGTGTTGCTGGAGCACTTTGTTTTCCTGGCTTCTTCTTTCCTTTCAGAGTGAGGGGCAGAGTTGTCAGCCACCCAGCAGGAGGTGGAGCCAGCACTGTGGCAGGCAGGCACATCCCTATTCACTCCCAGGTGCTACCTCCTCCCTCCACTCTACTTGCAAATGTCGTCATTCAGCAAAGGGCTGACTCAGCCAACCTCCTGGGGGATCCCCAGCCCCTGTCACTCTCAAACCAGACAGTCAATCCACAAGCATGCCCAGGCACACAGAAGGGTCAGACAAGAGAACAGCTACTCTCTAAAAAGTACTATTCTCCAACTCAGGATTTAAAAACAACCTCTCCTAAAAGATGTGTTATTAAATGCTGAGCTCAGGTATATCCAACACTCATGTCTTATCTTGTTCCTATGAGAAGATAGGCTGATAGCCATTGGCACCAGCCTCCCCCATGTTAGCCTATGGAACAAGATAACCTTGCAGCAGTGAACACACAAAATGGCCGCTGTTCACTACCAGAGCATGGTACCTGCACTAGTACATGCTCTACCTTTTACATACACTGCACCCTGCCCAGGGGGGTACCTTGGGCCTTCCATAGGGATGACTGATGTGCACAAAAAGGGAAGGGTTAGGCCCGGCCAGTGGGGACACTGGCCAGGAGGACATGGCAGTCTGGGGACTGCAGGCAGGCCTGCGGCGGCAGGCCTGAGACACCATTTTAGGGCTACACAGGTGGGTGGCGCAATCAGCGCTGCAGACCCACTAGTAGCATCTGTCATCACCAGCCCTGGCACACACAGTGCACTTTACTAGGGACTTCATGGTGATACAGATATGCCAATCAGGTATATCCAATCAATATGATATTTTACACAGGGAGCACTTACACTCTGGCACTGATTAGCAGTGGCAGAGTGTCCAAAGCATCTAAACCAGCAAAAACGAAATCCAGCACAGCATCAAAAATCCAGGTAGCAGAGGCAAAAGATAGGGGAAAACCCACGCCAAGGATGTCAGGTCTAACACGTGTCCCCTCCAGCTGAAAGTGGGGAGAACTACCCACCCTCTTGGGAGTTCTCATCACTAAGGCGGAAAAACCTGGACAGACCATCAGCATTGGCGTTTTCTGTACCGGGACGGTGTTCCACCGTGAAGTCCGTTCCCTGTAGGGAGATGGACCACCTCAACAGTTTTGCATTCTCACCCCTCATCTGCATTAACCATCTGAGGGGCCTGTGGTCGGTCTGAACACGGAAGTGAGACCCAAACAGGTAGGGCCTCAGCTTCTTCAGGGCCCAGACCACAGCAAATGCTTCCCTTTCAATAGCGCTCCACCTCTGTTCCCTGGGGAGTAGCCTCCTACTAATGAAAGCTACAGGTTGGTCCCCGCCCTCGTCGTCCATCTGTGAGAGTACTGCTCCCACGCCTTGCTCTGAAGCGTCTGTTTGCACTATGAACTCACTAGAAAAGTCAGGTGCCTTAAGCACGGGTGCTGTGCACATTGCAGTTTTCAGGGCATCAAAAGCAGTTTGACAGGCTTCGGTTCAATTCACTTTCCTGGACTGATTTCTAGAGGTTAGTTCTGTCAAGGGGGCAACAATGGTGCCGTATCCCTTAATGAACCGTCTGTAATACCCGGTGAGTCCTAGAAAGGCTCTCACCTCTGTCTGGGTCTTGGGGGGTTCCCAAGCCAGAATGGTATCAATCTTCGCCTGTAGGGGCGCCACCTGGCCGCTCCCCACCTGGTGTCCCAAATACACCACTGACCCCTGCCCTATCTGGCACTTGCTGGCCTTGATAGTGAGGCCTGCCTTCTGCAGAGCCTTCAACACTTCACAGAGGTGTTGCAAGTGCTCCTCCCACGTGGAGCTGAACACAGCAATGTCATCCAAGTATGCGGCGCTGAATTGCTCCAGCCCGGTCAGTACCCGGTTGACCAGTCTCTGGAAGGTGGCAGGGGCATTTTTCAATCCAAAGGGCATGACGCGAAACTGGAAATGCCCCTCTGGTGTTGAAAATGCCGACCTCTCCTTTGCCCCCTCAGTTAAGGCAATCTGCCAGTACCCCGAAGTCAAATCAAAGGTGCTGAGATACCTGGCAGCTCCCAACCGATCCACGAGCTCATCAGCTCTGGGGATGGGGTGCGCGTCAGTCTTGGTGACCGCATTGAGCCCACGGTAGTCCACGCAAAACCGAAGTTCTGGCGGGTCACCGGGTGTAGCAGCTTTCTTGGGAACTAGGACCACTGGGCTAGCCCAGGGACTGCTGGAGGGCTCAATTACCCCTAACGCCAACATCTTGGAAACTTCTTCCTTGATGCTGGCCCTGACCTTGTCAGCTACTCTGTAAAACTTCTGCTTCACAGGTAGACTATCTACAGTGTCCACATCATGGACGCACCAATTGGTGACACCTGGGGTCAGGGAGAACAGGGAGGCAAACTGACCCAACACCTGGCGACAGTCTCTCTGCTGTTCTGGGGTCAGGGTGGGCGAGAGGACCACACCATCCACTGACCCGTCTTGCTCCTTGGTTGCCAGGAGGTCAGGGAGAGGATCACTATCCTCTTCCCCACCATCATCTGTAGCCATGAGCATCGTCACTTCAGACCTCTCAAAGTGGGGCTTGAGGCGGTTCACATGCAAGACTCTCAGGGGCTGCCTAGGAGTCTTCATGTTGATCAGGTAGGTCACCTCACTCTTGCGCTCTACCACCCCGTATGGCCCGGTCCACTTGTCACGGAGCGCACAAGGCTCCACCGGGGCCATCACCCACACTTTCTGCCCAGGATGAAATTCTACCAGAGTGGTATTCTGGTCGTACCATCTTTTCATCTCTTCCTGGCTGGCTTCTAGGTTCTCCTGAGCGAGCTTCCTGAAGCGCTGCGTCTGGTTGCGGATGGCCAGAACATAGCTGAACACATCCTGGGGGGTTTTCCCACGGGATTTCTCCCACCCCTCCTTCACCAGTGTGAGAGGTCCTCTAACAGGGTGGCCATACAGCAGTTCAAAGGGGCTGAACCCTAAGGACTTCTGAGGCACCTCCCTGTAGGCAAACAACAGGCATGGTAACAAGACGTCCCACTTCCATCTCATGGGCTCCGCTAGGCCCATAATCATACCTTTCAGGGTGCGGTTGAACCTTTCAACCAACCCATTTCCTTGAGGGTGGTAAGGGGTGGTGAACTTATAAGTTTCCCCACACTCCTCCCACAGAGACTTCATGTACCTACAGATGAAGTTGGTACCCCGGTCGGAGACCACCTCTCTGGGGAACCCCACGCGGGAAAAGATCCCCATCAATGCACGGCCCACCACGGGGGCTGTGATTGTCCTGAGAGGGACTGCTTCCGGGTACCGGGTGGCGTGGTCCACCAAGACCAGGATGAACCTGTTGCCTAAGGCAGTCTTGGGGTCCAGGGGCCCTACAATATCAATGCCCACCCGCTCAAAAGGGGTGCTCACCACAGGAAAAGGTTGGAGGGGTGCCACGCACTTTCCTCCGCTCTTACCACTGGCTTGGCATGTTTGGCAATACTTACAAAAGGTACTGACGTGCTTCTTCATCTGGGGCCAGTAGAAGTGGGTGACAAGCCTGTGATAGGTCTTGTCTTGCCCCAGATGTCCTGCGAGAGGCACGTCATGAGCCAGACCCAGTAAGAAGTTCCTGAAGCGCTCGGGTACCACCAGCACACGGGCTGCACCGGGCTCAGCAAACTTAGGCTCACTATAAAGTAAGTCATCCTCCCAGTAAATCAAATGTTCCTTGGACCCTAGGCCCGCTGCCTGGTCTGCAGCCTGCTGCCGCACACCAATGAGAGAAGGGCACTCCTTCTGAGCCTGGCAGAATTTCTCCCTGGAGGGACCACCCTCTTGCTGCCAATGGGTCAGCTCAGGCAATTCCCCCAGTTCGGCCACCTGTTCCCCTGTAGGTTCCAGGGCATTCCCCTCAGGTTCTGCTTCCTCCTGGACCGTGGGAACAGTGGGGGCCGGTTTCCCGCGCCCTCTGCCCCTTCCTCTCCTGACAGGTTCCTGGGCCATTGTTCCAGGCTCCGGTTCTACTAATCCACCCTTACTGGCTGTCATGGCACGTGTGGATACACAGATCCACGCTGGCAGTCCTAACATCTCCAAGTGAGTTCTGTGCTCTACGTCCTTCCATGGAGAACTCTCCAGGTCGTTACCCAACAGACAATCTACCGGCAAGGCATCACTGACACAGACTTCCAAGGTACCAGAGACTCCCCCCCATGTAAAGGGAACACGCGCCATCTTGCAGAGGCGCATTGAAGTGTCAGCTACCACTACTGGGCGGAGCACATTGGGAATGACTTGCTCTTCAGACACCCACTGACACCTGACAGATGTCACACTAGCCCCGGTGTCTCTCAGAGCCTCTATCTCCCTCCCATGGATGGTCACCTTTTGCCCGTATTTTTTAGTGTTAGCGGGTATCAAGGTATCCTGGACCATCTCTTGGTCTCCTAAAGAGACAAGGGTCATCATAGCTAATCCCTCCTCCCCACTGGAAATCAAATCCCCTCCCAAAGCTACACTAGCCAACCCTGGGACTGGAGCAGCAGCTGGTGCTGGGGGTTTCTTGGGACATTTAGGGGCTATGTGGCCCACTTCCCTACAAGCATAGCAAGTAGGCGGAGGTCTGTTGTCCTGTCTGCCCTTATGGGGCCAAGACTTCTTAGGCTTGGGGGCTTGGGACTCTTTTTCCTGGGAACTGTTTTGGGGCCCTTTAGAGAACTCCTTACTGTTACCCTTGTCCTCCCCACCTTTCTGCTGGGGACCCTGTCCACCCTTGGCTGGGATACTTACCACCCCTTTGTTGACCCTGGTGCTAGTCCAGCGGTCTGCCTCTTTAGCAAGCTCACTGGGATCAGTTAACTTGCTGTCTAAAAGATGCTGGCGCAGCTCTGGAACACATAGACTACTCAAGTGCTCCCAACTAATCAAGTGACACAACCCCACATAATCAGTAACTTTGCTGCCCTTTATCCAACCTTCCAGTGCACGCGTGTACATACTCACACACTCCACCCAAGTACTTGAATCAAGTTTCTTGAAGTTCCTAAACTTCTGGCGGTACTGTTCTGGTGTAAGCCCATACCTGAGGCATAAGGCCTCCTTCATAGTGGGGTAGGTTAAGGTACCTGCTGCTTCTAAGGGTGCTAAGACATCCCTCCCAGAGGCCTCAAAATGCTTCCACAAACCTGCCCCCCAACTCTTTTCAGGCACTTCATTCATCTTCAAGGCAAGCTCATAGGACATAAACCATGCATAGATATACTCACCCCTCTGATAATTCTGCACCAAATCTTTCGGTATGTATACTTTACCCGCCTGTACTGGTTGTGCGCTGCCACCATTCGGACTGGACTCCACCTGTTTAGCTTTAATGTCCAGCTCCCTCATGCTCAACTCATGAGCCAACTGGAGTTTTCTCTCTTCCAAAGCGAGAGCATTCCTCCTCTCTTCCGCCTTCTTCTCACTGTCAAGGCGAAATTTTCTTTCCTCTGCTTGAGCTTTGAGCTTAAAAAGTTCAATCTCATGGGCCCTAATCCTCTGATTCTCCTCCAGCTCCTCTGGAGAGAGGCCCCTACTGGAAGGGGTGCTGCCAGCCCTAGACGCTGGCCTATTCACTGGCAAATCACTGGATCCAAATCCATGCTCCTGTGCACCGTCCTCTCCAGTCAAATCCTCTGGCGTAACATGTTTGGCCTCCCACCAGGCCCTCAGAGATTTCTGTAGCTCCTCCTTGTTAGCGCTGCCCTTCACTGGGCATCCTAGCTGCTTGCAGAATTGCTTCAGCTGTTCTTTTTTGTATGTGAGCAACTCCTTTACTTCAAATTGCAATTCCATCTCCTCGCCTACTCCATTCAGAGAATCACTGCAGGTCAAGTGCAAATACTGGTTCTAATCCGCACCGCTGACCACCAATGTTAGATCTGGGGGTCTCTAGTTGGCAGAGGTAAGCACCTTAGACCAGTAGGGACCCTTGCTTCTAGTCAGGGTACAGGGACACACACGGTAGATAACCCCTGCTCACCCTCTAGGTAGCTTGGCTCGAGCAGACAGGCTTATCCCCAAGGCAATGTGTAAAGTATTCGCACTTAACATCTACAATGACCCCCCTAGTACACCACAAACGTAGACCACACAGGTAAGTATATCAAAAATATAACTTTATCTAGTTTCAGCAGTGGCAATCAAGTATCAAAGGGTTTGCACATTACTCGCTTTCTTGCGTTGTCAGGATCGTAAGAAGACAGTCTCTAGTCTCTTGTGTGATTCAGTACTCACGAAAAAGAATCCGTTCGTAGGCTCTTGGTGTTTAGTTAGCCACGTTCCTCTGGCGGTGCCTCTGCGCTTATTATTAAAGCGCTCCTCTCAGGCTGTTCGGTGCGGGGCTTCCCCAGCTCCCGAGCGATGGACCAATCCAGTCGCGGCTCCCTCGACGAGCCTCCAGAGACGACGTCGGACGTCACCGGGTGTCAGCCAATCGCAGCGCGGCTCCTCCGGCCAAGCCTCCACCGCCAACCAATCAGGTCGTGGCCTTCTCGCTCCTTTCTCCGCGGCTTTGCAGACCGGGGAGACACAGCTTCGAAGCGATTTCGGGCCCCGGGCCGTGGCGGTGAATTGCGGGCAGGATGTTTCGAGGCACCCCGAGTCAGCGGGTCGATCGAGACACCGCCAAGCTTCGCAGCAGCTCAGGGGACGCCCACGATCTCTTGGCCACCGCAATACACGTGCCGATGAGCACGTCGATCTTTTTCTCACGGCAGTCGATTTCAGGCAAGGATCAGTGCGGCGATCTCAAGCAAAGCGGAGAGCAGCCAAGCACTTCACGGGGCAGATGTTCAGAAGTTCGGTAGAACAGTCCACGGACCTTGCAGCACACAGCAGCACAGAGGGGGCACCGCAGAGTCTTACAGTCTTGGCAACTTTTCTATCCCTGGGTTGCAAAACAGGAGGCAAGCTCTTCTCAGGCCCTTGGAGATTCAGTGTTGAAGACACAGCACACAGCAAAGTCTTGTTAGGTCAAGTAGGTAGGGTCACAGCACACAGCAAGGCCCCTTCTCCTCCTCAGCTTCAGTTGTACAGCAGAACAGGTCAGCCCTTAGAGTACACAGCAAGGCAATCTTCCTTTAGTCCTTCAGCAGTCCGTCTTTCAGCAGAGGTTCCTCTTGATTGTAGAATCTAAAAATCTGTTGTCAGGGGTCCTTTACTTATACCCCTAAAAGTCTTTGAAGTCTTTGTGCAAGTGGGTCCTGAGCCCGGTCTGATCCAGTTCTGGGTTTTGCTGGAGCACTTTGTTTTCCTGGCTTCTTCCTTCCTTTCAGAGTGAGGGGCAGAGTTGTCAGCCGCCCAGCAGGAGGTGGAGCCAGCACTGAGGCAGGCAGGCACATCCCTATTCACTCCCAGGTGCTACCTCCTCCCTCCACTCTACTTGCAAATATCGTCATTCAGCAAAGGGCTGACTCAGCCAACCTCCTGGGGGATCCCCAGCCCCTGTCACTCTCAAACCAGACAGTCAATCCACAAGCATGCCCAGGCACACAGAAGGGTCAGACAAGAGAACAGCTACTCTCTAAAAAGTACTATTCTCCAACTCAGGATTTAAAAACAACCTCTCCTAAAAGATGTGTTATTAAATGCTGAGCTCAGGGATATCCAACACTCATGTCTTATCTTGTTCCTATGAGAAGATAGGCTGATAGCCATTGGCACCAGCCTCCCCCATGTTAGCCTATGGAACAAGATAACCTTGCAGCAGTGAACACACAAAATGGCCGCTGTTCACTACCAGAGCATGGTACCTGCACTAGTACATGCTCTACCTTTTACATACACTGCACCCTGCCCAGGGGGGTACCTTGGGCCTTCCATAGGGATGATTGATGTGCACAAAAAGGGAAGGGTTAGGCCCGGCCAGTGGGGACACTGGCCAGGTGGACGTGGCAGTCTGGGGACTGCAGGCAGGCCTGCGGCGGCAGGCCTGAGACACCATTTTAGGGCTACACAGGTGGGTGGCGCAATCAGCGCTGCAGACCCACTAGTAGCATCTGTCATCACCAGCCCTGGCACACGCAGTGCACTTTACTAGGGACTTCATGGTGATACAGATATGCCAATCAGGTATATCCAATCAATATGATATTTTACACAGGGAGCACTTACACTCTGGCACTGATTAGCAGTGGCAGAGTGTCCAAAGCATCTAAACCAGCAAAAACGAAATCCAGCACAGCATCAAAAATCCAGGTAGCAGAGGCAAAAGATAGGGGAAAAACCCACGCCAAGGATGTCAGGTCTAACAGTAATATATTGGTGGGACTTCTTGGTCGGTGGATTGTGTAGGGTAATGGCGCTCCTGGTAAATACGCAGTGAGAATATACTAGTATACAATTATGATTGCGGTGCATAAGGGTTGGGAGAGCCACCCTCCTCCCCAATGTGTGGATAACCACTGATAAACCAAAACAACAGTCCCTTGCACACGCCGACAGTATATATTATGCATCATTGACAATAATAAAAAACACTCTTGTTCCTCCATTGAAACAGTCACTTCAGTTTAAACTCGAGATCCTTAGCCAACACGTGTTTCGTCGCGCTTAATTGTTGTGCGCAGCAACTTCTTCAGGGCTCTAATCTCTTTGTATGGATCCTCAGTTCCGGAACTAAGGGCCATATGTATGAAAATGCTCATTTGCGAATCTCAAATAGCGAATTTTTGCGAATCGCTATTTGAGAATCGCAAAACCCTATGAATGTAGGATTTGCAAAAAATTTTGCGAATCCTACACATTCCTTAATTGCGAATCGCAAATTGCGATTTTCAATTAAGGAATACCTCCCCATTCATTCCTAGAGGCCTAGAGGCCCATAGGGATGAATGGGAAGACATTCTCAATTTGTGATTCCCAATTAGAGAATCGCAAATTGGGAATGCAATTTCAAGGGTGCCAGGGTGTCAAAAGGACACCCTGTTGCACCCCTGAAATGAGCATGGGTGCAGATGTGGCACACATACATGCCCTAAGGGCATGTATGTGAGTCACATGGCACTTTGAAAAATGGATAAAAGTGCATTTTTCAAAGAAATCGCAAATTACCACCATCTTGAAGTTGGTGGTAATTTGCGATTCCTTAATTCCAATTTGCAGTTTTTGTGTGCTTTTTATATTGCATTTAAGGAATCGCAATTTGCGATTCCTTAAATGCAATCGCAATATAGGGAATTGCAAAATTTGCGATTCCCTATTTTGCATGGGGTGGTTTGTGTCATACATATGACTGCTGTTTTGCGATCGCAAACGCCGAAATTCTGCAAATTTCGGCATTTCCGATCGCAGAATTGCCTTCATACATATGGCCATAAGGATCTCAAGATTAAACTGAAGTAACTGTTTTAACAGAGGAACAAGAGTGTTTTTTTATTATTGTCAATGTTACATAATATATACTATCGGCGTGTGCAAGTGACTGTTGTTATGGTTATATACTGGTGTATCCCCAATTGACATATTTAATTTATTTTTAAGTCCCTGGTAAACTGCACTCCATGTGCCCAGGGCATGAAATAAAATGCTACTCAAGTGCCTGCAGCATCAATTGTGCGACCCACTTAAGTAGCTCTTTAAACATGTCTCAGGCCCACTATTGCAGAGCCTGTGTGTGCAGTTCTAAACTGACATTTTGACCTGGCAAATAAACCTTTTATCAGGCCAAAACCTTTACTTTTTATACATATGTCACCCCTAGGGTAGGCCCTGGACAGCCCACAGGGCAGGGTGCAGTGATTTAAAAGGTAGGACATTTACCTTTATGTCTTACATGTCCTGGTCCTTCACGTTTAGTGTCTCTGGAATCACAATTTAAAATCCTAACTTACGGCAAAGTAGGATTTTAAAATGCAATTCTTAGAAAGCTGGCATTTTCTTGCCTTAGCCATTTAGTACCAGCCCGACGAGCGTCTTAGCTCTGTTGTTTGGTGTTACATGTAAGTATTGGAACCACCGACTCTGGTGCATTTCTACACCTTGTGTGGCCGAGGCATTCCAACAGGTAGCATTTATAATTCTCACCATGCCCTACTGATGGGTATACATACTTTTTTTCACATTAACACATTGAGTGACATATCCCACCAACCAGCCCTGATTGTTCCCTTCACCCATGGGTGGCCAACCCAACTTTAATAAGACCATAGAGTGAGAGTGAAGTTATAAATGTGGGTTCTGTCTAAGGTGTGAGGATTACCTACTTAAAGTTGAGTGTGCAAACAGTATACCAGGTGCACGGTATTCTTATGATTTGTTGTGGCTTACCAGCATCCAGTGAGGATGTTTAAAACATATTCTGTATTATCCCTTAGGTTTTATCTTCTTCCCCTGTCCTGAAGTACCTGAATGGATGGGCTGAAACACGTCAACTCTTTGGATTGGAGGAGTCCGAAGAAGCATAATAGTGTGCATATAATTGGGATACACACTACTGTTTGAGGGTCCCGTTGTTCCCTCCTGTGTGTATCTGTTTTGGACTACCCCCTCTATGGACTCCTATTGACTTCTTAGCATTGCAGCCATATTGAAGTTATTTTGGAAGAGAAATAAAATACATCTATATGTTTTTGATATGTGTCATACTATATTTCTGTAATAACATGTATTGTTGTGTTTTGTGACTGTACTTATATTTTGTTTGCCTGATAAAACACACCCAATACTTGGAGCTGTTGTTTGCTTGTGATTTAAGAATCATATAGTAATGTTGGTTTGTAAAGTGACATACAGTGATAGAGATTAATTAATGTTTTCTTCTAGTAGAATCATTCCTACATTTGTTCCCACACATTACCTTGTTTGTATATGCTATAACCCATGCCCTACGTTGTGGAGCTGCATCCTGCCTCTGGTCACATGACTGCGTGTAGTTGGCAGTTGGACTTTGTGTGTTCCCCCTAGACAGCCACACACAAAAGCTTAGGTGTGACTGGATGAGCCATTACTGGCATGATGGGAGAGAAGAGCTGGGCCCAGCCACTCTTACACCTGAATAGACTGTGTCCTATCTCCACACAAAGGACTTAACAACCCTACATTGTCACTTCAGCCTGCTTGGAGCCAGGAGAGAGGAGGTACTTCAAAGACCCTGGCTAGAAGCTTCTCCCATCGTCTAGAACCAGTGTATAAAAGAAATACCTCAGACACCACCACTTCAGTGCACTTCTGGACCTGTGGATACTCTGCAAGGAAGAATGACTGCTGTGCTGCTGAAAGGACTATCACTCTGCTGAACGGCTACCCTGAAGGACCTGCTGCTTTGCTTTGCTGACCTGCTGCCTACTGCCATCTTTGCTGGGGAGGAAGAAGTGGACCTGCAACCCATCTACAATCGAGAACCCCAGAATGACTGAAATAACTAATCTGCTGGCCTCCTGATCTGAGCCTCAGGGACATAAAAGGCTTTCCAACAGCTCCTGGACCCATCTTTAGCAAGTCCTTGATCCCCAAGAGAAGACTTTCAGGTCCTGGACTCTTGGTGTGGCTCTTGCGCTCTTTAATTCAAGCTTCTGGGCTCTTTGTGACAGCAAATGGAATCTCTTGGGTTAGCCTGCCCCCAAGACCAACATGCATCAACACGGACCTCTGAATCCCCGCTTGATGAAGGTAGGCTGATTGAGACAGTCCCCTTTCCCACAACAATACTCACATCAGTGGAAGTGGAAGTGAGAAATCTCGAGCAAGGTGGGGGGGAGTATCTAATGGGGCAAATACAGAAGGAGGTAATGATGGGTTTGCATTCCTGAATAAAGATGCAATACCCCTAGATACAAAATGTACTCCTTTAATGGTATTAAACAAGTCCACACAATCAACTAATGCTACCAACAGTCAGGAAACTAAGAAAGCGGGGAATATGGTTCAATCCACTGAGGCAATACTGTTGGATTATCAACAAGGGGAGGTTGATAAAGGAAACAAGGGCGACATTGAGAGGGAACCAAGCAACTGGTTTTTTTTCGGTCTCAGAGGGGGCTGAGTGGTCCGAGGATGGCCTTGGTTCCTCCTCTGAACTTAGCAGCATCGACACTGACCCTGAAGGGAGCGATGATGCTCGAGCTTTAACTGCTCGGAAGGCAAGGAAGAAATCTGCTGCGCAACACTTGGGTAGAAAAAATGTCACCTGGGACTATACATCTGTGACCCAGCTGTCATGCTCCCCACTGGGGGAAGCGACAGGCTTAGCCAACCCAGATCCCCCAACATTAGAGGCTACATACCAGGCGATCCTTATGCAGCAAGAGGAGACACGCCAGGATAGTCGTAAGGCCCAATCAGCCTTGCCTAAAATGCAGGGGGTGGTCAGGAAATTGACCAAATCATGTAATACCATAGGCGAGCGAATGACAGATCTGGTGACTAGAATTGTTACAGCCGAAACCGACCTTACAACAACACAAGCACAAACTGACGCACACGAGTCCCAGCTGAAGGATATACAGTGGAAGCTGGAGGACCACGAAAATCGGCAGAGGTGAAATAACTTACGTGTGCTTGGGGTCCCTGAAGGTGTGGAAGGGACAGATACTTAAACCTACTTAGTGGATTTGTTAAGGACTGCCTTCCCCGAAATCTCCGATTGGGATTGGTCACATGAGGTCCAGTGGGACCACAAACCCCATTTAAGTTGAGACACCCTGCAAAAGAAGACGCGAAGCCTTGAGCCATTCCTGTTTATTTTGGAAACGTTTTCCTCCGCCAGGTAGTGTCAGAGAAAGCCAGGCCTGAATTAAAAAGGTCCAGCGCAGGTATATCTTTCTTTGTGCGCCCGGATTTCTGCCACACTATGGTGGAAAGGCGTTGGAGGTTAAGACAGTTGATCAAACCCTTTCAAGACAAACAGGCACAAGCCTTCCTGGTTAATCTAGCACAGCTAAAAGTAATATGGGGGGACAGGTATGATTCTTCTCCGACGAAATCAAGGCGAAAGAATACTTGGAAGGATTGAAGAAATAAAGTCGAAAGGAACGCTTAACTCTGTTTAACTCTGCTAAGGCGGACTTGATTAACAGGATTAAACTGCTACCAGCCAGAATAAAACTAGATAAGACTAGGCTATAATCACGTGGTGGATGAGGGGGTAAAAAATAAAGTACAAATACAAATAGAAATAAATAAATTAATTAGTAAAACAAATTTGGTAGGAAGTATCACAGGATAGCATATGAAAGAAATGCTCTTAGTATATAATTTCTGATCATGTGTGCTGTGCTCATCTCATGCGTAGACCTAGGTCTGAGCGCTTCTCGAGGGTGGCGGAGGAAAGGGAGGAATGGGCTGGGGGAAGGCGGTAAGCAGGGACAGGGGGTGGGGAAAGTGACGGGGCGATGGTGGTGGGAGTATAAAATTCGAAATAAACATATTCCCAGGAACAAAATAAAGGCTATTGCAAAATCAGTACGTTATGAATGGATTAAGGCAAATATACTAGGCTGGCTTAAACTAAACGCACATGGGCAAGATTAATATATGCACAATAAATGTGGGTGGTTTAAATGATCGGAATAAGAGGCAAAGGTTGGCTGAGTTCATTAGACTGAACATGTTGGATGTTGTGTGTGTACAAGAGATGCACATCTCCTGGGGAAAAAAAAATCTGATGGGTATGGGAGGGTACAATATGCTGGCCTGCACTTCCCAGAGTTCTAATATTCATGGGGTTGCAATTTTTGCAATATGTGCTATGGAGAGGCTAAGCGTAAAATGTCAGACTCATTAGGGCGGTGGGTAGTGGTCGAGCTAGAAATAGGCTATACAATTTATGCAATATACAGCTCAAATTAAATACCCCTAGATCCAAAATCTACTCCTTTAATGGTATTAAACAAGTCCACACAATCAACTAATGCTACCAACAGTCAGGAAACTAAGAAAGCGGAGAATATGGTTCAATCCACTGAGGCAATACTGTTGGATTATCAACAAGGGGAGGTTGATAAAGGAAACAAGAGCGACATTGAGAGGGAACCAAGCAACTCGTTTTTTTTCGATCTCAGAGGGGGCTGAGTGGTCCGAGGATGGCCTTGGTTCCTCCTCTGAACTTAGCAGCATCGACACTGACCCTGAAGGGAGCGATGATGCTCGAGCTTTAACTGCTCGGAAGGCAAGGAAGAAATCTGCTGCGCAACACTTGGGTAGAAAAAATGTCACCTGGGACTATACATCTGTGACCCAGCTGTCATGCTCCCCACTGGGGGAAGCGACAGGCTTAGCCAACCCAGATCCCCCAACATTAGAGGCTACATACCAGGCGATCCTTATGCAGCAAGAGGAGACACGCCAGGATAGTCATAAGGCCCAATCAGCCTTGCCTAAAATGCAGGGGGGGGTCAGGAAATTGACCAAATCATGTAATACCATAAGCGAGCGAATGACAGATCTGGTGACTAGAATTGTTACAGCAGAAACCGACCTTACAACAACACAAGCACAAACTGACGCACACAAGTCCCAGCTGAAGGATATACAGTGGAAGCTGGAGGACCACGAAAATCGGCAGAGGTGAAATAACTTACATGTGCTTGGGGTCCCTGAAGGTGTGGAGGGGACAGATACTCAAACCTACTTAGTGGATTTGTTAAGGACTGCCTTCCCCGAACTCTCCGATTGGGATTGGTCACATGAGGTCCAGTGGGACCACAAACCCCATTTAAGTTGAGACACCCTGCAAAAGAAGACGCGAAGCCTTGAGCCATTCCTGTTTATTTTGGAAACTTTTTCCTCCGCCAGGTAGTGTCAGAGAAAGTCAGGCCTGAATTAAAAAGGTCCAGCGCAGGTATATCTTTCTTTGTGCGCCCGGATTTCTGCCACACTATGGTGGAAAGGCGTTGGAGGTTAAGACAGTTGATCAAACCCTTTCAAGACAAACAGGCACAAGCCTTCCTGGTTAATCTAGCACAGCTAAAAGTAATATGGGGGGAGAGGTATGATTCTTCTCCAACGAAATCAAGGCGAAAGAATACTTGGAAGGATTGAAGAACTAAAGTCGAAAGGAACGCTTAACTCTGTTTAACTCTGCTAAGGCGGACTTGATTAACAGGATTAAACTGCTACCAGCCAGAATAAAACTAGATAAGACTAGGCTATAATCACGTGGTGGGGGCAAAAATGAGGGGGTAAAAAATAAAGTACAAATACAAATACAAATAAATAAATTAATTAGTAAAACAAATTTGGTAGGAAGTATCACAGGATAGCATATGAAAGAAAAGCTCTTAGTATATAATTTCTGATCATGTGTGCTGTGCTCATCTCATGCGTAGACCTAGGTCCGAGCGCTTCTCGAGGGTGGCGGAGGAAAGGGAGGGATGGGCTGGGGGAAGGCGGGAAGCAGGGACAGGGGGTGGGGAAAGTGACGGGGCGATGGTGGTGGGAGTATAAAATTCGAAATAAACATATTCCCAGGAACAAAATAAAGGCTATTGCAAAATCAGTACGTTATGAATGGATTAAGGCAAATATACTAGGCTGGCTTAAACTAAACGCACATGGGCAAGATTAATATATGCACAATAAATGTGGGTGGTTTAAATGATCGGAATAAGAGGCAAAGGTTGGCCGAGTTCATTAGACTGAACATGTTGGATGTTGTGTGTGTACAAGAGATGCACATCTCCTGGGGAAAAAAAAATATGATGGGTATGGAAGGGTACAATATGCTGGCCTGCACTTGCCAGAGTTCTAATATTCATGGGGTTGCAATTTTTGCAATATGTGCTATGGAGAGGCTAAGCGTAAAATGTCAGACTCATTAGGGCGGTGGGTAGTGGTCGAGCTAGAAATAGGCTATACAATTTATGCAATATACAGCTCAAATTAAGATGATCTGGAGATTTTTTAAGATCTCGAGGTAGAGTTGGCAACCTGGCCCTGTCCCCTGATTATTTATGGGGATCTTAATAGATCGGCCGAGCCCTGCAATAATCATTGGTACCAAGGACAAAAATCCAGGGTACACAGAGCTTTGACATCTCTTACTAACAGTTATGGTCTGGTTGACATTTGGGGGATTAAAAGTCCTAATAACCCAGGGTATACCTACTACTCCTGTACCCACCAAAAATACACTAGACTGGATTATTTTTTCACCTCAATAAATCTGACTAATAAAGTTGGGATTAGGAAACTTCCAAAAGTGATCACGGACCATAATCCGCTGGTACTAGAACTTGAGGTTGACATACCCAGCAAGGCACGTAGCAAGTGAACATTTGATAAGAAGCTCTTGGCCAATAATATTTACATTGAGCATATTAAAAACTGGGCTCAGGAATTCCTAGACACTAATAGATATAGTGCTAGCCGGAGTATAGTCTGGAACACATTCAAAGCTGCCCTTAGGGGTGACACTATCAGCTTTGTAGCACGAACAAGGAGACAATGGTGGCTAGCGAGTGAGCAGTTGTTAGCTGAGCTGGCTAAGGCTGAAGGAGATCACATGATTTTAATTATTCAGGGACAGGAAACAGAAGACTCTCAATTGCGGATTATCTCTCTCAAGGCCGAAATAAACAGCAGTCTTGCACAGAAGTCGGCTGAGATATATCAGACACAACAAAGCGAACTATATGAGACGGGGGAACTAGTTGTGAAAATGCTTGCTCTACGCACTAGGCAAAAAAATGTCAAGAATTTAATATCAGCCATAAAAAAGGATGGACAAACATACACAGAGTCAAACAACATTATAAGTGTGTTTCAGGAATACCACCAGCTTTTATATAAGGGAGACACTGGGGCAACACAGAAAATCTCATCTAAATTAACAGAGACAGAATCAGGGTCTCTACTTGATAGTCAGGCTAAGGATGAGCTAGACAAAGACTTTTCACTCGAGGAGGGACTAACTGCACTACATGAGCTACCATCAGGGAAATCTGCTGGCCCTGATAGCATCCCACTAGAAATATATAAACTAATACAAACAGTGATAGCCCTCATATTACTGGATCTGTTCCTGGGCATACAGCATAATGGGCAAACACCAGAATCCTGGAAGGAGACTGTCATTATAATTTTCCCCAAAAAATGCAAACCACCAGATAAGCCAGCCTCATATAGGCCTATATCTTTGATCAATACTGATACCAAACTTTACTCCAAAGTACTGTCTACTCGGCTAGAGAGGGTCATTGGTCAACTGGTCTCACCTTGGCAGCACGGTTCTATCCCCGAGAAAGGGACAACTGATCACATCAGGCGGGTCATAACACTATTTGATATCCAGGCTGCAAAGGGGAGGGAGATGGCCATGATCCTCCTTGATGCTGAAAAAGCATTTGACCGGGTGGCCTGGAGGTTTCTGTGGGGGTTATTGGAGCTCAAAGGTTTTGGCCCAGGAATCATCAGGGCCATTAGAGCAATGTACTTGGATCCTAGAGCCCGTTTACAATTGAGGGGAAAAGAATCAGATAGTATTTTAATATCAAGGGGGACCAGGCAGGGGTGTCCCTGCTCCCCAATTCTATTCACTCTATAAATGAACCCTTTGATAGAGAGGTTTTTAAGAAACCAGGACTTCAGATCGATTGTTTTTAGAGGCTTTGAGACCAAAATGTTGGCTTATGCTGATGACATTGCCATTTTAACTACAAACCCGACCAATGCAATTAGGGAAGCCGCGACTATTGCTAAAGAATATGGGCCGGCATCAGGCTATTCTTTAAACAAAGGTAAAACATTGGTAGTACGTACCGATAATATAATTTTGAATGACCCTCGACACGTAGAAAACGCTATATATCTAGGAATTCGTATCAGTCCGAAAGTTGATACAAAAGTTAAAAATAATTTTAATCCTCTGATGGAAATAATATCTACAGATCTTAAAAGGTTAAATGGGCTGCACCTGTCTGTTGTCGGACGTGGAAACATTTTTCAAATGAAATTTCGCTGTATCCCACTTGCGATAGATGCAGGAATCTTAAAAGCATTAGAAGCTATGTTTTTAAACTTCATTTGGCAATATGGAAAGGTTAGATGCTCTTTTAAATACCTGACGCTCCCACCAACACAGGGTGGGCTCACTGTTCGTAATATTTTATTTTATCATTGGGCATGTCTTTTATGCCAGAAGCTGATTTTATTTATTGATTTATTGCGTAGTGCCTGGGAAATCTGGATTAAGGTACGCAAGGCTATGACAATCCCAAAAATTAGTTGATACACTCCTCTGTGGCAATCACATGTCCTTCCACACCCTTTCTACAACAGTATGGGAAGACACTGGGAGCAACTAGGCTTAATAACAATAGGCAAAATATATGTTTCAGATTAGCTATGCCCCTTCACCGTGCTGTAACAAGACTATGGGATCCCCACTAGACAATATTTTAAATATGTACATATACACAACTTTTTTCTAGAACTAGACCTGCAATATCTCTTGAAAAAATGTCACTACTGGCGATAAGTGCAGGGAAAGGCAACAGGATAAAAAAACATCTATAGCACACTGTTAAAAAGTATCCAGATCCCAGAAGTTCAAAACTAACTGGGCTTGGAGGCTGAACAATCCCGATGTTGACGTGGATATGTCATTGGTACTATCGTCCAAAACCTTTCGGTCAACCACTCTTAAGGCACAACATTATAAAACTTTCTTCAACATGTACTTTTCCCCTGCTAAGCTTTTCAGCTGGGGCAAAAGAACAGATGATAATTGCCGTAGGTGCAGGGAAGGTCCCGCAACGTTAGCGCATATGTTCTGTGATTGTGCTAGGCTGCTCTCTCTAAAAAATGAGGTGGCGAGTTTCTGGGAGGGATTGCTCGGACACAGGATTAATCTATCATCCACCATGATACTTATGGGCTATGATAGCTGTAGCGGCCTGGACACTGCAGAGAAGTATTTTTTATATTTATTTGTACAGCTGTTTTCAGGATAATAATTGCCGCAAGGTGGAAGGATGCTGACCCCCCCCACACCTTTCAAATATGGCTCGTACGCCTACTGGGGATATTTAACCAAGAGACCGCACTGTATGCGTGCAGGGGCAGGGACACTAGGAATCTGGGGCGGTCAATCTGGTCACATATTGCAAGATGGAGAAAGAACGTGGGATGGTCGGGCCAGATAAGAAGTGGCGGTCTTTGGGAAACAATGTGAATTATGTGCATATTAACGTAATGTTTGGAATTAGGAACCGTGTAACATCTAGTTTTATCTACCAGACTGCTTTAACAAGTTTTTATAACATGGATAGCATTTATAATATGTAAGATAACTACCTTGTGCAATCCCAACAACTCTGTTTTATAAGAGCCCCTGGTGTTTATAAGCCTAAATGTACTGTTTTTTTTCATCATGTATTTAAGAACGGATCTATGATTTGTATCTGCATTTGTTATGGGTATATATTAAATACAATATTTTTTTTTAAAAGAGTCAGGTGTGATAAGGGTTGTGCTTGGCACAATTTGCAGAGCCATAGTAGAACAGGCCTCAAGAAACCAATGGCAAGCGACCTCAACCACCATAGTTGGAGCTCACTATCCCTGTGGCTTCTCAATGGGTCTGACCAAGATTAACCTACCAACAAGTATCTAGTAATCCATACAGCCTCATTTGACCATTTTGCTCCATCCTCTGTTCTGGGATGGAAGCACAGCACAATGACTAGGTGAGTTGCCCCCACCCCCTTTTTATATTTGGTATATTTTCCTCTGGTTGCTAATGGCCTTTCTCTCCCCCTGGCAGAAGATTTTAGGTAAACACCCTCAATGCACTTCCAGGAGGGAATTGAGGGTGTTTACCCAAAATGTGCCTGTGGTGGATGGGACAGAAAGGCCACTAGACAGGGTTTTCAACATGGCCCAGCAACATAGTAAAGGCTAGGGTGACCTACTCTGACATCAAGACAATGCTCCTAAGCAAGAATGGGTAATAGAGTCTGTCTGCCCCCCCTGGGGGTTAAAGCATCCCCATACCTATGACAAGAGGGGACATTTCGATTATTTTATATGTTTTTTCACACACAAGTATCAAAGTGGGGATTTGTCCCAATATAGTACTACTTCTAACCAGAATGGTTGCACTATTTGGGCTCAGATCATTGGTCACCTAGGAAAGCCTCTGAAACTCAGGCATTTTTTAACACTAGACACTAGGGTCTGTCCAAGATGGTGTACCTTGTGTGGATCCCAGGACAAGTTTTTACCCACAATCCCCTGCAACTCTCTAACTTTTACTAAAATCATATATTTCCATTTCATTTCTGTGACATAATCTTCAGAAAACCACACAGATTCACAATATTCCTACCACCCAGCATTCCCCCACTTATCCCAATACAAATGCTACCCCACTTGTGTGACTGGACCTAGCTCCTATAATACAAAAGGCCTCATAAGGCAATGTGGAGAAACAGGCAATAAGGGTAGCTCTTTTGTTGGGGCACAGGCTCGAAGGCCACTCTGGGCCACCTGCCAAACCCAGACATTTCTGAAAACTAGACTTCTTGGTGACTCCAGGTTGCAAGATGCTCGCACGGATCCCACAACATTTTATTGCCCACAATGCTGTGAAAATCTAAAATTGTCAGTAAAATTGCACATTTTGCCTGCATTTCTGTGATGTAAACTTGTGGAAATCACCGGTATCCACAGAATTCGTACCATCCCGGTTTCCCTCACTAGTTCTGATAAAAATGCTACTGCACATGTATGGTTGGGCCTAGTGCCCCGAAGAGGTACACCTCAATCCAGGGTCATTGAGAGTTGCCCCGTGGGACTCCCATTGGCCTTAGTTTGATGCATCTGTCGTTATTACCAATTCTATTTCTCTGCATGTGTGCCTTCCAAATGTAAGTCAGTATGTAAGAAAGAAGACATTTTGAAAAGTTACCTCTGAATCACATTCTAGTATGGGTACCCACAAGTTCAGAGATGTACAAAAGGCCACTGCTCCTAAAAGCTGGTGTCCATTTCAGAAATACATAGATTTCCTTCATACCTATTTTTCACTCTTTATGGTTCACCATATGAATTGCTCTATACCCGGTACATAGTGAAAAACCATTGTGTAAGGTGCCGCTCAGTTGTTGGCTCTGGGCACCTTGAGTTCTTGGAAAACCTACAAACTCTATATATCCCACCAACCAGAAGTGCCTAGCGAATGAAACTGTATATTGCTTTTGCAAATCGGCCGTAGTGACAAGAAGTTACAAATGAAAGCGTTGTCACAAACGGATGTTTTTTTCCTACTCATTTTCAACAATTGTTTTATTTTAATGATCAGCTTCTTTGGGAAAACCTTGAGGGATCTACACAAATGACCCCTTGCTAAATTCAGAATTGTGTCTACTTTTCAGATATCAATAGCTTTCCAGGATCACCCATGGATATCACTGTGGTTTCCACCGCAAACTGTAAGTAGGTTGAATGCACAAAAATGTTGAAACATTGGCTACATCTTTGAAAGGTACTAAAACTGTGGTAATAAATAGTTTTTTTTGATTCAGTGATGCATGTTCCTGAAAGCTGGAATGATCATGACTGTAGCACAGCAAACTTTTTATTGATGAGTTTAGGAAAACATTTAGGAAAAAAACAGAATTGTAGCTATATTTTGACAATTTTCTCAGTCATCTCTAAGGGAATCACCAAACCCTAGGTACTGTTAGAATCCCCAGGCTTTTTTGAAAAAAAGGGCGCAAATTTGGCATGGAAGCCTTATGTGCAAAAAAGGGTTATGGCCACCTAAAAAGGGCTTAGTATTTTAGGAAGAAAGGGGGAAGCAGTGAAAGGGCTAAATCCAGCAGATCTAAACAAAAGCTGGTCAATATAATATATTAGAGAAATTAGCTTTATACCACTGGTCACGGAAGTAAATGGCCTATGGGATTCCTGTCAAGTGCTGGGCAGGGGGTGGTGTTTATTCTGGATAACCTACATAGGCTTATAGATGGCAATTCAATCGATCAGCAGCCATAAACAACATGGACCAAGAAACCCTTGCCACAAGATTAACAAACTTGATCATAATAGGAAGGAACTTGAAGGGGTTGCAGTCTTTCGTGGAAGACCGCTAACGGTCAGTGGTTTTACCCCCTTTGTGCTTCAAGCGCATTTAAAATTTACATGCAGCTCACAGCAAAGTTTTTGTACCTGGCTTGAGCTCGACTCTGCATGTAGAGAGGCAAAACCCAACTGATCTTTTACCTGGTATGTGCCACTGAACTTGTTATACAAAGTTCTTCCCAGTTGCTGACTGCCTGTGTCTTACAGGTAAGATGATGTCAATTAAATTTATAACGCTTAATCCTTCCATGACTGATCTTCTCCTGCCCATGCCGGATGCATTGCTTGAAGGATCCCATGGCTGTATCAAAACAATGGGCCCTCTAGCTATTCCTGAGGCTGGAGGTTAAGACAGTTGATCAAACCCTTTCAAGACAAACAGGCACAAGCCTTCCTGGTTAATCTAGCACAGCTAAAAGTAATATGGGGGGACAGGTATGATTCTTCTCCGACGAAATCAAGGCGAAAGAATACTTGGAAGGATTGAAGAAATAAAGTCGAAAGGAACGCTTAACTCTGTTTAACTCTGCTAAGGCGGACTTGATTAACAGGATTAAACTGCTACCAGCCAGAATAAAACTAGATAAGACTAGGCTATAATCACGTGGTGGGGGCAAAAATGAGGGGGTAAAAAATAAAGTACAAATACAAATAGAAATAAATAAATTAATTAGTAAAACAAATTTGGTAGGAAGTATCACAGGATAGCATATGAAAGAAATGCTCTTAGTATATAATTTCTGATCATGTGTGCTGTGCTCATCTCATGCGTAGACCTAGGTCTGAGCGCTTCTCGAGGGTGGCGGAGGAAAGGGAGGAATGGGCTGGGGGAAGGCGGGAAGCAGGGACAGGGGGTGGGGAAAGTGACGGGGCGATGGTGGTGGGAGTATAAAATTCGAAATAAACATATTCCCAGGAACAAAATAAAGGCTATTGCAAAATCAGTACGTTATGAATGGATTAAGGCAAAGATACTAGGCTGGCTTAAACTAAACGCACATGGGCAAGATTAATATATGCACAATAAATGTGGGTGGTTTAAATGATCGGAATAAGAGGCAAAGGTTGGCTGAGTTCATTAGACTGAACATGTTGGATGTTGTGTGTGTACAAGAGATGCACATCTCCTGGGGAAAAAAAAATCTGATGGGTATGGGAGGGTACAATATGCTGGCCTGCACTTCCCAGAGTTCTAATATTCATGGGGTTGCAATTTTTGCAATATGTGCTATGGAGAGGCTAAGCGTAAAATGTCAGACTCATTAGGGCGGTGGGTAGTGGTCGAGCTAGAAATAGGCTATACAATTTATGCAATATACAGCTCAAATTAAATACCCCTAGATCCAAAATCTACTCCTTTAATGGTATTAAACAAGTCCACACAATCAACTAATGCTACCAACAGTCAGGAAACTAAGAAAGCGGAGAATATGGTTCAATCCACTGAGGCAATACTGTTGGATTATCAACAAGGGGAGGTTGATAAAGGAAACAAGAGCGACATTGAGAGGGAACCAAGCAACTCGTTTTTTTTCGATCTCAGAGGGGGCTGAGTGGTCCGAGGATGGCCTTGGTTCCTCCTCTGAACTTAGCAGCATCGACACTGACCCTGAAGGGAGCGATGATGCTCGAGCTTTAACTGCTCGGAAGGCAAGGAAGAAATCTGCTGCGCAACACTTGGGTAGAAAAAATGTCACCTGGGACTATACATCTGTGACCCAGCTGTCATGCTCCCCACTGGGGGAAGCGACAGGCTTAGCCAACCCAGATCCCCCAACATTAGAGGCTACATACCAGGCGATCCTTATGCAGCAAGAGGAGACACGCCAGGATAGTCATAAGGCCCAATCAGCCTTGCCTAAAATGCAGGGGGTGGTCAGGAAATTGACCAAATCATGTAATACCATAAGCGAGCGAATGACAGATCTGGTGACTAGAATTGTTACAGCAGAAACCGACCTTACAACAACACAAGCACAAACTGACGCACACAAGTCCCAGCTGAAGGATATACAGTGGAAGCTGGAGGACCACGAAAATCGGCAGAGGTGAAATAACTTACATGTGCTTGGGGTCCCTGAAGGTGTGGAGGGGACAGATACTCAAACCTACTTAGTGGATTTGTTAAGGACTGCCTTCCCCGAACTCTCCGATTGGGATTGGTCACATGAGGTCCAGTGGGACCACAAACCCCATTTAAGTTGAGACACCCTGCAAAAGAAGACGCGAAGCCTTGAGCCATTCCTGTTTATTTTGGAAACTTTTTCCTCCGCCAGGTAGTGTCAGAGAAAGTCAGGCCTGAATTAAAAAGGTCCAGCGCAGGTATATCTTTCTTTGTGCGCCCGGATTTCTGCCACACTATGGTGGAAAGGCGTTGGAGGTTAAGACAGTTGATCAAACCCTTTCAAGACAAACAGGCACAAGCCTTCCTGGTTAATCTAGCACAGCTAAAAGTAATATGGGGGGAGAGGTATGATTCTTCTCCAACGAAATCAAGGCGAAAGAATACTTGGAAGGATTGAAGAACTAAAGTCGAAAGGAACGCTTAACTCTGTTTAACTCTGCTAAGGCGGACTTGATTAACAGGATTAAACTGCTACCAGCCAGAATAAAACTAGATAAGACTAGGCTATAATCACGTGGTGGGGGCAAAAATGAGGGGGTAAAAAATAAAGTACAAATACAAATACAAATAAATAAATTAATTAGTAAAACAAATTTGGTAGGAAGTATCACAGGATAGCATATGAAAGAAAAGCTCTTAGTATATAATTTCTGATCATGTGTGCTGTGCTCATCTCATGCGTAGACCTAGGTCCGAGCGCTTCTCGAGGGTGGCGGAGGAAAGGGAGGGATGGGCTGGGGGAAGGCGGGAAGCAGGGACAGGGGGTGGGGAAAGTGACGGGGCGATGGTGGTGGGAGTATAAAATTCGAAATAAACATATTCCCAGGAACAAAATAAAGGCTATTGCAAAATCAGTACGTTATGAATGGATTAAGGCAAATATACTAGGCTGGCTTAAACTAAACGCACATGGGCAAGATTAATATATGCACAATAAATGTGGGTGGTTTAAATGATCGGAATAAGAGGCAAAGGTTGGCCGAGTTCATTAGACTGAACATGTTGGATGTTGTGTGTGTACAAGAGATGCACATCTCCTGGGGAAAAAAAAATATGATGGGTATGGAAGGGTACAATATGCTGGCCTGCACTTGCCAGAGTTCTAATATTCATGGGGTTGCAATTTTTGCAATATGTGCTATGGAGAGGCTAAGCGTAAAATGTCAGACTCATTAGGGCGGTGGGTAGTGGTCGAGCTAGAAATAGGCTATACAATTTATGCAATATACAGCTCAAATTAAGATGATCTGGAGATTTTTTAAGATCTCGAGGTAGAGTTGGCAACCTGGCCCTGTCCCCTGATTATTTATGGGGATCTTAATAGATCGGCCGAGCCCTGCAATAATCATTGGTACCAAGGACAAAAATCCAGGGTACACAGAGCTTTGACATCTCTTACTAACAGTTATGGTCTGGTTGACATTTGGGGGATTAAAAGTCCTAATAACCCAGGGTATACCTACTACTCCTGTACCCACCAAAAATACACTAGACTGGATTATTTTTTCACCTCAATAAATCTGACTAATAAAGTTGGGATTAGGAAACTTCCAAAAGTGATCACGGACCATAATCCGCTGGTACTAGAACTTGAGGTTGACATACCCAGCAAGGCACGTAGCAAGTGAACATTTGATAAGAAGCTCTTGGCCAATAATATTTACATTGAGCATATTAAAAACTGGGCTCAGGAATTCCTAGACACTAATAGATATAGTGCTAGCCGGAGTATAGTCTGGAACACATTCAAAGCTGCCCTTAGGGGTGACACTATCAGCTTTGTAGCACGAACAAGGAGACAATGGTGGCTAGCGAGTGAGCAGTTGTTAGCTGAGCTGGCTAAGGCTGAAGGAGATCACATGATTTTAATTATTCAGGGACAGGAAACAGAAGACTCTCAATTGCGGATTATCTCTCTCAAGGCCGAAATAAACAGCAGTCTTGCACAGAAGTCGGCTGAGATATATCAGACACAACAAAGCGAACTATATGAGACGGGGGAACTAGTTGTGAAAATGCTTGCTCTACGCACTAGGCAAAAAAATGTCAAGAATTTAATATCAGCCATAAAAAAGGATGGACAAACATACACAGAGTCAAACAACATTATAAGTGTGTTTCAGGAATACCACCAGCTTTTATATAAGGGAGACACTGGGGCAACACAGAAAATCTCATCTAAATTAACAGAGACAGAATCAGGGTCTCTACTTGATAGTCAGGCTAAGGATGAGCTAGACAAAGACTTTTCACTCGAGGAGGGACTAACTGCACTACATGAGCTACCATCAGGGAAATCTGCTGGCCCTGATAGCATCCCACTAGAAATATATAAACTAATACAAACAGTGATAGCCCTCATATTACTGGATCTGTTCCTGGGCATACAGCATAATGGGCAAACACCAGAATCCTGGAAGGAGACTGTCATTATAATTTTCCCCAAAAAATGCAAACCACCAGATAAGCCAGCCTCATATAGGCCTATATCTTTGATCAATACTGATACCAAACTTTACTCCAAAGTACTGTCTACTCGGCTAGAGAGGGTCATTGGTCAACTGGTCTCACCTTGGCAGCACGGTTCTATCCCCGAGAAA
Source organism: Triturus cristatus (assembly GCF_964204655.1). Lineage (NCBI taxonomy): Eukaryota > Metazoa > Chordata > Amphibia > Caudata > Salamandridae > Triturus > Triturus cristatus. Next base: position 392,038,367 of record NC_140591.1, on the reverse strand, counting down.
GGGACAACTGATCACATCAGGCGGGTCATAACACTATTTGATATCCAGGCTGCAAAGGGGAGGGAGATGGCCATGATCCTCCTTGATGCTGAAAAAGCATTTGACCGGGTGGCCTGGAGGTTTCTGTGGGGGTTATTGGAGCTCAAAGGTTTTGGCCCAGGAATCATCAGGGCCATTAGAGCAATGTACTTGGATCCTAGAGCCCGTTTACAATTGAGGGGAAAAGAATCAGATAGTATTTTAATATCAAGGGGGACCAGGCAGGGGTGTCCCTGCTCCCCAATTCTATTCACTCTATAAATGAACCCTTTGATAGAGAGGTTTTTAAGAAACCAGGACTTCAGATCGATTGTTTTTAGAGGCTTTGAGACCAAAATGTTGGCTTATGCTGATGACATTGCCATTTTAACTACAAACCCGACCAATGCAATTAGGGAAGCCGCGACTATTGCTAAAGAATATGGGCCGGCATCAGGCTATTCTTTAAACAAAGGTAAAACATTGGTAGTACGTACCGATAATATAATTTTGAATGACCCTCGACACGTAGAAAACGCTATATATCTAGGAATTCGTATCAGTCCGAAAGTTGATACAAAAGTTAAAAATAATTTTAATCCTCTGATGGAAATAATATCTACAGATCTTAAAAGGTTAAATGGGCTGCACCTGTCTGTTGTCGGACGTGGAAACATTTTTCAAATGAAATTTCGCTGTATCCCACTTGCGATAGATGCAGGAATCTTAAAAGCATTAGAAGCTATGTTTTTAAACTTCATTTGGCAATATGGAAAGGTTAGATGCTCTTTTAAATACCTGACGCTCCCACCAACACAGGGTGGGCTCACTGTTCGTAATATTTTATTTTATCATTGGGCATGTCTTTTATGCCAGAAGCTGATTTTATTTATTGATTTATTGCGTAGTGCCTGGGAAATCTGGATTAAGGTACGCAAGGCTATGACAATCCCAAAAATTAGTTGATACACTCCTCTGTGGCAATCACATGTCCTTCCACACCCTTTCTACAACAGTATGGGAAGACACTGGGAGCAACTAGGCTTAATAACAATAGGCAAAATATATGTTTCAGATTAGCTATGCCCCTTCACCGTGCTGTAACAAGACTATGGGATCCCCACTAGACAATATTTTAAATATGTACATATACACAACTTTTTTCTAGAACTAGACCTGCAATATCTCTTGAAAAAATGTCACTACTGGCGATAAGTGCAGGGAAAGGCAACAGGATAAAAAAACATCTATAGCACACTGTTAAAAAGTATCCAGATCCCAGAAGTTCAAAACTAACTGGGCTTGGAGGCTGAACAATCCCGATGTTGACGTGGATATGTCATTGGTACTATCGTCCAAAACCTTTCGGTCAACCACTCTTAAGGCACAACATTATAAAACTTTCTTCAACATGTACTTTTCCCCTGCTAAGCTTTTCAGCTGGGGCAAAAGAACAGATGATAATTGCCGTAGGTGCAGGGAAGGTCCCGCAACGTTAGCGCATATGTTCTGTGATTGTGCTAGGCTGCTCTCTCTAAAAAATGAGGTGGCGAGTTTCTGGGAGGGATTGCTCGGACACAGGATTAATCTATCATCCACCATGATACTTATGGGCTATGATAGCTGTAGCGGCCTGGACACTGCAGAGAAGTATTTTTTATATTTATTTGTACAGCTGTTTTCAGGATAATAATTGCCGCAAGGTGGAAGGATGCTGACCCCCCCCACACCTTTCAAATATGGCTCGTACGCCTACTGGGGATATTTAACCAAGAGACCGCACTGTATGCGTGCAGGGGCAGGGACACTAGGAATCTGGGGCGGTCAATCTGGTCACATATTGCAAGATGGAGAAAGAACGTGGGATGGTCGGGCCAGATAAGAAGTGGCGGTCTTTGGGAAACAATGTGAATTATGTGCATATTAACGTAATGTTTGGAATTAGGAACCGTGTAACATCTAGTTTTATCTACCAGACTGCTTTAACAAGTTTTTATAACATGGATAGCATTTATAATATGTAAGATAACTACCTTGTGCAATCCCAACAACTCTGTTTTATAAGAGCCCCTGGTGTTTATAAGCCTAAATGTACTGTTTTTTTTCATCATGTATTTAAGAACGGATCTATGATTTGTATCTGCATTTGTTATGGGTATATATTAAATACAATATTTTTTTTTAAAAGAGTCAGGTGTGATAAGGGTTGTGCTTGGCACAATTTGCAGAGCCATAGTAGAACAGGCCTCAAGAAACCAATGGCAAGCGACCTCAACCACCATAGTTGGAGCTCACTATCCCTGTGGCTTCTCAATGGGTCTGACCAAGATTAACCTACCAACAAGTATCTAGTAATCCATACAGCCTCATTTGACCATTTTGCTCCATCCTCTGTTCTGGGATGGAAGCACAGCACAATGACTAGGTGAGTTGCCCCCACCCCCTTTTTATATTTGGTATATTTTCCTCTGGTTGCTAATGGCCTTTCTCTCCCCCTGGCAGAAGATTTTAGGTAAACACCCTCAATGCACTTCCAGGAGGGAATTGAGGGTGTTTACCCAAAATGTGCCTGTGGTGGATGGGACAGAAAGGCCACTAGACAGGGTTTTCAACATGGCCCAGCAACATAGTAAAGGCTAGGGTGACCTACTCTGACATCAAGACAATGCTCCTAAGCAAGAATGGGTAATAGAGTCTGTCTGCCCCCCCTGGGGGTTAAAGCATCCCCATACCTATGACAAGAGGGGACATTTCGATTATTTTATATGTTTTTTCACACACAAGTATCAAAGTGGGGATTTGTCCCAATATAGTACTACTTCTAACCAGAATGGTTGCACTATTTGGGCTCAGATCATTGGTCACCTAGGAAAGCCTCTGAAACTCAGGCATTTTTTAACACTAGACACTAGGGTCTGTCCAAGATGGTGTACCTTGTGTGGATCCCAGGACAAGTTTTTACCCACAATCCCCTGCAACTCTCTAACTTTTACTAAAATCATATATTTCCATTTCATTTCTGTGACATAATCTTCAGAAAACCACACAGATTCACAATATTCCTACCACCCAGCATTCCCCCACTTATCCCAATACAAATGCTACCCCACTTGTGTGACTGGACCTAGCTCCTATAATACAAAAGGCCTCATAAGGCAATGTGGAGAAACAGGCAATAAGGGTAGCTCTTTTGTTGGGGCACAGGCTCGAAGGCCACTCTGGGCCACCTGCCAAACCCAGACATTTCTGAAAACTAGACTTCTTGGTGACTCCAGGTTGCAAGATGCTCGCACGGATCCCACAACATTTTATTGCCCACAATGCTGTGAAAATCTAAAATTGTCAGTAAAATTGCACATTTTGCCTGCATTTCTGTGATGTAAACTTGTGGAAATCACCGGTATCCACAGAATTCGTACCATCCCGGTTTCCCTCACTAGTTCTGATAAAAATGCTACTGCACATGTATGGTTGGGCCTAGTGCCCCGAAGAGGTACACCTCAATCCAGGGTCATTGAGAGTTGCCCCGTGGGACTCCCATTGGCCTTAGTTTGATGCATCTGTCGTTATTACCAATTCTATTTCTCTGCATGTGTGCCTTCCAAATGTAAGTCAGTATGTAAGAAAGAAGACATTTTGAAAAGTTACCTCTGAATCACATTCTAGTATGGGTACCCACAAGTTCAGAGATGTACAAAAGGCCACTGCTCCTAAAAGCTGGTGTCCATTTCAGAAATACATAGATTTCCTTCATACCTATTTTTCACTCTTTATGGTTCACCATATGAATTGCTCTATACCCGGTACATAGTGAAAAACCATTGTGTAAGGTGCCGCTCAGTTGTTGGCTCTGGGCACCTTGAGTTCTTGGAAAACCTACAAACTCTATATATCCCACCAACCAGAAGTGCCTAGCGAATGAAACTGTATATTGCTTTTGCAAATCGGCCGTAGTGACAAGAAGTTACAAATGAAAGCGTTGTCACAAACGGATGTTTTTTTCCTACTCATTTTCAACAATTGTTTTATTTTAATGATCAGCTTCTTTGGGAAAACCTTGAGGGATCTACACAAATGACCCCTTGCTAAATTCAGAATTGTGTCTACTTTTCAGATATCAATAGCTTTCCAGGATCACCCATGGATATCACTGTGGTTTCCACCGCAAACTGTAAGTAGGTTGAATGCACAAAAATGTTGAAACATTGGCTACATCTTTGAAAGGTACTAAAACTGTGGTAATAAATAGTTTTTTTTGATTCAGTGATGCATGTTCCTGAAAGCTGGAATGATCATGACTGTAGCACAGCAAACTTTTTATTGATGAGTTTAGGAAAACATTTAGGAAAAAAACAGAATTGTAGCTATATTTTGACAATTTTCTCAGTCATCTCTAAGGGAATCACCAAACCCTAGGTACTGTTAGAATCCCCAGGCTTTTTTGAAAAAAAGGGCGCAAATTTGGCATGGAAGCCTTATGTGCAAAAAAGGGTTATGGCCACCTAAAAAGGGCTTAGTATTTTAGGAAGAAAGGGGGAAGCAGTGAAAGGGCTAAATCCAGCAGATCTAAACAAAAGCTGGTCAATATAATATATTAGAGAAATTAGCTTTATACCACTGGTCACGGAAGTAAATGGCCTATGGGATTCCTGTCAAGTGCTGGGCAGGGGGTGGTGTTTATTCTGGATAACCTACATAGGCTTATAGATGGCAATTCAATCGATCAGCAGCCATAAACAACATGGACCAAGAAACCCTTGCCACAAGATTAACAAACTTGATCATAATAGGAAGGAACTTGAAGGGGTTGCAGTCTTTCGTGGAAGACCGCTAACGGTCAGTGGTTTTACCCCCTTTGTGCTTCAAGCGCATTTAAAATTTACATGCAGCTCACAGCAAAGTTTTTGTACCTGGCTTGAGCTCGACTCTGCATGTAGAGAGGCAAAACCCAACTGATCTTTTACCTGGTATGTGCCACTGAACTTGTTATACAAAGTTCTTCCCAGTTGCTGACTGCCTGTGTCTTACAGGTAAGATGATGTCAATTAAATTTATAACGCTTAATCCTTCCATGACTGATCTTCTCCTGCCCATGCCGGATGCATTGCTTGAAGGATCCCATGGCTGTATCAAAACAATGGGCCCTCTAGCTATTCCTGAGGCTGGAGGTTAAGACAGTTGATCAAACCCTTTCAAGACAAACAGGCACAAGCCTTCCTGGTTAATCTAGCACAGCTAAAAGTAATATGGGGGGACAGGTATGATTCTTCTCCGACGAAATCAAGGCGAAAGAATACTTGGAAGGATTGAAGAAATAAAGTCGAAAGGAACGCTTAACTCTGTTTAACTCTGCTAAGGCGGACTTGATTAACAGGATTAAACTGCTACCAGCCAGAATAAAACTAGATAAGACTAGGCTATAATCACGTGGTGGGGGCAAAAATGAGGGGGTAAAAAATAAAGTACAAATACAAATACAAATAAATAAATTAATTAGTAAAACAAATTTGGTAGGAAGTATCACAGGATAGCATATGAAAGAAAAGCTCTTAGTATATAATTTCTGATCATGTGTGCTGTGCTCATCTCATGCGTAGACCTAGGTCTGAGCGCTTCTCGAGGGTGGCGGAGGAAAGGGAGGAATGGGCTGGGGGAAGGCGGGAAGCAGGGACAGGGGGTGGGGAAAGTGACGGGGCGATGGTGGTGGGAGTATAAAATTCGAAATAAACATATTCCCAGGAACAAAATAAAGGCTATTGCAAAATCAGTACGTTATGAATGGATTAAGGCAAATATACTAGGCTGGCTTAAACTAAACGCACATGGGCAAGATTAATATATGCACAATAAATGTGGGTGGTTTAAATGATCGGAATAAGAGGCAAAGGTTGGCCGAGTTCATTAGACTGAACATGTTGGATGTTGTGTGTGTACAAGAGATGCACATCTCCTGGGGAAAAAAAAATATGATGGGTATGGAAGGGTACAATATGCTGGCCTGCACTTGCCAGAGTTCTAATATTCATGGGGTTGCAATTTTTGCAATATGTGCTATGGAGAGGCTAAGCGTAAAATGTCAGACTCATTAGGGCGGTGGGTAGTGGTCGAGCTAGAAATAGGCTATACAATTTATGCAATATACAGCTCAAATTAAGATGATCTGGAGATTTTTTAAGATCTCGAGGTAGAGTTGGCAACCTGGCCCTGTCCCCTGATTATTTATGGGGATCTTAATAGATCGGCCGAGCCCTGCAATAATCATTGGTACCAAGGACAAAAATCCAGGGTACACAGAGCTTTGACATCTCTTACTAACAGTTATGGTCTGGTTGACATTTGGGGGATTAAAAGTCCTAATAACCCAGGGTATACCTACTACTCCTGTACCCACCAAAAATACACTAGACTGGATTATTTTTTCACCTCAATAAATCTGACTAATAAAGTTGGGATTAGGAAACTTCCAAAAGTGATCACGGACCATAATCCGCTGGTACTAGAACTTGAGGTTGACATACCCAGCAAGGCACGTAGCAAGTGAACATTTGATAAGAAGCTCTTGGCCAATAATATTTACATTGAGCATATTAAAAACTGGGCTCAGGAATTCCTAGACACTAATAGATATAGTGCTAGCCGGAGTATAGTCTGGAACACATTCAAAGCTGCCCTTAGGGGTGACACTATCAGCTTTGTAGCACGAACAAGGAGACAATGGTGGCTAGCGAGTGAGCAGTTGTTAGCTGAGCTGGCTAAGGCTGAAGGAGATCACATGATTTTAATTATTCAGGGACAGGAAACAGAAGACTCTCAATTGCGGATTATCTCTCTCAAGGCCGAAATAAACAGCAGTCTTGCACAGAAGTCGGCTGAGATATATCAGACACAACAAAGCGAACTATATGAGACGGGGGAACTAGTTGTGAAAATGCTTGCTCTACGCACTAGGCAAAAAAATGTCAAGAATTTAATATCAGCCATAAAAAAGGATGGACAAACATACACAGAGTCAAACAACATTATAAGTGTGTTTCAGGAATACCACCAGCTTTTATATAAGGGAGACACTGGGGCAACACAGAAAATCTCATCTAAATTAACAGAGACAGAATCAGGGTCTCTACTTGATAGTCAGGCTAAGGATGAGCTAGACAAAGACTTTTCACTCGAGGAGGGACTAACTGCACTACATGAGCTACCATCAGGGAAATCTGCTGGCCCTGATAGCATCCCACTAGAAATATATAAACTAATACAAACAGTGATAGCCCTCATATTACTGGATCTGTTCCTGGGCATACAGCATAATGGGCAAACACCAGAATCCTGGAAGGAGACTGTCATTATAATTTTCCCCAAAAAATGCAAACCACCAGATAAGCCAGCCTCATATAGGCCTATATCTTTGATCAATACTGATACCAAACTTTACTCCAAAGTACTGTCTACTCGGCTAGAGAGGGTCATTGGTCAACTGGTCTCACCTTGGCAGCACGGTTCTATCCCCGAGAAAGGGACAACTGATCACATCAGGCGGGTCATAACACTATTTGATATCCAGGCTGCAAAGGGGAGGGAGATGGCCATGATCCTCCTTGATGCTGAAAAAGCATTTGACCGGGTGGCCTGGAGGTTTCTGTGGGGGTTATTGGAGCTCAAAGGTTTTGGCCCAGGAATCATCAGGGCCATTAGAGCAATGTACTTGGATCCTAGAGCCCGTTTACAATTGAGGGGAAAAGAATCAGATAGTATTTTAATATCAAGGGGGACCAGGCAGGGGTGTCCCTGCTCCCCAATTCTATTCACTCTATAAATGAACCCTTTGATAGAGAGGTTTTTAAGAAACCAGGACATCAGATCGATTGTTTTTAGAGGCTTTGAGACCAAAATGTTGGCTTATGCTGATGACATTGCCATTTTAACTACAAACCCGACCAATGCAATTAGGGAAGCCGCGACTATTGCTAAAGAATATGGGCCGGCATCAGGCTATTCTTTAAACAAAGGTAAAACATTGGTAGTACGTACCGATAATATAATTTTGAATGACCCTCGACACGTAGAAAACGCTATATATCTAGGAATTCGTATCAGTCCGAAAGTTGATACAAAAGTTAAAAATAATTTTAATCCTCTGATGGAAATAATATCTACAGATCTTAAAAGGTTAAATGGGCTGCACCTGTCTGTTGTCGGACGTGGAAACATTTTTCAAATGAAATTTCGCTGTATCCCACTTGCGATAGATGCAGGAATCTTAAAAGCATTAGAAGCTATGTTTTTAAACTTCATTTGGCAATATGGAAAGGTTAGATGCTCTTTTAAATACCTGACGCTCCCACCAACACAGGGTGGGCTCACTGTTCGTAATATTTTATTTTATCATTGGGCATGTCTTTTATGCCAGAAGCTGATTTTATTTATTGATTTATTGCGTAGTGCCTGGGAAATCTGGATTAAGGTACGCAAGCTATGACAATCCCAAAAATTAGTTGATACACTCCTCTGTGGCAATCACATGTCCTTCCACACCCTTTCTACAACAGTATGGGAAGACACTGGGAGCAACTAGGCTTAATAACAATAGGCAAAATATATGTTTCAGATCAGCTATGCCCCTTCACCGTGCTGTAACAAGACTATGGGATCCCCACTAGACAATATTTTAAATATGTACATATACACAACTTTTTTCTAGAACTAGACCTGCAATATCTCTTGAAAAAATGTCACTACTGGCGATAAGTGCAGGGAAAGGCAACAGGATAAAAAAACATCTATAGCACACTGTTAAAAAGTATCCAGATCCCAGAAGTTCAAAACTAACTGGGCTTGGAGGCTGAACAATCCCGATGTTGACGTGGATATGTCATTGGTACTATCGTCCAAAACCTTTCGGTCAACCACTCTTAAGGCACAACATTATAAAACTTTCTTCAACCTGTACTTTTCCCCTGCTAAGCTTTTCAGCTGGGGCAAAAGAACAGATGATAATTGCCGTAGGTGCAGGGAAGGTCCCGCAACGTTAGCGCATATGTTCTGTGATTGTGCTAGGCTGCTCTCTCTAAAAAATGAGGTGGCGAGTTTCTGGGAGGGATTGCTCGGACACAGGATTAATCTATCATCCACCATGATACTTATGGGCTATGATAGCTGTAGCGGCCTGGACACTGCAGAGAAGTATTTTTTATATTTATTTGTACAGCTGTTTTCAGGATAATAATTGCCGCAAGGTGGAAGGATGCTGACCCCCCCCCACACCTTTCAAATATGGCTCGTACGCCTACTGGGGATATTTAACCAAGAGACCGCACTGTATGCGTGCAGGGGCAGGGACACTAGGAATCTGGGGCGGTCAATCTGGTCACATATTGCAAGATGGAGAAAGAACGTGGGATGGTCGGGCCAGATAAGAAGTGGCGGTCTTTGGGAAACAATGTGAATTATGTGCATATTAACGTAATGTTTGGAATTAGGAACCGTGTAACATCTAGTTTTATCTACCAGACTGCTTTAACAAGTTTTTATAACATGGATAGCATTTATAATATGTAAGATAACTACCTTGTGCAATCCCAACAACTCTGTTTTATAAGAGCCCCTGGTGTTTATAAGCCTAAATGTACTGTTTTTTTTCATCATGTATTTAAGAACGGATCTATGATTTGTATCTGCATTTGTTATGGGTATATATTAAATACAATATTTTTTTTTAAAAGAGTCAGGTGTGATAAGGGTTGTGCTTGGCACAATTTGCAGAGCCATAGTAGAACAGGCCTCAAGAAACCAATGGCAAGCGACCTCAACCACCATAGTTGGAGCTCACTATCCCTGTGGCTTCTCAATGGGTCTGACCAAGATTAACCTACCAACAAGTATCTAGTAATCCATACAGCCTCATTTGACCATTTTGCTCCATCCTCTGTTCTGGGATGGAAGCACAGCACAATGACTAGGTGAGTTGCCCCCACCCCCTTTTTATATTTGGTATATTTTCCTCTGGTTGCTAATGGCCTTTCTCTCCCCCTGGCAGAAGATTTTAGGTAAACACCCTCAATGCACTTCCAGGAGGGAATTGAGGGTGTTTACCCAAAATGTGCCTGTGGTGGATGGGACAGAAAGGCCACTAGACAGGGTTTTCAACATGGCCCAGCAACATAGTAAAGGCTAGGGTGACCTACTCTGACATCAAGACAATGCTCCTAAGCAAGAATGGGTAATAGAGTCTGTCTGCCCCCCCTGGGGGTTAAAGCATCCCCATACCTATGACAAGAGGGGACATTTCGATTATTTTATATGTTTTTTCACACACAAGTATCAAAGTGGGGATTTGTCCCAATATAGTACTACTTCTAACCAGAATGGTTGCACTATTTGGGCTCAGATCATTGGTCACCTAGGAAAGCCTCTGAAACTCAGGCATTTTTTAACACTAGACACTAGGGGCTGTCCAAGATGGTGTACCTTGTGTGGATCCCAGGACAAGTTTTTACCCACAATCCCCTGCAACTCTCTAACTTTTACTAAAATCATATATTTCCATTTCATTTCTGTGACATAATCTTCAGAAAACCACACAGATTCACAATATTCCTACCACCCAGCATTCCCCCACTTATCCCAATACAAATGCTACCCCACTTGTGTGACTGGACCTAGCTCCTATAATACAAAAGGCCTCATAAGGCAATGTGGAGAAACAGGCAATAAGGGTAGCTCTTTTGTTGGGGCACAGGCTCGAAGGCCACTCTGGGCCACCTGCCAAACCCAGACATTTCTGAAAACTAGACTTCTTGGTGACTCCAGGTTGCAAGATGCTCGCACGGATCCCACAACATTTTATTGCCCACAATGCTGTGAAAATCTAAAATTGTCAGTAAAATTGCACATTTTGCCTGCATTTCTGTGATGTAAACTTGTGGAAATCACCGGTATCCACAGAATTCGTACCATCCCGGTTTCCCTCACTAGTTCTGATAAAAATGCTACTGCACATGTATGGTTGGGCCTAGTGCCCCGAAGAGGTACACCTCAATCCAGGGTCATTGAGAGTTGCCCCGTGGGACTCCCATTGGCCTTAGTTTGATGCATCTGTCGTTATTACCAATTCTATTTCTCTGCATGTGTGCCTTCCAAATGTAAGTCAGTATGTAAGAAAGAAGACATTTTGAAAAGTTACCTCTGAATCACATTCTAGTATGGGTACCCACAAGTTCAGAGATGTACAAAAGGCCACTGCTCCTAAAAGCTGGTGTCCATTTCAGAAATACATAGATTTCCTTCATACCTATTTTTCACTCTTTATGGTTCACCATATGAATTGCTCTATACCCGGTACATAGTGAAAAACCATTGTGTAAGGTGCCGCTCAGTTGTTGGCTCTGGGCACCTTGAGTTCTTGGAAAACCTACAAACTCTATATATCCCACCAACCAGAAGTGCCTAGCGAATGAAACTGTATATTGCTTTTGCAAATCGGCCGTAGTGACAAGAAGTTACAAATGAAAGCGTTGTCACAAACGGATGTTTTTTTCCTACTCATTTTCAACAATTGTTTTATTTTAATGATCAGCTTCTTTGGGAAAACCTTGAGGGATCTACACAAATGACCCCTTGCTAAATTCAGAATTGTGTCTACTTTTCAGATATCAATAGCTTTCCAGGATCACCCATGGATATCACTGTGGTTTCCACCGCAAACTGTAAGTAGGTTGAATGCACAAAAATGTTGAAACATTGGCTACATCTTTGAAAGGTACTAAAACTGTGGTAATAAATAGTTTTTTTTGATTCAGTGATGCATGTTCCTGAAAGCTGGAATGATCATGACTGTAGCACAGCAAACTTTTTATTGATGAGTTTAGGAAAACATTTAGGAAAAAAACAGAATTGTAGCTATATTTTGACAATTTTCTCAGTCATCTCTAAGGGAATCACCAAACCCTAGGTACTGTTAGAATCCCCAGGCTTTTTTGAAAAAAAGGGCGCAAATTTGGCATGGAAGCCTTATGTGCAAAAAAGGGTTATGGCCACCTAAAAAGGGCTTAGTATTTTAGGAAGAAAGGGGGAAGCAGTGAAAGGGCTAAATCCAGCAGATCTAAACAAAAGCTGGTCAATATAATATATTAGAGAAATTAGCTTTATACCACTGGTCACGGAAGTAAATGGCCTATGGGATTCCTGTCAAGTGCTGGGCAGGGGGTGGTGTTTATTCTGGATAACCTACATAGGCTTATAGATGGCAATTCAATCGATCAGCAGCCATAAACAACATGGACCAAGAAACCCTTGCCACAAGATTAACAAACTTGATCATAATAGGAAGGAACTTGAAGGGGTTGCAGTCTTTCGTGGAAGACCGCTAACGGTCAGTGGTTTTACCCCCTTTGTGCTTCAAGCGCATTTAAAATTTACATGCAGCTCACAGCAAAGTTTTTGTACCTGGCTTGAGCTCGACTCTGCATGTAGAGAGGCAAAACCCAACTGATCTTTTACCTGGTATGTGCCACTGAACTTGTTATACAAAGTTCTTCCCAGTTGCTGACTGCCTGTGTCTTACAGGTAAGATGATGTCAATTAAATTTATAACGCTTAATCCTTCCATGACTGATCTTCTCCTGCCCATGCCGGATGCATTGCTTGAAGGATCCCATGGCTGTATCAAAACAATGGGCCCTCTAGCTATTCCTGAGGCTTCAGTGCATATCCTTGCTATCCATTTGTTTTCAAATATGCCTTTGGATTCCCAGGATGTAAAATCTGATCCATGCTTCTTTCATTTAAAGACATTGAGAATAATTCTATCTTTCATTGAAAGGCAACAGCATGTCCCCGTTATCAATTGTCTGCTCTAGTCCAAACTGCATTGTGGAAATTAAATTACCTTGGCAGAGTCTAGGAAACTCCACTATTACCTACAACAGGTGCAGAATGAAACTTTACAACTGATTTATGGCCTGTCTAACTGTGATCACAGTCCCCCATACTGAAACTGTTGCACTTGATCCCAATAGTTATAACAGTGATTTGCAAGTCCACAGTGATGCTTCATAGAGTTAGCCTTTGAAATACTCTTGATTCAAATCCTGTAAATTCTCTTGGAAAAGTCCTATCACAGCTCTTCTTAACTCTACTTGCGATTTTCGTCTTGAGCCAAGGTTTGGACAGAATCTTTTGGTAATAATCCTTTTCCATAGCCCTGACTAGGGTCGAGAGCTTCCTTCGTCAAGACCTGCAGTGCAAACTTTTCTTGATGAAGTTCAAGAAATCACTTAAAAACATTCTATTCACATATTAAATCCATTATTGGCACAGAACATGGCTATCTAATATTATTAAAGTGTCAAGATGCTATTCTATTTTGTGTACAAGTGCTCTACATATAACAAACAACACAACATAGCTCCTTCTTGAGTCCAGAATTCAACTTTAAATCCTGAGCACCAAGAAAAAATCATACCAAAGGAGGAGCCACAGATACCTACATAAATGAATGCTCCACGACATACCAAGCTTCATTTCAGGACAATCCATTTAGATGAAATCCAACAGCAGAAGTATGATGGCTTTGTCTCAACCTTCAAGCTTGGAAGCACTGACAATACAACACTAAGATAAGAAAAGAATGTAACAATAACCATTGTAGGGAGCTCCCAAAAAGCTATTTAAATATTCCTTCATATAACTCTGTGCAGTGCAATAAGGAGCATCCAATGAGAGACAGAGTCTATTTCTCACAGATTATTTATTTGTTTACAGTATTATGATAGTGCCACTGAAACCTGAGATACATGACAGTGATTCAAAGGCAGAAAGATCTGCAAGAGTAATGAGAAAAAAGCTGGGCAGAGGAGGTAGGAGAGAGAAGAAGGGGGTGCAAATCAGGGGGCATTAACAATAGGGTATGTATTCATAAAGCTTAAATGGGTGGGCTAAGGTATGAATTCGACAGACGCATATGTCAGCATGAATACACACATCAAAACGAATTACAGGAGTCTGCAATAGAACCTGAATTGCCTAGGTAAATCTGAAAGAGATGGGTTTTTAGGGTGTTTTTGTAAGGAAGGGATGTTTGGTGCTAGCCGCACCAGAAAAGGAAGAGCATTCCAAGAAGCTGCCTCAGAGCCAATGAAAAATTGTTTTAGACCTTGGGTGGTCCAGAATTTGGGAACTTGTAACAGAATGGAGATCTTACTCCTGGAGCTACCCTTGCCTTCAGAAATGGTCAGGTGGTCCGCTTGGCAGCTTGGCCAGAAGGAAAGTGCCTTGAATGAGAGCCAGTAGAATTTGATTGGTTGCATATCTTCACAAAAACTGACCAAGGGCTCAACTTAAGAATAATTATTATTGGCCACTACCTTATGGAGTGAGATGAGACCCAAACTGGACTGAAGCAGCAAAAATATAAACATATAACACATCATGCAACAATCAGCAATGGTTATTCAGAGACACTGCCTCAGTCCTTCATCCTGATTCTGACTGCCCACAAGTGGCCACTACCACCTGTAACATTTGTGATCCTGACTGTTGCAAGTCCTCAAGGTCATTTCGCTGTAGTTCCGTAATTGGGCATTACATTCCGGTTGGTATATAGCCATTATTCAGAAATGTTACATGTTAGTTCAACTTCCTGTGATGTCAAGACACTGAAGATGCTTCACATTTTCTTAAAAAAGGGATTGTGCTAACATATAGTTTCATTGATGTGGATTTCTCTGATTTGTCAAAAGAAATGACACATGAGATCCTACCATGCTGAATCTGTGGTTTAGCTAATTCTCTATGTAAGAATTTTGTAAATGAAGCCATGCTTTTGGGGTTGATCCAGATGACTTTATATTCCATTATAGATTCTGTCCATTTTATTTATGATTTTGCTGTTCATGTGAAAGATAGAAAAATTCAGATTTCTGATTATGTACTTTGCACATGAAACTTCGTGATATTTAAACTTTTACACTGCACCACCTGATTTTGCGATTTTGTACTAAAACCCTTTAACCTTTCCCGATCTTGAATTTAGTTGAGTGGTCCAAATTAATTATTTGCTACTCTGCTAATCTGATGTTGGGTCTAAGTTTGAGGATAATGCTTTATAGGTCAAGACCAACACTGGAGTAGAGCCATCAGAAAAAAAGTTAGGTAATCTAAATTTTGGGGTGTCTTGAATTTTGGGGTTCGGGGTTTGGCTGCCACATTAGTACCTTAAGGTTCGAATTTATTGACGATGATGTACTAACTCATATATATATATTTGACCAACAGTAATCAAGCACACTGAAATGGCCAGAAAATTACATGCAAAGTCCTGCAGAGACCCGATGTGGTGCAGCATGGCTAATAAAAAAAAAAAAGCTCAACACTGATAAAACGCAATAACTAATCTTTGGCAACAACAGCACTCCCTGGAAGGCTTCCTAGTGGCCAGCTGAATAAGGACCAGCACCATCCCCGTAGGACCACGGCAGAAACCTTGGCATCATTCTTGAGAGCAAGCTTACCATGAAGTCCCAGATCACCGCAGTCTCCTCTGCCTGCTTTTGACCCTGCGCATGCTATGAAAGATCTTCAAGTGGCTCCCCCGGACACTAGACATAACCATCACACAAGCCCTCATCACCAACCAGCTGGACTACAGCAACGCTGTCTACTCAGGGATCTCTGCACACCTTCTACAGAGACTACAGACCATTCAGAATACCACAGCCAGACTCGTCCCCGGTCTTCCCCGATGGACACACATCACCGCTCACCTCGAAAAACTCCACTGGCTCCAGGACAGAAGAGTTGCCAGTTCAAGCTTCTGACCCACGCTTACCAGGCCCTACACAACCTAGGACTTACATCAACTACTGCCTGAACTTCCTTCAACCTTCCAGACAACTACGCTCCGATTCCCGCTTGCTCACCCACATTCTCCACATCAACAGAACCACGAGTGGAGGACGATCCTTCTCCTACCTCACAGCGAAGATATGGAATGGCCTCCCCCTGCAGCTCCGGACCTCCCATTCTCTATCCGAATTCTGAAAAGAGCTCAAGACCTGGCTATTCGACTGAGTCCCTCCGACCCTGCAAGTGCCTGGATTCCCTCTGGGGTTATTAGCTGTGCTATACAAATCGATTTGATTGATTGGGTAAAAAACCTTTGATGTTCTGTAGGTGCAAGATTGATCAGTAATTTTAAAAAAATATGCGAAAGCATTTTTTTTAACTAAAAAGCAGGAGGGGCGGAAGCAATATAGGAGAGGAAGCAACATGGAGGGTGTTGGTGGGAGGAGGTAAAGCAGCAGGTGAGAAAGCATTAGGAGAAGTACAAGAGGGTGAGCACAACATGGATGGGGTAGGGAGAAGCATATGCATGATAGAGAGCAACATTGAGTGCAGGAGCAGAGTACTTAAGTCAGACAGCTGGAAAAAACATGCACTCATTTACCGCTTGAAATACAACTGATCAAAGTGATGGTAAAGAGGCAATACTCGACGTCAAGGACAAACACAAGATTGACAAGCTAAGATACAAATAAGAAGTAGGCAAATGAGAGTGACAAGAATGCCAAACAATGGTCACCAAGACCCTGTATGTGCTTGGTAAGCCTACAATATGTCTCGCAACAGACAGTGAATCTGCTATCAAGCAGGTGAGACCTAAATAATGACCAAAATGGCCAAAAGGAAAAAGGCTAATGCTTTACATTTTTTGGATAGAAGCAGACAGACCATTCTACCATACTTTTTTGCCTCTGCTGAACAATGTTACGTGAAAGTCCGCGTTTGTGCACAATCTGATTAAGATCAGGTGGAACCCGTCCAGATAGTGAGGTTCAATTATTTACTCACGGAATCCAGATAAGATCATAATTTTATTTCTCCATTCCAGTTATCTGACAAAGCAAGGTTTCTGAACGAAGCAATACCTCGAGTGCATTTAATCAGAAAAGCAAGACCGAATGTATGGGTTGCATTGGAATGAAGAAAAAAACAATACTGCGTTTAGCTGATAAGTACATTTACTTTTTAGCACATAGCAAATTAGATTACTTCATTTAACTACGGTGTATTGATCAAGGAATTTTTGTATGTCACTGAGTTAATTAAACACATAATTTTAAAGCATGTTGTTATGGATACTGTGTTCGTAGCAGTTTTATAACGAGTGCTATTACAGTATAATGTTTATTTGTAGCTGTTAATCTGCTGAGAAATTTGAATAAGTCCATAACATAGCTTTAAGCGAAGGGTACTGTTGCACATCGCCTACTTTCCAAAGAGGCCCACAGCGATGCCCTGGAATATGAGAGCTCAGTGCATCTCGAGAGACTGAGGCATACACAAGCCCAGCAGAGAGGCTCGGATAGCTTACCAATTGGGAATTCTACCTTCAATGTGACCATCTGTTAGGTCTGCCTAGAGATACCTTTAGTTGTCTACCAGATCTCTTGTAATCACACAGAAAGAATTAAAAGGAGTATGGTGAGAGTGACTTTGGCTCCGCCCTTTTTTTGATCTTTTTTTTACTGGGTCTTGATTGAACTGCAGTTATATTAGCCGGCCTAGGAACGAGTTGCTGTGCTCATACCTAATAGGCAAATTCTTAATGAAGGTCCAATCAATTACCACTACAGTAAGAAAACCACTGATGGCACTGGGACAATCTCAAAGCATCAGTTTATACCCTTATGTTGACGACACCCAAATATTGTTTCAGCTTGATTCTATGTAGACCGATGCCCTTAAAGCATGCACGTCCGACATTAAAATCTAGATGACTGATTATTGTCTAAAAATGAAGCAGTGCAAGACGGAGATTTTGAAGACTGGCACCTTCTGCCACCTATGGAACGGCTGACTCACTCTGGTCATTCAACCGTGGCTGCTGCCCTACTCCAAACAGTGGGGCAGATTTATGACTGCTGGCGCATCTCTGCTAATCAGCAGAGATGCGCCAGAAGAGTTGCGACGCATCTGCCCACACGTGCGCCACCACTGATGTGCCGCATTTACAATGCGGCGCACCGTGGCGCTTGGATGGGCAGATGCGTGACGCATCCCCCGTCGAAAAGGCAGCGCATTGCTGGAGTTGCGTCGCAATCGCGACGCAGCTCCAGCAAGGCTCGGGGGTGCCCTATCCCTAACATACTGCGTCAATCCTTACGCCTGCTTCAAGCAGGCGCAGGGTTTTGACGCAGCATGGCCTTAAAAGTGACTGAGTGAAATCATGTAGATTTCACTCAGCCACTTTTAGGAGGCGTCCCTGCGCCGGAACGCCCCCCCGTGCGCCAGAACGCCTACATGTGGCGCAGGGCTTTACAACATGACGCATCTCCCAGATGCGTCACGTTGTAAATACCGCGCACCATGGCGCCGCTGCGTCACAAAAGTGACGCAACGGCGGCGTAAATGAGGCGCAAGGGCCTTATAAATCTGCCCCAGAATGCGGTTAAAAGACTGGGGTGTGAACATTAATGACAACCTTCGTGTTATCCCAGGTGATGTCTGTAGTCTCTTCATGCACTTATCCAGTGTACTTTGTTTGGCACATTACTAAAATTATCCCAGTTAATTGTGAAAGCAAGTCAGTGTGGCCGGGTTTGGCCCAAAACTAGATTCCTGCAAATCAGTTTATTCAGTGATGAAAAATACCTCCTTCACCACTTACAAATATGACAGTAAGGAGCAGCTTGCTTGACATTAGGCACTCCTGGCAAAACTCACTCCCAAAAGTTATTAAGAAAACTGGATTGGCTCAATAGTCGCCATAGGATCACATTTAAAACAATCTGCCTTCTTCAGAAGAACATTCACTGTAATCCACCTCTGTTTCTTAGTAGAAGACTCTCGTGTCCTGCCCTCAGCATACTTTACTCTCTACTAACAAACTGCTCTTTGTTGTCCTGCTTTCAAACGTGCCAGAATAGAAGGCCAGGCTATTTTGGGACTTGGCTTCCAGAAAAAAACCTGAAAGCATACCTGTTTAGTCTATATCATATTTGTGTTACCAGCTGTAATTCCTTAGCGCCAGAAGACCTGTACAAGGTGATAGTGTGCTTCATAAAACCCTTAACATTAACAAGAGGATTTACAAGACGTGGTAAACTGTCTGGTAAGTACAACATGAAGAAGTTTACATTGTGATCTCATTGACAAGTAGATTAGGGTGGGGTTTTACATTGAGAAATCTGTGACAATTATAAAGGGGAGAGTTTTGCATTGTGAACTCGGTGGTAAATACCATGCGAAAGGGATTTAAATTGTTCAACACTGACATAAATTCGTATATAAATCTATAGCGCAGGAGGGGTCAGTGAGACCTGGTTTTCAGAGCATATATTTGCAATTTTATGTTTAATATTTAGTTGTGTGTGAATAAAAACACTTTTCCTTCTTTGAAGCAAAATCACTGGCTGGACATTTGTTTATTTAAAGTGCTTTGCAATGTTCTGAGTTTCTACCCACACCACCAACATGTGTAAGCCTTAAACTGCTTTGTCTCACTACCCTCAATATCAAAATATTCTGATTGAATGAGTTGCATATTTCCACCGCTGGCTTGATGGAACTCGCTTTTAGATCTTGACTGGAGTTAGCTTTTAGCTGTCTTGCCAATCCATCGTAAAATTAAAAATGAATACATTATGCACAAGAGACAGTGGTAACACGGGTGATGGCTGCACAGCTTAAAGCAGACCACTTGTCAGGTGCTGCATCTTTGGCTGGGTTGGCACCAGTAACAGTTTCCCTCTCTGTCCTCTCTCAGAAATTAAAGCAGTCTGCTGGATTGTAGCTGCATCTAGTATTGAGATCATGCCATACATTGTTTTCAACTCTGCCCCCATGATGCCATACATTGTTTTCAACTCTGCCCCCATGCTCTCCTTAAAGCAGCTGCCGATCATGCCCGTGTCACTTTTGATTACTTGCTGCCAGGAGAGCCGCCCATTGACCACAGGAGCCTTGAAAACATTACATGATATTCGTATGTTTACCTCCTGTTTAATTGAAAGCATATCAACTGATGCCCTAAGCACCAAATCAGGTTTCTCTGGGGCAGAAATTAAGTCAGATCACATCATTGAATTCTTAAGAAACCTGTCAAAACAATAAGTGTCAAGATAGCCATATATATATACACACAGAGAGAGAATACAATATGTGTGCCATCTAAATAAAACTTAGATTTTACAATATTATACTTAGCAACGGATGTATTTTTGACATTTTCTGAGTCACAACAATCACTGTCAAAGAAAAACCTTCAATTCCAAGATAGCTCCTATTATCATGGCTGTTGAATCACAGGCTATAAAAACCCACCCCTTTCACTTCCCTTACACCAGGTATTCCAATTTCAAGCTCCAGGATCATCACAGAATGCACAGTCACCACTGGGAATGTGTAACCCCCCACAATCTGGTGAAACATTTTTTGACCACCCCTCAATGTACACTCACATCTCGGATCTTTGAGCGACATTGTGAGCATGCAGTTTATCAAAAACCAGCCTATTGCATATGTTGTTTGCTACTCCTTTTTACCCCCTACAAGTGATATCCCTTTTTAACCATCCATCCACAAGCTCCTTCACTGCTGTTTACTGCATCTGTGCCCCTTGCCCTTATCCCTTGCGTTCACTAACCAACCACCCATCAACAATCCATGGGCTGCCATTAATACTCCTACTTCATGTAGAATCGTATTTATTGCTTGTCTTTGTCAAGCCTTCCCTGTGACCTCTTTTTTCACACCACCCGTCTAAGAGCTCTTTCCTTGTAGCTCCTGCCCATCACCAGTCATTTTAACTTCTCCTTCCAGCTCCTCTCCTCCTCAATCCCATGCACTGGACACTGCTTGAGGAGATCGTCTTCACCCTTTCTGTGTCAGCCCCGATGTCCTCAACTCGTCAGTCAGTCCCTGTGTGCTCAACATCTATCAGTTATCCCATATTTGACTGCTACTGCCTGTAATCCCGTTTGCCCCTTATTCACCTGTCAGCTCATGTGCCCTTCTTCTGCCTGCCAGCCTGTGTACCCACCATCTGTCTATTAGCCCCTACGGCCTTCCATCTGCCTGTCTTCCCCTGTTTGCTTACCAACCACATGACAACTCCTGTGTCAGCCATCAGCCAATCATCACCTTCATAAACACTCATCTGTGCACAGCCCCAGCCTATGACCCAGTCCTTTCTGCTCTTGTCCGTCATAATCCCATACCCTGCTTACTGATTGTCAATAGTTCCTTCACACCTTCTTGTCCATCGCCCTTCTCCTCATTCCCCAATCATTCACAAGCCACTATTTTTTAACCTTTTCCAGCTTATTATGATCCACCTGCAGCATGTTGCTTTGTGGCCCTTCTCACCCCTTCCCAGTGACATCTGTTTCTGCCACTTATCTACAATCTCCTTCCATGCAGCCCCTGTCTGTCACCAATCTACTTTCTACTTCTGTGCAACACAGGTTTTTAACTGTCCACTAAATATTTTGTGGGATGAATGATATAGTTCTTTTGTAGTAAGGATAATTTGTTTTATTTGGGTGGATATAGACATACAATACATTATGTTTTCTGACCTTCATATCTGCAGGTTTTTTAAACTGACAAGGCCATACAGATAACACTTACTCTTACTTTCCTACATGTATGAGTATGTAGCACGGACTGTAAAGGATCCGTGATGAAGGCCTGAGACCCAATTTGGGCTGGTAGAGAGGCCGAAACATGTTGTCTTACTTTTTTAATAGAGGTTTACTGGGACATAATCTCTTAGCACTCGTCCTCAAGTTTATCTTTTTAGCCCTACAAGGTTTTTTTGGAACCCTCCAAATAAAGGAAATCCCTTCAGGTATACAAAGGGGCTGTTATAAGCAGAGTCTGGGTCCCATATATAGCCAGATTCATTTATTCTGATCTCCCTCCTGTGGAAATTGAGACTACCATTGTTGTATTATTCTACCAAGGTAGGACAGACTTTCCAATGATGAAGAAAGCCACAGTAATGTAGGTGAGGTTTTCCCATCCAAAATCTTTGTCTTTGCCCCTCTAGGACAGGAACACTTTTCAATAGGGACAAGTGCCCTGGTGACTACCATATCTTTTAGTAGATGAGTACTTTCTACCTCTGTTGCTCCTCTCCGCTCTTCTCCTTAATTCAATATGCCATTAACTCCCTGTCAATAGCTCCTCCACATCTTATGTAGCAGCCCATATGACCACAGGTCATCGGTCAGCCCCTTATGGTTGCCATATACTTGTCTGCCCTTTTGTGCCCTTCATCTACCTGTCAGCTTCCATGTGCCCTTTATCTGCCTGTCACTCATCATGCCCCTTTCATCTGACTATCAGCCCCTGTGCACTTGCCATTTGTCAGTAGCTTTGTGCCTGGAGAGGCAAGGTGAGGGAGATCAGGCAATGGAGAGAACTGCAAAATAAAGAAAAGTAAAGAGGAGATTGCTTATGATCCAGATCATCTGTTTTTTCATTATTGGCCAGTAACTAATGCACAAAGCAAGTAAGGAACACAAATAATCATATCAATTCCTACTCCCTACAGTTGTTTACTCTTCTCTGTATGGCTTTACGAACCTTACAACTAGCTTCATCGTTGGATCTGCTCTTGTGCTCAATGGTAGAAGCATGTAATTGATATGGATTATGTCTGAATCAACACTCGTACTTCAGAGTGTGTGGTATTTTTGCCACCTTAGACAGTGGTAAATGGTTGCTTTTCTAACAAATAATGCTCCCTCAAGACCTGTATTTTAATTTCTTATATTTAGTCAAATATTGTTAAAACATGGGCTTTTCAACAAACAACACCAATTTACCACTTTAATTCAATTCTTTACTCCTGTTTATTGTGTTTTTAAATTATCCTTTTTTTATAGTTTTTTTAATGTATAAATCAATCTTCATTTATGACATCACCATTATATTTTGCACATTGTTTATATCAATTCTCTAATACAAAATTATTATTCCAAATCAAACCCAGGAAGAGAACACTAAACATTCATACTATTCATTCATACATCCACATACCATACACATCCTATAAATAAATCTCAATAGCTGTCCCAGTTAGCGCTTATTAGTTGTTAACAGTCTTTATAACCCCTGAGGGGGAGCTACTACAACAATTGTAGGATTTCCAGAAAGACTTGGTCAACGCGTTTGGTGGCATAAGAAAACGTAGAAACCACCTTTATCAGGACCCGCTACTACTCATATCACAGGTTCTCAAACCCTGGGATTTCTATATATGGGAATGATACTGGCATACAATAATTCCTGATATTACTAAAGGAATCACAGTTTCTTCCTGTGTGACGATACCCCGCAAAAGACACCTTATATTCCTTCTAGTTGTGAGGCAGAACGCCGATACATCCGGTATTTATTCAAAAAGTTCTCCATATGTCTTTGAGTAGTATATCTTATTGAAGTCACAAAGGTATTCCCATTTCATCTGTGTCCAATTGTTGTAGTAGCTCCCCCTCGGGGGTTATAAAGACTGTTAACAACTAATAAGCGCTAACTGGGACAGCTATTGAGATTTATTTATAGGATGTGTATGGTATGTGGATGTATGAATGAATAGTATGAATGTTTAGTATTCTCTTCCTGGGTTTGATTTGGAATAATAATTTTGTATTAGAGAATTGATATAAACAATGTGCAAAATATAATGGTGATGTCATAAATGAAGAATGATTTATACATTAAAAAAAACTATAAAAAAAAGGATAATTTAAAAATACAATTAACAGGAGTAAAGAATTGAATTAAAGTGGTAAATTGATGTTGTTTGTTGAAAAGCCCATGTTGTTTATTATTTCCACTCTCCTCCCTGACCTTTTGGAAAAGTATTTTGTCTAGAGGGGGTCCCAATATTTCTTGCAAACGGTTGCTTTTCACCACAACTTTAATGCCACGTGCTGCTTCTGGCTAAAAATGCAGCAGCATTTAATCACACATCTAAAGTAAACAACTGAACATAACAAAATAACATTCACAAAACACCTTAACTACACACTTGAAACATAGCAAGCCACAACACAACAAAAAAGTAAAAACAGAATGCAGCACAACGACCACAATACACACAACAACATTACTTTGCAATAGATGAGAACAAAAACACAGCAGGGTAAAAAAGGAAGCATTGGCACCGCACTAATAATGCAACACAACCAACATGCAAAAAGTTTCTTGCACATGTTATTACCTCCAGAAGCTATGGCGTGGTCAACGCTGACCATGTCATATTGCTTTCTTCCTCCCCTCCCTCCATATATTTCGTTGACTGTGTTGCCCGTCCCACCCTCCAAAAACGAGCACCATGTTAGCACTTTTTTCCCCAACCCAACCTCTGTGTTGCCTCACATCTCCCTCCATTTTGCTTCAAACTCCCCCGCCCTCCTGCCAGCAGTTTAAAAAAGTGCTATGATATGACCAATGCTGGCTGCATTATATTTCTTTTTTGCATTCTGCACTGCTGTACAACATAGCTAAAAAACATTGACAAAACCAATACCTTGCATAGGCAAGACCTATTGACTTTGCCAATGCTTGTTTATGGTGCACATTAGCGACGCTGCTGACCAACATAGCTAAATAACATTGACAAAGCCAACATCTTTCATAGGTGAGACCTATTGGCTTAGTCAATGCTTATTTACTCTAGACATACCAAGAGAGTAGAGTTCCCCAGCCCATATTGAAATCGCACGTTACATCACTAGCTGAACTGAACTATACCTCTCTCCACTTTTGCTTCACCAAGAGTCCTTTATGTGTTGTTGTCTTTAGCCATACCATTGTGAGCAAGATTCTGTCATACTGGGCTTTCCTGTTACAGGGTTGTTAGCTTCACATTGTGTGTCTTTCAGTCTCTCAGGGATTATGTGTCCTCTTACTGTCATCAAATCTCAGGCTTTCTGTGTACTGGAGTACATTCCAATCCCAAGTGTTGCAAAATTCTAAATTCTCTCACAATGTCTCAGGTATAATGCAAAGCATAGACTTACATTACATTGATCAGTTTTGGGAACTTCAGTTGGTGGTCGCATTTAGTATATTGCTGCATCTGTACATTAATCTCTTACATCTCTCAAATTGTAGGTTCAGTCAACTCACAGGGTTGCTGAATGCAAATGAAAATATATATCTTAATACTGAATCTGCATGTGAACTGCAGGTTCCATAGGAAGCCTATACACAGGAGTTGCTGTACTCATAGACCAGCACAGGGCTTCTATTGGGCGCCCCAGGAGATCCAACTAATGCAGTGTGGCTATTACTCTTGCAAGGCAATCTTCCTGTGAACTGGGGCCTTGCTTGAATGTTTTTGGTCTTCTGTCATTGGTGGCATTGTCACTCGTGAGAGCCAAGGAGCCTGACTGGCCATTATCAGAGAAGGTGGATAGGTAACATTTCGGTTTGAAGTGTGTCATGATTAAAGAGGTAAGCCCTGGCAATCGTACCTGCCGTGACTCTAGATCTCCCTTAGGTTTGGTGTACTGGGGCACAAGGTGATGGCTCCTTGTAACTGAACTAAGAACATCCCATTGTCTTCAAGGCAGTCCATTGACTTGCATCTCAGAGACCCTACAGAGGCCCCACTCTTGCCTGATTTCTAGGCTCCAATCCATATTCAGTCCATACATCTGCCTGGATTAATTCACTGGTGGAAACTAGTTTAGCTGTCGGGCACTCCTCTTCATGGATCCTCTCAGCAAATGCTGAGTCACGCTTAGGTTGTCTGATGTGTGAGACATCCATATAAATGTTATAATGTTGTTTCTCTTCTCTCAACTCAGTGAGGTAACCAGTGCTCGCAAATCTTGCTCTGAATGGTTTGAATTATGGCTCACACCTTGTGACTGGCAATGTCTGTTCTTGAGTACGAGACAAGACCCTGGTGACTGAGACCAGTGTGGTTGGCTTCTCAAAGAAAGAGCCCTCCATGCAGCAATTTTTATATGCATCAACTTAATATGTAAGTTCAACATACACATTAGAAAGGGGGGCAAAAATGTGTCGGAGACAAGGAATGACAATATCAACGCTTAAGCACAGAAATGCAAACAGGAAATTGCTGAGACGATAGTGACAATCAGAGGGAACAGAATAGAACAAGGGGATTGTATTGAAAAGAAGGAATATGTGGACATGTATTGTAATGTAGTACTATGCATTGTATGTTTGACAAATAAAAAGACAATTTCAACGCCTGCCGTACAAGATGTCTAATGGTAGTGAATCTGTGGTTGACTGAAGCAAGGTCTCCAGAATCTGATGGAAAGGGTCCACCTTTCCACCAGATTCTGGTGTTGTGTTACGGTGGCTGCATTTAATTGCCCTGTGAGCATAAACAATCAAACTGTCTATCTATCATTGATATAAACTGAAATAGAGGTCAGACATATGGTTGTAGCCAACTTTGAACCATATTACTTCATACTATTTGTACAGGAGTTTGTATTACTGATATGACCCCATAGAATTGCTCGGGGAGGTTCAGTTAAATGTTAACCAGTTGGCCCGGATGGTCAGTAGAATGTCTGTTTATAGTGTGAGAAAAGTATGAAGTTTTGGGTGTCATGTTTGAGGATATGCATAAGAGCCATTTTGAAGCATGTCAGGTAGTTGATGCAGCACTTGAACATACATATCTCCAGATGGTCCGATGGTTGGGGGTATTTGGTGCTGACATATCAATTGCCTCTGCTCAGGGGTGATCTTGAAAGGCAGGTGTGTTATTCTTGCCAGTAGAGGGTGTTAGTGGTAGGCAGTCTGTACTGCAAATATTTTCTGACCAGCTCAGAATTAAGCCTAGTGCTGTAGGTCCTCCAAATTGCAGTTCTGAATGTCATGAAGAAGCAATGTCTTGCAAACTGTATACCTATGAAGAACTGTAGTGCCCTTGGATTCTGAGTTGTAGTGTCTGTGAGATGGTTGCATCATGGTAAGAGTGGGTTCTGTGGGTAATAAAGAAAGGAGCCAATAAATGTAGTTCATTGGCACAGGTGGCTTAGCACAAGGTGATGTTGATCTGTACCCACTGAGGACAAGGTAAAATGTGAGTCAGAGTCTTCTTGTTGAAGAAGGACGATTTGGTCACCTGATTCGTCTGTGGAAGAAGATAGAAGTTGAAGTCCATGATAACCCTAGATTCTTCATTCTGCTGGCAGAGATTAATGGTGGTCCTAGTAGCTCTTAGGGCCAGAGGTTTCAGTTTCAAATTTGAAGAGTCCACTATTTGAAGAGTTTGTAACCTAATCATCGAATACCCCTGGTTCCTTTTGCTCCTTTAGCAAGACAGATTTACCAAAATTAGCCGTTATTATGTTATACGCCACTGAAATGGGTGCTAACCATGGGGCACTATTCTCTCCCGCAGTATCAGAAGGTGTCTTACACATCGAATGGACCAGTTTGAAACCTGATCTTTATCCTTCAAACTGTGTTTGGTAATCCCCCAATACCAGCACTGAAGTCCATAGCCCCAGTATAACAGACACTTCAGAACTAAGGGCCAGCTGAATAAAAATATTTTGCAGTGGCAAAGCCTGTATTTAGTAAAATGTCACTATTTACAAAAGTCCTTTTATGAGTAAAGATTCTCTCTGATTTGTAAAATGGCTCTTGCAGCCTTGTCTGTACCCCAAGGAGGAGGGGGCCTAATCTGCAGTTAGGAGAGGAATATATTAATGATATATGACTACAAATGTCGACACAATCCATTGATCATCATATACCAATCATTCAAATGGGGTGGCATCTGGTTTGCAAAGAAGAAGCTGTTTTTATGGGAATATCTTCTTTGGAAATCCTCACGGCAGCCTCAAGGGGGCTCCAAATATGAACCTTTTTTCTTTTAAGCAATCAACAGTCCCTTTAATGGACACTGGCTGCTTTTCAAAACAATGTTTCTCATTGGGAGTGGAAATTCAGGGATGGAGGTCTGCTCTCCTTTGCAGGCCTAAATCCCTGCATTGAAAGCCAATCGCAAGGGGTCCCACTGCAACCTGTTTAGTTAACATACATTAGGCAGGTTGTTTAGTGACCCCTTCTGAATGTACACTTTTAATTTTCGATGCAACCTTTTAGTACATAGATTAAATGTAAAATTGCATTCCTGCCCATCGGTTTGCAAATTGCTCTTTACTGGTTTGCAAATACGAAATGCCCCAGAACCTAGATACTTTGTCCAGTTGCCCCATCACAGTAGTAGCATCTATTTTCAGTGGCTTAATGTTCTGTTCACTTTTGTGTGGTTAGATATCGTGTTTTGGATGCAATGTCTTCAACACCATCCCAGGCATTCATACAAAACTACAAATATGGCAAAAGTATCAGAGTATATTCAATAGTTTTCTGCTGTTTATCAAAGGAGCTGCGATTGATACTCCTGGTAGTAGTCACTGTGGTTACCACTGAGCAAAAGACGACTCACACTCACATTGTCATACCTTTTTGCCTCCTCATCGCTCTACACTTTTCTCTACTGCTTTACTTAATTTGCCTCTTTATTGGATTTCTTTGGTGTTTATGCCTTTACTGATTGGCCAGCTAGAGGGGTTTACTTGCAGCCAAAAGAAGTGGCACCCTGGTGTGCTGGAACAATAGCACTGCCCGTACCTCCCTCCACTCCCAGAAAGGCACGTCCCATAGTCCTAAGGTCTATTTTAAGGAATTACAACACCATCTGCATTTTATACCATTTTTGGGACTTGTCAGGTACGTTTATTCATTGCACTGCACGTTAGCACTTTATTAAGAATGAGAATTCAAAGTATTTTGCATCTATTGCATTTTGCAGAGGATATCCAGCAAGGGAATCTAAGGATGTGCAAACATTTGAAGAGAAAAACTAAAATAGCAACCTCTGTTGTTTTCAGTTTCCTTGTTAGGATCAAAGATCTTCAGAGGATTGCATCAGTCTGGATATCTTCATATATACTCATACAGCGAGTAACCTGGAAGTGATAACAAAGAAGATGGGCTACTATCACCTCAACAAGTGGTAGTCAGAGTCTAGGATACATAGGGGTCATGTACATAGGGGTCATGTAAAGGATCTATCCTGGTCTAGGGACTGACAACAAGCCCTCTCTAAATCAGCCATGACGAGCCATGCATTTATTACAGAATTAACAAATATAATCAAGCCCGAAGACAAGAAGAAAAAGATAATGCCATGCTAACTAAATGTTTGTATGTTGTAGAAATCATTTCAACCTTTTTTAGCTAGATTATTGAGAAAATGTAGGAACAATATTATGGTTCAGAGACGACGATGAAAAAGACGCGAACAGATGATCTCAAGGATTCTTAAAACAACTGTCACACAGGAAAATGATGAAGAAGGAAAGAGCAATCAACAAATGTCAAACCAGAAACCAATGAAAAAGTAAAGGCGTGTAAAATGGCAAAGCACATCACCCTTTGGGAGAGAAAAGTCAGATGGGAAAGCCTTCCAAAATATACAAATAATAGGGAAAATACATTTTGAAGTGGTAGCGTTTAGATACTGTGACCCTTATGTTCAAGGAATCTTTTTAGTTTAAATAAGAAAGATTAGAAGAGAGTTTTTCAAAAAACCGAGGGATTAATTAGAAAATCTCAGGCACAGATATACGTTAAGAATAATATCACAATAAACAAGAGCGATGAATGATCAAATTAAGACTCTCAAGCGTAAATGCGAGGATTTGGAAAACCTCACTCGTTGTTCAAGCTTACGCATTGTAGGAATACCAGCGGGCTCAGAGACTGCAGGCAGTACTGACTTCTCAGAGACTGCTGTGATCAAATGGATTGCTATCCTTATTTCCACTTATATGTTGGCCTGCTCTCGACACTCTGAACAAAGCTCAGCTGACTTATTCTCAATTGCACATACACACAGGGTTCTGTCAGGCCTGTATAAGGCCGGAAGTGGGCCATGCACTATTATTGTTTACTTCCAGGACTTTAAGGTCAAATAAAGAACTCTTTCAATTGCTAGGGAGTGCAGGAGATTCTCTGTACTAGATAGTTACTATTTTTCTATTTTCCAGGACCTGGCGTTGGAGACGGCATCTAGGATGCATGAAATGCAGGACCTTATTCCTTAATTCAAGGCTGCATCTATTCCAGTTTCATTTACAGGGGGTCATCTCTAAAAATTAATCGGAAAGACTCCATTGTTATATTTTCTGACTCAAACCAACTAGGCATTTTTTAGAAGTTGAATGCACTACACTTTGATTATAATGTCATGGGTTGGCATGTGGTCACATTTTAGACCTGGATAGGAACACCACCATTTTACATGCTTACCTTTTTAAGTTGCCTTCTTTTCTTAAGCACATTGATATTTGACACATATTTGCTTGCATACCTGTGCAGGAAAATATTCCCTGAAACAGCCTTGCTTACATTTCCACTTCATAGGCATATGATCACAATACCTTGCCCATTATGTACAGGGCTACGTTCCCTGCGCAAAATGTTGTTGTTTGTTATTGTCCATTCGGCGACAGAGCTATCACAATAGAATCAACAATAGCGGCCTGGCTGGGACTTCGGCATGAACCAATACAACGAGGGGAACCCCTGTAGCATGAATGAAGGTAGAGATTCAGGGGAAAAGGCAAAATGAATACAAAAAAGGGGGGTCTCTACCTGTAGTTTTCCACACGTACACAGTATCATTATTGAATAGATCAACACTAGGACTAAGACAAGGAAAGGGAACAAACAATTAAGTCAAAGCATAATCAAAGGAACAATTTTATAGATGTAATAATATTTTTTAATTTTTTAATTTTTTGTATATATTAAATCAATTTTAAATGAATGGATTCAGTGCATAATCAGATAAATAATTAAAGCTAAAGAATTTTCAGAATAACAATAAAGATACTGAACAAGGTCCCAGGCGTACTCAAAACCTCAACGACTTACACATTCATACCGGGATCAATCCACAACATCAACATTCAACATATACATTCACATATAAAAAGAATGCTCAATTAAAAGCATGGCTCAGTATGTACACAAAATCAAATGAACATTCAAAATCGTATTAGGCGACATATGTTCAATTTTGAGGAATAGGAACTTGGGTGGGCCACGTGTAGACGCCAACATGTGGCCCACCCAAGTTCCTATTCCTCAAAATTGAACATATGTCGCCTAATACGATTTTGAATGTTCATTTGATTTTGTGTACATACTGAGCCATGCTCTTTAATTGAGCATTCTTTTTATATGTGAATGTATATGTTGAATGTTGATGTTGTGGATTGATCCCGGTATGAATGTGTAAGTCGTTGAGGTTTTGAGTACGCCTGGGACCTTGTTCAGTATCTTTATTGTTATTCTGAAAATTCTTTAGCTTTAATTATTTATCTGATTATGCACTGAATCCATTCATGGGACTTCTGCATGGCAACATGGATGATGTTTATAATATAAACAGCATCACTGCCTTGTTTAGTTAGAAGAGCATTTCGCTGGCACTGATAGGTCACCCCATGCCATAATTCCAGCCCAGCTGATTCCTGTTTACCTACTGCGAAGGATGCTGCCCAGCTTTCCACCAAGACAGGCACCCTGATGGCACTAACCCACAGGTAGCGGGGGAGTTAGATCCCGCTACAGGGATTTGGCAGATTCAGCCACCAAATGCACACTCGGTTGGGTAGCACTAGGTAGGAGTACAATATATTACAGTACTTATATGCAAGCATATATTCTGTGTAACAGCAAAATGGTTGAACTGTTTATCTTCTTCACCATTCTCATTCTGCTAATCATGTTATTATGTTTCCTTCTATTGATTATTGCAAAACAACGTATTTTACTCAAGATTCAAAATGCTTCAATAAATATTTAAACTGCATTTTGTGTATTTCTTGTGTATCTCTTTGGGTACGCTTGAGTAGCCAAATGAAAAGGTTCTAAATCTGTGACCATGATTTTCGTGGGGAGTCAGGGTTGTCATGTTGTCAGGTTTGGGGTACTGTGAGCTAGCAAGACTAAGGCCAACATATCCTGATCGTGTGCTCAGAATCAGTCTTGCACAGTTCTGAAATGTATGTTGTTCAAAAACACAGTTTTTACTGAGAAAGGATAAGCCATATGACAGGGTGTTTGTCAAATGAGCAAATTATTTAAACTAGAGGGTGGCAAGATGGGGTCACATCTATGGGGTTACTTTATGATGAGTAGGATTTTTCTTTTTTGGGGGGGGGAGTTTTATATAGTGTGAACTAGACCTGAAGGAATCAGAGCGCTTTACATGAGCACCAGTTGTGTTACAGATTGACACATTCATTTTTTTTTGTTGGGCACAGAGAGATTATGTGATTTGCCTAGAAACAAAAGATGTTGAGCGTCCCTGCCAAGACTCAAACCTGGTTCCCCAGCTTAAAGGTCAACCGCTCTACCCATTAGACAATTGATACTCCAATATTGACTGGATGTCAGACGTGACATCTCAAGGGTCTGGGGGGGTCTCCATCCCCTAGCTTTGCTGAGCTAGAGGTTTTATGGAGGCCCAGTGGGTTGGAGGGAGGGGATGGAAGAGGAGATGGGTGGGGAAGCTGAGGAGGGGAGTTAGAGAGGGAGAAGAATTGGAAGAGAGGGGTAGGAGCCGAGGAGGGTGGGGGTTAAATCCAAAAAAGAGAGTGCATGCATGTTTCATGTCTGTAAAATTAGACAGGACTAACAAAAGTTTAAAAAGGGGAGATGGTTAATATTATATCATGGAATATAAATAGTCTAAAAGGGGGAAGGAAGATGGCCAAGATATTTTTGGAAGCCTGTCGTATGAAACCTGACATTCTGGCTCTTCAAGATAAGCATCTTGCTAAAAATGAGGCCGATATTCATTGCATATCTAAATACTGTCAAGGGTACATTGCACCCAGAATATACAATCTAGTAAATGCCACGCACTGTTCCAGAGAGGAGTCTCTATTATTTCCTTAACAAATCACTTAGAGTTTAACCGATCTAAAGTAGATCGCAAGGGTAGGTGGGCAAGGGTGGAAATAGCTGACCAACAAAATAAAAGCCATTTTGTCTTGCTAAATGTTTATGCACCAAATAATCAGAACACGCATTTTTTTACAAATAAGTTTCTAGAACGTAGTGATGTTAATCTACCTATTATTATAATTGGCAATTTCAACTGTTTTCTGAATCCAGTTCTTGGCACGACTAATACTTCCCACACAGCTCAGATGTGCAGGAATAGAACTAGCATAGTAGACATGATGGCCAACCTAAATTTGCTCGATACATGGAGAGAGCAAATCCCTGACCTTCGGAACTACACTTTTTATTATAGCCTTCATAGACAATATTCTTGTATAGATTTCTGCCTGAGTTTCCTCGCTCTACAAAACCGAGATCCTGCATTTATTACACTCAGATCACTCCACCTTGAATTAAAAATGGAAAGGCAATTGCTGCTCTAATACCAAGCAACGCTGGTCTTACTTCCTCAATTATTGATTAGATCGTTCCGATTATATTGAATATCTGCACACACTCACGCAGGAATTTGTTGTCAGTAATCGAGGGTCAGGGCTCTCATTTGTGATCTGGGACATGATGAAAGCCTATATCAGGGGAATCTCTCAATCATTTATTATTCAGATTTCAAGAGCAGATAGCTAAGAAGAGAGATCCATCAGAGGTCAAGTGAATAATTGAATTCAATAGCACATGACACAGATTACAGCTCGCTCTGTAGCCGCTCAAGCTACATATTTACAAATGATGTGCCTGCGAGGCAACAACTCTGCCTTAATAACGGCTCGTATAAATAAAAAAGCCTTTCAATCAAGAGGCCTGAACTGTGTACTTATGTTGTTCTGAGCTGTATCAATAGAAGCTGGAGTGTAGTCTTGCAAACATTAAGAATTATCTTGCTCCTTTAGGCCTGCCCAAGTTAGCAATGAGTTATAAGGACATGCTGGCTAATGAATTCTCAATGATTGAACTTAGAAGGGTCATTGCTAGTTTACCTTCAGCGAAAGCACTAGGGTAAGCCACATTCCATCTGAAATAAACACAAATTTTGGCATCCACAATCACTCCGCTTCTTCTGGAAGTGTTTAAAAAATAAATTTGTACTGCAGGTGGGGTTTCATCCACCTGGAATACAATATTTCTAAAAAGAGATAAAGATCCAACAGAGTGCAGCTCATATCGGCTTATATCACTTCTCAATGCTGATTCGACCAATCAAGTTAATAAGATAATTTCTCAGCGTGTATCTCCCAAACAGCATGGATTCATTCCTGGGAAGGATAAGACCTCTCATACAAACTTAATTACCACATTAAAAGATCATGCCGAGACTCAACAGGAACCTCCTAACATCTTCTTACTCGATGCTGAGAATACATTCGATTGTGTATCCTGGAAATTCCTTTGGGAATTACTCACACAGTTTAATTTCAGCTCTAGATTTATTAATATGATCAAAGCTATTTATAAGGCTCCTAGAGCTCAGATTAGCATATAACAGGCATTTACACCTTTTCTCTCTATTTCGCATGGCACTCGATAAGGCTGCCCGCTTCCCCCTGCTCTGTATGCTCCATATTCTAGGATTTTATGCAGAAACATCCCCAGTAATCCGTACCTATCACTTGCCTCTCCCTTGGCCGTCTATGCTGATGACTTATTAATATTCTCACTCTGCTCCGAGCCAACGATTAAGTGTACTGAGCGCATTAATCAATCAATCAGGGAATTGTAAGTGCACTACTCACCCGTGAGGGTTTCAAGGTGCTCGGTAGGGGGGGGGGGGGGTTCGCAGATCTGTTTAGCTGAAGAGCCAGGTTTTGAGGGTCTTCCTGAAGGTGTTCAGGGAGGGGGCGCGTCTGATGTCTGCCGGTAGCTCGTCCAGGTCGCAATGTGAGAGAAGGATCTTCTGCCTGCTCTGTGGATGCGTGGGGTTTCAGTCAGTGCTAGGTTGGAAGATCGGAGGTTTCATTTGGGTACGTGGTAGTTGATTCTGTCATTGAGGTATTTGGGTCTGTTGTTGTGTAGGCATTTGTAGGCGTGAGTGAGGATTTTGAAAGTGACTCTTTTCTCTACGGGGAGCCAGTGGAGACTTTGGCCAGGTTTCAGGGTACAAAATAAATGTTCATAAAACACAACTGATACTAGCAGGCGGGACGAATAATTGCGATCAGCTTGCGACAACTCGAGCAAGGTATCAGGGAACTATTTTGGCACCTACCGTCAAGTTATGCTATGAATAAAATTATACTGCACAGTTATGACAGCCCAGACTATAACTAGATGAATGGATGCACTTCCCCATCAACCTATTCGGGCTAATCATTTAAAATAAATATTCTTCCCTAAATCCTATATCTTTTCCGGTCATCACCTCTGTACATCCTCTAAAGGTATTTTAAAGTACTTAACTCTATAATTACAAGATTTATATGGAAGAGCAGGAAAGAGCGGAGATCTTTAAAAACTTTCATACTCCCAATAATTGAAGGCGGGTGGAAACTTCCCGACTGGCGTCTTTATTATTGAGGTAGCATGGCCAAAAGTATTCATATGTTGTATGACTCTTATCCTGATAATAGGCTTTGCACCATCTAAATTATGAAAGATCCTGGCATTTGCAGTACTACATTCAAAAGTAGGAAATTCTTCAAAAAGTTAAACTAAAGACTACAACATCCCTCCCTCGAAAAGATCTGGACTCATACGAGGAGGTTTTTGGATATTCCATCTTTGCATGCCTATACTCTGCTGCTAGACAATCCTGACTTACCTGAAGGCTTTACCTCTTCTTACTTTGGCACTTCGTTGCATTGGGATATTAAACAGCTAGGCGATGTGATGGATGGTTTCGGGATTAAATAATTTTCGGATTTACAGGCAATATTCGCCATACACAGCAGTGATTTTTTAAATACCTATAGGTCCTACTGAGCAGGAGTATCAACATTATAACACCGCTGGCCCAGCCTGATATTGCACAATTGATATTCGGTAATCATTCATCCAGTATTTTGGAAAAGTACAGTTGTCTTTCGAACGATCTGGGAATATGGGATGATAAATGGACTCTCAACTTAGACGAGGAGGTCACGGAACAAGAACTCACCAGCATCCTGCAGCAATTCTGCAAGGTTATCACTCCTACTCGATTGAGAGGCCATATCTATCCTCCTGTTCAATTTCTACATTATTCCCTCCAAACTGAGCAAATGGTATAATAGATCTTACACTTCCTCACACTGCTTAGTCAGAGCAGCCATAATGCTCACAATGTTTGCTACATGTCCCGAACTCATACAATTCTGGTCCTATGTCTTGTGCAACCTCCCGAAGTGAAAATGATGCAGCTGGGCACAGGGACTTCTGACTGAGTCTTTTATGTCCTCTAAATTGCTAGACTAAATGTTGCGTGAAATTGGAAATCTTCACTTCCGCCAAAGTATGAGGAATGGTGGAAAGAAGTAATGGAGGCATTCAAATTGGAATACCAGATAGCTCAGGTTAGAGGCTCTACTGTGAAATTCCATCGCATTTGGGGGAATGTGAGAGATTAGTTGGTGCCAGACTAGATATTGTTGATTATTTCTGTTATTTTATTGCTTACTTTCCAATGATTTATTAGAATACTGTAAATTGTTTGTGATATATATATAATGAATTTACGTTCTTCTGATCTATTCAATATGGTGAGGTATTTTTTTTACTCTACTGCTTGCACTCTCAATAAAAAGGAAACAAAAATAATATCAGAATTTGCCTTCTGTGATCACTGCAGAGCGTGAACGAGAGTAATCGAAATGTTGCCTCCTCTATCTTGGGTAGAAGAGAAGTATTGGAAGAGATTGGCATTGCAGTATATCACGAGGAATAACAACACACACTGCACCACAATGCATTAAATTCCACAAACCGGCTATCGCTCCTATCACGCCTTGACTTTATGCTTGTCTGTGACCTTGTACTGTGCTGCCTTTTGGCTAGGTTTGCGCTATACCAAATACATTCTTACACAGAAACAAGACACCTGTTACTGTCTGGCTCCCCTCAGAACACAAAAGAAGGAAAGCTCCTGAAAAATAGTCATGTAGTTATATGAAACAGGACACCCATTGACGGTGGCCCAGTGAAATAAAATGGAAGCTAAAGGACCCTTTGTTTCTAATGGAGAGCAATACCCAGGGGCAGATTTACAAGCCCCTTGCGCCAACTTTACACCTCCGTTGCATCACTTCTGTGACGCAGCGGCGTTGTAAACAATGCGCCACGATGCAACATATTTACAACGTGATGCATCTAGGGAGATGCGTCACGTTGTAAAGCCCTGCGCTACATTATACCTGTGTCAGGTATAATGTATGGAGGGTGGGCATTGTGTGGCAAGGTAGCCTCGTAAAAAGTGACTCAGTGAAATCTACAAAATTTCACTGGGTGACCTTTACAATGCCTCTGCATCAAAACCTTGCGCCTGCTTGAAGCAGGCATAAGGAGTGACGAAGCATGGTCGAAATAGGCATTCCTGACCATTGCTGGAGTTGCTTAGTGCTTACGACACAACTCCAGCAATGTGTTGCCTTTCCGACAAACGATGCATCACACATCTGTCTGTCCTTACGCCATGGCAATGCGCATCCATGGTTGCGCAAGGCTATTTTTCAGTCACGCAAATGAACTGGCGCATCTCTGCAAATATGCAGAGATGCGCCAGTTCTTGTAAATCGCCCCCCCCCAGTGTGTAAATTGGGACAGTACATATCACCTAACAAAAAAACTAGCCAGGTGGAAGAGGGAAACGGAGGAAGGACTACTAAATACCTATTTACAGTTTGTTACAATGTGGTGCGGCCATATCAGCAAATGACTAATTTCGAATGGAATTATGTTCACAGCCACACTGATGTCAGTTTAATGCAAGAGACTAAGGGGCATATCAACAACAACCGGCGATAATTATCTCTAAGTGCACTTAGCGCTAGGATAATTATCGCCGGCTAGTGTGAATTTTTATCGCTGAGATAGCGTGCTATTAGCACGCTTATCTCAATAGCAATAAAAATCCTCACGTGATTATCTCTGGAAACCTAGCGATAATCTCACGTTACCTTGTTGATAGGGACAGGCAAACTTAGCCATGATATCCTCCTTCCATAGGATATCATGGCTAAGTCAGAAAAATACCAGACGTAAAAAAGCAGCGTTAACCGCGGTTAGCACTGCTTTTTTTGTCTCTAACAGGGTTAGCGACATTCTTGATAATAGGAGAAATGTCGCTTAGCGACATTTCTCCTATTATTTTACTCTGGAACGCCCCCTTTGCATCTCATTAGAGATGCAAGGGGAAGCGTAGAGTAAAAGGGTGCTAACATGCAAATTTGCATGTTAGCACACTGTTGTTGATAGGGCCCTAGTTTTATCTCTCCTTTTTTGGCTTTTAAAGCCAAAAAAGCAGAAATAAAGCCCTTGTTGATATGCCCCATAGATCGATCAATTAATGAGTTTGGTGACTTCATAGCAGTGAAAGTAACAGAATAAAGGAAGGAAGGGTTTTATGGCCAATTTAAACAATGCTGACGGACTCAATCCTATATGAATATTGAAGTGGCCCTGGTATTAACCTCCAAAATATAAACAGTGATATGAAATCTTCTGTGTTGGTTGTTATAAATATTCAAAGTTTCTTGACAAGCGGTTTGACAATTGGCATGAGGTACATTAAGCACACACAAGGAGATGATGGATAAAGCAAACACAAGGAGATGATGGATAAAGCAAACACATGGAGATGATTGATCGAGCGCTGAAACTTTTCAGACACTCACCCCCAGTCACAGATCTGGGTTGAATCTATCATCGTTCTTTAGCTCACTTTGCCACACCAGTTTAGACCCAGCCATATGCAAATCAGTCTTGACCCTGTTCCTCATGGGAACAGTCCAGCCTGAACTGCCAAGCCTGGTCTTCCCATGGACCGGAAACAAGCTTCCTAGGACCGGTGGATAACCAACAGGATATTATTTATGGAAAACACAATTGTGTGACAATGGAGGAGGGAAACTGTCAACTAAATTGACACGGAAATGATTTCTGAAAACTAAATCAGGAAGTTTACAGTCTTCTTGAGATTTCAGCTACACTAAACAAACCAAGCAGTCAAGACAGTGGGAGCCTGGGTTGGTCAGCGGTTATATGAATAATCGAGTGCATAAATAAATGAATAGTTGATTAACTGAGGGCATGGCTGAATAGACAATAGACTCACATGGAGCAGTTTAAATGTCAAAATGTAGGGGCTGTGATTCAATACTGAGGGTGGAATTTCTTGCAACGTAAAGGCATCTCTGTTGATAAATTGTGGCGAGCAGAAAAATTGAAACAAATCTAATTCAATTGCAATTTAAATATTCCTTGACCGTGCGACTTTAATTGGAAGTAAGAGTTTTTGGGTAGGCCAAAACTGTTTTTGCACGATAAGGCCTAAAAATTATGAAAATATTTACTTCAGTTACATCAACTGGGAGAATAGAATATACTAGGAAGGCACCCCTCCATGGAGGCAAAGCAACAAATATAAAAACAAACTTAAAAAGGTAGTCAGTGTCAGGAATATCAGGAATTATCGTGCTAGCACAGTAACTTTGCAAAAGTAATCAGAGTGTGGACCTTCCTTTAAGTTTACAAGAGGGAAGACTTGGCAAGTATGGCGGACGTGAACATGGAACCGAGGATAGTTGTCACTTTTCCATTGTGGGCGGTTCTTCTTGGGTCTTATGGGACAGTGACTATAAAAGGTTAGTGTAGGCACTTGGTTATTTCCAGGTGACAATTGTTTCAGATTACTTCACTTCTATCACTTCGTCACTCATTTGGGATCCCTCACTGCTTGATATTTTCACCCTTCTCGGCTCGCCGCCCCTGCTTGTCCTGAACACCTTGGTGCTTATCCTCTGATTTCTATTTAGCCTTTGCACCTACAAAGGTCCTGATTATGAGCTAAGGTGTTATTTATTGCAACTGATAAAATAACGACACCACAGGGGTTTGTTATTGATCAGGTGTGATAAATTGCAACTATTATGAGTTTATTGGGAATAACATGCGGATTTCGGTGTTTAATGCACCAACATCTGCATGCTACAGTAAATACTGTATTTTTTTGCCTGTTAAAATTTCTACAGACTAATGAAGGTTGAGTTATTCAATGCATCCAATAATTATCAGATGTGTGAAATACCTTCACACTCGTAATTGCGACGAGGAGCTTGTAATTAGGCCCAACGTTTTTGTTCTCTTACCTCTGCATTCTATATCCAGAAGCATGCTTCTGCTCCTCATCTCAGCACCACCTCTATGGCACTTATATCAGCTCCTGTGGTAACCTCTGCAACCATCCTGGTGAACCCAGCATTCTGCTCCACTCCATTCCTGCTGTCCTGGATCCTCTCCTTGGTCTTTCAGCTGCAGGCCTGATTCCAGGAGCCAAAGTATGTCCTTAATGAGTGAGTGCTAAGCTTTAAATGCCATTGATGAGATATATTCAGTGTTTGTTGATTTATGAAATTTTATATTGTTTCTTTGTCTCTCGCTCTCTTTTTTCAAAGATATCTTAGCAATAGTTCTGAGACAATTCTACACTACTGATGGCACCATTCTGAACAAGTGTATCCGGTGTCTCTTCCCTTCTCCCATTTTTCCCTGTGTTCTCAAATGATGTTTTATTATTCAGTACCTTGGTAGAAACAGGGGGATGATTGAGATTGTTGGATATATTCCTTTTGGGGAACGGCAATATTATTCTTAAATCCTGACAGTTACATTTTCTTTATCTGCTGACACCAGAGGCAAAGAAAGTAATGTCTAGACTCCGTCTAATACTATTTTTGCTGGCGATTTGTGCATTAAAGTAAAATGGAAGTAAAATGGGACCTCTTACTGCAACAGTGCACCAAAGAGCTGGGTTCAAGACACTGTACATTCTATCCTTCTGCACCCAAAGTGCTTGGATCCCAGGAATAAGATCCTGAAGCAAGTCATTGAGAGACAATAAAGCCAAGAATGAACATGGCATACTGGTCATCCTGTGAGCAAATAAGAATATGGTAACCATGGGGCGGATTCACGGAACTAATCTGAGATAAAATGCTAAACTTACTACTTTTGGTATTCACAGAAGGCATTTAGTAGTAGTAACGTTAAGACTTCTCATTTTACTACTACTAAACTGAGATAAAATCCTAAATGTACTACTTTTGGTATTCACAGAAGGCATTTAGTAGTAGTAAAGTTAGAAATCCTAACTTTAATACTACTACATGCCTTTTGTGAATACCGAAAGTTGTAAAGTTAGGATTTTGTCTAAGTTTAGTAGTAGTAAAGTTAGGAGTCCTAACTTGTGGTGGAAACTCTATGACGAAGATCATGCAGTCTAAGTATGAGTTGTATACCTGAGCTTATATTGGCTGAATATGAGGCTAAGAGTCTAATGTTATTTTTAATAGAATTTAATAGTTTGGTAATCAATTTTAATGGAGGAATTTGAATGGAGGATTTTTAATGGCGGAATACGCATAAACCTGACACCCTTGCCAAAAGCTCTATACCATAAAGATCATATATTAACAGAAAGGCAATGTTGCTTTACATTCTACAGTGCTGGCCTCTACATCCGATAATAATGATGTTGTCTAGAACAAATTGCATGCATGAGATGTTCTTATAAGAAAAAGGAATAATATAATTTAAATGTTTAACTGGACTCTACCTTTAAGGAAGAAACTTTTGTGACAAAAGGCCACAAGACCATAAATAGACACTAACATGTACATGTAAGACAATTTGAAAGAGGGCCCTATAAATACAATACAATGATAGGTCATTAGAGTAGCTTAAATGGTAATGGATCCTTACCAAGTGGATACTCATGGAGTCACATTTACAGTATGTCTGAAACATTGATAGCCCTCTATAAGGCACCCACTTTACAAGGACTGTCCAAACCAATGTCTTTACTTTAATAATAGGTAGGGTTTTAAGAATCCTTGTCACTCTACCGTTGCTCGCTGCTCATCCATTAATGCCCATGATGATACTGTCACTAAAATTCGAATTATATTGTAGAATTACTCTACTTTTACGTTATTTACATAATTCAACAGACTAATGATGTTTTCTTAAAATTTCTGGGGACCTAGTCCTTATTTTTATGGAACCCAGTTGAAGAGGAAAGCAATAGGTACATTTAAAGGAGTGAGGGCAGAGCAGACTGCAAAGAGAAGTCAGTTGCCAAAACTAATACAAACAACGGTGTGGGATGATGGATAGAAGGGCAGTGGAAGGGATGACAACTTAATAGTATGTGTTATGCTGCTCTCTTCTCACAAGTGGACCTACTATGGAGTTACTGTCATGATTGGTGGGGGACGTCATTGGGCTTGGAGTAAATGATGGATAGTACCAAATCTATTTTATAGTAATAATTTATACCAAAGTGTGTACAAATAATTGACCATTACATTACAGTCCATGCGAAATGCACAACCTAGACTTAAATTACCTGTCTCACTACAAGTTGAAGTGAAACTGCATTAAAGATGCTTCATGAAGGTATTTAATACAATAACCCCATCCTGCCCAGATTTCATCTTTAGATTGTGCAAAACTAGACTTTTTGTGACCATGAGTTTTAAACAAACTACCTTCCAGGAAAGAGTAATCACCCTGACTGGTTGTTTCCTATGGAACTTCTTATGGATCCACAAGTAGAGATGACCCTGTTGTTTTCGTAGTGATGTGGCAGGTTCTGAAGGCTTGCTTCACCATTTTCTTCAGGAACTCTTTAGGAAATATAATTTTCTTTAGTTCTCAATAATTTTATGTACGTGCAAACAAGTCTTCTCCTTTCTCCTCACCTTTCCACAAATGAGTATTGTACAACACAAATCAATAGAACACCTGTATAGGATATTAATAATGAGTTGTAGCAGAGCACATACATTGGAAAGGAGTTTTCTTGAGTCTGATTTTGAAATGATGCTGAATTTGTCAATAATACAGGCAATAGCATGTCCTCCATCACTCCAAAACTTTTCTTGTTTAAAATTACTTAGTGATATCATAGCTTAACTATGAATGCATTTGTAGTCAGACAAAAATAACGGGTAAAGAAAATACACATTTTCTAAGATAACCTTTATGAGAAAGTGCATCTTTTAGCTTCTTCCCCATTTTTGTGTGCTTGGTTTTTGACTCTGTGTAGAGTGACACAGCTATCAAGGCCTTGATTCGGACCCCTGAAACAGAACCAAATTGGCTTACTCCTAAATGGCATATTTAACTTTCTTATATGGAAAGAATAATCTACGTCTCAAAATACAGCACTGGCACAGAAAATAAACATCACCTCTGGACTACAGCACTACAGTACCATCCACTAGTGTGACAGGGCAAACATGACTTCACGCCTACCATTTTAGGTTTAAAACTGCAGTCCAAACCAATAAAAATGACCCTTTTTGACAGGAGAACACCTCACTTATAAATATTTCTAAGTTACCCCTATGCAGGCATTGTAGTCCACAAGCCAAAGCGCATTGTATTTAAAAGTAAGACAAATAGAAATGTAATGTTAACATGTCCTTCAGTAACTTGCACCCAAAGGTTGCCATCGCAGAATAGAGATCAGCAAAGAAAATGATTAAAAAACTAATTTTAATATTTATTAAAAGCTCAACTTAATGGTGAAGTCGAAGTTTTGATAAATATTAAGGAAAAAGGAATTTCTGAAGTTATTTTTTCCATGCCTGAAGCTCCTGGAGAATAATTTGCATTAGCCTCCAACTGTCACCCAGCTGTTGAATGGCCCTGATGAAGTCTGAAAACTGCCATCAGAGCACAGAGCAGAGAAAATAGTCTGGCTGTGGGAAGGGGTTTTTGTTTTCCTGCCTGGAAGAACAGTTGGTCTGGATCCGCGAACTGAATTTACTTCAATGGGGCTTTCCCTTTCACAAGCAGTTGTCAGATGACACCTGAACAGATCCCTTCTTTTGTCCTACTAGTTAGGCAGGCAGCAAACCCAGTAGGGTGAAGCTGCCCCTAGAACTGACTTGGAGTGACAATAGAGGAGGGGCTGCTTATTCCCCTGGCCATACATCTGGGTGGGCACACAGGCTCTGCACAAAGGGAGAAGAGTTTCTCCATCTTGAATTTCATGAATGAGGGGCACTGTGGGATTCTTTGTAGTATGGCACACATTAAACACTGCAAAAGTGGGCAGGGTTACCCCTGGGAATGTTTTACCCTGTTTGTTATAGAGGAACCAGAAGTCAACCAAACCACAAGCTAGTACAAAGCATAAACGTGGCACCCCAAAGTAGCTTTTTCAAGACACTGCTGGATCTGTGGAAGAGCAGAAGGACTGCACCAGCTATTTGAGTACTGTGAGGAGACTGAAGGGCTGGACCTGGTCCCAATTGTACTCAAGTTAAAGAAGGGACTCCAAGGATCAGTTGTCTGACACTTATATAAGACATGTTGCCGTTGGGCTCAAAAAACAGGTTTCCCCCACCCAGAGCTTCTTCTCAGCAGCAAATCCAATTCAGCAGGACTTCACCTAGAAGGTATCCGGCCTCATGTAGCCCTCTTGCCCTCTTTGGATTCAACCCTCAGCCCTTCCTTCCTGGAGGATACAATGCTCTGAACAAAATGAAGAGCCTAATTTATATGTGGGTGGCAAGAATGCTCCGTCACAATGGCGACTGAGTATCCTTAATTCCAACATATCGGTCCGCCTGCCTGTTATAAATACAGTCGGACCAT
Source organism: Triturus cristatus (assembly GCF_964204655.1). Lineage (NCBI taxonomy): Eukaryota > Metazoa > Chordata > Amphibia > Caudata > Salamandridae > Triturus > Triturus cristatus. Next base: position 391,993,499 of record NC_140591.1, on the reverse strand, counting down.
AGGTTTGGCTACGATGGTGACTACTTCAACACCGCCATAGCCAAACCCAATCGGGAAGGGCGGACATATATACATTTTATTGCTATCCTCCACCGCCATGCAAACCCTGGTAATGAGGGACAGTAAATGTTAATAATGCCCCCCCATTGGGAGATAACTACCATGGTGAGGGGAGCATTCCATTTTTTATTTACCAAATGAATATCCCATTTGGGTGAAAGGACATGCCTGGATGTAAAATTCTAATTTTGATGATCTGTGCCTTTCCTGCCAAAACCAACGGCTTCATTGGAACCTCACTTAACACCTATCCACCAATGTGTAGCCCTCCTTAGATACATTTGCTGCCTTGAACCCCTGAAGGACTTTGACTTCCTCAAAACGGACTAGGTCCCAAGGTAAAACCTCCTTCCTAATCAAACCTGGTTGATGTATCAGACAAGCTCCACAACAGTCGGCCTGAAATTGTGCCGAGGTCCTGGTCTATTGTGACCATTGGCTACTATTACGCTTTGTGCTTTTTGGAGATATCTTTAGTTCAAACTTTCAAAATTCATATCTCTGGCTTCCCTTACTGGATTTTTACCATATTGGTGTCATTTTGCTCCTTCAGTTACTCTCAATTTTTATAAATTTGAGTGAAGTTTTTATTGCGTTGTGTTTTGACTTTTTTACTGTTTTGGTACTTCTAATTGCTTTCCACATTTTCTTAAGTTAACGCTGTCTGCTCTGTGACGTAGTTACCAGGAGTTGAGCTCAGGTTTAAATTACTTAAACGTTCAACTGGGTCTAATAAGATAGTGACATTATTACTTGTATTTAACTCCCCAAATTAATAATTCACATTCTGACAACTGTTAATACAAGTCACTCTGTTAGCTGATGTGGGGGGTTATTTGCAGGAATGTCAGCATTATGCTTCCTACTGGACCAGATGGGAGAAACCCATACTTTTAGTCTCTTCCTTGAAAGAGTTTTTGTAGAGGTTAAACAATTTCAAATAAGCACTTAAAATCAAACGGAAAAGCTTTAGTCTACACCTGGACTAGGCTGAAAGCATCACCCCTTGTCATCATGGACACTGTTTTCAGCCCTGGGCAAATCATAGGTGTGTAATTTTAATTAGCTAAATGTCAGCAAACAAAAACTACCATATCCAAAATTATTGTGCACTTCACATGAAATCCAAGGATTAGGACAGGTTGTCACACAGCTGGAGGCTGCGGACCACAGGGGCCAACTGTACCTGTGGCAGGGAGGCTGCTCTTTCTCTTTTCATGCCTGGAGGCGCTTAACAACCCTTCTGTGCTCCCACAGCGCAGGACAGTTTGTTACATGGCAGCAGGTCGTGGACTACAGGGGCCAGTTTGACCGGCAGCAGGGAGACCACTCTTGCTCTTTTCATGCCCGGAGGGGTTTAAAAACCCTGCTGTGCTCCCTCAGTACGGGACGCATGTGGGACATGCTTGGGCCAAAACTGGGCCTGTCATCACCTGAAAGCAGCTGAGCTAGGCCACCCCTCTTGGTTTTTTGACCTGTTTCCAGTCCTGCACATTTTTTCAGTTGTTTTGTGTGTCTGTGGTTTGTTCTAGAGTGCCCTGCGTTCGAGATATGAGGCAAACTAAATAATATCTTGTGCTTGTCATATCCATTTTTGGACTACAGAGCAGGATAGTGGGATTGTGTGGGTTCTACAGTAGATAAACGGAAAGGAAGCTCCACTGTGTCACAGAGCCAAAGACACACAACAGTTGACAGCTTCCTGACTAGAGCCGAGGGTGGGGGTCATCTCCAAGGAGATCAAATTGGCAGTCCATCGGCTTTCCCTCTCTGCCAATACAATTGATTTATTACAATCTTCTGCTTCACGACAGCAGTGCACCATCCAAAGCGGAGATTATGTGTTGCCCAAAGTGAGCCCATCACAGTGGGTGCTCCCAGTGAGGGAGAGGTGGAGCCCAATCCCACTAAGTCATGTTTAAGATCTGTTGGGGGTGGTCCTGCACCCAAAGGTGGAAAGCAAATCCACAAGCCCAAAACAGGGGTTTTAAATAGCATGTTAACTATGGATCAGTCTACTATGACCCCCTACATCTCCGGTTACAGCACTCTTGGATACAGCTCTTTGGGTACTTTAGGGAAAAGTCTTTAAATCTTGCTTGATGTGAAGCTGCAGCCCATTTATGATTGCCATGTTGCCTTAGAGGAATCTCTGAGAAACTGTACCAAAGGGCACCCAGCCTGCTAACAGGGAATCAATCATCAACACGTATGAGTCAGGCCTCCGGGGTTTACTTTAATGTGGATAGACAGGGGGGCTTTAAATTGCGGCCTTGCCTCAAGAAAGTAAAGGCCAGTCACAGGTCTACACCAACCCCCTTTCAGTAATCCATCTGCCTACGGATTCTTGCCCGTATGTGGTAGTGCTGGCTAATGTACCTAGTCTGGGCCCTGGTGCTATAGAGTATACAACCAAATTGAAAAATAAGGTGACACATAAGTTTCATTCTAACGTCAAGTGAGACAACAACTTGCTCAAGGAGATTCTTTTTGTGAGGATGATTGGCAGGGTGGTACTCAGGGGACTGTGTTATTGTCAACTTTCGTCATCTGATGGCCACGGTAGAAATCTTGGCTCCAGCCAAAGCAGGCACTGTTCGGTATGGGGTAATAAGGATCCTACCTCAGGGATTTTTCTACAAACACTTGGATCCAGTTACCTCAGGTCATGTTAATAGAATAACCTCTTTCCAGCCTCTGTACCATGCAGACCAATTTTTGTCCAAAAATAAATTCATAGTGTTATCTAGCTTTGAAGATAAGGGGCCAAATTGTAGTTTGGTTCCTGGCCCCCCAGACCTCCCTGAGAATCCCAGCTTGTGCCTTTGTAGTCTAGCCTGAATAGGGTAATTATCCTGGACTGCCTCTCATGTGACTATGTATTAGGGCACCCTGGCATAAATACATTCAGGAGCTAATTCAGCCCTTAGATTGCTCATACATTTCTTAGAATTCCCCAGACATTAGTAAAAAGGACCGAGGGTGAATCAAGGAGTGTTTTCTCTTAAATAGAAGGGCCCAGAGAGAGAGTAAAGAATTTTTGAAGTGCTCAGTCAGGGATTATTGTCTCAAACCACGTTGGGGGTGGCACCCTACTTGAGTCTGCTATCAGATACTTGGGAAGTTACACTGTTGTCCCGTTTTAGACTAGGCTCAATAAGGTGTCTACTTTGTTTCCTACAAGGTCAATTTGCTGCTTCTGATGTTTGCACCTGTCCTTGTGTTTGGTTGCCACCTAAGACCTGCTACATTTTGTCTTTTTCTGTAGATTTTATCTTCCTCAGACTAAGCGTTACCTGTTGCCTGTTTTTAGGAAGTACAATTTTAACAAGCGTAGAGTGGCCCAAGTTATATTTGATACAACTAGAATTTCTTGATGTTTATATATCAGTAGAAGTTTCTGAAAAATGCACTTTCTTTCTGTAATTCACTGATGTTTTAATGCTTGTTTTTAGCCTTTTTAGTAATTGATTTTCTCAAATACTTTTTTGAGGTGGTATATGGGTTTTTATGTGTATTTTGTGTCTTTTTTATGATCAACTGTGAAAGTGATTGAATAAAGATATTGGTTGATTGATGGAATAACATTTAGAGAGAGGTGGCCACCCTAACTGCGGTTAGAGAGCACTTACATTAAATTTGCACCCTAAATATTTCACTCTCGTTTCTGCGAACATCTAAATATTCCTGTTTCCTCTTGAACTTCTTTTATTATACCAGAGGTTCACACAATGCTCTGCCTGTGCCTTTTATTTTAGCCAACAGCCTATAGGGGCAGCCTGCCAACCTAGGTTTAGCTAAGCCATCTTTATGGCAGTCTCTGTGAAGCACATTTGCGAGAAATGAAGCAACATTTGAAAACATAATACACATACATTTATTTCCATATTTGTACCATTTATAATCTCAACATAATATGCTATTTATGAAATAATGCTGATTCTCTCTGAGTGCACCTGATGAATCCATGGCTGAACTGTTACCATATAATTATGTGCTTCCACATTTACATCTGGTAAAGCATAATTTACTTCAGATGGACGCCTAATAATGTCAAATAAACATAAATCTTAGATGAGTGTACTAGATATGTCCAAACTGCACACCCCGGATGGCCTGGGTATGTATTCTAACATTGAGGTCAGTTCATTACAGATGTTGTTGCCTCTGGCACAAGCTAGCAAAAGCCACTACTAAAGCTGGCCGTGCATAATCCTAATGGACTCGTAACACTGATAAAACATTTAAAGCCACAATGAAATAGAATAACAAGCCATGCCAGTTTTAATAAGTAGGTCTTGTTCCTTTATGTTCCTATTAAAGTAAGATCTTTCCGCTGGGGGCTATATGAATGGAAGCTGTCAAATTTAATCTATCATCTGCTTGCACTCTCTCGTCTTTTACCTGGGCTATTTTTTCTGGAGTAATTGAAATATTCTAGCTTTGTCCATTTAGCAAATGTGTCTGACACTCTTTAAAAAACGCACTGTTCTAGGACTCAGTGTTCATTATATAAGAATACAAGAACTTTGCTGCTACTTAGCAACATGAATGTTTATTATAGCGAATAAGTAAGCTATAAAGTCCCTGATTAAGATTTGGGCAACAGGAAAGATCCTTTGCTTTTTGGAGAAGTGCTAAATGTAGTAGAGAAACCACCAGCGGAAGTTTCTCCACTGTACTGCCCGAATCCATAGGGAGTATGTCTTGCGGATTTTCCTCCGATTTTAGCATTACCTAAAGAAATAATAGGAATTTCCATACCTGACCGGTAGGGTCGTTGGAAATGAATTGATTCAATTAAGAGCTATGTATTGCTGATTTCAGATATTTGTAATTGTATATGTCAATGCATTTTGTAATGTGCACTATTTTTCTTTAGGAATTTATTTCTTGGAAATATTTCTTATTTTTTATTTGATGTGATTTGGCCTAAGGTCGCTGGTTAGAACTGCAAGGACAGCATTGGTGTAAGCCTATTCCTTGTATAATCACTATAAATGAAAACACACAGGGGCATATTACAACAGACGGCGATAAATATCGCAAAGCGCGTTTAGCGCTTTCATATTTAGCGCCGTCTATCGCTGTTATTTATCGCCTGGTTAGCGCGGTATTTACAACGTGTATAACCTAGGTGATAAATATTCCAGCGTTAGCGCAAAAATGGGCCAACATCGCTGGAAAACCAGCGATGTTGCACCCAAAAACGGAGATAGCCTTGGTTTTACGACCCTGTGGTCGTATCACCATAAGCCACCTCCCATGTTAGCTATGCCTTAGTCAGGAATTTAACAGACGTTAAATTCCTGCGTTAAGGCATAGTTAACGGGATTTAAAATGTCGCTACCCCTCGTTGATAATATCACGAAGCTGGGGTAGCGATATTTTCCCATGGGGATTTGTCAGGCACGCCTCCTTTGCATCTCATTAGAGATGCAAAGCGAGGCGTGAACGAAACGGGAGCTGAAACAAGGAAACACACACTAGCATGTTCTTGAAAATAATGCAATATAATTATCGCCGCTTTTCAGCCGAAAATGGCCGCAAAAGCGGCGATAATTATGTCACCAGCCCTTGATGATATGCCCCACACTTATTTGTAGTCATGCATATTCTTGATTGATCTCATAAACACTGTTTCAACATCTCTGCTGTTTGACATGAAGTTAGTTTAAAACTTTTGAGATAATGCAATTTCATTTTTTTCAAACTCCAATTAATGGGGAATACTCACTCTAAAATGGATGTGATTTAGGGTGGTAAAGAGGAGTTTAGGGAAAGAGTAAGCTCCTTGCTATTCACAAACTACACTTCCAAAGTTGCTACAGCCTGACAATTCTGAAAATGGCACTTTGAGAAAGCTGGCATTTTCTTGTGCTAACCTTTGTGTGCCTGCAGCATGTTTCCTGGGTCCTATGATTAGGTGTAATTGGCAGTTAGCCTTTGTGTATTCCTCCCAGACAGCTCACAGGAGGGGGACTGGATGTTGGCAGGATGGACTATTCTGCCAGGGGAAGCGGAGCTAGGAACAGCCTCACTTGCACTTCAAAGCAGCTGCCTCAGTCCTCATACAAAGACCTTCACACAAGTTGTTTGTGCTCTCAGACATCCTGGGAGCAGGGCAGGGAGGCAAGATATTTCAGACATGTCTGTGGGGGGAAAACTCTAGACGTTTCTTCCAATCCTTCACTTCACTTCTGGACCTGCAGAGGACTCTGAGTACTACCCTGCAGCCTGTGGCCTGCTGAGGAATGCCATGCTGCCCGAAGAGGACTGCCCTACAGCCTGAAGCATGTCTTATGCTCTCTGAGGGCTGCCCTGCAGCTTGAGCTTGCTTTTCTGCTAGAACCCAGGACTTCCAGTGGGACTCCAAGGGCTAGTTGGCTGGCCGCCTGATCAGAGTCAATATATCTTGAACCCACACCTGGGCCTGCCTTTTTGCCAAGCTACCAGAGGATTTAGCACGGATTAATTTAGTGACTTTTGTGGTTCACCCTGACAAGGGTTGTGGCTGTTGCTTGAGAAGGGTTCACAGCCTCCGCAACCAACAACCCAATTTCTCCCAGTGAAAAACTGTGATTCTTTTCTTGGCATAGTAGGTGAAAACCAAATGGCCTTTGTGGCAACAAATGCCCAGGACTATCCCAGCAGCTATGTCATCCCTGCCAATGTTTACCTTTTTCCTATGAGTCCTCTGTACTTTTGCCTTATGCTAGAATGTGTAAGCCTCCTAGTCCCAAAGGGACCATTCAGACTATAGAGCTGGCGCTCCTACTGGTCATCATTTCATATGCCATGAGATCAAGAGGTTGTCCATTGACCACCCCATCATGCTTTCTCAAAGAAAAAGCCTGCCTTGAGCCGAAGTTCACAAGTCCAGAGGCTTATGGCAGATTGGCCCTGTTGCTGGGGCAGATATTGCAGCGATGCTGGATAACCGGCCCTCTGTAACTCAAATGGCCCCCAAGAGGCCTAAAACTGGCCCCCACTCTGGCGGCCCACCGGGGAACCTGGTCCCTGCATTTGACCTGTGATCATTAACTGTCACCCTTAACTTTTGACTTTGACTCATTCTAGCACAAGTAGATAACAATGGTTGGCACATTGTGCTTTTTGGTGCTATTTTTAATTCAAACTATAAAAAGTCAAATCTCCAGTTCTACTTTTTGGATTTCTATTGTTTTGGTGTTGTTTTATTTATTAAAATATACTCTAAATTTGTTTGGGATTTTTCTTGTGTTCTATTTTCACTTTATTGCTGTTTGAGTACTGCATAACTATTTTGCACATTACCACTAAGTTAAGCCTGACTGCTTTGTGTCAAGCTACCAGCTTAAGCACTGACTTTTGCGGCTCACCTTGACAAAGATTGGGGTTATCACTTGAGGTGGGTTCTCACCCCCCTTAACTAATAGCCCAATTTCTTACTGTTGTGGTTTTTACTTTTCATTTATATGACAAGCATGCACTGCAAAGATATTTTCGATAAATTAGATATTATTAAAAATGTTATGAATGCACTTCCTTTGCTGGATATTTATACTTCAGTTACTTTGCATTGTACCGCACCTAGACTCACCACACACCCTCTCTTACGTTAAGCCTTGAGCTGCTCACCCACATTTACTTAGAGTCAAAAATACTTACTTGACACACCATTCTGTTGTTGACTAGTTTTTTTATCGCTGATGACAGGAAGACCTTAACGTTCACCATTCTGAAGAGCTCAGTGGCCCGTCTAACTGCATGTTCTAGAGAACCCGTCCTGACACCTGCACAAGCAGAGAGGTGGAGAGCACTGCGGTTGGACTCGCCAGTGAGAATGCAGAAGAATATGCTAATCTTACCCACTGTGACCTGTGGCTGGAGCCTGGAGATTCTCTTAAGGAGCTATATAAACTGAAGGAATTCCCGAGGGGTATTTCATCGTTACTCTAAATTTAAACGTTGATATTATGGAAAACATGCAAGTTATAAAACATGGTAACACCCAGGGCTTTAGTAGGGTGGGTCTTGCCAGTGCTCATGTCCTTAACTTTACAGGCAAAAACACTGACTGATTCTTCAAGATGGATTGTAAGACGCTGTCATCAAACGACAAACCGGTATATTCTGCCATGATTGAGAACGAAAAAGAAACGCAATACAGTGAGCTAAAAAAATCTAACTTCCTTTGAAGAGATTCACAGAAAATAGCGTCTTACAATCCATCTTAGCTGACAACCCTAGCATATTAGACACTGTACAAGACACAACACCTAGTACTCAAGATGACTGGCAAACTCTCTTGAATCTTAAAAGAAACCATTCACGCACGTTTATTCATGGTGCAATAATGACGGAATATCTTCGGGGCAATTGTGCCCCCACAGGGCTCTTGGTAACTAATGCACCTCGATTGTTTCTTACAGACAACATTTTTATGAAAGACTGGTCACTGATCGCGTGGCGGTGTACACGCGATTGGTTAATACTGATTATAAGTACAGCCAAAAGAATGGCAGACGCTATTCTTATAGAGATCCAAATACTAGAAGGCCAAATTAAGACTTCCATCACTAATACTGTCTATAAGAAAAACATGGATGAGACTAATAAATCCAACAAAGAATATAAAGATTCAATTCTCTTAACAAAAATAGATAAATTTAAGAAAGATCTAGCTCGGTTTTCACTTGAGAAAGTGTATCCTTATAAGAAAGAAGGTTATGTAGCTCCTGAATTTAACAGAAAAGGCAAACGGACTGGGTCAAATTACTCTTCTTCGGGCTCAGAAATCTATTCAAGTGACTCAGAATCTTCTTTACCTGTTGTCTCACAGAACTGATGTCTCACAGAATCGAGGAATGTCAAGAAACTCCAGGACTAATCGCAGATGAGGAAGGCAAGGACCTTTCCAACCATAAGGCCCGTGGTGGCCACCGACCCCATGGATTTATCCCTTTCCTCAATATGCACACCCTATGTCACAGTATCCACCCCAACCTCAGTTTTTTGACAACCAGACATTTTTAGGACAAAGTCGAGGCAGAAACAGAGGCAGAAGGAGAGGACAACAGCAGGTACATTGGGAACAAGATCCACCTCCTCCGAATACCAGGAGCCGGACAGGGCAACAACAACCCAGCACCAGTGCAAATCTAGTGACTTAGTGGTAAATCTTAGCACAAGGTCCTTGAGTCAAGATGAATGTTCAGTTCTTGATCGAGGGCTAGGCTTGGTACCCACGAACACAGGAGACCCCTTCCTCATTAGATGTCAACTGGCACGTTTTTTTAGGAAAATTCGATTACAATTTTTCTTTAAAAATAAAGATGCAAATTCGACAGATTTATTATCTGTGAATACAGGTTTGAAACAACCTTCTAATTTCAATCCGCCTCACCATCAGATACCTGATCAGGTTTTGACGTTTGAGAAAGCTGTCTTGGAAGACATAACAAATCTTTGTACTACTCAGCCAAAGCACTATCACAATTTACCTTTGAGAGAGAAGAAAGCTCTCGCAGTGCTAGCCAATGATATTAATATCATAATCAAACCTGCGGACAAGGGTGGAGTGATTGTAATTCAAGACACAGTGGTTTATCAAGAAGAATGCCTACGCCAATTGAACAATACGAGTGGCTACCAGGTACTCCCTAGTGATCCTACACCTAGGCTGACTACTGAAATTCAACTTCTAGTAGAGGAAGCGAAAGCAGAAGGGTGGATTACATCTAATGAGGCTGACTTTTTTTGTGTTTGAAAGCTTTATTAAAAAGTTGATGACAAAAGAGAGATATCAGCATAAATTACAATACAGAAACCATTGAGAAACTTAACATTGCTAATATCAGTATTAGAAACCACAAAGCATTTTTTAAGAGAATTTTTAACATTGAGGGAGGTAATGGGAGGGAAGGATAAGGGAGGAAGGGAGGGGGAGAGGGAAAGGAAAATATAAAGATAATAAAATAGATCATACCATATCTAAAAATTACGACACATATTCAAATTGTAAAAGTCGTAGAAAGTCAGCGATGCGAAGTTACCATCATAAAACAAGCAGTAATATTAAACAAAACTTATAGTGAATAGCAAAAGGAGAGAGTTCGAGACGTTCAAGGAGGTTTAAAATTGTCTGCACTGAGACATATAGGTTTCTTTAGGGCCAAGCAGTCCAAATACGTGGTGAGAGGCAACCAGAAAAAATCAACATTACGAGCGGGTTTACAAGTGGAGGCAAAGGAAACGTCCAATCTGTGAAAGTGGCATTATGAATTCCACCAGCCTTGTAAGGAGATGGAAGCTAGAGATTTCCAGTTGGAAGAAATATGTTGGAAGGCAAGCGCAAGCGTGAGGTCAAAGAGGCCGTGTAGATGAGCAGGGAGATTCAAGGAGTCAGAAAGGCTACCCAAAAAGAGAAATGAGTGTATAAAAGAGGAAGGAAGAGGGAAGATACGGGAGAGGCATGACCACACTTTCCCCCAAAAGGTAGAGACAACAGGGCATAGAAAAAACATGTGGAAAAGGTCAGCATCAGAAGAAGAACAAGTCCAGCATTTAGAATCGGAGGAGGGAGAAAAGCGGGATAAAGAAAGAGGAGAAAGGTAAAGCCTGTGATACAGATAAAATAAGGATTGAGTAAGAGAAGCAGAGCGGGAAATTTTTAAAGATCTGGACCACAACTTATCCCACAGAGCAATCGGCCAGGTACAACAAAAATCCGATTCCCAAGAAAGCTCCACTTTAGATTTGACACGATTAGGATTAGGAGATACAAAAGATTTATAGATGAGAGATGCTTTAGGGAGTGTAGCAAGAATATTAAGAAGAGAAGGAGGAGGTGACGATGATGATGAGGAGGGAAGAGAATAATAACGATCAAGGATAATTGCCATGAGGGTTGTGAATTTCCGCAGAAAGGAACGTGGGCACCGAAATAAAAGTTGAAATTGGGGAAAAGAGCAAGGGGATACACCGTCAAAGAGTTGGTTGGCCCACATTATGCCCTTTACCCTCCATGCTTTCCAAAAAATAGGTCTATTTCTAAAAAGGATAAGAGAGTTATACCAAATAGTAGAATTTAAGAAGGATGTACGTGTGACCTCAGAGGGGAGAACCAAAGGACTTAAAAGAGAAGAGGTATGTTTAAATAGGGGGCAAAGAGAAAAAGGATTCCTGGAAGAGAATCGCATCACCTCGGCAAAGGAGAAGGGCAATAGTAAAGATTGCTCAATAAGGAGCCAGAGGGGCGTGAAAGGAGAGAGAGTTGATGAGATCCATCTCGAGGCCTGACGTAGAGAAAAGGATCTATGATAAAGACGGAAATCAGGAAAGTTAACCCCACCATTGGATTTAGGCTTACGGAGGGAGGCAATGGAAATTCTGGATTTCTTACCTTTCCAGAGAAAACGAGAAAGAAGAGAATCAATTTTTTTAAAGTAAGATGCAGGGATGTGAACCGGTAGCATAGAGAGGGTGTAAATTAAAATAGGGGCGATCATCATTTTGATTGAATCCAAACGACCCCACCAGGAGAGATAGAGGGGATTCCAGGCTGAGAGCGACTGATCAATCCTGGAAATAACTGCCGACAGATTCAATTTAACCGAGGATGAGATGGAATTGGAAAACAGGATACCAAGGTACTTAATCTTGGAGCTACTCCAGGCAAAACCAGTAGCAGAGAAAAGATGGGGAAGACAGGATGAGGTGAGAGGAAGAATCTCGGTTTTGTCCGAGTTGATCTTATAACCAGAAACCAAAGAAAAGGAATGAAACTCGGATAATAAGGGGGGGACGGAGGATTCAGGGTCAGAAATAAATAGTAAGATGTCATCCGCATAGGCAGAAAGTTTCAATTGATTAGAGCCATATGGGAAACCAGAAATGGAAGTGTTATTGCGAATGGAGGATAAGAAGGGTTCGAGAGATAAAACAAAAAGGAGTGGGGAAAGAGGGCAACCTTGGCGAACGCCTCTCTGAAGATTAAAAGATGGAGAGAGTTGTCCATTCACAAGTACCGAGGCCTTGGGGGCAGAATATAGGAGAGAGACAAGGGATATAAATTTGGGACCAAAACCATGCCACCGCAATGAGGCGAACAAAAAAGACCAGTCAACTCTGTCAAAGGCCTTCTCTGCGTCAACAGAGATAGCAGCAAGAGGGGTTGAAAGTGAGGGAGCTTTATTTAGAACGTTAAGAAGAAGGCGAGAGTTGTCCGAGGTAAGCCTGCCCTTAACGAATCCGCATTGTTCTTTGCCAATGAGGTGAGGCATAAGGGGGTCTAGGCGCATTGCAAGTAATTTGGCAAAGATTTTGTAGTCTACATTGACTAACGAAATCGGTCGGTAGTTTTTGCAAAACTGGTGGTCGCGACCTTCTTTGGGGATCAAACAGATGGAGGCATCTTGAAAAGTGCCTTCAGCCTTGCCAGAAGAGGAAAATGATTGAAAGAGGGCTAAAAGTTTAGGTAGTAGGATGTCGGAGAAATGCAAATAAAATTCCACAGGAAAACCGTCAGGGCCAGGGGTCTTCCCTTTAGTAAGGGCTGACAAGGCTGCAGAGAGTTCCTGAAGAGAGAGATCGAGATCAAGATCCGGAAAATTCAGGTGAGAGTTAGACGGTACAGGGAGCTTCTCAAAATAACTCTGAATAAGGGAAGGAGTGGGAGGACACTCTGGGGTATAGAGATTCTGATAGAACAATTGAAATTGCTCAAGGATTTCTTTGTCTTTGTGGAGAAGGGTGCCAGCAGAAGAATATATTGAGTCTATAAGAATGCGCTCCTTACGGGACTTGAGATAATTGGCCAAGAGCTTACCAGATTTATTGCGACCTCCGTAATACCGTGCACTACTGCGAAGAAGAATCGAAGAAGCGTTGTCTGTAGTTAATTTGTTGAACTCTAACTTAGCTCGCAGGAGATCCGGTGACATAAATTTATCAGAAGAAGTGTAAAACTGGTGCTCTAGAGTTTTAATATGAGCCAGGGAGGATTTCCGCTTTTGAATAAACCGTTTCTTCTTCCGAGAGACAAAGTCAATAATGAAACCCCTCGCGGAGGCTTTAAAGGAGTCCCACAGAGTGTGAAAAGAAATACTAGGGTCTGAGTTGAGAGAGAAGAAGTCCTCAACGAAAGAGCGAAAAGAAGAAGAAAAATTGGGATCAGTGAGGAGTGTACTGTTGAAGCGCCAACGGGAAGGTTTAGGCTGTGGTGGGAGTAGGTCAAAATCTGTCACGATGGGAGCGTGATCCGAAATGACAATAGGTTCAATGGAAGAAGACAGGACGTTCTGAGATAAAGAATTAGAGAGGAAAATATAGTCAAGACGAGAGAAGGATGAGTGAGGAGGAGAGAAAAAGGAATAGTCCAGCGTGTCAGGGTGTGAAAGGCGCCAAGAGTCAATAAGATGTGATTGTGAAATAGTATTAAGAAATTGTTTGTGGGGTTTATGTGGTGTGAAGCGGACTGTGGATTTGCGGTCGAGGAACGGGTCAACAATCTGGTTGCAGTCACCACCAAAAACAAATGATACATCCTTATATTGAACACATTTCTCTGTAATCAAAGGCCAAAAAGAACAATCTGCTTGTACGGGTCCATAGACATTAAAGACAGTCAAAGGAATCGAATTTATCAATAATTTAGCCAGTACCCAACGGCCTTCAGAGTCCGTCTCCTGGGACACAACCGTACATTTAAGCCTCTTGTGACAAAGGATAGCAACTCCATTCTTTTTGTTGTCAGAGGGCGAAAATAAGACTGTACCCACCCAACTTCTTTTTAACTTCAGGGATTCAACATCATTAAGGTGAGTTTCTTGCAAGAGAGCAATATCTGGGTTGTAGGAGGCCAAATGGGACAAAACTCTCTGCCGCTTAATGGGGTTAATAAAACCTTTTACATTCCATGTAATAACTTTGAATTAACAAATAACATAGAATCAAGTAGGACAGAAGAAGTAAAGAAGAAGAGGCATACGCAAAAGACAAGTCGAAAAGGAGAAAACTTTGAGAAATATCGATGGAAAAGGTTGAGAAGAGAGGAAAAGAGGTGAATGGAAACAAAGGAAAAACGGAATTGATCAACCCGTACAGGGAAGAGAAAAGGATAAAGGAAACGGGAAAGGAAAATAAGTACAAGGAGAGACAGCACATATCCCAAGGGGACGACTGAGGAGAACATACCTGAGGGGAATACGAAATAGGACAACGGGGAAATGGCGACACTCAACGAGACAGATCCCCCAAGACGGGAGACCAGGCTGGACCGCACCGGAACATAGAACATAACCGAAGAGCCAGGTTGAGGGGAGGTCGGTCCATCTAGATAAATGAATAAAGAAAAAGTAACATTTGAGAACATGAAAACATACTATGACGAACCAAGGATGAAAATGCAAATGTTGAAGGACAAAAACTGGACACAATTCTTATATAGAGGTATGAGGGAGTTTGAAGTTAGAAACATGTGAGTAAGAAAACCATATTTATAATCTAATACGTAGAATTAATAAACAGAGACAGAGGCAGGGACAGAAATGAATGACCTGTAAGGGAAGCAAAAGTTAGACATATCAAGTAATCAAAAAGTGTAAAACAATTAAACAATCAGCCACAAGAAGATGAGGAGGTCTCCATAGCAGAATTAGAACGGGTGTGAATGAAATTTTTGAGTTCAGCAGGATCCTGAAAGGTCCAAGTCTGATTCTGTAGCGTAACTTTGAAAGTGCACGGGTGAAATAAACCAAATCTAGCACCAAGGGACCTCAGCGGAGCACGTAGGGACAAAAATTCCTTCCGACGAGAGGCAGTAGCATTTGAAACATCTTGGGAAAGATATACTCTCTGACCCAACCAGGAGATCTGACGCTTGGCTCTGGACGCTGAAAGGACAGAGAGAAGATCTGTGAATTTCAGAAAAAGGATAATGACTCCCCTTGGCCTGGTTGACGTGGATGAACGAGGACCAAGTCTATGCGCTCTCTGAATATTGAGGGAGGTGGTGGATGGCATGTCCAGAAGCTTCGGGAGAAAGGAGGAGAAAAAGAGCACAGGGTCGTCCCATTCTAAAGCTTCCGGCAAACCATAAATACGGAGGTTGTTCCTCCTGTTCCTATTTTCCAACTCCTCCATGTGTTGCTGAAGCGCCAGGACAGATTTTTCTAATGAGGAAATTCTCAGGGAGGTAGAATGAAGGTCCGAAACCTGTTGCTCCACAACTGTAACTCTGTTGTCGATAGATGACCATTTCTCCTCAAGAAACTGCATCTTACTATTGGTCTCCTCAACAAAAGGCCGAAGAGCACGAATTTCCTCAAAGAGCATCTCCATGGAAATGGGGGATGATGGCTTCTCTGACGAAGACGCATCTTGTTTAAGGCGCTTAGAAGATGAAGCTGATGGGGGAGAGGATTTGCTTGAAGGAGACTGTGTTGAGGAGGAGCGGGGGAGGGTTACTCCCGCCATTGGTGCTACCTTGGTAGGAGAGTCCGTCGGTATATGAGGTGAAGAGGTTACCACAGGAGAGTTCCTCGAAGGGGTAAAGACGAACTTTGGATTACGTAGCTTGCCCATAGAAGCCAGCCAGAAGTGACAAGCAGCAAACAAGAGGCGACTGTGAGGAAAAGCCAAAAAGTGAAGGGGTTCAGTCGCTTAGAAGTGGAGCAGTAATCCTAGGAGAGCTTGTGGAGTAAATAAAGAAGTGTTCCAGAGTAAGCAAAGACAAGCCAGTGCCAAACTAAGCAAAAATGAAGAGTGGAGGGTCAGTAACCAACCAGGTCATGGACGTCCCCCGTCAGAAGCAGTGATGAGCGCAATCAAAAAGGGCGACAGGAACATAGCAAAGAAAAAGTCATTAATCAGAAACTACCTCATTCCATCCACGTGGGGCAGCCCAGGTTAGGAGACATCCAAGTGGCATGGCAGCGCCCAGAAAGGATGACACAGCAATCAGGAGGCGTAGAATCCCACAAAAAGAGCAATGTGGGGCAAAGGCATCCAAGCCGGCAGAAAGACGAGCATCGCGCCACAGACAAAATGGCGGCCGCTCTCTGAGGAGAGAACGAATGTGGTGAGAAAAGGGGCACCCCGGCCCTAAAAATGTGTCAAAAAGCGCTCACCAGAAGCGCGCCGCATTCCGACACAAGAATCCAGTGGCTGTGGCGGAAAAATGCTCTCCGGAGGGGAAACGGGATGACTGACAAGCTCCGGTGCGTCGGAGGTCCCGCGTCAGGCGGCCATCTTGGTTGGCGTCGTGGCCACGCCCCCGAGGCTGACTTTTTAATAACAAAATATCCAGTCATGCCACATTTTTACACCTTGCCTAAAATTCATAAGGCACAAAGACCCCCACCAGGCCGCCTCATTATATCAGGGATTGGTTCATTGCTAGAACCTCTGTCTACGTTTGTAGACATCTTTTTGAAACCACTAGTGAGAACAATGCTGACTTATTTGCAAGACACTAAAGATGTCTTAAGAATGCTGTCAGATACACCTTTTGACACAACCCTAGATCTCCTTGTGTCATTTGACATAGAGTCACTCTACACAGCGATCCCTCAAAATGAAACTCTAGATGTGACACAAGAACTTTTGGAAACTACACCTCTAGATTCAAACTTGATCACACCAATTCCATTCATTTTGGAATGTGCGAGGTTGGCTATGACTGAAAAGTTTTTTAGATTCGAGGACAAGATATATCTTCAAGTATCAGGTACATCTATGGGCAGTATTTTTGCTCCGTCGTTAGCCAATCTATATCCATGTTTTTGAACAAAACCATGTATTAACTTTTGACAATCCATTCCGAGATCGAATAATGGTGTGGAAACGCTATATAGATGACATATTTGTCATTTTCAGAGGTCCCGTGCCTGAAGTCACTGAATTTCATGAATGGCTAACCCATCAAAACCCTTTTCTTAAATTCACGATAGAGTTTAGCAAAGACAAGTTGCCTTTTTTGGATATTTGTATATATCCTTCACAAGGATTTCTAGGCAGCGGACTATACAAAAAGCAAATGGCCAGAAATTCTCTTTTGACCTTTGAGAGTCATCACCCGCGAGCACTTAGAGAAAACTTGCCAGTCGGCCAGTTTCTAAGGGTGCGACGTAATTGTTCAGAAACTAGTACTTTTCAACAGCATGCTAAGAACCTCTCTGTACAACTCATAGAGCGTCAGTATCCCCCTCATTTAGTGAGAAAGGCATGGAAGAGAGCTCTAAACAACAATCGTGAAGCTCTTCTTGAACCACCAGTTAGGAAACCTCCACTGACTAGACTCACTTTTGTACATACTTTCTGCACACTCACAAACAAGGTGCAAAAAAGTATACGTAAACATTGGCGTATCCTTAATATTGTGTCAGACACTCTATCGGTCCCACTCTTCTCATACAAGAGAGGAACAAATCTACGTGACAGTTTTATGCATACTAGACCCAAGTCTTCTACATCGACAAGAACAAATACACTGTGGGATTTACCTAGGGTACAAGGACATTTCCCTTGTGGGTCGTGCACAGCATGCCCACAAACTCAACCTACTAAACAAATAGATGTAGAGACAGGATACCCATGGATACTTAAGAAACATACTAACTGTAATTCTGAGAAAGTGATCTATTTGATCACGTGTCCATGCTCATTGAGATAAGTAGGTATGACGAAACATAAAGTTAAGCTACGTATCAATGAGCATAAAAGTACCATTTGATGCAGGAAACAGGCAACGAAGCTCACACAGCACTTCTTGACACATCAACATACAGCAGACGAACTGAAGTGGACAGTGTTAGAGCAACCTTTTATTCCAACACATGTCAGCGACATCACGCGTTTCCTGTTTAAAAGGGAACAACAATGGATTTTCAAGCTTCAGAGTGATACACATGGTTTGAACGATGATATTCCGTGGACCAGTCTTTGAACTGGTGTGAAAAACATTCACATGTATTTATTAATATCACTACCAGTACCAGAGCTCTTTGCTTTATTCCATCAGGCTATGCATCTCCAGGGGTAGAGACAATCTATCTACTATCAAGTTTATTGACATAATTCCCTCGTATATAGCTCTTCCCCTTCTTTTTTAACGGCTTTTCCGCTCTTTGAATAGCTGTGTATAGCCCAGCGGTTTGTTATCATAATTATTATGAATATAAAGAGGGCTAATGTTTTCAACTGTGGTTTATGCGAGGTAACTTGTCATTATTACTTTTACAATTCTCATGTTTGCACCATGAAGATGCTGCGTTTTACTGCATTTTATTGTGGTTACAATATGCGTTGGCACCTCATTACTTTCTACGATGTATTTTTTGAGGCTGCCAACATATGATTACATCCAACTCTAGTGAATTGCCGCTATTACTACCATGAAAGCAATAGCGGTAAACGCAACTGACTGTTAGTTTACGGGATTATGTCTATTGACTACAATCCCCATGTTGCCTTGCTGACGCATTGCAATGACGTCGCGTTATTCTCCGCGTATTTAAACGGGGAATCATTACGCGCCGGCACCTTCCCATCCAGCTCATTCCAGCCGGAGGTACCGACGGATAGGTCAGTATATATTACCCTGTCATTCAGAGCCATGTAGTTTTTGCAGAGTACGAGAGCTAAGTGTGTGTTCTTGTAGTTTTGTGGTCTGTCTTGGAAGTTTTCGCTCTGACTTCACTATAGCTTACTGGTATATAGGAGTATGCGCGAGGGCTTCCCAATGTATTCCGCTTGAATAACCATCAGAGTTTCTCTTAATAATTGCTACTGAGGCAATTTATAAATGCCTTAATAAGAGTCATTGTGCAACTTCTTTAGGCATTTGTTTACCATCGACATCAGTTGTTGAGATAACAGTGGTGGCTCAATTAAATAGATGTGTATACGTCTTTACTCTGACGACGATATGTAACACTGAATTATGTCATGTAGTACTTTCAGCACGACCAAATGCCACGGTTGTCTATTCCTAGCATTGACAACTAATAGAATCTTACATAGACTGAACTCAGTTCATGTGCAGAGAAATATGACATTGTCGTTTTTCTCCTTCTTTTCGAGTTTCTTTTTATTTATTTTACAGACAAATCAATCAGAGTATATACTGATTACAGCCTTGTTATTGAGATGAAGATATGCGCATTATAGTTTTTGTGTATAATGCAATAACATATTGAGCAGCAATATGTTATATCAATTTGTTTTTATACAGAGCGGGGCCTCATTGATCTGAGCGGATGCCAGTTGAGGTGAGGCGGGATCCCGTACTGTTACGGGTAAGCTTATTCAAATTTTCATTGATCATTGGTATAATGTATTAAACTATCCCTTATGGTAATATAATAGTTGGTTAATCGTCTTTAGAAAAGAGTCGCTAGAGCATCAACAGAGATTTATTTTTGATGTGAAAGCTGTTTGTGAACATTATTATTGTAATAATTTTGATCATTATTTTTCTAGGCTTGAAAACAATTCCAAAACTATTTTGGAGTCTATGAAAACCACAATTCAAGTAGGTTTTTGTTTATTATTTTCACTGGTGTGTTTTACTTTTGCTCACACATTGGATACAGCAGTAGCATAAATTCATCTTTGGTCCTGACGAAAGCCTGATTGTCATTCAATCAAAGGGCTGAAACATGTAGACCTGTCACTTGGACTTTAGCAGTTATTCTGTCAAAATGCTTCTACACCTGTTTTTTAATCTCATCACCTACCCAGCTATTAATAAAATTTTGGATCTGGATAGTTAGATGATCTTAAAATTTGCACTCACTACACGGTTTATTTGCACTGCTTTCATTAAGACCTCCACTTAAAAACAGGAGAGCTCCATCATGGGGTTTTACGATAAGATTTGAATACGAGTAACAACTCCATCGACGCTCCTAAGAGAAGGACTGCTTATTTCAAATGCAGCTCTTTCTTTAAAGGGTTTGAGAAAACTGAATGAATCCCAAATGATGATGATTGCTACTCCAGGTGGCTGATGGGATTCAAATTACAAATGATGATGTTCACTTGCTTTCCTTCATTACATTTGCCTTAATATTCTTACTAATTGGGATAGTACTCGTGGTTTATGACCCTAGGTTTCTTTGTTGTTATTCAATGCATCAGCGTTGCCACGAGACCACCCTGAGTGTGACCGTCTTTTTATAATTCAACCTGTTCTTGATCAAATTGTATATCGATTTTCAGAGATCTATACTCCAGAGAAATAAATAGGTATTGATGAGTCTTTGGTCCTGTTCAAGGGTTGTTTGGTTTTTAGACAGTACATTCCTAGCAAGAGGGCACGTTAAGGAATTAAGCTGTATATGTTGTCTGAGAGTAGGACAGGATATGTCTATGATTTCCGGGTGTACACTGGTAGGGATTCCACTATTGACCCCCCTGGTTGTCCATCCACTTTTGGAGTTTCAGAGAAAATTGTGTGGGATCTTGCTAGAGGACTGTTTAACAGAGACCACCATTTGTACCTTGATAACTTCTACACTGCTGTTCAATTGTTTAAGGAATTGTTCAAAGTGGACACTTTTGCTTGTGGCACAATCTGCTCTAACCTTAAAGGTTATCCAAAAGAGCTTGTTTGCAAAAAGCGTCAGAGGGGACAGTGCAGTTCCTTGCGTAGTGATGAACTACAAGCTGTAAAATTTGTGGACAGGAGGGATGTGTACATGCTGACTACCATCCATGATGAGAGTACTTCACCTATGGCTGTTTGGGGTCAGATTGCTGAAGTGCGCACACCTGTGTGCATTTTAGACTACAATAAGCACATGGGTGGTGTTGATAGAGTAGATCAGAGCTTGGAACCTTACACTGAAATTCATAAGGCTCACATTTGGTTTAAGAAGTTGTCCATCCATCTCTTCAATTTAGCAACTTTCAATGCTTTTGTTGTGTACAAGGAGTGTTCTCCTGCGTCAAAGTTTACTTTTGTTCAGTTTCAAGAGTCTGTGATAGGCAGCCTTGTTGTTGTGGAACAGGCAAGTTTTCCTAGAGCTGGAGTGGTGGAGGATGTGGCTAGATTGAAAGATCGCCACTTCCCTGATTAAATTCTTCCCACGCCCCAAAAAAACAATCCTTGTAAGAGATGTAGAGTCTGCTTGCCAAGAGGTGCGCGGAAGGCGAGTCGTATGCACTGTGCCAATTGTCCTTCTAATGCTGGGCTGTGTGTACCCACATGTTTCAGATTGTATCACACTCAAAAGAGTTTTTGGGAGCAACCGCGAGTCTAATAGTGTACTGCCTGGTCTGTATGGTTTCATATAGTTCCGTTTAACATTTGGCAATAGAATGATGTCTTTAGTTACTGCTGTTATTTTTGTAGTTATAGTTTTGTATTTAGTTGCAATTGGTTTGTGTTTTATTTCTTGTTTAAAAAATATTTATGACGGTGTGCGTGGACTGGCGCTTGGCTGGCGGTGTGCGTGGATTAGCGCTTGGCTGGTGGTGTGTGTGGATTGGGGCTTGGCTGGCGGTGTGGTGGACTGGCACTTGGCTGGCATTGTGCATGGATTGGCGCTTGGCTGGCAGTGTGCATGGACTGACGCATGTCTGGTGGTGTGCGTGAACTGGTGCTTGGCTCGTGGTGAGTGGACTGTCGCTTGGCTGGCGGTGTGCGTGGATTGGCCTTTGGCTGGCGGTGTGTGTGGACTGGCGCTTGGCTGGCAGTGTGCGTGGACTGACACTTGGCAGGCGGTGTGCGTGGACTGGCGCTTGGCTGGCGATGTGCGTGGACTGGCGCTTGGCTGGCAGTGTGCGTGGACGGGCGCTTGGCTGGCAGTGTGTGAGTAGTGACTTGCTGCTGGTCACTATACACACTGCTAGCTAAACGCCACTCCATGCAATCCATGAGCTGGTGTGGTTGCTGTGTCAGGAATGTAAGTGTGTGAAAGTGATGGGCCCTTGAATGGCGCTGTCTGCTGGTGTGAGTGTTGTAATGTGCTGGGCCTGCAGCTGGTGGTGTGAATGGTTTTGTATGTGTCACACGTATGAAAGGTGTATAAATGGCCTGTAAAGCAGTTGGTACCTTGTCGTGGCTTTACAGCTCACGAGCTGTGAGTCAATGGTTCAGTTTCTTGTCCTTTCAATTATTAACAGTGCATTTAATTTTTGTGAAATCTCAATACAACTGTATATACTGAACCATCACTCACCCTCGTGCCAAATCCAACCAGTATGTCTGCCTGCTTGAAGAATAGGTGGTTGTGCAGAAATATTTGTCTTTTCTGTCTTTCTCAAGCAGGGTGTACCTTGTCCCTTCTTGTGAATGTTGTAATGTGTTAGTTTCGTGCCTGGTGGTGTGAATGGTCTTGTGTGTCTCACGTATGGAAGGTGTGTGAATGGCCTGTAAAGCGGTTGGGGCCTTGACGTGGCTTTACAGCTCACAAGCTGCGAGTCACTGGTTCAGTTTGTTGTCCTTTAAATTATAGACAGTGCATTTCATTTTTGTGAAATCTCTTCTTAATAAAATTTTATATACTGAACCATCACTCGCCCTCGTGCCAAATCAAACCAGTATGTGTGTGTACTTGAGGAATAGATGACTGTTCAGTAATCTTTGTCTTTTTAGTCTCTCTGCCAAGTTGTACATTCCATCTAAGAATAACCTATCAACTGTAGATATGTTCGTAAACGAAACACCCATGGGAGTACATGGTGATGTCTCTTATGGATGCCAACAAGTTATCTTAACCACAATGTCCTGCAAACCTCAAAATGTGTCTGTCACATTTTCCTTGCATTATTGTGCCAAAATGTTCACGCTGCAGAAAGAAACAACAAATTTCCTACCCCCGCCTTTCTCCAAGTACTCCAATAGAAACGGTACCTCACTCGTGTGGGAGGCCCAAGTACCCAAGACAGGCAAGGGCCCAATACGTATTGAGGCGACATCAAAATTGCCTATCACAAAACAACCTGGGTTTGCAACGGGGGTCACCTGGGCTTTTGGCCGGTGCTCGGCGGCCAGCTAGGAAAACCTACCAAATCCACACATTTCTGAAAACTAGAAACCTGGGTCATTCCAGGGAGGTATGGGCTTGTGCGGATCCCCCAATGTTTTCTTACCCAGAATCCCCTGCAAACCACAAATTAAGAAGAAAAAAATCACTTTTTCCACACATTTTTGTGTGGGAAAGTTGTGGCATTACCGGGCTGACACAAATTTCCTACCACCCAGCGTTCCCCCAGGTCTCCCGATACAAATGGTGCTTCACTCGTTTGGGAGGCCCAAGTACCCGCGACAGGCAGTTTTTTAAGGTTTGAAATGGATTCTGGGTAACACAACTCACCCCATCCTGGATTCCCCTGGGTGTCTAGTTTTCAAAAATGCATAGGTTTGCTAGTTTTCCCTAGGTGCCGGCAGAGCTAGGGTTAAAAAACTACAGCTAGGCACTTTGCAAAAAAAGGGTAATTTTTCACTGTGAAAATGTGGTGTGTCCACCTTGCGTTTTGGGCCGTTTCCTTTCGCGGGCACTAGGCCTACCCACACGAGTGAGGTACCATTTTTCTCAGAAGACTTTGGGGAACGCGGGGTGCATGTAATTTTGTGGATCCACTCAGATTCCAGAACTTTCCTCCACAGAAGTGTGAGGCAAATTTTTTTTTTGACAATTTGTTAGGTTTGCAAGGGATTCTGGGTAACAGAACATGGTGAGAACCGTTCAAGTCACCCCATCCTGGATTTCTCTGTGCGTCTAGTTTACAAAAATGTATAGGTTTGCTAGGTTTCCCTAGGTGCTGGCAGAGCTAGGGCTCAAAAACTACAGCTAGGCCCTTTGCAAAAAAAGGGTCATTTTTCACTGTGAAAATGTGGTGTGTCCACCTTGGGTTTTGGGCCATTTCCTGTCGCGGGCACGAGGCTTACCCACACAGGTGAAGTACCATTTTTCTCGGAAGACTTTGGGGGACGCGGGGTGGGTGGAATTTTGTGGATCCACGCAGATTCCAGAACTTTCCACCACAGTCATGTGAGGAAAATGTATTTGTTTTTTAGGTGTGCAAGGGATTCTGGGTAACAGAACCTGGTGGAAGCCAGTCAAGTCACCCCATTCTGGATTCCTCCAGATGTCTAGTTTTCAAAAATGTATAGGTTTTCTATGTTTCCCTAGGTGCCGGCAGAGCTAGGGATCAAAAACTACAGCTAGGCACTTTGCAAAAAAAGAGTCATTTTTCTCTGTGAACATGTGGTGTGTCCACCTTGCGTTTCGGGCCGTTTCCTGTTGCGGGCACTAGGCCTACCCACACAAGTGAGGTACCATTTTTCTTAGAAGACTTTGGGGAACACTGGGTGGGTGGAATTGTGTGGATCCACGCAGATTCCAGAACTTTCCACCACAGAAATGAGAAGAAAATGTGTTTTATTTACAATGTTTTAGGTTTGCAAGGGATTCCTGGTCACAGAACCTGGTGAGAGCCAGTCAAGTCACCCCATCCTGCATTCCCCTGGGTGTCTAGTTTTCAAAAATGTATAGGTTTGCTAGGTTTCCTTAGATGCCGGCAGAGCTAGGGTTAAAATACTACAGCTAGGCACTTTGCAATAAAAGGGTTATTTTTCACTGTGAAAATGTGGTGTGTCCACCTTGCGTTTTGAGCCGTTTCCTGTCGCGGGCACTAGGCCTACCAACGCAAGTCAGGTACCATTTTTCTCGGAAGACTTTGGGGAACACAGGGTGGGTGGAAGTTTGTGGATCCACGCATATTCCAGAACTTCCCACCACAGAAATGTGAGGAAAATTTGTTTTTTTGGACAATTGTTTAGGTTTGCAAGGGATTCTGGGTAACAGAACCTGGTGAGAGCCACTCAAGTCATCCTATCCTGGATTTCCCTGTGTGTCTAGTTTTCAAAAATGTATAGGTTTGCTAGGTTTCCCTAGGTGCAGGCAGAGCTAGGGTTCAAAAACTACAGCTAGGCACTTTGCATTTTTCATTGTGAAAATGTGGTGTGTCCATGTTGCGTTTTGAGCCGTTTCCTGACGTGGGCACAAGGCCTATCCACACAAGTGAGGTAGCATTTTTATTGGGAGACTTAAGGTGACACAGAATTGTAGAGCAGCTGTTATTACCTATTGACTTATGGTGCATTTCTGCCTTCCAAATGAAAGACAATGTGCAAAAAAGAAGTCATTTTGAAAAATGACCTATAATTCTCATGCTAGTATGGGTACTCCCAATTTCAGAAATGTGCTTATATCTATTGTTTCTAAACTCTATATTTTGTTACCATTTCAGAAATACATTGGTGTCTTTCATACCGATTTTCCATGTATACATTTTCCCAAAATAATTGCTATATACCCGGTACATAGTAAAAAACCATTGCATAATAAAAAACCATTGCAAGACGCTGATCAGTGATTGGCTCTGGGTTCGTCGGGTTCTTGGTGAACCTACAAGTCCTATATATCCCCACAACCAGAAAGGTCCAGCAAATGTAACGGTATATTGCTTTCAATCAACTGTCATAATTAGAAGAAGTTACAGGTGAAAACGTTGACACAAATGGCTGTTTTTTCAACTCATTTTCAATTTTTCCAATGTTTAACTGTTAGTTTCTATGAAGAAACCTTGAATGATCTACACAAATGACCCCTTGCTGAATTCAGAATTGTGTCTACTTTTTCTAAAATGTATAGCTTTCCAGGATCCATTATTGCTTTCATACCTATTTCTACCATTAACTGGAAGGAGGTTGAAAGCACAAAAAATAGCAAAAATAGGCTATGTCCCAGAAAAATGGTTTTCTAACAAAATCTGCTTGTCCCTGAAAGCTGGGAAGATGTTAATTTCAGCACCACAACCCTTTTTAGGTCTCGCCTGCGAATGCAGTGCATGCGCTGCTTCGCCTCAGCGAGATCTATTGTTGTTGCTTCTGTGTCCGGGGCCTGTGGAAGCGGGGTTGGTTTCCGCCCTGTCCGCATTAGGCCCCGCCCCGTCTTCGTGTCTCCCGGTCGAGGCACTTTACTTCCTGTGCGCTTGATTCATTTTCTTTGTTGAATTCCGAGCTATCTGGAAACTCTCTTGGCAGATGAAACGCATCAATTATGGCAACTGTCCTCCCAAGACCGTCTTTTTAGGTCTCGTCTGCAAATGAGAAAGTTGTTGTTTCTGTATCCGCATATAAAGGCATTTTCACATATTGCCTTTTATAATTCTAATTGTATGTTACTACCCTACCGTAGTCAGTTAGTAGCATTTAAATCAATAATTATATATTACAAAGTCACAATATTATTAAGACATCTTAATTGTACAAATAACAATGTATTTAAGGGGCATACACTATTAAAAGCATATGTGTTTGATGCTATTTTTTTACAATGTGTTTACACACATGTTTTTTAGCTGATTCAGATAATAGTTTTTATTAAAACTAACAAACACTCTTTCACACACAATACAATTCACTTTTGCATATCCCTTTCATGTTTACCTAAAACATTTACACGTCCTTTGCAAACAGCCACACATTTCACACTATCTCTAGACATTCCAGGCCCCACATACTGTGACCTTTTATTACTCCTACAAGATAACTATCTTTTATTGCCTTGTGCTGTATTTAAACACAGAGGGGGAAACATTTAGAAACTTTCCTTTGAATGGAGTGAGTCATTCATTATTGCTAATAAAACATGTTTAGCTCTTCCCCAGCATAAAATTCTGTTTACATTTTTTATATAGGAAAACTAGTTTGCATGCACCATATTTTGTAGCTTTATTTTACGCTTTTTATGCATATCTAAACACATTTGTCTTTATTAATACTACTGCTACACAAACTTATTACCACTAACACTAAAGTATAATACACATACTTACCCCACAGATACATACAAACCTGCCATTCCCTAACACATACAGTACACAAAACAGCAAACATATCCAGCTAAATATAAACAATGCCAAATTATCTAACTCTAACTAATGTGAGACCTGTTGCATTGCAAATGCTTGTTTTGATACCATTTGCAGGGAAAAACCAGACGCTTTCATCTGGAGCCTTTTTTCCCATTTATCCCCCAAAAAAACAATTTAGCTGTATTTTGGCTAATTGCTGGGTCCCCTCCAGAGGAATCCACAAACCCTGGGTACCTTTAGAATCCCTGTGATGTTGAAAAAAAAAGGACAAAATTTGGCATGGATACCTTATGTGGTCAAAAAGTTACAGGGGCCTAAGCGCGAACTACCCCAAATAGCAAAAAAAAGGCTTAGAACAGGGGGGAAAAGGCCTAGCAGCAAAGGGGTTAACAGTGCCAGTCAGTGGGTCATAAATGTGTTCACACCACATGGTCATCCACTCCTTGACGACTCTGTAGAGCCAACAGAATAAAGGCCACATATGTGACAACTGTAATTAGCATTTTATGTGAAAGCATGATGGGTGTATACACAGCTGTTGAAGTACCAAATAAACAAAAAACGCTGTTTATAGGTGAGGGCAGAGGGAGGGTCGGAGAGAGAAATAAAAGAGAGAGGGCATGGTAAAGGTGAGGTGACACAAGGAAGTACCTGCGAAAGGACAGTGTGAAAAGACAGATGAAGAGAAAGGAGATCATGTTTGAGATGGAGGATTTCAGATTGATTTGGGAAAGATCACAGTTGGGGACTACTGTTAACTGTGGACAAGGAGCAACATGTACGAAGATTTCTTCAGGTCCCAAGTGGTCCCATTTGTAGAATTGAGTTGTTTGCGACTGTTAAAATGCTTCTTTTTATGTACAAAAGCCAAATAGTGAATTGGTAACATGTTACTGAATCACAATTTGGATTTGCAATTCAGTATTTGAAAGAGGCGTTTTTAGGGCGTCCCTCCAAATACCAGTTTGCATTAGTACGTATTAATGGTTTATGACCGAATTCGAGATGCAAAACATTAATATTTTACTGACACCTCAAAGAAGGTGATAACCCATTTTCAAATGGGATGGTGTCCTCAAAGGACCCTTCTCCCTTTGAGAACATAAAAAATATAGACCACTACCTCCTCTTAACAATGAAACTTTGAAGTTTCATTTAGGACATTGGTAGATGGAAAATACCATAGTTGATATTGCATATTCACTATTGACCCCTAAAGGGGTCATACTAAAATATTAAGTAAGTTTAATGGCTTGGTCAAGGTTAAAGAGCAACAAAATGCATGCTAAAATCATTGTTTCATAAATAATATTGATCCTCTGTAAATGCACTTTTTAATGTTAATATAACATGTATACTGTGAGCAGTAATCATTGTCATCATTGTGCAGAACCAATAAAAAGAAGCCCGTACTTGTAACCGGCAGCCAAGGGGTCAGGACTCAATGCCCCAGATAGCATTGCGCTAATTGCAGCTCAGCTCACACCGTTCTCAGTGGCGCCAGGAGGCGCGAGGATAAAG
The DNA here is from genome assembly GCF_964204655.1 of Triturus cristatus. Classification (NCBI taxonomy): domain Eukaryota; kingdom Metazoa; phylum Chordata; class Amphibia; order Caudata; family Salamandridae; genus Triturus; species Triturus cristatus. The sequence continues at coordinate 391,965,044 of NC_140591.1, read as the reverse complement.
TGTGAAGCAGGATCCCGCAGCGCGGGAAGCCTGTACTTGTAACCGGCAGCCAGGAGGTCAGGACTCAATGCCACTGATAACATTGTGCTAATTGCAGCACAGCTCACACCGTCACCAGCGGTGCCAGGATGTGCGAGGATAAAGCATGAAGCAGGATCCCACAGAGAGGGAAGCCCGTACTTGTAACCGGCAGCCAGGGGGTCAGGACTCAATGCCCCAGATAACATTGCGCTAATTGCAGTGCAGCTCACACCGTCACCAGCGGTGCCAGGAGGCGGGAGGATAAAGTGGGGTCAGGACTCAATGCCCCAGATACCATCGTGCAAATTGCAGCGCAGCTCACACCATCGCCAGCGGCGCCAGGAGGGGCGAGGAGGCACAAGGATAAATTTTGAAGCAGGCTCCCGCAGCGCGGGCCAAGGGCAGGCCCATCCTTGCCTGTCACTGACTGGAGGTGGCCGGGCCGTGCTACACCCATTTCATCTGCTATCAGCCAGCGGTTATCCATGTATCTATCATCAGGCGCACTCGACCACTTAAAGTAAGTGATGATCAATCTATAGCCAGGGGGGGACTGAGACAGAGTCTTTGCACAGGAGTACCTAGAGTGTTGGGTAGCGATATTAAGACTCTGCAATTGCTTTGTGCCCTGTGTCAGCAGCTGTTGGGTGAAGTTCGGTTGGTCAAGCCCACTGGGTTTATCCCCGGACACATCCAAGAACACTATTGATTCTTTCCTAATAAAGGCAGTGGGAGCAATCACTAAAGAAACTGATAAAGCAAAGAGGTGGCTATCACTGGGCAGGACTGGATTATCAGTGCTGACAATGGAAGGGGATCTGGCACTGGTAGCTGGAAATGTGGATTGAGAAGGAGCAGGAACTACGCTGAGTCAGATGCAGGGGGAGGATGCAGAAGAGATTTGCGACCTAAATCAGAGTCCCAGCACTAGTTTGAACAACAAGGCAGCTAGGCAGATTACGCAGAGTAGGGCCGTGTTGTCTACTAGGCGATGTATGGATCAGAGTGGCCTGCCAGCCCCATAGAGACAGCGTAAGGTGCAGCGGAAAATAGTGCCCAAGCAGCCGAAGGAAAACTCCAAAGACCCAAACCCCAGGGGTGCCATAGAACCGGGCAAGGATGCAGAAGAACTTTGGGGTCTCTCAGGGAAAAAATTGTGACATCGGTGGTTGGCCTCTTTAAGGACTTTTTAAGTGAACTATCAAACACGGTCACTGATATTAAGTTATCTTTGTCGAACATTGAGAAAGCGTTGCCCCCGGATGTTCAGTCAAGGCAGGATGCTGTACCTAATTACACTGTCCAACAAAAAATAGGTTTGAATGCCACTCCACGTACAGAGATAGGCTCTGAGTCCCAGATCCCATCAGTGGCTATGAACAATACAGGGCAGGGGGGACGAGAGGAACAGGCAGTGGGGATGCTGGGGTCTGGACAGCGGACCCAACATAGCAGGGATCTGAATATAAGAGGTATTCAGGAGGGACCCCAGCACTTGGGTCGGTGAGTAATTGGCGCCGCTCAATTGGTCCATAACACATGGAATTTGCCAGTCATAGAACTCCCTCCAGCATGCTGCCCGTACACGGTAGTTCTAGTGGGGGTACCAGGGCGGAATAGCTCACAGGATGAGCCCAGTCTCGAGTTGATAAACAAGGTTACCCACTGGCTAGGAAAACATATTGGGTTTAATAGCTCGGCCCAAAGACATGTCCTGATGGCGAGAAGGGTGGCATGGATTGGTAGGTCTAAAAAAATATTTGAAGGGGATAGCGTGATTGTCACGCTGAGGTACCGTCAATGGCCCAGAAGATTCTGTTTTCATCCTCTCATTCATTTATGATAGATTCTGGGATTAAACCAGTACCCTTGGGTTTCTTTTACAGACCGCCGCCCACATTTTCACCCCCCCCCCCATGGTATGGTTACACATGAAGCGGGCCCAAGATGGAGTGGGGGCCCGTTGCAGTTAAGAAATGCTTTCGCTCCATTGAGGGACCTGAATGACTTAGATTGACTTGTAGAGGGAGCGAGTTTGGTAAGATTGGAGGGCAATCAGACCAAACACACAAAGGATCTAAGGGGTAGGTAGGTGGCTGATGATGGGGGAATCAGTGAAATCCATGATGAATATAGGGACCAAAGGAAACGTAGCTCACCCAGCTCAGATGGGGATAACAGTGATGCCCCAGGCCCCCAGGTGAGATGAAATCTGGATGATTTAAAATTAATCTTGTGGAACGTGGCAGGCTTAAAATTGCTATTCAGGAAACATGGGAGCCAGCAAATACCTTCTTTTTAGAAGGGTACAAAACCTTTTTTTGCCCAGCACGAAGGTCTAATGCAGGGAGAGCCAGAGGGGACTAACTATGTTTGTAGATCTAAGGATACAGGGGAGGTGGAAGTTGATCCCATGGGAGTTGGAAAGTAATACAGGGTATAATATTTGCTAGTAAGAACTATCATTTGGCATTTATTAAATTTTATAATGCTCAGCCAAACGTGCAGGAATTAAAACCCTTTGAGGAATTAAGCACTTGCTTAGGGAAATGACAATCCGTAGGACGATTCAGGCACACTTAAAAGTAGTGAAAGATTTTAATTGCCACCTGTGTCAAAACTTGAAGGTGACTGAGTGTGATTGGCAGGCATGTACACTTAATAAAGGACCACACATGGAGCACACCAAGTCAGGAAGGGAGTTGAGCATGCTTCTAAATACCTTTGGGCTCACCCACACAATGGATTTAATTGTCGGCCACCCAGATACACCTGTGCCCCCCACGTATAAGGGTAGAGGTTGTGCGTCATTTATTGATCATCACCAGTTTTAATATTAGGCATAGTATATTCAGTGACCATAACCCGGTAACTTTGTCACTTGTTGCTCCAAGTCAGCATTTGGTTTCGCGCAGTCTGATGGGAGGATTGATCTCTGCTTCGGACCAAGGAAGACAGTTGAGATGGGCGCAGGTCGACATAGTTGCGTTTCATAAATCCTTTTTCAGGAGAGGTCAGCAGGATTTACAGAACTGTTTAGATCTAGATACACAGGGACAGTATTTAATCCAGACATTCAAAGCTATTTCTCAACTAGTGGATAGCTTTTTAAAAGCACCTGCACCCACATACTTCAGGGACGTGCCAAGATGGTTTGATTGGGAATGTTCTAAGGCTCTTAGAACTTTAAAGGAGTCACTTAATCAATTACCCAGAGATAGGGGGTGGATCATGACTTGCCGTAAAGTGTTCAAACAGGCAGTCAGGACTCGGAAACACCAACTTCAATTTAAGGCTTGGGAAGATTTAGAGGAGGCCGCTGAGCTTAAGGACTCCACCCGATTTTGGAAGGTTACAAACAGCCCCTGTTTTAAAGTTTCAAATATTCCAAGTCTGGAGAGGAGATGAGCCACAGTTACAGATTGATGCTCAGAGAACGGACGTCATTTTTTTCACCCTAGATGAGGTGAGATTAGGAATAGACTGTCTCCCACGGAAAGCTCCGGGACCGGACGGGATTACACCCGATCTATTGCGTAGCGATCCAGAGTTATGGGCACCGATCCTGGTGAGGGTAATACATGCGTCAGTCGCAACAGAAATGCCTCCCTCATGGTCTACGGCAACCATTGTCCCAATATTCAAGCAAGGGGATAGGAATAGTCCATACTGTTATCGCCCAATATCACTTATTGACGTAACAGCTAAGGTTTTGGGCAGAGTGGTATTGAATAGGTTGTCTGAGTGGGCAGAGACCCATGGAATAATCAAGGATGTTCAATATGGGTTCCGTACAGGCAAATCCATGGTTGCACAATGTCTAAATCTATATTTGATTAATGCGAAATACACAATAGTCAAAGGCGGGGGGCTTTATCTCGCCTTTATGGACCTTACCGCAGCTTTTGACTGCGTAAACCAAACTAAACTGTGGAAGCTCATGGGATCACTGGGGGTGGACTTGGCCCTAATTAATTTATTAATGGCTCTACACTTCAAACCTCTGCTGCGGTAAGATACAAACAAGAGGGGAAGACTACAGATTATTTTAAGTGTTTAAGCGGGGTTATACAAGGATGTATTTTAGCTCCTTTTTTATTCAAATTATATATTAATGGTCTTGACTTGTCACTAACCACATTACAAGCAGACACCCCTAAAGTTGTCTCAAGACCAGTCCCCGTTTTACTTTATGCGGACGATGCAGTCCTTCTTGCGCGACATCTAAGGCCTTGCAGATCCTATTAGATGGCTTTGTGGGGTTCTTGAATGATCTGGATTTGACACCTAGTTTAACAAACTCCTACATAATGGAACTGGGGAAAAGGAGCAGGAAGGTGAATTCCTACATAGGCTGCACACACACTCTGGGGAAAGTACCGGCCTTCTCATATCTAGGCATTCTGTTTGATGAAAAACTGAGTTTTAAATCGCTAGTGGAGAGTAAGTGTCTAGGTTTGATAAGGTCCACAGGAGCGATTACATCCTTTGCTCACAGGTTAGGTAGGTGGTCACTAGGTACAATCTTAAAACTGTATAACTCATTCTGTAGTTCAAAACTTTTATATGGAAGTGAAGTGTGTGGTTTTATTAGGACAAGCGAAATACAAAGTGAAAAAAATAGGTATTTTAGGCATCTGTTGAGAGTCCCTCAAAGTACCCCTTCATTGTTCACAAGGAGCTGGGGTCTAAGTATATTTGTGACTTGGTGGTGGTGAAACCCCTCCTATGTTGGCTGAACATGTGGTCCAATGCGGAGACAGGCTTTAATAGGAATGTAATTCAAGAATGTCTCTCCTTGGATCATGTGTCAAAAATCCTGGAGGATTCACTTACTATGTTGAGCAGGGCAGAGCTGTTCTCTCACCCGGATAATGTGAGTCCACAGGATAAAGTTCCTATTAAAGATCAGTTTTTTAAATTAATTGGGGCCCAAAAGGAGGAAAATGAACTGAAAAAGCCCTCAGTCAGAAACTATATTTTAGTCATGATGACACAAAGTATAGAACCATCCGTTATAGTCAGTGCTCATGACAGATTTTTAATCACACGGTTTAGATTAAACTTGTTGCACCACTTACTGGCTGTAGCGGCACCTTCAGAACAAAAAGGGCCCTGTGGCTGCGACAATACCCTTCATTTTGTTTCGTTTTGTGTCTATATTACTCATTCCTGAGAAAAGTGTATCTTAAGGGGCTTTTAAGGAAACATAATTTTAGGCAGGCCCGGATGGCTTCACTTATTTTTAAATTGTCTCCCGATGCTTTTACATTATCATGTGTCACAAAATTTTTAAGATCCGCCTTAAGGTTAAGAAACACCTGGACAACATAAAACTAGAAGACTTTTAAGTACCTGGTGCATTAGTGGGGACAGTGTGTGGTGCATCTTTTTATTGTTTTTTAATGTTTTAAGAAGTTCTTTGACCATGGCTCCGTATGTATAAGCGGTGCCCTGACTGACCTGTCTTCTTTTTTATTATATGATGATTAATGTATTGAATTGTTGTGCTGATATATGTGCATCTTTTATGGTCCTATTTTTTATATATGCGGAATAAAGGTTATTATTATTATTATTATTATTATTAATAAAACATTTATAATAAGTAAAACGTGTATGTGTCTTTTTTTATACCTTTTCCAACCATAAGACTGTAATTGTAAAGGCAACCCCTAGAGAGCATCACATTGTAATGACATTGCATTACAATCATAAACCAGGCCCCAAGAGGGCACTTCAGGACATGAGTTTCCTTTAAGCACTATCAGGCCTTTCATGCCAGCACAACTGTAACACTCAACACAGCCCCTAGGGAGCGCAGCAGCCCCAGCTGTAGAAAAAAAGCCTTAGCCTTGGAAGTGCTTGAAAACATTAGGAAAACCCTGGGGAGGACCTGGATTCTTGACCCCCATAAACGTAGGGTCAGTAGTCAGATAAAAATCTTTTGGGAGGAGCTGCTGTGCTCCTGCAAAGCCCCCCCCCCCCGCCCAGGTAGTTTTTGTAAGGTTAGTGTTGCCCCATGTCCATTTTGAATGTCACCTCATGCGGCAAAATAACGAAACAACAAAGCCCTGCAGCGCATTATGTGTTGTTCCTCCCAAAGCAGTGAATATTATAGTAGCGGCTCTCCCACTGTGCCGGGAGAACGCAGCGCTTTCCCCGTTTTTTGTTTTCCGCTACAGAATTTGTGGTCCTTTTTCCTTTTTCAGGAATGCCCAGTCACACCCAGGCACCCAGCACTGTGCTCATGTTGGGGTGCAGCCCAGGGAACCCACCCCTGGCTGCCCCCACTGCCTCCCTACCCGCGCAGCCCATCTTGTTGCTGCCGTGGGAGCCTGCAAGGTTCGTCTGCCTGCCTGCTCCTACAGGCAGGCAGGCACTGATGACTGTGGCAGCCTCCCACTGCCCCTTCAAACACAGGCACGGGGAGCGGGGCAGACTGACCGTGACTGGGTGAGCACAACAGCACTTCCCCCAACCACTTTTTGGTATGTGGCAGGTCAGAGTTAGGGTCTTAGTAAGAGAAGGCCTCGGGGATTGGGATTCCTGGACATATAGGAGGGTCAGGGGAGGGGACCTTATGCATGCCCTCTCCCTGGGGATAAAACATGAAACATTCTTTGTGCCAAACACCTGGCCCTAGCCCATCCTCGGGTTAATTGAGGAAAATGCCGGTGGTGTCCCATGTGCTTTATCGCCGGAGGAAGGTCAAAGGTCGCCAAACTTTGAAATGCCATAACTTGGGCCCCTTTGGGGCGATTTTGAGGATCTTGGGCTCATTTTACTCCTGGTTGTGAGTTCTAGCCACCAGTAGCATTTACAGCAGACCATCTCACCTCTAACGCAGTGCAGTACTCAGAAGGCTGGTTCTCCTGCCTCCCAGTGCCAGCCTTCCTCCTGGTGTTGGTTTTTGGGTGCTCAAGTACAGGGCTTTCCCCCAACTTGTCCTCAGAGGGTGTAAGGGGGCCAGCCTCACTGGCCCTTGGGGAGATCCACTGGTCCCGGGGGCAACTAGGCAGAGTCCATAGACCTGGACATCAGGAAGATCTTCCTTCTAGTTTTCCATGGCAGTCCCAGGGTCCAGCAGCAAAGCAAAGTGTATCAAAATCCACAGGTAAGAGAGCGTCTCCCCCTTTTGCAAGGGTTTTTAAAGGGGAGAGAAAGGTTCCAGAAGTCAGGCACCCCTGGCCAATGCATGGGTGTGATGTCACCTCTCCTCCCCTGTCTCAACCTTCCTGCACAACATGCTGGGACAGTTCAAAATGGCATCATCCAGGAGTCATTGGTCACATCTGCTCCTGAGGTCTCAGATCAGACCCTACATCTGCTCCTGAGGTCTCAGATCAGACCCTTGCTGACATCACTGCCAGGGCCGTGCACACCAAATGTTCAGAGAGGGCCCCCTCCTGGATTTGCTCCAGTTGTCTGATCTTCTTCCTTTGTTCAATGGGCTTGGGCAGGCCCATCCCTGGTACAGTGTGACAGTTGACAGTTCTTTTAGGGGTAGATTGGTGTGGGGAGTTACTCCTTGAGAGGGTGAGAAACTTTGTCTGCTTAGGAGTAAAGCTTGCTGACACTCTAACGTGGGGCTCCCCAATTTATCAAGAGTTACATGGCCTTAGTCCACTTTGCATTGTCTCTCTCTAGTAGATAGAGGCAATCTTTTTAAGGCAGATAAACTCTGTCCTAGACATGTATCATGCTAAGGATCTTGAAGCAGGCTTGTGTGGTGCCGAGCCCCGTAACTCCTATCGTACCTTCACCTCGATTTGAAAAGAGTATCTCAAGTGGCTCATACAAGGCCACTACTCTACTAGTGTCGTATACTGTCAGTCGGCAAATTGTGAAGCAACCATCTGTCTCTTAAAGAGTTGTTGGAAATGGACAATGCACCTATGATCTCATGGAACATATATGTAAGATCTGGGCGGGTTGCGTCAAATCTGAAAGACTTCTGGGATCCTCTAACTGTTCTAACAGCTTCTTCAAAGACTATTAAAAAAATATCTTTTGGGGCTATGTTGGCAAAGACATAAGAGGGGGATGAATAAGGAACTTTTTAACGTTCAAAAGCTCTCCAAAAGTTATGTCTTACATGGAAAATGTGTTACCGTATGAAGCTAAAACTTTATTTGTACACTTTCAAACTTGGGATTTTATTGTTGAACTTGTTAGGAGCATTCTTTGTTTTTTTGTCCCAGATTTTTTCATTAAGGAAAAGATGGATCCTGCTGGTGTGTAGATCCCTGGGCATAAGGAAATATCGGGAGGTTCTCAGAATTCTCAAATCAGATACTAACAAATCAATTATGTTTGAGGTATCTAGATTCCTGTATAAAGTGTGACGACTAAAAATATTTATCTATAGTAATAGACCACCGAGATTTGTTGTGAGGAGATATATAGTTTTATTTCTTTTTTAACTTTTTAATCAACTTTTTTGATGTATTTAATGTTATTGTATGCATGTTTATGCAATGGTTTTATGGGGCATTGTCCCCGAAATACATGAAGATAGATAGATAGATAGATAGATAGATAGATAGATAGATAGATAGATAGATAGATAGATAGATAGATAGATAGATAGATAGATAGATAGATAGATAGATAGATAGATAGATAGATAGATAGATAGATAGATAGATAGAGAAGTGTGGCTCAATGGTTAGAGCGGCAGACCCTGATGCAGAGTTCTGGCCTGGGACCAGAGTTCAATCCCCTGCCTCGGTGGGTCTTGGATTCAGTTTCCTCGGACCTGATAATTCTCGCCTCGGTGCCTATTCTAATCATGGGTCCCACGCTGCAACTCTGGGCAATAGCTTGCTTAATCTCCACAATGGCCCCAGCAGCGCTGGGATGCCTGGCTTCACCATGGGGGTGCCCAGGAGTGGACACTTCACAGGGAAAGGCCAGGAAGGGTTCCACAGCGGTATGAGTAAAAGCGCCAGGATACCCCCGTTGGGGGTGGCAGTGCGCTATACAAGTACATACACATTTACATAGATAGATAAAAAGGGTGCTATTATCTAAAAGGGTGAAAGATTGGAAAGGAAAGTGATGTGAAGGAGAGAACAGGAGTGATTAACACACTCTGAATAACACTACCAATTCCATGTACTTTAGTAATGTTTAACCCCTTCAGTGCCCATGACGAGCTGGACTCGTCATGGGCTGCGGTGGCGCTGTGCCCATGACGAGTCCAGCTCGTCATGAACTCCGCCCGCTAATGGAAGGCGCGGCACTGGGCGGGGAAAGGGGCGGGCATGCAAGGGGTTAAATCAAACTCTCATATTTTAAGAACTGAAACTTTTCAACTTTAATTATTCAAAACACAATTGTTGTTACTCATTTATCTGCTATTGCTAACAAGCAATGGTAAAGGTAATAGCTCTGGCTTGTTTTAAGTGTATGTGTTTGTTATTGTTGGCTATGCCCTAATGCACAGAGAGAAAACTCACAGAAAGGCACCCAAATAGTTGTCAAGTTGCACATTCTTAATTACATAAGCCCCCTTACCTGGAAAGAATTCTTAATTACCCCTTTTTTCCACACCCCTATAAGAGACCCCACATTTTTCAACCTGCATAAACCACTACCAATTTATTATCCCATAATCCCAGATACTTAACTTGGACAGGAAATCGCCTTGGGGAAAATACCTATGCTTGGTTATGCTTTTTTCCCTGTGCGAATTTACCATTCGGAACAACAATGGCACTCAGAACAAGGCCGCTAGTCCTTGAGTTTTACTGGTGTTAAAGGATTTGGAATTAATGTGGCATTCATGATGTCAAGCCTAAGGATATGAAGGGAAAAAGCAAAATGGGTTCACAGGTGAGAATAGACATCATGGGGCAGATTTATGTTTCCTGGCGCATCCCTGCAAATCAGCAGGGATGCGCCAGGAAAGATACGTCACGCAAGTTTACCCTTGCGCCACCACAGATGCGCCGCATTTACAATGCAGTGCATCGTGTCGCAAGGATAAACAATTGCGTGACGCATCTGATGGCGTAAAGGCGGCGCATTGCTGGAGTCGTGTCGCAAGCACGACGAAACTCCAGCAATGTTTAGGGGCTGCCCATACCTAACATGCTGCGTCATGCCTTACGCCTGCTTCAAGCAGGCGCAGGGTTTTGACGCAGTAGCGTCGGAAAAGTGACTCTGTGAAATCTTGTAGATTTCACTGCGTCACTTTTCCGAGGCTTTTTCCGATGAAACGCCCACCCTGCATACATTAAACCTGACGCAGGTTTAATTTGGCGCAGGGCTTTACACCGTGACGCATCTCCATAGATGCGTCACGATGTAAATAGGGCGCAGGGTTTACGCCGACGCTGCGTCACAAAAGTGACGCAACAGCGGCGTAAAAGTGGCGCAAGTCGAACATAAATCTGCCCCCATGTTTCCAGCAGGGGCGTAACACTGGTCTCTGCAGCACCTGCGGTGGAGGGGAGCCCACGACCTTTGGGAGAGGGTCCCTTCAGTCTAAGTGTCTGATCCCAGTGTAGGTGCGGCTTACCTCAAGTGGTTAATAACGATAGTGCTGGGTTTGTTATTTATTGGGTGAGATAAATATCACACATTACAAGTTTTAGGTGAATAATATGAAGACTAGAATAGAATAGAGGAATTTGTACTAGAAAACAAACCAGGAAGTGAATGATGCCGAGAGTTATCCCTAATATTGTGATTATTTAACGTGATTTATTTTTTTAATGTAAGGCACAGTTTAAATTATCATTTGTAGAGCTTACACGGATGCATACATATTTGGGTTATTACTATTTATTGTATTGTTCTGATATATTTTAATACCTTACAAACGTGTCTTTCAATTATTAATAACATAAGCTCATTATTATATGCAAAGATGTAGATGGCCCTGACATACGAAGATGAGACCCAGAAGTTTCTTTATTGAACCTATGTACAAGGAGCATTGACTGTAATTTTCAGATTCCCAGGCAGTAAAAAACAACTTAATTTCTTCATCAGGATGCAGCAGCAGAATTAACTATACAAGAGACCCTTGAATTAACTATAATGCGGACACAGAGGTACTTGGTACAGACCCAGCCATTGCCCACTCCCATCCCCTCGCCCCCGCCCCAGAACCAGCCGACGTACTTATAAGGCAGCCATGGCAGATGCTAAGAGCAGGCTTCGGAAAATACCGTGACAAGTGATTTCCATTATCTGAAAGTTCAAGGATAACGTTTTGGAGATAAACAACATTAGTTGTTCGATATTTAATTAATTTCAAAAGAACTATTAAAATAAAGGGTCTGTGAGATAAATTGAGCACTGTTGGAACATATGCTGATCTAAAGGGCATGGGTTTAAATTCCATAATCGTCTCAGGTCAGTAAAATTATTATCATTAAATTTGGTAATTAGTAATAGCAGTACAGATGGAAAGAAATGTCTTCATTTTACGAGTATGAACAATGGATGAATTTGCGGTGAAAAGGCAGCAATAGTTATGTTTTATTATTTGAGTGCTCCTGTTATGGGCACAAGGTCAGGTCTAGGTTAATTATCCTGGTGAGACTTGTTCACCGGTGACAATAACTTAACAGTTGTGCGGTGTTCCTCAGAGCCAAGAGCCCATATGCTTGAGAGTTCTAAAAGGACGCAACACCTGAAACTTTGCTTGAGAGGCAATGAGACTCGCTTACAGCACTGATGAGAGTTCGTTCCTGTGTGTTTTAGGGCTGAGTGCTATTAGTTTTATTTTTCCTTTTCGTAGCAATGTAATGTTGCACTAGCACAAACAGAGGGGCATATCATCAAGGGCATTATCGCCGCTTTAGCTGCACTTTTTGCCGCTAAAGCGGCGATAATTTTAACGCCCTATCAACAAGGCGGCGCTAACATGCATTAGCGCATGTTAGCTGCCGAACTCCCAACGCCTGGCATCTCAGCGATAAACATCGCTAATGAGATGCAAAGTAGGCGTGGCTGGGAAAACTACGTGGGAAATTATTGCTAAGGCAGCTTCGCCATATCAGCAAAGAGCCTTAGCGATAATAATCTTTGTGTTAACTATGCCTTAACGCAGGAATTTAACGTCTGTTAAATTCCTGACTATGTCATACCTAACATGGGAGGTGGAATATGGTGATACGACCACCGGGTCGTATCACCAAGGCTATCACCGTTTTGAGTACAACATCACAGGTTTTCCAGCGATGTTGGCCCATTATCCTGGATATCGCTGAAATATTATCACCCTGGAGTAACGCGTTGTTAATAACGCGCTAACCGGGCGATAAATTCCAGTGATAGACGGCGATAAATATAAAAGCGCTAAGCGCGCTTTGCAATATTTATCGCCGTCTGTTGCTGATATGCCCCAGAGTTCGTGTTTTTCCCCACTTATCTTTAAGTCTTTTAGTTTTAAGCCACAATGATGTCAGCGTTACAATAAAAATGCTGCCCCAAGACACTTCCTAGGTCCCGCTAAACCCCACATGAAGTTTGTGCGACTTTTGTCCGGGAAGGCCGAGGCCCAACTTTATACCTCCAAGATAACTATGTAGGACCCAAATCACAGATGAAAGTAGTGAAGGTGAACCCTAGTGTTCCTACATATGGTTTCAGAATTACTACTTTTGAGTATTGACAAACATTCCCAGTAATATGACTGGAAAGTACTGACAGGCTCAGATTTTCACCACTAGGTAGTTATAGTTAGGTCAGGTGTTCAATAGGAAAAGCATTTTTTGTGTTGCTAATAACTTTGGCACAGTTTGATAAATCTCCACAAAACTTTCCAAAAAGAGGCTACCTTTGACTAGCTTGTGCATGGAAAGTTTTGGGATGAACCGTCAAGCAGGAGGCCAAGAAAAAAGGTGGGTCCCAAAACGCCAAATCCACATGCATCACCCATAAACTTCTTTAAGACGAGCAACCACAAAATCCACTGAACGGAATTGCACAAACTTTGGCAGAAAGCTAGATCTTGGTCTGCACGTATGTGGTTTAGTGTAAATCTGTTCAGTAGGGTTTGAAAAATTGAGGCTCAAAATTGCATATCTGAATGGTTGGGTTCGTCAGAGGCTCGGAGAGACTCTTGCGCAGCCGTTAATTATAAAAAAATTAAGTGCCAGGGCTCTCCTCAGGAAGCCACTGCAGCTTACACCACACATTGCCCCTGCCATGCTACCAATGATAGTAACACAACTACTAATCATCAAAATCCTACAAGTGTGACAATTAGAACTTTTTCAGGCCCCAAAGCTATAAGAATGGCTTAGGCAGCAGATAATAGTTGTCATTCCTAAATTAGCCAGAAAGTGCCAACTTGTGGCAAACTGTCACAAGCACCGATGTTGACGAATAAGTGCTGGTGCCGAGCACCGGAAAGCACTTGCTTAAATTAAGCACTGCCCTCGCAAGAGCGCCAGTTTAAAAATAGAGCATTCTGGTCGGCCCAAGGAGCTTTGTTTCCCTTGGGCCATCTCACTCCTGCGGTAGTCAGACTCTTGGGGGAGTGAGCACTCTGATTGGCTGCCAGCAACATGAGAAAATGTTGATGGCAGCCACTGCAGTACTGGGGACTTAGTTCCTTGTCCTGAACAAGTAAAAAAATATATATAAGGGTGCAGGGTACGGATACCTTGACCCTCTAGGCCTCATGGGGGAGACCCAGAGGGACCCCCCTGGGCCAAAAAGAAAAACAAATCAGCAAAAAATGTTGCACTTCGGTAGGAATGGCTGCAGGATAAAACAAAATGGCGGCTGGGCAGCATTCACTGAGTTTACTCCCCAAGGAGCTCACCTGTACTTATAAAGGGGAGGGTGACTGCGTGGCTCCCCTCCTTGAGCCTCAAAACGCCCTGGGAAACCTGACCCTGGGGCTGAAATTTAATGAAATGGGGAGGGGGGCCATGAAGCCCCTCCCTAAGCAACTAATGGGAATGGGAGGAAAATAAAATGCATACTGCCAAGGTGTCACAGTGCTGAAATTCCAGAGGAAGGGAGCACACACGAAATCCAAAACAACTGCCATCACAGAAGGGAAAAGAGACAAGTTTTCAATTGCTTTCAGATCTTGGAAAGGAATCCAAACTTGCAATATGAGTGTTCCTGAGTTTGGTTGCAGCTATTGAAAAGGAGCGGCTATCCCATTTGGCTTTCGAAATCTTGGCATGTTCACTTTCCTAAGGTAAGATGAACTAAGATATCTTTTTGTGGTATAAAAGTGAAAACTGTTCTCAGAGGCACAGTCCCTTGATGATGAAGAGCCAGAAATACTATTCAAAGCGCCTTGAAAGCCACACGCTTTCTAACAGGTAGATAATGAAGGAAGAACCAGTCGAGCAGCCGCATACTAACATATCGATGTTTAAATATAAGGCATTGCAAGAATCAAGGCACAATTATTAGAGAAATGAACACTGCAACACCAGAATGAGTGGGAAAACCATTTCAGGATTTTAATGATGTAAAAACAGCAGTTTACAATTCTATTGGCCTGATTTTCAAAGGTGAAAGAGTTGTCAAAACTGACTCCTACGTTTCTAGCGAGGTCACTGGGGTAGGTAATGGGCCACACGTCTCTGGCCACCAGATTTCAGAAAACACTGATTGTTATGCTCCAAAAACCAGGATCTCTGTCTTGTCAGCATTTAATTTCAAATAATTCTCCTTCATCCAAGTACTGACACAGCTCATGTAGAGTTTAAACTTGTCAGCTATCCTGGACAAATGATAAGTGTAGGACAAAACCTGAAAGCCAAAATATCCCACAAGTCTAGCTTGGCGGGCAACATACACGTTAGTTAAAAAAGATAGGAGTGAGGGAGGACCCCTATGGGACCCACTAGGAAGCTGGAACAGTTATAACCTGAACTTTCCACAGCCGACTGTATAAGTCCTACTATTCAGAAAAGACTCTTAGAGGTCCAGCGCTGTATCTCTTACCCATGCCTGATTTAATCTTTGCACCAGGCGGGATGAAGATATCGTATCAAATGCTGCTGACAGATCCAACATTACCAAAATAGCGGCAAGTCCTTGATCCACCTGACAGCATATATAATCTGCAGCAGCAACCAATACCGACTCAGTGCTATGACCACTGCAAAATCCATTTAGTGAAGGGTCCAATAGATCATGGGCAGTTATGAACTCAGCCAGTTGCTGGTATAAATATTTTTCTAAATATTTTGATGGTGCAGGAAACAATGAAATTGGGCAAGATTTTTTAGATCCTCTGCATCGTGATTAGGATTTTTTTGAAGGAAGGTGACTACTGCCTCCTTCCAAAGTTGAGGAAATTCTCCCGTTGACAATATCTGGTTGAAGACCTTCACCAGGAAGGTTACAATCAGGCTGGAGCAAGTTGGAGAACTCTAGGAGGACAGGGATGATCAGGTAAGCATGATTTCAGGCTCATAAGGAGATTTTCTACTTTAAGCTAGGCGATAGGATGAAAAACAGACCTATTAGAAGATGAATTGTGAACTGTAGGGCCTTCCGTTGCTAACGTGAGGGAGGCCCTTCCTCATAGGCGTTAAAATTGGAATAGATCTTCTAGCTCTTGCCTCTAAAACATACTGCAACCTTATTGCAGAAACTTTATGAGCTTTCCAAGGATTGCTGAGTCAGAGACGTAGAAAGCTCTTTAACCACCATGAATAATTTGTTGGCAGTATTGGTGGCAGTCCCAATTTTGAGAATGTAAAAAGACTGGCAGCGGCAATAGCATTAAATGGAACTGTGTTTGGTTTTTCTCTAATATGGAATTTGCGCTACATTTTCGCTCTTGCCTCCTGCACTGTCATTTGAAGTCTTTCAATTCTTCTGAAAAGCAGGGTGCCAATGCTTTGGCTCTGGTGCAAATCCTAGATTTAATAGGAGCGAACTGGTCAATAGCGACCGTAACACAGCTCTCAAAGTTTTCTGCAGAAGGTTTCTGTTCAAAATTGTTGTTGGTCTGAGTCTCAAGTCCTAAGATGGCTGACATCTTTGTTGATGTGGCGGCAGCAAATTAGATCTCCTCTGGATCTCTGTTGGCTCCCTGATCCTCTGCAGCGTGATATATACAACATTTTTGAGGCTCAATTGCTCAGAAACTACTGAACGGATTTACACCATATCACAAAAAGCACTCTTCCTAAACCAAGATCTAGCTTTCTGCTACATTTGGTGTAAATCCATTCAACAGTTTGGGCTGTAGCCGTGTCTTTATTTCGTATGGAAAAATGAATAGTGAAAAAAAGTTTTGGGACCCCTCCCCCTTGTGTATCACCCAAAAACTTTCTTGTTTGGAGCTGAGGTGGAAGAATATTGTTTTGGGAAAGTTCCAGGAAGATTTGTCAAACAGCGAAGCTTTTGGAAAAAGAAAAAAACATTTTTCTATGGAAACACAATCCTAACTATATTTACCCAGTGATAAATATAGTTTTATAGTTTTCACATCAATAATTACACTGCAAATGTTGCAGTGATATTATCAGTGATGTCATAGAAGATGTCATTAATGATGTAAATAAAATTAGCGGTGCATGGCGATGGGTGTGACCTTAGGCACGAGTTATAGTTACTTGAGATAAATATAACAAATTCATTTCTATGGTTTTGTGTGTGTAAAATCTGAACCTTTTTCAGTGAATTTCTAAGGTTTTTTAAAATGTTATTACTTAACTATAATGTCCCTTTAATCTTTGGTTTTTCAGTGAATTTCTATGATTTTTTAATGCTTTTTCCTAACTATAATATCCCTGCACCCTGAGTGCATGCGAGAGTGTGATAGTGGGTGTGTGAGTGATTGTGTCGGTGTGTAAGTGAGCTTGTGAGTGTGTGTGTGAGTGTATGTCACTGGCTGTGTGGATCTGTTAGTAGGTGTGGGAGTGACTGTGTGGGTGTGTGAGTCGGTGTGTGAGCAGCTGTGTGGGCATGTGTGTGGTTTTGAGGGTCTGTGAGTGTGTGTGTGGCTGTATGGGTGTGTATATGGGTGTGTGAAAGCTGTGTGGGTCTGTGAGTGGGTGTGTGAGTGGTTTTGAGGGACTGTGGGTGGGTGTGTAAGTGCTCATGTAGGTATGTGACTGGGTGTGTGTGTGAGCAGGTGTGTGGATCTGTGAGTGTGTATGTTTTTTTAAAATGGGCTCTCAATCCGTCGATCCACCAGAATCCCAGAGGACCCAGGGAGAATCCATTGAACCTTGTGTGGTAACAAAAAGGTTTTTAGACAATGCCTTGCCCATGAGGGGTTTCCCACAGACCCTCCATTAGTCCCATGGGGTCAGGGTACCTCTACCATGACTCCTTCTATCACTTTTTAACATTATTTTTCCTGCTGGGAACTGAGATTTGATTAACAAAATGGTGGTGCAACTTTCCTCTCAGGTTGTGACCAGCCAATGACTGAATTGCTGTTGGCGCGTAGATTCATAAATCCAAGGAGGATCCACAGAGAAGCTGCATCCCTGAATATTCAAATTTGGATTTCAATTAATATCTCCAAAATTACTGAACAGAATTACACCGAGTAACAAAAAAGGTTCTTTCTGGAACAAGAGCTACCTTTCTGCCAAATTTGGTGTAATTCCATCCAGCGGTTCGTGCCTAAAATCTCCATGGAAATTAACTTGACGGATCGTCCCAAAACTTTCCATGCACAACAAGATTTACCAGCACACTTTTTGGCGGAAAGTTTGGGAAGATTCGTTAAGTGACGCAGAATGTATAGGCTAGTCAAAAAAAGTTTCTCCTATGGAAAAATAGTCCTAACTGCAACTACCTACTGGTGACTGCCAGTAGATATTATATGTGTAAATATCTAGATGTCTGTATCAGTCTGTCAGTTGGTGTGTAAGTGGCTGCATGGGATGGTGAGTAGGTACATGAGTACCTATATGGTTTATTTATTGGTTGTCTGAGTACCTGTATGGGTTTATGAGTGTAAGTGTGGGTGGGTGAGGGAGGTGTGACTCTCTGTATGGATGAGTGACTGGGTGAATAACTGGCTGTATGGCTTCATGAGTAGGTCTGAGAGTGGCTGTATGGGTGAGTGGGTGTGCAGTTGGCTGTGTCGGGGACTGAATTGATGTGTCAGTGCTATATGGGTGAGTAACTGCATATGTGGAAGGCAGTATACCTGAGTGATGACGTATATAAGTGACTGTATGTGTGAGTGAGTGACTGTGAGAGTGGCTATATGGGTGAGTGTGTGCTTGTGTCAGTGACTGTATAGGTGAGTAAGTATGTCTCAGTATCTGTATGAATAAGTGTGTTGGTGTGTGTATAACAGTACAGGTAAGTGGCTGTGTTATTGGATCAATGGGTGAGTGAGTAGGTGTGTTTATAGACCTATGAATCAGTGAGTGGGTATGTATGTACTAGTCAATTATTTTGAGAATGGTAGTCTGACAGTTGGAGTAGGTGTATGTATGGTTACATGGGGGTGTGAGTGGCTGCCTCAAAGATTCTGTGGATGATGTCATCAGTGATGTTGTGGGAAGTTGGCCTGGTATATGCTGTCCACTAATTATAGTGGGCACCTTGCACCAGTCCAAACAACCCCTTATTGATGATAGTTTAAAGACAACCTTTATTGAAAGCTATCCTAGTGGTAGCTATGGAGAGCAGCCTTCAGGCTAAGTCTTGAAAGAATGTAAAGCAGCTTGTTTTACTAGTCTATAATCTCTTGAATGGCTAAATGAAAGAAGAAGACCACACCAGGTATATATAGAAAATATATGTATTTATTACTAAACAGGGATCGCGAAGGGACCTCGAGAGGAATCACAAAATGGTGGCCCACGGGTCACTCAGGGTGACTAGGCCAACAATCTTCAGTGGATTCTCTGCTCGGGGTCTGGGCTACAAGTAACCCAATGCACAGCCTCAGGAGACATTGAGAAGTTGATACACTTGCAAATGTGCACGGTGTCCAGGGGTTCCGGTTCCACGATACCCACAAGGGCTATGGGTCTCAGCTTTGCTGGGGACCTGGTTCAGCCTCTGGAAAGTCTGGAAATCTATCTCTGGTGTTGCAAAGTCTTCGGCGTCCAGTGGGAGCTTCAAAGATGCAGAACGGAGAGATGCTCCTTTGGTGCCTGCCAAGCAGGGGAGTAACTCCTTTACTCCAAGGGAGATTCTTCAGTCATCTGGCATTGAACAGATCATCGAAGTTCCAGGATTCAGTTTCACAGTTTCGTACAAGGGATATCTAAAGTCCTGTTGCCAGGGGTTCCTACTTTATACTCAAGGAAGGGGTTGGACTAACTCAGGGGACCCACCTATGGGAGGGTTTGGAAAGATGGGTGGCTACACCCATTTCCTTTGTCCAGTTTCGTGCCAGAGTAGGGGCTGGGAGCCCCTGAACCGGTTTGAGCTGGACTATGCACAGGGATACCAAATGTACCCCAGTGCAGGACTTCAAAGCACTCTCAGAGTGCACCCACCCAGCCCCAATACACTAAAGCTTGTCTGGGAGGTGGTGACACCTCCCTGTGACAGGAAACCTATTGTCCAGGCCTCCCCTGCCAAAGTTTCGGTCAGCAGCAGGAGACCAGACTCGTGTCTGTGGCTGCAGTATCTATTTTGTGATGCCAGGGCTCTTTTAAGTTGGTACCGGGTATACCGGTGCTGTCATGTCTCTCCCTCTAGAAGGGTGGGATCATACTCCCACACCAGTTACTGGTGTGGGGGTATGATTCCAAGGTGGTTGACACCAAACATGACATGTTTCCGTGCAGCCAGTCCAAAGTTAGCATTTACCATTTGGTTATAATGCACTTAAGAGTATACGGTCAGGCTGCATCACAGACAACCCCAGAGAAGAGATTATGAAGGCTGCAGAGATGCTCTGCTCATGCATGGGCACCCTCTCACATAAAACCAAGCACCCTGCCTTCAAGATTGATAAGGCCTGCCATAGGAGTGACTGATAGGTTTCTATGTGCAGTGATAGGTGAGATATAGTAAACCCATATCTCGGTAAGGGGTGCATGCACCACCGTACCCAGGCTGCAGTAGCAGACCTGTGGTGTCATTTTGGAGGGCTTCCCAGGGGTGGCATAATACATGCTTCAGCCCCTGGTAGGCCTCTGGGGTACCTATGCCCTGGGTACATAGTATACCATATACTAGGGACTTATAAGGGCACCCCATAATCCAATCTGTGGTGTACCTAAAGTACATGGAATCAATTTAGAGAGGAAGCAGCTAGGCTGGGATCCTGAATAGCAGGGCCCCAGCCAGACTAAAGTCAAAAAACAGTGTTACAGCAGCAAAAAGTGGGGGTAACCATAAGAAGCAGATCGTACTCTCCTACACCCCCCCCCCCCCCCCAAATGCAGGGACATTAAACTAACCTTGACCAGTTGAGCCTTCATGTTCTAAGTGGAAATATCTGGAGAGTCCATCTGCATTGGCATGGTTACTCACAGGTCTATGTTCCACTGTATAGTCCATCACCTGTAGGGAAATGGACCACCTTAAAAGTTTGGGGTTTTCACCCTTCATCTGTTTTAGCCATAAAAGGGGCTTATGGACTGTCTGAACAATGAAGTGAGTGCCAAATAAGTATGGCCTCAACTTCTTCAGAGCCCAAACCACAGCAAAGGCCTCCCTCTCAATGGCTAACCAACGTTTCTCTCTGGGGGTCAGCCTTCTGCTTATGAAAGTTACTGGCTGATCCTGACCTTCATCATTCAACTGTGACAGTACAGCCCCTACCCCCAACTCAGATGCATCTGTTTGCACAGTGAACTTCTTGGAGTAATAAGGTCTTTGCAGAATAGGAGCAGTGCACATGGCCTGCTTCAGGTCATCAAATGCCTTTTGACAGCCAACTGTCCACTGAACCTTTTTGGGCATTTTCTTGGAAGTAAGGTCATTTAATGGAGTCACAATGGATCCATAACCTGTTACAAATCTTCTGTAATACACAGTCAAGCCTAAGAAGGCTCTCACCTTAGTCTGGGTAGTGGGAGCAACCCAGTCCATTATGGTCTGGATTTTGCTCTGTAATGGTTGAACCTGGCCTCCACCTACAAGGTGGCCCAGGTACACAACCTGACTCTGCCCTATCTGGCACTTGGTTGCCTTGATAGTTAGGCCTGCTTTTTGCAAGGTCTCCAAAACATTCCTCAGGTGCACCAGGTGGTCCTCCCAGGTGGAGCTAAAGACAACAATATCATCTATAGTCTTCCAGGCCCGTGAGGACTTGATTTCCATTGGAAAGTCGCAGGTGCATTCTTCAAACCAAAGGGCATCTCCACAAATTGGTTATGCCCACTAGGGGTAGAAAATGCTGTCTTTGGCTTTGCATCATCAGCTAGTCTGATCTGCCAGTAGCCAGCTGTCAAGTCAAATGTGCTTACAAACTTGGCTGAGGCGAAAGTATCTATTAGCTCATCTGCCCTTGGGATGGGATGGGATGGGCATCAGTCCTAGTGACTGCATTGAGACCCCTGTAGCCCACAGAAAACCTCATCTCTCTCTTTCCATCTTTGGTGTGAGGTTTAGGCACCAGGACCACTGGACTAGCCCAAGGGCTATCTGAGGGTTCAATGACTCCCAAATCCAACATCTTTTGGACTTCTGTCCTTATACAGTCCCTAAGAAGAATAATGTAGTAGGAAAACCTGCTACATACCACGTAATATACTTATACAGTCCCTGACATGATCAGGTTGCCTGTAGATCTTATTCTTTAGAGGCAGATTGTCCCCAGTGTCCACTTCATGAGTGCACCAGGTGGTCTGACTGGGAGTCAGAGAACACATATGTCTGAACTGGCTGAGACGTTTTCTGCAGTCAGTTTGCTGCTGGACAGTGAGGCTGCCTGCCAAGGCTGCACCATCGACTGGTCCATCATCAGGGTTCTGAGAGAGCAGGTCAAGGAGTGGGTCACTCTCTTCCTCCTGTCCCTCATCAGTAGCCATGAGCAAGCCCATGTCTGCCCTGTCAACAAATGGTTTTAGTCTGTTGACATTAAGTACCCTATGGTGACTCCTAGGGGTTCCAAGGTCTACCAAGTAGGTGACCACCCCTTTCTATTCAACAATTGTATGGGGGCCACTCCATTTATCTTGGAGGGCTGCTGGGGCCCCAGGCTCCAACACCCACACTTTCTGCCCTGGCTGGTGAACAGTCAGCACAGCCTTTTGGTCATGCCAGGCCTTTTGCAATTCCTGGCTAACCTCAAGGTTTTTAGTTGCCTTTTTCATATACTCAGCCATCCTGGAGCAGAGACCAAGTACATAGTCCACTATGTCCTGTTTAGGGGGTTTGAGATGTAATTCCCATCCCTCCTTCACCAGACACAAAGGACCCCTAACAGGATGGCCAAACAAAAGTTCAAAAGAGCAGTAACCAACCCCCTATTGTGGCACCTCCCTGTAGGTAAACAAAAGGCAGGGCAAAAGGATGTCCCATCTGCGCCTAAGCTTTTCTGGGAGACCTTTGATCATGCCCTTTAAGGTTTTGTTGAATCTTTCAACTAAACCATTGCATTGTGGCTGATAGGGTGTGGTGAATTTGTAATTCACTACACACTCCTTCCACTTTGCAGTCAAGTAACTTGACATGAAGTTTGCACCCCTGTCAGATTCTACCTCCTTAGGAAAACCCACTCTTGAGAATACACCCAAGAGGGCCTTTGCCACCACAGGTGCTGTAGTGGTCCTAAGTAGAATGGCATCTGGGTACCTAGTGGCATGATCCACCACCACCAGGATAAATCTGTGCCCAGATGCTGTTTGAGGATCCATGGGACCAACAATGTCAATCCCCACTCTCTCAAAGGGAACCCCCACCACAGGTAGTAGTATCATGGGGGCCTGTGTGGTTCCACCTGCCTTCCCACTGGCTTGACAGGTTACTCAGGAGTGACAAAACTCCTTAGTGTCTTCAGACATGTGGGGCCAATGAAAGTGAGGAACAATTCTGTCCCAAGTCTTGTTTTGGCCCAAGTGTCCTGATAAGAGAATATCATGGGCTAGTGTCAATAGGAAGCCCCTAAACTTCAAAAGTATTACCAACCTCCTGGAAGCACCAGGCTTGGAGTCTCTACACTCTGAATAAAGGAGTCCTTCATCCCAATTGATTTTATGGGTGCCACTAGCATTCCCAGCAGCCTCATCAGCAGCTTGCTTTCTGAGGGGCACTTTACGCAGGAATCCCAGCCAAACACCTACGACGACTACAACGCATCCAAAACGCCTCAGCCCGACTAATCGTCAATGTCCCCCGCCGCTGCCATATCACGCCCCACCTGAGAGACCCACACTGGCTACCCGTCAACAAGAGGATCACCTTCAAGCTCCTCACCCACGCACACAAAGCACTCCACAATGCCGGACCAGCCTAGTTGAACACCAGACTCAGCTTCTACACCCCCATCCGCCGGCTCCGCTCTGCCAGCCTCGCCCTCGCCGATGTCCACCGCATCCAACGAACAACCTCCGGTGGCAGATCCTTCTCCTACCCCGCCGCCAAAACCTGGAACACCCTCCCTACCCACCTACGGCAGACCCAAGACCTACTCGCCTTCAGAAAACTCCTCAAGACCTGGCTCTTCGAACAGTAGCCGCACCCCCCCCCCCCCCCCAGCACCTTGAGACCCTCATGGGTAAGTAGCATGCTTTATAAATGCACTGATTGATTAATTGATTGATTGAAGAGAGGGGCAGGTTTTCTGCTCCTGGCTCGGATCTGCCCTGGAAGGGCCCCCTGTCCCCAAAAACACAACCTGGTCAGGTTCAAGCTCCTCTGTGACAGTTCCTTCTTCAGGTCCAAGATCATCTCCCTAAGGAGGCTGATCTGTATTCTGAGTCGGGGGGAAGTCACTGCCTTAACCCTACTGCTCCTCCTCTTGGGTGGCACCTGGTCCATTCTTCCAGAATCCAGGGCCTGGCCAGTGTGAGACATTTTGGCCTGTGACCTAGTCACAGCAAATACATGTGCAGGGATCCCTAGCATTTCTGCATGTGTCCTGAGGTCCAATTCAGCCCAAGCTGAAGTTTACAGATCATTGCCAAGCAAGCATTCAACAGGGAGGTCTGTATTTACCACAACCTTTTTGAGGCCAGTTACCCCTCCCCAGGAGAAATTAACAACTGCCAAGCAATGGTCTGTCCTGACATTGCTAGCATTGGTCACTTGGTACATTTCACCAAGTATAATCTGCACAGAATCCACAAGATCTTTTGTCACCATTGTGACACTTGCTCCTGTGTCCCTGAATGCCAAAGCCTCTTTTCCATCAATCAAAGGCTGCTGTCTGTATTTGCCCACGTTACTGGGACTCACAAAGGAGGACATGTCCATGTCTCCATCACAGATCAGGACAGCCTGAGTTGGAACTCTGACTAGGCCAGAGTCCATCTCAGAACCCAGGGTTAACCCTACTACACCCTTATTCTGAGTATTACCACCACCAATTGTAGCTGCACTGGGGGGAACAGTTGCCTTAGGGGCAATGGTGGCTGGAGTTGAGTCTTTGGACTTGGTGCAATCACTAGTCCAGTGAGTTTTCTGCTTACAGATCTTGCACCATGGTTTCTTTTGGCCTTTTCCTTTATTAGATTGGGATTCCCCCCCAAAGAAGATTTTTGGGGACCTTGTGAAGACTTCTGGTCTTTACCCTTCTCCCCACCCTTGTCAGAGTTCTTTGAATCTTGCTTCTTCTGGTCACCACCTTGATTCTGATTTCTAAACCTTCTGCCTCACCCTGGTTCTGTCCCATTTGTCCACCTTCTTTCCCAATTCTTGTGGAGAGGTCAGATCAGAGTCCACCAGGTACTGATGCAACAGCTGATTTTGACAATTATTAAGGATCTGCTCCCTCATAATTAAATTGTACACTCCTTGAAAGTCATGCACCTTGCTGCCAAGTAACCAACCCTCCAGAGCCTTAGTAGCACAATCTACAAAGTCCACCCAGTCTTGATTTTGTGCCTTTTGGGTATCTCTGAACTTTAACCTATATTGTTCAGTGGTTAGGCCAAACCCTTCAATCAATGCACTTTTCAGACAGGAGTAATCATCAGCATCCTCCTCTCTAACAGTGAGGAGCTTATCTCTAACTTTGTCTGCAAAGGAGAGCCTCCAGATTGCTGCCAACTGCTCCTGGGGGACCCTTTGTACTTTACAGGCCCTTTCCAGTGCAATAATCCATTTGTGGATGTCATTCCCACTCTGGTACGGAGGGACAATCTTGTTTAGGTTTCTATGGTCATGAGACCTCTCCCTAACAATAGGGAAGTTGCTGCCACCATGGGACTCTAGTCCCACCTTTTTTCGAGCTCTCAGGAGCTCTAGGGATTCCCTATCTAAAGCCAGCTGCTGTTTTCTGATTTTAAGCTGAGCTTCCTCATACTTCGGCAGTCTCTCTCTCCTCTCCTGGGAGGTTTCCCTCCTATGAGCAGAGACAGAGGTCCCTATGGATGAACCAGAATGGTTAGACTCCACTGGGGGATATCTGGACCTTTTAGGCCCACCACCAACTCTCCCCAGAGGGACAAACAGAGGACCATTGTGGTCCTCTTCCTCTTCTTCTAAGGGAGCTGGGTTTTCCAGGTCAAGATCTTTGTCATCTTCCTGGTCAGCATCAGAGGTCTGGTCATGGGGAATTTCACCCCTAGGCCCTTCCTCATCTGCTGCCCCACTCACTCTGCCTACCCCTTCAGACCCTCTAGGTCTTCTGAGATCATCCAACAGAAGTACCTCTATGAGGCGTTGGGTGTTTGCATTTTTGCCTGTCTTCAGTCTCCTAGTACTGCATAATGCTCTCAATTCCAAGAATGGGAGATTATCATACTTGGTTGGAAGAAGCCCAGTGGCTTCTGGCAGGGACCCACTGGTTCCTGGCCTTGAAGACATCACTAGTGAGGTGTGGTGTATGCACTACCTACTCTAGTGTGGCCTACTAAACTCTCTTGAGCTGTAGAAAGGGTGTGCTAAGCCCTTGACACACAACTCTAAGTTCAGTAGAACTTACTGTATTCTAAAGCTTGTATTATATGCACCTTAGGTACCTTTAGTGGTTTTTAGTTAGTCACTCAATTGAGATTATCTGGTAAAACAATAGCAAGCTGGAATCCCACACGATGCACACCAATGTGGGAAGTTGGCTTGGTATATGCTGTCCACTAGTTATAGTGGGCACCTTGCACCAGTCCAAACAACCCCTTATTGATGATAGGTTAAAGACAACCTTTATTGAAAGCTATCCTAGTGGTAGCTATGGAGAGCAGCCTTCAGGCTAAGTCTTGAAGGAATGTAAAGCAGCTTGTTTTACTAGTCTATAATCTCTTGAATGGCTAAATGAAAGGAAACCACACCAGGTATATATATAAAATATATGTATTTATTACTAAACACACCCTACTAGTCTCTTTATGAGGCTAGAGGTCAAAACACATAAGTTACACTTCAAATATTACAGTAAAGTAGCACAAATACACATTAGGCCCTAGGGGCGAGCCAAACCATATACTAAAATAGTGGTATAAGAACCACGACTTTACTAGACACAAGGCCTAGAGCCTGTAGAATCGCTGGGACTCCAAGGAACCACCCAAGGTAGTGACACAGGGGACCCACGGGGGCCGTGTGCAGTGTGAGAACACAGCCGCGAGCTCCCGTTAGCTTCTATGGGGAAATTCGCGGTTAGATTTTTAAAGATAAGGGACACTTAGAGATGGACTAGGACCAAACCCTTTTGGACTTAGGACGTTCTAGGGTCAACACCCATGGGAGCACTGGAGTACTCGTGTTACCTCACCCAGGGAAGCTGGGGGCATAGGTGTCAAATGCTGTCAGGTCGCGTCGTCATTTTCAATGGAAGCTGGCGAAGAAGCGCTGCTGTCGGGAAGATGCAAGTGTCCATAGAGATCTAAGCCTGGATCGGAGATGTGAAGAACCTGAAAGCAGATGGGACAGATGCTGGGTCACTTGCCAGTGACCAGGGGCACAATAGACAAATGCCCACTGATGTCGGGTGTTTCAGGTGAAGAAGGTGAAGCTTGACTCTTCAGCCACGAGGACCAGGAGGCGTCGAGGATGACTAGGAGCTGAATTCAAACTTTCTCACAAAGGATGTCGAGTGCTACAGCGTTGGTGCCCAGATTGGACACAACAAGCCTTGGCAACAGCAACCCATGCAGAAACTGAAGAAATGCTTTGGTGCGGACCAGCAAGGCCCGAGGGACTCCACCAGCAAGCAGGAGTGAGGACATATGTGGAGCAACCAGGAAAGCCCAAGGAAAGTCAAAGTTACCTTCACAGGGACCCACCAGTCGACAGACCAGCGATCGCGAAGGGACCTTGAGAGGAATCCCAAAATGGCAGCCCACGGGTCACTCGGGGTGACTAGGCTGACAATCTTCGATGGATTCTCTGCTCGGGTCTGGGCTACAGGTAACCCAATGCACAGCCTCAGGTGACGTTGAAAAGCTGACGTACTTGCAAATGTGCACGGTGTCCAGGGGTTCCGGTTCCATGGTACCCATGAGGGCTATGGCTCTTAGCTTTGCTGGGGACCTGGTTCGGCCTCTGGGAAGTCTGGAAATCTACCTCTGGTGTTGCAAAGTTCTCGGCGTCCAGCGGGAGCTTCAGAGATGCAGACCGGACAGATGCGTCTTTGGTGCCTGCCAAGCATGGGGAGTAACTCCTTTACTCTAAGGGAGATTCTTCAGTCATCTGGCGTTGAACAGATCGTCGAAGTTCCAGGATTCAGTTTCACAGTTTCATCCAGGGATATCTAAAGTCCTGTTTCCAGGGGTTCCTACTTTATACCCAAGGAAGGGGTTGGACTAACTCAGGGGACCCACCTATGGGAGGGTTTGGAAAGATGGGTGGCTACACCCATTTCCTTTGTCCAGTTTCTGCCAGAGCAGGGGCTGGGAGCCCCTGAACCAGTTTGAGCTGGACTATGCACAGGAACACCAAATGTACCC
This sequence comes from Triturus cristatus, assembly GCF_964204655.1. Taxonomy (NCBI): domain Eukaryota; kingdom Metazoa; phylum Chordata; class Amphibia; order Caudata; family Salamandridae; genus Triturus; species Triturus cristatus. The sequence continues at coordinate 391,937,094 of NC_140591.1, read as the reverse complement.
CCAGTGCAGGACTTCAAAGCACTCTCAGAGTGCACCCACCCAGCCCCAATACACTAAAGCCTGTCTGGGAGGTGGTGACACCTCCCTGTGACAGGAAATCTATGGCCTAGGCCTCCCCTGCCAGAGTTTCGGTCAGCAGCAGGAGACCAGACTCGTGTCTGTGGCTGCAGCATCCATTTTGTGATGCCAGGGCTCTTTTAAGTTGGTACCGGGTATACCGGTGCTGTCATGTCTCTCCCTCTAGAAGGGTGGGATCATACTCCCACACCAGTTACTGGTGTGGGGGTATGATTCCAAGGTGTTTGACACCAAACACGACATGTTTCCGTGCAGCCAGTCCAAAGTTAGCATTTGCCGTTTGGTTATAATGCACTTAAAAGTATATGGTCAGGCTGCATCACAGACAACCCTGGAGAAGAGATTCCAAAGGCTGCAGAGGGGCTCTGCTCTTGCATGGGCACCCTCTCACACAAAACTAAGCACCCTGTCTTCAGGATTGATAAGGCCTGCCATAGAGGTGACTGACAGGTTTCTATGTGCAGTGATAGGTGAGATATAGTGACCCTATATCTCTGTAAGGGCTGCATGCACCACCTTACCCAGGCTGCAGTAGCAGACCTGTCGTGTCATTTTGGAGGGCTTCCCAGGGGTGGCATAAAACATGCTTCAGCCCCTGGTAGCTCTCTGGGGTACCTATGCCCTGGGTGCATATATACCATATACTAGGGACTTAAAAGGCACGCCCGAATCCAATCTGTGGTGTACCTAAAGTACATGGAATCAATTTAGAGAGGAAGCAGCTAGGCTGGGATCCTGAATAGCAGGGCCCCAGCCAGACTAAAGTCAAAAAACGGTGTTACAACAGCAAAAAGTGGGGGTAACCATAAGAAGCAGATCCTACTCTCCTACAGATGTCATCAGTGATGTCATGTCATCAGTGATGTCATTTGAGATGTCATCAGTGATGTCACTGACCATGTCACTTGTGAGCTTATAAGCAGTGAATTGCAGGGGCACGAGTTATGGTTAGTTCAGCTAACTATAACTGCTGAATTTCTCTGGTTTTATATGAGTGAAATGTCAGCCTAACTATAACGTCCCAGTAATCTTTGTTTTTTTCAGTGAATATCTAAGGTTTTTTTTAATCCTATTTCCTAACTATAACAGCCCTGTGGCCTTTGTTTTTTTTCAGTGAATTTCTAAGTTTTTTTAATGCTAATTCCTAACTATTACTTACCTGTAACCTTTGATTTTTTTCAGTGAATATCCATGTTTTTTTAAGTAGCAATGGTCTTTGCAGAATGGTCTCGAAAGGGGGTGGGCCTCTGACCAGCTCCCAGAAATCCAGCTGATTAGGATTTATAGAAAGTACCAGTAGGGCTTCTTGGTCCCCAAGTTCCTCTAGGATCCAAGAAACTTTATTCCCCACCCACTAGTGTGCCAGGAGACATATTTGCAGAGTGGTGCAGAAAGGGGTGTGGCCTCAGAACACCTCTTAGGAAACTGACTGTGTGGAACTTGCTGGAGGTAACAAGAGGGATACTTGGCCCCAAAATACCCTCAATAGCCAAGGGGACTTCATCTCCCAACTAGTACTATGCCGGGAGCCACGTTGGCAGAGTGAAGCAGAAAGGACGTCCTTGTTGATTGCACAGGTAGTGCCTGTATGATTTTATGAGTGCTATTGCCAAGGACAGACTGCGAAAATCGGGTGTTTTTGACAAAGTGTAAAACACATATGTGGACATATTTGACAAAGTTTCAGTGTAGCTATTTAGTAAGATACTAATGTAACTTTTCCCTTTGTATTCATTTGTTGAAATACCTACATAAAAAATGCATTTTCCTTCTTCAGAGCAGCACCGGAGGTCGCATTGACATCAGTAGTCACAAATACAAATGAAAAAGGTGTAAAACAGATATATAGACATATTTTACACAAACTTTCAGTTTTAGCTGTTTAGTAACTGTGATGTCCTAAACCTTCAATCAATTAATCAATCAATCAGGGGATTGTAAGTGCGCTACTCACCCATGAGGGTCTCAAGGTGCTGGGGGGGGGGGGCGTAGATCTGTTTAGCCGAAGAGCCAGATCATGAGGGTCTTCCTGAAGGTGTTCAGGGAGGGGGCGCATCTGATGTCTACCGGTAGCTCATTCCAGGTCTTGGCTGCAATGTGATAGAAGGATCTTCTGCCTGCTCTGGCTCTGTGGATGTGTGGGGTTTCGGCCAGTGCAAGGTTGGAAGATCGGAGGTTTCTTTTGGGTACGTGGAAGTTGATTCTGTCGTTGAGGTATTTGGGTCCGTTGTTGTGTAGGCATTTGTAGGTGTGAGTGAGGATTTTGTAAGTGTCTCTTTTCTCGACGGGAAGCCAGTGGAGACTTCGTAGGTGTTGGCTGATGTGTTTGTGCCGAGGACGAGTTTGGCGGCGATGTTCTGTACTGTCTGGAGTTTGCGGAGTAGGGACTTGTTGATGCCGGCGTAGAGTGCGTTTCCATAATCCAGTCTGCTGGTGATGAGTGTGTGGTTGACTGTCTTCCTTGATGCAGGGGGGATGCACTTGAAGGTCTTGCGGAGGATGTTGAAGCAGCTGGAGGTGATGGCGTTGACCTGTCGGTTCATGGTGAGTGATGAGTCGAGTACGATGCAGAGGTTCTTGGCTTTGTCTGAGGGGGTAGAAGGGCTTCCAAGGGAAGTCTGCCACCAGGTACTGTCCCATGCAGAAGGGGTGGTACCGAGGACGAGGACTTCTGTCTTCTCGGCGTTGAGCTTCAGGCAGCTGTTGGCCATCCAGACTGCGAAGTCTTGCATTCCTTTCTGGAAGTTGAGTTTGGCAGTGGTGGGCTCTTTGGTGAGGGAGAGGATGAGCTGGGTGTCGTCGGCGTAGGATACAATGTTGAGGCCGTGTTGTCGGACGATGGCTGCGAGGGGAGCCATATAGATGTTGAAGAGGGTGGGGCTCAGGGATGAACCCTGTGGGACTCCACAGGGGATTTTTGTGGGGTCGGAGTGGAAGGGTGGGAGTCTGATCCTTTGGCTTCTTCTGGAGAGGAATGATCGAATCCAGTCCAGGGCTGTTCCTTGTATGCCTGTGTTGTATAGTCTGGCGATTAGTGTGTGGTGGGAGACGGTGTTGAAGGCCGCTGATAGGTCGAGTAGGATGAGGGCTGCAGAGTGGCCTTGGTCCAGGAGGGTGTGGGTGTCATCTGTGGCGGCGAATAGGGCGGTCCCTGTGCTGTGGTTGCTTCGGAATCCGGATTGGGATGGGTCGAGGACGGCGTTCTCTTCAATGAATCGTGTCAGTTTCCTGTTGACTGTTTTCTCTGCAACTTTGGCTGCGAAGGGGAGGAGCGAGATGGGCCGATAGTTCTTGAGGTTGGTGGGGTCAGCTGTGGGCTTCTTGAGCAGAGGTCTGACTTCTGCGTGCTTCCAGTCATCTGGGAAGGTGCCTGTTTTGAAGGTGGTGTTGATGGTGCATTGTAGTTTGGGTGCGATGGCAGCCGTGGCTCTGTGGTAGATGTGAGGGGAACAGGGGTCGGTGGGGGCTCCCGAGTGGATGCTTTTCATGGTCGAGGCGGTGTCTTCGGCTGTGATTGGTGTCCAATTGGAGATGGTGGGCTGGCTGGTGTTTCTGGGGGGCAGGGGGCCATCTGTGGCACCTGGTGGATGGTCGATGAAGTTGTCGTAGAGGTTTTTGATCTTGAGGTGGAAATAGGTTCCAACCTTGTCACAGAGGTCTTGGGATGGGGTGATGTCTGTGGCTTCGCTGCGTTGGTTGGTGAATTCTTTTATTACATTTTTTTATTTGGTGCATGATTACAATGTTGCAAATAGCACGTCATTTTTCAATTAATTCATGAGTACAGAACATGCGAGTATTATATCACCACAGGTAAGTAGCATATACCAATTATAAAGCTACATATCGTAAATAAAAAATTTATATTACATCAGCAATTATCCATCATGCACACATTTGTATATTTTAAACCCCCACTCCCAACCCTCCCACCCCTGGGGTTGGCACACATTTATAGAACAGAGAAAAGCTGGAGTTAGCTTTAAATCTGGTGCTATCTCTCAAGCCATTTAGTCAAAGGATCCCAAATCTTTAACCCTTTCGTACAAGACCGTATACCTCTTTTTTCATAGATGGCTTTTTCAAAATTATAATTTGCCACTAATCGAGTTAGCCATTGGTAGTATCCAGGGGGGGATGGATCAAGCCAAGCTGAGGCAAGGCAAAGTCAATATATATCGCGATAGCTATAAAAATGAAATACTCTCCAGGCTTGCCTTGAACCTCCTGGTCTACCCCTAGGCAGATGAGGGAGGAAGAAAGGAGAACGTCACTTCCTAATACTTCTTTAAAAAAGTTCGCGATCTCAAGTTTTAAATTGTTTAATGCATCACAAGAGGCGATCATGTGATTGAAGTCCACCTGATACAGAGAAAATTGTGGGCAGAAGGTCCCTCTCCCCGTCCCCCATTTTGCGATCTTTTTCGGCGTATAGTACAGCGAAAAGCAAGATTTATAATACTGGGCTTGAAGCCGCGCTGGAATTAGCAAACTTTGTGCTAGCTCTGTTGAGTGGAAAAATAGGTCTTCGGAGATATCAATTTCCTCTTTCCACTTCCTGGCCCACGTTACCAAGTCATCCGGCATTAAAGTATTGAAAGAATTATACACGGTTCCAATAGATGGATAATTCATTCTCAAATTGTCAATAATAGAGTTATTACTAAATCCTGCTGGACCACCACACTTTCTCTTTAAAAAATCACGTATTTGGAGGTATTTATAGAAATCTTTCCAGTCCAATTTATATATTTCTTTAAGGTTTTCAAAAGAAACTACATCAGATGAAGAGTATAAATCACCCAGTTTGGACAGGCCCTTATTTGGCCACTTTTAAGTATTGAATCTTTAAAAACATCAGGCAGGTTTGGGTTGCCATACATCGGTGTATAGCAATTCAGACGACCCAGACCTAGCATTTTGAGAACCGATTTCATGCTTTTAAACCCAGCAGCCAGCACCTTAAAAACCTCCAGAACCATCCCCATGAATCTTTGCCCATTATGAGTTCTATAGGTTTTGATTTGATTTGATTGATTTGATTTGTCTATTTCTAAAGCGCACGAATGCCCGGAGGTGTCTTGGCGCTATGAATTGTCCAGTTTCCGGTGCAGGTCTGAAGTTAGTGTAGTTTATGCAGTGAAAAGCCAAGTCTTGATTTTCTTTCTAAATATCTCCAGAGTTGGGCTGTTTTTTACATCAAATGGTAGTAAGTTCCATGTCCGTGCTGCTTGAACGAGGAAACTTCTTCCTCCCCAGTTTGCTCGTTTAAACTTGGGTATTGCTATCAGTTTTTTTTTACCAGATCTGAGAAGTCTTGAAGGTTCGTAATGTTTCAGGTGTGTTTTCAGGAAGTGAGGGCCTTTGCCCTGCAGGGCCTTGTAGGTTAAACACAGTGATTTGAACTTGACTCTTTTGGCCACAGGTAGCCAATGGAGTGTCTCAAGTTTATGACTAATAGGCTGAAACTTTGGAATTTCCAGTATCAGTCATGCCGCTGCATTCTGGAGTCGCTGCATTTTTTCCATGATTTTTACTCTGGCTCCAGCATATAATGCGTTACCGTAGTCCAATCGAGACAGTGCAAGGGCTGTCACTACCGTTCTGCGTGTGTCTTGAGGCAGATATGGGAGTATTTTTCTTATCATTTTTAATATCAGCCAGAAAGACGAGGCTAGTTTGTTTACTTGGGCTTCATATGTTAATTTGGTGTCAATCATGAATCCCAAGTTTTTAGCTTTCTCTGAGGGTTCTGGTCTGGTTCCCAGGTCAGGAGACCACCACTCTGAGGACCAGATATCAGCATTACCTCCCAGAATCATTACCTCACTCTTTTCTCCGTTGAGTTTGAGGCAATTTTGTTGCATCCATTGACTAACTTTTAGCATGCATAGTTGGAATTTCTTGGCTGTTACTTTATTGTCTTTGCCTATGGAAATGACAATTTGTGTATCGTCGGCGTAGGATATTGGTGTAAAGCCATTTTCTCTTATTACTTCGGCAAGGGGGCCACATATAAATTAAAAAGTGTTGGGCTCAATGAAGAGCCCTGTGGAACACCGCATGGTACTTTAAAGGAGTCTGACTTTGCTTCTCCTAATTCAACTGTGAATTTTCTGTCCTTGAGGTAGGATACGATGAGACTGCACGCGTGGTCGCTGGCTCCGGCTTCTCTAATGCGTTTTATTAGTATCTCGTGGCTGACCGTGTCGAAGGCCGCCGAGAGATCCAATAGCACCAAGGCGGCCTTTTCCCCCTTATCTAATATGCTTCTAAGTTCCTCGGTGGCCGTGAGGAGGGCTGTTTCTGTTCCGTGCCCTTCCCGGAATCCGAATTGAGAGTGGTCAAGCCAGTTGTTGTCCAGTAGGTACCTTGAGAACTGTTTATTCAGCAGTTTCTCCAGTACTTTTGCGGCGAAAGGAATCCTAGCTATGGGTCTGTAATTGCTGTGGACTTCACTGTCCAGATGAGGTTTTTTCAGTAATGGCCTGATTGAAATGGTTTTCCAGTCATTTGAAAATATACTGGTGTTCAGAATTACTTCAAACAATTTTTGAAGTGCTGGTCCTATTTGTTCTGAACATATTTGCATTATCTTCGGTGGACATGGGTCTAAGGGACTGCCTGAGTTGGTTGTCGTTATTTCCTTAATTATTTGTTCCACTGTAGGTAAGGACCAGTAAAATGATGGGGTGCCGCTAGGTTGGTTGTCTAGTTTTGTGTTATTTATGGGGTTTTGGGTTATATGGTCTATCTGATTGTTTTTAAATAGTTCATATACTGAAGACACTTTATTTACGAAGAAATGGCCTAAAGTATTGCAGAAGTCAGATGATATATCCTCTGGATTATTATTTTCAATTTTGGCAAGTTTTTTGACTACTGCGAACAGATCTTTACTCGAGTTCTTGGATTCATTTATTTTGTATACAAAGAATTTGCTTTTTTCTGCGATTATCATATTTTTATAGGTGGCCAGTTCATTTTTATAGTCTACCTTTAATTTGGGGTCATATTGTGATCTCCACTTTTTCTCTGCCCTTCTGCAGGTCTGTTTTTGTGTTTTTAAAGCTTCCGAGTACCAGGGTTGTGAAGGTGACTTCCTTTTGAAGGTCGCTCTTTTCTGTGGTACGGAACTCTGGGTGGCTGTTTTTAACCAATCATTGAATTGCTTGCAGGCTATATTGCTGTCACTTTCTAGTGTTGGAAATGAGGAGTTCATTACCTCTATTAATATTTGAGGGTCTACTTTTGACCAATCAGGATAAGTGACTTTCTTGGGAATTTCAGTTGGTTTTCCCAGGTCCTCTATAGTCTCTAGCTGAAAGGATACTAATTTATGATCTGTCCATGCGATCGGGTGAACTTCTACCTTTGTTAATTTTTGGCAGGATGTAAAGATACCATCAAGTGTATGTCCTGCTACATGTGTATCTGAATGGACTTTTTGGTCTAGATCAAAATTAGCCATTGCCTCTTTAAAGGTGTTGATTCTGGGTTCTGTGGTTTTCTCCAAATGTAAATTGAAGTCTCCCAATATTGTATAGTCCTGGTTCATTACACAAGATTCAAGGAAGGGACTTAATAATTCAATGAGCGTTTTTTTTGCATTTGGTGGTCTATAAATTAGTAGCCCATTGAAGGTATACTTGTTTGTAGCCATAATTTGAAATGTCATGGTTTCACAGTCAGGGTGGCTACCTTTTTCAGAGCTCTTAATCCTGAGGCTTTCTTTAGCTATAATCGCTAACCCTCCTCCCCGTTTCATTTTTCTATCTACTCTATATAATGAGTATTTTTCGGGTATTGCTAATGAGAGGTCGGCGTCGGATGCTTCATCCGCCCATGTTTCCGTTACAAACAATACATCGACTTCTTGGTTTTCGATCAAATAGGCAATGTGGGTGTTGTGTTTTACCATTGATCTGGCGTTTATTAGCCCTGCCTTGATAGTATAATTTTTAATATTCTCTATATTGTTATTTATAGAAATCTTATTTGTGTTATTTATTGTGGCGAAATCGAATTTAAGAGGGCAGCAAGGACATTGCTTACCTTCTTTCTGCAGATCTATTGGTGAGCATGTTGCGGAGCATCTTAACGACAAGATTTCTTGTGAGGTGTATTTCCTATGAACGATTTCTTTATCCTTTTGGGCAGGGGGTCTGGCCCTTGGCTCTGTCCTGGCTCGGACGGGCACAGACGGGCTTGACTTAGGCTCGACTTCGGCGCGATGCCGGCGCGCCCGCTGCGCTCGCCCGCTGCGCGTCCGGAAAGGGCACATTAATAAAGGGCGGAGAGGCGTGGCCTCACGAGTGGGCGTGTCTGCGGTATCGGGCGCGCGAAGGCGTCAGCGCGTTTCCTCCCTGCAGCAGCGCTTGGAACAGCTGAACTGAGCTTCCCGCCTTCCCCGCAGCTACCAGGTCAGTGGGTGCTCAGGGTGCGAGTGCTCGTTTAAAAAAACACAACAAATAACAAAGTTTTTAAAATACAGTAAGAACAGACCTCCCGGCTTTCCGCCTCAGGAGTGTTGCAAGGTTATGGCGCGCTTGTCATTCAGCGCGACTATATGTCCGGGGGAAAAGGGGCGTGGCCTCAAGTAGGCGTGGCCTCACGAGTGGGCGTGTCTGCGGTATCGGGTGCGCGAAGGCGTCAGCGCGTTTCCTCCCTGCAGCAGCGCTTGGAACAGCTGAACTGAGCTTCCCGCCATCCCCGCAGCTACCAGGTCAGTGGATGCTCAGGGTGCGAGTGCTCGTTGAAAAAAACACAACAAATAACAAAGTTTTTAAAATACAGTAAGAACAGACCTCCCGGCTTTCCGCCTCAGGAGTGTTGCAAGGTTATGGCGCGCTTGTCATTCAGCGCGACTAAATGTCCGGGGGAAAAGGGGCGTGGCCTCAAGTAGGCGTGGCCTCACGAGTGGGCGTGTCTGCGGTATCGGGCGCGCGAAGGCGTCAGCGCGTTTCCTCCCTGCAGCAGCGCTTGGAACAGCTGAACTGAGCTTCCCGCCTTCCCCGCAGCTACCAGGTCAGTGGGTGCTCAGGGTGCGAGTGCTCGTTTAAAAAAACACAACAAATAACAAAGTTTTTAAAATACAGTAAGAACAGACCTCCCGGCTTTCCGCCTCAGGAGTGTTGCAAGGTTATGGCGCGCTTGTCATTCAGCGTGACTATATGTCCGGGGAAAAAGGGGCATGGCCTCAAGTAGGCGTGGCCTCACGAGTGGGCGTGTCTGCGGTATCGGGCGCGCGAAGGCGTCAGCGCGTTTCCTCCCTGCAGCAGCGCTTGGAACAGCTGAACTGAGCTTCCCGCCTTTCCCGCAGCTACCAGGTCAGTGGGTGCTCAGGGTGCGAGTGCTCGTTTAAAAAAACACAACAAATAACAAAGTTTTTAAAATACAGTAAGAACAGACCTCCCGGCTTTCCGCCTCAGGAGTGTTGCAAGTTTATGGCGCGCTTGTCATTCAGCGCGACTATATGTCCGGGGGAAAAGGGGCGTGGCCTCAAGTAGGCGTGGCCTCACGAGTGGGCGTGTCTGCGGTATCAGGCGCGCGAAGGCGTTAGCGCGTTTCCTCCCTGCAGCAGCGCTTGGAACAGCTGAACTGAGCTTCCCGCCTTCCCCGCAGCTACCAGGTCAGTGGGTGCTCAGGGTGCGAGTGCTCGTTTAAAAAAACACAACAAATAACAAAGTTTTTAAAATACAGTAAGAACAGACCTCCCGGCTTTCCGCCTCAGGAGTGTTGCAAGGTTATGGCGCGCTTGTCATTCAGCGCGACTATATGTCTGGGGGGAAAGGGGTGTGGCCTCAAGTAGGCGTGGCCTCACGAGTGGGCGTGTCTGCGGTATCGGGCGCGCGAAGGCGTCAGCGCGTTTCCTCCCAGCAGCAGCGCTTGGAACAGCTGAACTGAGCTTCCCGCCTTCCCCGCAGCTACCAGGTCAGTGGGTGCTCAGGGTGCGAGTGCTCGTTTAAAAAAACACAACAAATAACAAAGTTTTTAAAATACAGTAAGGTGCAGGTATGTCTCCCAGAAGATTATCTATTGGATTATCTGATAAAAGGGTGAAATTGTGCAAAAGAGTGGTTACCCAATAGTAAAGTCTTATATTTGGAAGAGCCAGCCCACCCTTTTCCTTTGGTAGTGAAAGATATTTATAAGTTCTTCTAGGTTTTTCATAAGCCCATATAAATTGTGAGAACAAGTCTTCAACCCGTTTTAGACACATGGTGCTAAATTCTAACGGGATGGTTCTTATAAAATACAAAAATTAGGGAAAAAAAATCATTTTGATTAAATTACATCTCCCTATTATCGAAAGATGCAGATTCTGTAGTCGGGTTAATTCGGGTTTAATTTTATCAATCAAGGGATCAATATTACACTCAACTATCTTTTCAACGCTGGCCATAACTTCCACCCCTAGATACGTGATCTTTTCCACCTGTCTAGTGTCATCCCCCATATCAACATTCTTACAGATTATCTGGGTTTTAGATCTGTTAAGGGTATATCCGGATAAGCTTCCAAACCTCAGCCATGGATACTTCAGGACTAGCAGTCACCAAGGCTATATCGTCGGCATAGGCAAGTACTTTAGTTTCCCAATCATGTGAAACAATAGGACTAATTTTCGGGTTGATTTCCAGCGCGCGTAAAAAAGGATCTATGTACAGTGCAAACAGGAGTGGTGAGCTTGGGCATCCCTGGAGGGTACCTCTAGTAATTTTAAAAGTATCGGTAAGTGTGCCATTTAAAAATAATCTTGTGGTGGGTCATTAATACAACATCTTAAATGCTTGTATAAATCCTGACCTATCCCAACCCTTGACAGGGTCTCCCATAAAAAAAGCCAGGAAACCCTGTCAAAGGCCTTCTTGGCATCGAAAAGAATAAGTACCATGGGATCTCCAGAAATCTGGGCCGCATCAAACAAAGAGATAGTCCTCCTAATATGATCTATTGTCCCACGTCCAGGTATAAATCCGTGCTGCCTAAAATGTATTACTTTATGTATTACCCCAGCTAATCGAACCGCCAAAATTTTAGAGTAAATTTTGCTATCCGCATTTATCAGAGTTATAGGGCGGTATGAGGCAGGGTCTAGGGCCGATTTATGTTTTTTCAAGAAAATATTGATTTTTGCCTGTGACAATGACTCAGGTGGTTTTCTCCCCTTAAACGCATGAGCAAATAACTGGAGCATGACCTCTTTTAATTCCGTGGAAAAGCTTTTATAAAATTCACCTGGAATATTATCCAACCCAGTGGCTTTACCATTAGGAATGCAAAAACAACAATTGATGGACAGAATGCAGAACAATGTCATACATTCACCCCAGTACAGAGATCTGGGCCTAAATCCATCGTTTTTTTGCTCACCATGCCGTTCCAGTTTGAACCCAGCCATATGCAAATCAGTCTTGACCCTGTGCCTCATGGGAACAGTCCAGCCCGACCTGCCAAGCCAGGTCCTCACTGGACTGGAAACAAGCATCCTAGGACCGGTTTCGGGGTTTCACTCCTCTTCAGCCAGGATAGCTTGATTCCAGTGGCATGGAGAGCGAGGGACCCACGTCTGGGCATACCCTTCCCACTCGGGGTGACAAATGCAAAAACAACAATTGATGGACAGAATGCAGAACAATGTCATACATTCACCCCAGTACAGAGATCTGGGCCTAAATCCATCGTTTTTTTGCTCACCATGCCGTTCCAGTTTGAACCCAGCCATATGCAAATCAGTCTTGACCCTGTGCCTCATGGGAACAGTCCAGCCCGAACTGCCAAGCCAGGTCCTCACTGGACTGGAAACAAGCATCCTAGGACAGGTTTCGGGGTTTCACCCCTCTTCAGCCAGGATAGCTTGATTCCAGTGGCATGGAGAGCAAGGGACCCACGTCTGGGCATACCCTTCCCACTCGGGGTGACAAATGCAAAAACAACAATTGATGGACAGAATGCAGAACAATGTCATACATTCACCCCAGTACACAGATCTGGGCCTAAATCCATCGTTTTTTTGCTCACCATGCCGTTCCAGTTTGAACCCAGCCATATGCAAATCAGTCTTGACCCTGTGCCTCATGGGAACAGTCCAGCCCGAACTGCCAAGCCAGGTCCTCACTGGACTGGAAACAAGCATCCTAGGACCGGTTTCGGGGTTTCACCCCTCTTCAGCCAGGATAGCTTGATTCCAGTGGCATGGAGAGCAAGGGACCCACGTCTGGGCATACCCTTCCCACTCGGGGTGACAAATGCAAAAACAACAATTGATGGACAGAATGCAGAACAATGTCATACATTCACCCCAGTACAGAGATCTGGGCCTAAATCCATCGTTTTTTTGCTCACCATGCCGTTCCAGTTTGAACCCAGCCATATGCAAATCAGTCTTGACCCTGTGCCTCATGGGAACAGTCCAGCCCGAACTGCCAAGCCAGGTCCTCACTGGACTGGAAACAAGCATCCTAGGACCGGTTTCGGGGTTTCACCCCTCTTCAGCCAGGATAGCTTGATTCCAGTGGCATGGAGAGCAAGGGACCCACGTCTGGGCATACCTTTCCCACTCGGGGTGACAAATGCAAAAACAACAATTGATGGACAGAATGCAGAACAATGTCATACATTCACCCCAGTACAGAGATCTGGGCCTAAATCCATCGTTTTTTTGCTCACCATGCCGTTCCAGTTTGAACCCAGCCATATGCAAATCAGTCTTGACCCTGTGCCTCATGGGAACAGTCCAGCCCGAACTGCCAAGCCAGGTCCTCACTGGACTGGAAACAAGCATCCTAGGACCGGTTTCGGGGTTTCACCCCTCTTCAGCCAGGATAGCTTGATTCCAGTGGCATGGAGAGCAAGGGACCCACGTCTGGGCATACCCTTCCCACTCGGGGTGACAAATGCAAAAACAACAATTGATGGACAGAATGCAGAACAATGTCATACATTCACCCCAGTACAGAAATCTGGGCCTAAATCCATCGTTTTTTTGCTCACCATGCCGTTCCAGTTTGAACCCAGCCATATGCAAATCAGTCTTGACCCTGTGCCTCATGGGAACAGTCCAGCCCGAACTGCCAAGCCAGGTCCTCACTGGACTGGAAACAAGCATTCTAGGACCGGTTTCGGGGTTTCACCCCTCTTCAGCCAGGATAGCTTGATTCCAGTGGCATGGAGAGCAAGGGACCCACGTCTGGGCATACCCTTCCCACTCGGGGTGACAAATGCAAAAACAACAATTGATGGACAGAATGCAGAACAATGTCATACATTCACCCCAGTACAGAAATCTGGGCCTAAATCCATCGTTTTTTTGCTCACCATGCCGTTCCAGTTTGAACCCAGCCATATGCAAATCAGTCTTGACCCTGTGCCTCATGGGAACAGTCCAGCCCGAATTGCCAAGCCAGGTCCTCACTGGACTGGAAACAAGCATCCTAGGACCGGTTTCGGGGTTTCACCCCTCTTCAGCCAGGATAGCTTGATTCCAGTGGCATGGAGAGCAAGGGACCCACGTCTGGGCATACCCTTCCCACTCGGGGTGACAAATGCAAAAGCAACAATTGATGGACAGAATGCAGAACAATGTCATACATTCACCCCAGTACAGAGATCTGGGCCTAAATCCATCGTTTTTTTGCTCACCATGCCGTTCCAGTTTGAACCCAGCCATATGCAAATCAGTCTTGACCCTGTGCCTCATGGGAACAGTCCAGCCCGAACTGCCAAGCCAGGTCCTCACTGGACTGGAAACAAGCATCCTAGGACCGGTTTTGGGGTTTCACCCCTCTTCAGCCAGGATAGCTTGATTCCAGTGGCATGGCTTGGAAGTTCGGGCTGGACTGTTCCCATGAGGCACAGGGTCATACTGATTTGCATATGGCCATGTCTGAACTGGGGTGGCGTGGTGAGCAAAATAACGATGGATTAAACCCAGATCTGTGACTGGGGGTGAATGTTTTGCCAATGTGCAACATTCCGTCCCTCATCTTGTGTGTTTTGCTGTTCGCCCTATATGGGAAGGGTATGCCCAGACGTGGGTACCGCGCTCACTACGCCACTGGAGTCAAGCTATTCTGGCTGAAGAGGGGTGAAACCCCGAAACCGGTCCTAGGATGCTTGATTCCGGTCCAGGGAAGACATGGCTTGGCAGTTCGGGCTGGACTGTTCCCATGAGGCACAGGGTCAAGACTGATTTGCATATGGCCATGTCTGAACTGGGGTGGCGTGGTGAGCAAAATAACGATGGATTAAACCCAGATCTGTAACTGGGGGTGAATGTTTTGCCAATGTGCAACATTCCGTCCATCATCTTGTGTGTTTTGCTGTTCGCCCTATATGGGAAGGGTGTGCCCAGACGTGGGTCCCGCGCTCACTACGCCACTGGAGTCAAGCTATCCTGGCTGAAGAGGGGTGAAACCCCGAGACCGGTCCTAGGATGCTTGATTCCGGTCCAGGGAAGACATGGCTTGGCAGTTCGGGCTGGACTGTTCCCATGAGGCACAGGGTCAAGACTAATTTGCATATGGCCATGTCTGAACTGGGGTGGCGTGGTGAGCAAAATAACGATGGATTAAACCCAGATCTGTGACTGGGGGTGAATGTTTTGCCAATGTGCAACATTCCGTCCATCATCTTGTGTGTTTTGCTGTTCGCCCTATATGGGAAGGGTATGCCCAGACGTGGGTCCCGCGCTCACTACGCCACTGGAGTCAAGCTATCCTGGCTGAAGAGGGGTGAAACCCCGAAACCGGTCCTAGGATGCTTGATTCCGGTCCAGGGAAGACATGGCTTGGCAGTTCGGGCTGGACTGTTCCCATGAGGCACAGGGTCAAGACTGATTTGCATATGGCCATGTCTGAACTGGGGTGGCGTGGAGAGCAAAATAACGATGGATTAAACCCAGATCTGTGACTGGGGGTGAATGTTTTGCCAATGTGCAACATTCCGTCCATCATCTTGTGTGTTTTGCTGTTCGCCCTATATGGGAAGGGTATGCCCAGACGTGGGTCCCGCGCTCACTATGCCACTGGAGTCAAGCTATCCTGGCTGAAGAGGGGTGAAACCCCGAAACCGGTCCTAGGATGCTTGATTCCGGTCCAGGGAAGACATGGCTTGGCAGTTCGGGCTGGACTGTTCCCATGAGGCACAGGGTCAAGACTGATTTGCATATGGCCATGTCTGAACTGGGGTGGCGTGGTGAGCAAAATAACGATGGATTAAACCCAGATCTGTGACTGGGGGTGAATGTTTTGCCAATGTGCAACATTCCATCCATCATCTTGTGTGTTTTGCTGTTCGCCCTATATGGGAAGGGTATGCCCAGACGTGGGTCCCGCGCTCACTACGCCACTGGAGTCAAGCTATCCTGGCTGAAGAGGGGTGAAACCCCGAAACCGGTCCTAGGATGCTTGATTCCGGTCCAGGGAAGACATGGCTTGGCAGTTCGGGCTGGACTGTTCCCATGAGGCACAGGGTCAAGACTGATTTGCATATGGCCATGTCTGAACTGGGGTGGCGTGGTGAGCAAAATAACGATGGATTAAAACCAGATCTGTGACTGGGGGTGAATGTTTTGCCAATGTGCAACATTCCGTCCATCATCTTGTGTGTTTTGCTGTTCGCCCTATATGGGAAGGGTATGCCCAGACGTGGGTCCCGCGCTCACTACGCCACTGGATTCACGCTATCCTGGCTGAAGAGGGGTGAAACCCCGAAACCGGTCCTAGGATGCTTGATTCCGGTCCAGGGAAGACATGGCTTGGCAGTTCGGGCTGGACTGTTCCCATGAGGCACAGGGTCAAGACTGATTTGCATATGGCCATGTCTGAACTGGGGTGGCGTGGTGAGCAAAATAACGATAGATTAAACCCAGATCTGTGACTGGGGGTGAATGTTTTGCCAATGTGCAACATTCCGTCCATCATCTTGTGTGTTTTGCTGTTCGCCCTATATGGGAAGGGTATGCCCAGACGTGGGTCCCGCGCTCACTACGCCACTGGAGTCAAGCTATTCTGGCTGAAGAGGGGTGAAACCCCGAAACCGGTCCTAGGATGCTTGATTCCGGTCCAGGGAAGACATGGCTTGGCAGTTCGGGCTGGACTGTTCCCATGAGGCACAGGGTCAAGACTGATTTGCATATGGCCATGTCTGAACTGGGGTGGCGTGGTGAGCAAAATAACGATGGATTAAACCCAGATCTGTGACTGGGGGTGAATGTTTTGCCAATGTGCAACATTCCGTCCATCATCTTGTGTGTTTTGCTGTTCGCCCTATATGGGAAGGGTATGCCCAGACGTGGGTCCCACGCTCACTACGCCACTGGAGTCAAGCTATCCTGGCTGAAAAGGGGTGAAACCCCGAAACCGGTCCTAGGATGCTTGATTCCGGTCCAGGGAAGACATGGCTTGGCAGTTCGGGCTGGACTGTTCCCATGAGGCACAGGGTCAAGACTGATTTGCATATGGCCATGTCTGAACTGGGGTGGCGTGGTGAGCAAAATAACGATGGATTAAAACCAGATCTGTGACTGGGGGTGAATGTTTTGCCAATGTGCAACATTCCGTCCATCATCTTGTGTGTTTTGCTGTTCGCCCTATATGGGAAGGGTATGCCCAGACGTGGGTCCCGCGCTCACTACGCCACTGGAGTCAAGCTATTCTGGCTGAAGAGGGGTGAAACCCCGAAACCGGTCCTAGGATGCTTGATTCCGATCCAGGGAAGACATGGCTTGGCAGTTCGGGCTGGACTGTTCCCATGAGGCACAGGGTCAAGACTGATTTGCATATGGCCATGTCTGAACTGGGGTGGCGTGGTGAGCAAAATAACGATGGATTAAACCCAGATCTGTGACTGGGGGTGAATGTTTTGCCAATGTGCAACATTCCGTCCATCATCTTGTGTGTTTTGCTGTTCGCCCTATATGGGAAGGGTATGCCCAGACGTGGGTCCCGCGCTCACTACGCCACTGGAGTCAAGCTATCCTGGCTGAAGAGGGGTGAAACCCCGAAACCGGTCCTAGGATGCTTGATTCCAGTCCAGGGAAGACATGGCTTGGCAGTTCGGGCTGGACTGTTCCCATGAGGCACAGGGTCAAGACTGATTTGCATATGGCCATGTCTGAACTGGGGTGGCGTGGTGAGCAAAATAACGATGGATTAAAACCAGATCTGTGACTGGGGGTGAATATTTTGCCAATGTGCAACATTCCGTCCATCATCTTGTGTGTTTTGCTGTTCGCCCTATATGGGAAGGGTATGCCCAGACGTGGGTCCCGCGCTCACTACGCCACTGGATTCAAGCTATCCTGGCTGAAGAGGGGTGAAACCCCGAAACCGGTCCTAGGATGCTTGATTCCGGTCCAGGGAAGACATGGCTTGGCAGTTCGGGCTGGACTGTTCCCATGAGGCACAGGGTCAAGACTGATTTGCATATGGCCATGTCTGAACTGGGGTGGCGTGGTGAGCAAAATAACGATGGATTAAACCCAGATCTGTGACTGGGGGTGAATGTTTTGCCAATGTGCAACATTCCGTCCATCATCTTGTGTGTTTTGCTGTTCGCCCTATATGGGAAGGGTATGCCCAGACGTGGGTCCCGCGCTCACTACGCCACTGGAGTCAAGCTATTCTGGCTGAAGAGGGGTGAAACCCCGAAACCGGTCCTAGGATGCTTGATTCCGGTCCAGGGAAGACATGGCTTGGCAGTTCGGGCTGGACTGTTCCCATGAGGCACAGGGTCAAGACTGATTTGCATATGGCCATGTCTGAACTGGGGTGGCGTGGTGAGCAAAATAACGATGGATTAAACCCAGATCTGTGACTGGGGGTGAATGTTTTGCCAATGTGCAACATTCCGTCCATCATCTTGTGTGTTTTGCTGTTCGCCCTATATGGGAAGGGTATGCCCAGACGTGGGTCCCGCGCTCACTACGCCACTGGATTCAAGCTATCCTGGCTGAAGAGGGGTGAAACCCCGAAACCGGTCCTAGGATGCTTGATTCCGGTCCAGGGAAGACATGGCTTGGCAGTTCGGGCTGGACTGTTCCCATGAGGCACAGGGTCAAGACTGATTTGCATGAGAAATAAGACTGTTCAATAAACCCTTTTATTGTATTGAAACGCCCGTCTCTCTATTTCTATGCAACTCTGTGGAAAGGAAGCATGCACGATTGACTAAGTGAAACTGTTATCTATTGTTTCCACGATTCTGAGACTGTTCCAATTCTAAAAAGGAAACACAGTTGTCATGTTTATGCAGTTGTCAGAAACTAATCCCCTCTTGTATATTCGAGATGTTTCTAGTGACCTCTGAGTTATCTGGCACACACAAGTAATTAAGTTTAATATACTCGATAGAGACATACTGACCATAGCCCCATGTCAAATCTATAGTGTATGTTATTCCAATGCGCAGAGCCTATCAGGGATAAAAGAACTACACTACAGGCTATCCTGCAGAGGGCCTGCCTGATGCCCGCCGACATATGGGCCTGCAGGGCTGGTGGTTCCCACTTTTGGTCCCTTAAATTTTGGGGAGTCCCTGGACACACATGGGGCCTCGCGCAGTTTGTAGCGTGGTGTCTTCAGGGCGTGGGGAAGCGCCTGCTCGTGCCCACCCCGACATATCCCTGCACGAGCGCTCCTGCATTCCACCGGCTGCCATCTTTGACATCCAGAGCTCGCCTGCCTGGCACCACCCCATGCGATTTCATCCCGTTGCGTGTGGCCACCTTGGGAGGCAGTTGGTGTGCACAGCTGGGAGTCCAATCTCTAATGGGAACAGCGTCACTTGCTTTACGGCGCGTCCCCGTTTGCACCAGCATTCGCTCTCACTGCGCTTATCATGCTTCTTCCCTGATGCGCACAGCTAACCACGTCATCAGAGTGCACAGCTGGGAAAGACTTATCGCTGATGCACACAGCTTCACTTGTGAGATAACCTGTCATTTCTTCAGCGTGCAGTCGCTCCCTCTAACCGCATATCTCTCACTGATGCGCACAGCTCTCCCTACATTTCTCAGTTTTACTTGTTTAGTAACAGGTGATTTATTCAGTGCGCAGTCCTCTGGCAGCGCTTGCGCTGTCCATATCGCTGATGCGCACAGCTCTATTTACATTTGGCTCCTTTTGCTGGACGGCCCTACTTGCATTCTGCTTCTTTGGTCTCTACTACGTAACTGTTTATGCATGCACACAGCTAATTAGAGTGTGTCCTCCTGCGATCCTCTGCTTGAAGCTCTAGTCACTGAACGTCACTCTTCAGTGGAATTCACATTCTCAACATTTCAATTTTCTACTCTGTTCCTGCTTCATGCAAAACGTTACTGTGCCTCTATTCTTTTTAACTTTCCCAGGTGATCCTCCACTCTCCTGTAAGAAATTGAAGAAGGTGTTTTCACATTACGTTCATGTTTGTTGTACTTCCGTGAGCGCAGAGAGGAGGACCTCTCTCTTGATGCACTGTGTAAGCCAGAGGGGCAGGAAGTCTTTGAACATCTTCCTGAACTCTCTGACAGTGACTCTGCTACCCTTAATGAATATGAAATCTGCATTAAAAAAACTGGATTCACACTACCTCCCGTAAGAAAGTACTGTCCTTGAACGATATCATTTTGGAAGAAGGATGCAAAGGCAAGATGAATCGGTCGAGCAGTATGTAACCACCTTGCACAAGTTGGCCTCCACCTGTAATTTTGGCTCCACCTTGGAGGAGCGTTTAAGGGATCAGTTCATGTTAGGATGTGCCCTAGATAAAACGAGGGATGCCTTATGGCAAAAAGACACTCCCACTCTTCAAAAGGTTCTTATAATAGCTAAAAGTCATGAACAGTCTAAGGCATGTGTTGACATCATACATAGGGACTCTTCAGGTTACAAGAAGGACAACATCGAGGTTAAGGTAGTAGTGGAAAGAGTTGTTAAATCCAAGTCGAGCACCACTCAAAAAGTCGTTCAACCCAAATAATTTTCAGGTGAAGTGCTTCAGGTGAGGCACATGGCTAAATTGAAAGACTGTCCAGGAAGGATGGCCCCATGCACAACATGTGGGAGAAAAGGTAATGTCTCCAAGTACTATTGGTCAGGCAAGGAACACAGGAAGGTCAGAGAAGTTTATCTATTTGAGGAGGATGTGGAAGAAATTGATATCCTCCAAATTGCAGGAAATGCAAGTGACGGGCCACAGGAGCTTGTATTAGTTAATGATGCTCCAGTCAGCATGCTCTTTGAATCTGGGGGCAAGATTGCGCTCGTTCCCAAGGCATTCTATGAGTGCAACCTGTTGGGCAAAGTCAATCTCTTGAAGCCAGATATTAGACCAAAGGGGTATGGTGGGGTGACCATAAAGTTACTTGGATACTTCTGGGGCACATTTGATTTCAAAGGAAGAGTCATCCCAGGGAAGATCTATGTCTTGATGAAGGGTGACTCGCTCATAAGTTGGATCCATCAACTAGATCTGCATGTGTTTCTTGACCCTAATGAGAGCCCCTCGGTCTGTCTAAAAGAATTGCCCCCTGTAAGGGTGATTGATGATGCTAGTCGTGTCTGGATCAAAGAATTCCCAGCGGTCTTCGCTGGTGACCTGAGGTGCCTTCAAAACTATAAACATCGCATAAGAATCAAATCTGATGTTGTTCCAAAAGTTGCCAAAGTCAAGAATGTGCTCCTGTTGGTAATGGAGAGCATGAGAACTGAATTGAACAAGCTCTTGGTCATGGGCATCATCCAACCAGTGGAGGCAACAGAGTGGGTCTCTCTGGCAGTGATGGCCCGCAAGGCCAATGGAAAGGCCTGGCTTCGTGTGGACCTGAGAGAGCTTACTCAGCGGTTATTGTTGACCACTACTCTTTACTCAATATAACCGAGATGTTGTGTTCGCTTGAAGGGGCAAAGCATTTTTCCTCCTTGGACCTGACCTCTTCTTATCACCAGGTCAAGCTTCACCCCGCCTCTCAGGATCTCACCGCCTTTGTGACACCCTTTGGCACCTTTAGGTTTCTGAGAATGCCCTTTGGTCTAATTTCCGCTGCCTCTGTTTTTCAGAGTGCGATGGAGGGCACTCTTGGAGGCCTTCAGAGTGTCACGGTGTACCAGGATGACATACTCATCTTTGGGGTCAATCTGGAACAACACGAAACAAGGCTGAGGTCAGTGTTGAAGAAGTTACATGATGCTGGCCTCACCCTTAGCGATACCAAAGGGGATGATGGACGGAGCGTTTGAGAAAATCAAACACTCACCCCCAGTCAACTGATCTGGGTTTAATCCATCATCATTCTTTATCTCACTCCACCACTCCAGTTCAGACATGGCCATATGCCTCACCCTTAGGGCATACAAATCTAAACTTAATGTCAAGGAGATAGAGTACCTCGGTAATTTCGTGTCTGCTGCAGGCATCAAGCCCAGGGCGTCACTGGTGAGCTCCAACTACAATTTGCGTGCCCCATCAAATGAGGAGGAGTTGGTGAAATACCCTGGCATGGACGAGTACTACCACAAATTTGTCCCTAACTTTGCAGGGAAAACTTCTTGTTTAAGGTTTCTACTCATGAAAGGTAGTGAGTTTGTTTGGTCCAAGGGCTTGAGGTAATTCAGTTTCCGATCCCGTTCGTATTTAGCCACCATTTTGTGTCATTCCGCCATTTTGTGTTGACCTCACTCAGGCGGCACGGTGAACGAAGTGTTGTTTTCCCTCATCCTACTGCAACGTGTCAAATAACCTCCTGCCTCTGTTTATAGCTGGTGTCAGGGTCCGGCCGACTCCACTAATCCTCCTCTGGTCTGACTGATCCCTGTTTCAACTATCTGTTGGTTCGCACCATTCTTTCCTGACTTTATCTTATCCTCTGGCCTTCGCTATTCTTTACTCATATTCTCTCATTTCGCAACTGTCCTCCGGGGCATACAAATGTGTTCTGCCACCTGCAAGTCGACTTATAAACACTACCACTGATTAACTTGTGGGGAAGGGTGACAAACACAGTTGGGAGAGAGGCTTATTTGAGTTACTTAATATCTTGTTTTCACACTCTTCTGATTGGTTAACCCTGTATGCATTGGGAGTGTTTTTTGTGAATATGTGTGTTATAAAAGATTGTGCGCCACAAAGTAAAGTGGCAGTCTCCTGAGAACATACCAAGTGTACTTCTGGGACAACTGTACTTAGCTGCAGCTAATAAACCTTATCTTCTACGCCTAAGCAGGTGAACTCAGAAGATTAAGGCGTACCCTGCGCCGCCAGGCCCATAAAGTTCTGGTTCTTCAGGCTGTGAGGAGGAATTTGATTGCATCAAGAAACACCTTAATGAAGCACATTGCCTGGGTAGTTTTGACCGCACAAAGGTGTCTTACCTTATGACTGATGCAAGCCTGAGGGGTTTAGGATCAGTCGTTTTGCAGAAGGTTGATGGGGAGGAGAAAACCATTCTGTTTATCTCTAGGCCCCTGAGGGGTGCTGTGTGCAACTATTCTGTTGTAGGGAAGGAGGCTCTGGGGGTGTTCTGGGCGGTGCGTAAGCGGAGGACATTTTTGTGGGGGAAGAAGTTTAAAATCCTTACCGATTATAAACCCCTTAGGGAAGTATTCTCGAAAAAGGGCATTGTTTTTGTCTCTCACCAATTACGGAAATGGGTGGTGGCCCTGCAGAAATTTAATTTTGACATCTCATACTTACTCGGCTCCAACAACATCCTGGTGGACTCTCTGTCAAGACTCTGATGCGAAGATGGTGTGACTGCTGATGATGTTGAATGGTTTGGTGGCGACAAACTAGAGGAAGAAGTCAATGTGTGTGAGATCAGTGAAGGGCTGTTTTCTGAGAGCGAGTAGAGGGAACACCTTTTGAGTGATGTCGACTTACAGAAGGTCATCACCATGGTTACAGGTGGTAGGTGTGGGAAGAAGGACTGTGGGGAGGTGCTCAGAGGTTTTAGGCATGTTAGAGAGAATCTGGTTGTGGTGGATGGTCTCCTCATGCGGTGTAGTAAGCTGGTTCTGCCCCTTGCCCTGAGGGACAAGTTAGGCAAAAGCACTCATGCGTCACACATGGGCATTGCCAAGACCAAGGAGAGGTTCAGGGAGGCATACTGGTGGCCTGCCGTGGATGTACATGTAAAAACGTTGGTGTGTAAATGTGTACGTGTTGCAACAGGGTTTTGAAGTGCAGGACACAGCCCATGGTCATTAGAGAGCAGGCTGCTGGTGTGTGGACGGAAATTTCAATAGACATTTTGGAGCCTGTAAAATTGAAAACTCAGGACCGCTATGTCATCGTGTGCTTTAATATGTTCTCCCGGTATACTGACATCAAAGTGGTCAATTCGGTTGAATCTAGTGTGGGGATCGAGTTACTAGAAGAACTCTTTGAACGTGAGGGTTTCAAGCTGATGCTTCCGTCTGACAATGGTGTCCTATTCACGTTCGGCGGTAATGAAAGAGTTTCTGAGTTCTAGGGGATTAATAATAATAATCTAGGGGGTTGTAGGGGATTTATGCAGTGCATGGATAGTGCATGCATGATTGTTTAAGCCCATGGCTAGCACCTAGTCTACTAGAATAGTGAATTAATAGTGTTTCAGCGATTGTATGCAGCCCAAGTATTTTTGGATGACCGAACAGGTACTGCCTGGATGCTTATATAAATACATGGGTAGTGCCCGGAGAACTGAATTAGTGCATCAGCAGTGCCTACCTAATTAGATGAGTGCATCACTAGTGTTTGAATGAATGCATGATTAGATTGTTAATGCTTAAGAGATTAGATGAAATTAAGTATACTGCTGGGGTGATTGTATTAGTGCAAGACTATTGGCTCATTAACTAAAGGAATGCATAAGTACTGGAAAGATGATAGGTTTACTACAATGGTACTCTCTACATAATCACATGAGTGCATGAGTAGAGCCTCAGTGTTTCATCAGTGCACGCATGTGCCTCAGTATTTTAATTAATGCATGGGTTGTAAGTGGGTATTTAGATGGCTGCATAGATTCTGCCCAAAGGTTACAGCCTTGGTGATTGCATAAATCAATAGATAGTACCTAGGTGATTAGATGCGTGGATACAGAGTGCCTGCATACTTCAATGACTTGACTGCCTGCTTGCAAGAGTACATATATAGTTTCTGGATGATTGAATAACTCCGTGGATAGTAATCACTGATTTGATGACTACATGAATTGTGGCTGGAGGATTCCATGAGTGCCTGAATACTGCCTGACTGACTGAGAAAGTGCCTACATTCCTGTTAGATACATAACAATTGTCACTATATCTCTGAATCATTGGTTATCTCCTTCTGTCAGTATCAAACTACCTGTTTTACTGTATACATGCTTTTCTTTTGAGCTATGTGTGAGTGAAATCTGGGTATCACACTTGTTATATAATTGCATACATGGCCCTCTGGAAACATACATTGATTTGCTATGAGTGTGCACATGCATCAGTAAGTTTCTAAAATGGAAAACATCATTTTGAGATTTTTGAAAGCACTAAACCTTTTGTAAATGGCATACTTACATCATTTCTAAAATAATTCTTCTGCTTCTAAAACATATATTCAGCATATCTCAAACAAAAGTTACACTTGAAATGAAGCTAGCACAAGAACTCTCGCGGCATTCTGCACTATTAATCCTTCTCAATTTAGAACAAACCTTGTTTGAAGAAAAAACACTTCCCTCACCAAATACATGAGATTTTCATCAGCCTTACTGAACATAGATCACCATGTAAACATATATGTGATTTCTTAATAGATGTACACCTTCGAGCCATCTTTCCTAAAACATATACCTCTCTGTATGATTAAGCAAACTCAAATGTCCCACCATACATATAGCTATGTGCAAGAACAAAAACTATATCCCACCATCTAAGCATATGCAAAGTGGTCATATAAGTAAAAACCACATTGAAAAACACTTCCCAATATATACCTAACAAGTATTACTTCTTTCTAATTACACACAGACAAGTTCTCATCTTTTATTTCTCACTACACTATTCCTGTTTAATAATGTTACTAAAAGTACTACAACTTCCAGAATGCAAATGACAGACGTATCTATTCTGCACATGATGTGTAGACATTTAAAACATTCTTAGTTTCTCATTGTAACGTTCCACAAAACGATACTGTTATTTTTGAATAAAATACACATTGTAATAAACAGGCACTAATTCATTTTTCTCTTACTTCCCAAAACATTCACCACTAACCTTTTAAACACATACCCTCTAATAGATACAGTACATATCATATATTTCTTCTCATCACTGTGATACTCCATTTAATCAAACTCCCATATACATCTTCATTTCTAATGTACATTTTTAAAATAATTACAGAGTTATAAACATACCACTGAATTCAGTTTGTAGATTATATTGTTGTTTTAGCACTTTCTGCATAGATTGGACACTGTTAATATTTGTAAAAATTAAGCACAAGAATGGTACACCACTCTCATACAAAGCAAGTCTAAAATGGCAGCCTCCAACTTTCCACTCTATCATCATGAAAAAGGCAACAAATGAAATCATGTCTTTCATTTTAGACTACTGCATCTCCACTTGTGAATGTTCATGGAAAACAACAGGAGTTCAAACCAATATCTAGCTTAATTTTTCTTAAATATAAAACCTACACAACAGTTTATCACATAGTCCTGAGTTTGAAATTAAAACTTGCCATTACTTACATTGTGTCATCACTCCTCAACTTTTCCCCAAACAATTCTGTCTCTTTAACACCCTTCCCCCCCAATACAGTCTTAGGTCAGTGTAACCAGTAGGTTAAAGGTTTACAGCACATTCTAGAAGGAACATTCTGCTTTCAAATAAGATACTTTTTATTTTACTGGGAATCAATGGCTCCTGTGAAATAATAAAAAAGCTGTATGGTAGAAAAAAGCACAATGGCAGTATATAGGGTTAACAATGGAGTCAAAAAGAAAATTTGTCTATACACATCGAAGGGTTAGTATACAATAATGTTGTTTATATTTTTGATACGCAACAAATAAGCAGTGTAGAAACACATAATAGTAAATTGGTACAGTCAAGGAATTGACGGTCATACAAGGAGTCCCAGTGAAAAAAGTGACTAAACCTAAGCTAAAAGTGACATAACATATGACATGTGTACAAGGTTTTAATTATCAAACAAAAAAGGCAACCATAAGGAATAAAACAATATAATTCATGGCACTTTTGGTTATAAGTGTTGAATGATGATTCGCCTTAATTTACTGTCGACGGCGTTTCGACCCTATTTGGGGTAAAGGGTCTCTTCAGGACCTTAAAATGTAGGAACACCTGGACGGTAGTTTGCACTGCCTGAAATATAGAGAAAGTGGTGACACCGTGTGATTAGTGAAAGAAATGGACTCACAGGGTACCTGGCCAGGCGCCCATGTGAGGGTGGTGACGGGCAGTCAAACCGGAAAACTCGGAGTGGAGCTCCGTGGTAGTACACGATCGTACTGTATAAAACGTATAAGCCAGTGAGCGTTCGATGGCGCTCAGGAAGCGGGGAGGCTGGGGGTTTAATATACAGAAAACAAGTAGGCCAAATAGTGGCTCTAACTTCATGTGTTGACGTAGAGGCGCTGTAGGCCGGCGGTGAAAGTGTCTACGGTCCCCGCAAGCAATTGGGAGCAGATGAGCGTCCGTCTCTCTGTCCGATGCAATGACCAAATAAGATACAGCAGGTGTGGTTTACTCTACAGATCCAAAAGCATTTCCATGTCTGTATTACATGTATTTATTTAAAGAACAGACAATAATAAAACTTCTTTCTGAGCCGTCCAACACACTACCTAACTTTATTCACTTTCATGCCAACAGTATCCAATTAATTATATATATATATGTATATATTTGTATAAAAAGAACTCAATTTTAACTGCTTTTCCTCTGGAAAACTACTTTATTCAGCTCCAGCCTTCTCCTGACTGCTATTGTTCCTTCACTTCAAAATGTTTAGAGTGTGGATTGTTGTCCACAGCTACATCTATTAGGCTAAAGAGGCTGGAAAAGGGGAGGTGTTGACAGAGACTTGGGTTTGCCAAATGTGCTGAATACCTGGTTTGGCCAGAAAGGGTTAAGGTTTCATCAGCTGCTGGCTTTGGTTAAATCCATTGTGGATTGCCAAGCTCCTACTCTCATGATTGTGCACTGTGGTGGCAATTACCTAGGCACATTGACTGGAGCAGGGCTGGCAATCCTAATTAAAGAAACCTTTGCAGAACTTTTCCCTTACACTGTCATGGTGTACTCGAATATATGTCAAAGACAGAAATTGAAATGGTCGTCAATTCTGTACACAGATTGACAAAGCCAGGAAACATGTTAATAAAACAGTTTATGCATTCCTCAGAGACCATCACATGAGCTGTATCTATAACAATAACCTGCGTTTTGACACAGAATTTGTAGAAATGATGGAGTGCACTTTACAGATGAAGGCAACAGGGTGTTCCTATGTAACTTGAAACTCTGCATCAGGTCTTATGTGTAGCAACCATACACATACAACCAACACATCGGCTCATGTCAGAGCCACCTTAGTACCCAAAATATTGTGTAGTGTTTTTCTAAAGGTTTTTTTTCTCTTTACTCTTTGGGGATCTTCGCGACGACGTCGCGATCCCTGTGGAAACGTCTTAAAAACAGAAAGCAAAAGCAGACATTCAATGGCCACCAACACATCCAAGGATAATACCTAAAACAATCCATTCTGAACATTGCCATACACACATTACTATATACATACTTCTTTCAAAGCATGTTTAAACTCATATTTTTGTATTGTTTGTTTGAAAACCATCTTTCAGACCTATTATCCGTTTTTGTGGATATTTGAGATGTCACGATGATCTAGTTAACCACGAAGATCGCACCTTTCCCATAAAGTGAAAACACAAATATGCGCACACATTACAGTATTCTACACACTAGAAGCTTTTTACTGTACAATTCAAACAAATACTTTTCTAGTGTATTTCTAGAACAACCATCTCTAAAACCTATTTTCCTTTTTCGCAGTGACACTGGGTATCGTGATCCCTGTGGTTACTTTGCGAAAGCGGAAAGCAAAACCAGGAATTCAAGAGCCACCACCATATTAAAAATGATAACTATATAATTAATTCTAACCATCACAGTAGATAACTCACTATAAAAAAAGACTCTATAAAAACATTTATCAGAATCTCAATATAATATATGTATTAATGATCAACTGATATATTTTTTTTGTATTTTCACCAATATTTGCGACAGTGTTGATAGTCGCGACATCCCCACGATGGTACACGGGGTGGCCCCGTGGGTGGTCTCGACATCATTACGAATATCGCGTGCAATTAAAAAAAAATATTTTGGACATATAACTTGTGTCACTAACACCTCCATTTCTCAACCATGGGGGTCAGAGTATCTCCACCTGAACTCTTATGTGGGCTTTCATGCAGATTTTCAGCCCCAGGAACCGTTCCCGATGGATAAAATGGTGACAGCAAGTTTCTGTTCAGGTTGCATCCAGCCAATCAGATCATTCCTGTTGGCACGTGCCTACGCGATTCATCGCAAAACCACAGCAAAATATCCACGGCCAGAGATATCACTATAATTTTAAACTTAAATTTCACAAAAATTACTAAATGGATTTACACCAAATAAGCAAAAGGCACTCCCTTAAACCAACATCTACATCCCTGCCAAATTTGGTGTAAGTCCGTTCAGCGGTTTGGGCTGTAGAGGTGGCTAAAGTTTCCAATAAGAATTACCATTACAACCCTAACCTTATTTCGCGCCCCAAATTCTCAGTCCCCACTGCACAGATCACCCTCAAACTTTTCAATCAATAGTACCCATGTGACACTTTTTTGGCAACATTTCATACAGATTGCTCAAACAACTCCAAAGTTATAGCAAAGTAAAAAAATCCTTTTCCTATGGAAACATGGAAAAAGATACGGGATTGCCCCAACCATTTAAAGCGAGGTGGAAGCGTGGCAAGGGAGAGTGAAGAAACGGTGTCCTTCACGTGGACTTTTTGAATGCAGGACATTGCAAGAAAGAATTAAAGGAGGAAGCGAGTCATTTGTTTTAGGAGCACCTTGTGGAGTCAGTGAGAAATTATCTACGTATGCTGTGTCCCTTTTAAAATGTAATACTTGGAAAATGAACTGCATACTGAAGGCAAACAAACAAGGAGACTGTCAAGGTGCATTCTGATAGCTTGTAGCATTTTAGAGACAACATGGTGATTTGGTTGTCTCAAGGGGTGTATTAAAGCAGGAAATGACACCACAGTCACATGACAAGGAATTACCTGTAAACAAGGCTGAATGAATGCTAAAACGTGTCAAGATTTTTGAAGCTGGCCTCGTTGTTATGCGGAAATAGAACACCCTGTTGTCAAGGTTTGCTGTGCGGCGTGCTTACGAGGGACTTGGTGCTCGATATATATATATATATATATATATATATATATTCCACAGCAGGATCCCAGGGGTACCACCATCCAAAGAAAGGCGCAACACCAGGAAACAGACTCCAAAGGCAAAGTTGAGTTAAATGATGATTTATTCAAGCATCAAGTGTCCAAATGAAGCGTTTCGGCCACCAGACATGCCGTCTTGATCACATAGTGTTGTACTGGTGAATGAGTGGTATTTATATATATGTGTGAGTGGCAGTGTTTTTACTATGTTCATTGCAATGACTGAGTAGTTTTGCAGCATGTGACTGTGGGCAAGACGCAGTAAAGCACATGTGTGACATCATGTTTTACTTCAGTTAGTAACGCCAGTGTAAACAGACTATAAAACTGCCAACTATCTGATGAAGCCGGGGATTGCCTCAGCCCTCCCCCACATGCATCGTGGAAGGTGGTACAAGAGCATATGGCGTTCCCAGATGCAGCCAACCGATCGTGTAAGTACACATTAAAATGGAGAGCATGCCCCTCGTAAGCAATCATGTTAGTGTTACCGATTGCTCACAACTAGAAACGCGAGACCTAGCACAACAGTGTGTGGGTCCGTAACTCCCTGGTCTCGGCGCGTCTCATGAAGCATAAAGTGAAGACGCTGCATGTGAACAAAGGCTAGTGATAAGATGTGCGTGTCTAGCCCCGGTACAGTAAAAATGCAAACAAACTAAATAACTGCATAAATGCAAAACAAAGCTGCCACTTAATAAAACAAAAGTTGAAAGTGTGAGTGAGGGTGAAATGTGCACATGGGCGTGTATATACATGTTGAGGAAGGCGTGAGTGCGCATATAAGCCAAAATATATAAGTGTGGTGTTTGTACCTCCTCAAGAGCATTTGAGTGACATAAAAATGCATAGAATGCACTAAGAAAAAATGTGTGAAAGCGCAGGAAATTTACTAAAGTCTGCCGGCCGGTGCTTGTTCAAAGTATCCCTTGCAATGAAGCAATGGGTGTATAGCATAGCGTATTGTGAAAAAGTGACATTCTAATTCATAATCATACGCAAACATGGTCCAAATACATGTGTTGCCATTCGTGCGGCAGCATTAGTTACAAGCCTGTAGTGCCTATGCTTAAAAATATATATACATATATATATTTGCCAAAACTGAATGGCTTAAACCGCAAAACGGATTTTTCAAGTGCGCAAAATGTAAGGCATGCAAGTATGGTATTAACACCCGCAGCCTTACACTACCATTTAGGAACACTCCGTTTGAAATCCGTAGCAATTACACTTGTAAAACCGATTTTGCGGTCTATGTCTTACGGTGTACCTGCAATAAATTCTACGTAGGTAGTACCATTCACCAAGTTCACGTAAGAATATTGCAGCATCTTCGTGCCATTAACAAGGATGATCCAACATACCCGGTGGCCCGACACATAAACACCACACATAACGGCAGAAGTGAAGACCTTACATTTTTTGTAATAGACAACATCCCTAAGAACAACAGGGGAGGGAATAGATTGTTGTCTTTACGAAAATTGGAATCCAGATACATAATGTTATTAGACAGTAAAATCCCTAGAGGATTGAACGCTGATGAAGCTTTAAGTGTGCATCTGCAATAAGTATTGTACTTTAACTCAAGTTATTTCAGAAAATAATGGGTTCTATTTCCTTTCTGTTAATCCTAATCCACTCCACCGACACAAGTAGCACCTCAGGCATGTAGATATTTGTTTTATTTCTTTAATGTTGTCTCCCAACCAATGTTAGTGGTTCGATTAAGGAGCCACATGTTATCACTACCCACTGGGGTTAAAATTTAACATAGCTGTTTTCTATGTAGTCGACAACATGCTAAATATGTGATATATTAAGTTCAAATGTGTGAGTATTTCACTCGTATTTGATTTGTGTATCTTTCTTTTCTTTTTGACAAAATGAAATTATTTCTATTTCTATTACCAATTGGTTGGGTAACTATGGCAACAAAAGATTTAAATAACATGGTAATTGTGTTGTACCTGCGTTCAGTGACCAAGGCGGCGAGTCCGTCGAAACGCGTTTGGCCATTTTGCTGTAAATAAATATTTTTCTTTGACGAATTTCCCACGGAGTCAGCGCCTCTTCATAAACAGTTTGAACTGGATTGTTGAATATATATATATATATATATATATATATATATATATATATATATATATATAGAGAGAGAGAGAGAGAGAGAGAGAGAGATTACCTACGGGCCAGTGGGCAGTTATAGTAAGGACCTTGTTTCCATAGGAAAGTGTTTCATGGTTTGCTTATAACATTGGCACTGTTTGATGAATCTTCACAACATTTTCCCAAAAAAGTGTCCCAGTTTGTTTAGCTCAGCATGGAAAGTTTCTGAGTTATCCATCAAGTGGGGTCTGAGAAAAAGGGGGGGTCAAAAAATGTGAATTTCCCATAGGGATTTTGACCAAGACTTCAGCCCAAACTGCTGGACAGAATTACATCAAATTTGGCAGAGAGGTATCGCTTGGTCCAGAAACAGCCCTTTTTGATATTTGGTGCAAATACATTCAGTAGTTGCTGAGTTGTTAAAGGAAAAACAAAATTGTATATCTAGGGATAATGACTATCCGCAGATCCCACGCAGTGGTTCTGCGAAGTCAAGCGCCACCAGCAACGCCATGATTGACTGATCACAACCTGACCGGGAGGTTGTGGGTGCTATTTTAGGTATCAGGGACAATCCTTGGGTCTATAAATGTACCCACAAAATGATTAAAGGGGTCAGGGTAGAGGTACCCTGACTCCATCGGTGTGTTAGAGGAGTGTCAGAGGGACCTCTGTTGTGTACCAAATTGACTTATTAGGCTTTATTCCACTTCAGGTATCCGCGGATCCTCTGTGAGGCTCAGTGTGGCCCCCTTCTAAATCCATGATGGATCTGCAAATCTTGATGCACTTTGAAAAAAAACACTTTCAGACACACCCACACAATCACTTTCACACCCATTTATAAACCGGCACAGGCAGTCATGCATCCACTCACATAGCTATGCAGGCATTCACACACTTACTCACAGAGCCATGCAGGCACTCTCAGACACACTCACAGACCTACATAGGCACTCACACACCCATTCACAGACCTACAAAGGCATTGACACACCCACTCACACACCCATGCAGACACTCACAGACCCACTTACATACCCATGTAGGTATTCATACACCCACTCATAGACCCACATTGGCACTCACACACCTACTCACAGTTCTATGCTGGCACTTTCACACCCACTGAGTCCCACACAGGCAGCCACACACCCACTCTCAGACTCATGCAGCCACTCATAGATCCACTCACAGACCCATGCAGTCACTCAAACACCCATTTATAGGCCCACTCAGGAACTCACAAACCTACGGACAGATCCACATAACAACTCACACACCTACTCACAGACCCACACTGGCACTCACACAGCCACTCACAGTCCCACACAGGCAGTCTCATGCCCACTCACAGACTCACACAGCCACTCATACACCCATACAGGAATTGACAGACTCATTCACAGACCAACACAACCACTCACAGACACAGTCACAGACCCATGCAGGTACTCACACACCCATTCACAGACCAATATAGGCACTTAGAGCCCTACTCACATACCCACATAGGTACTCATACACCCACTTACAGACCACCATAACCACTCACACACACTTACTCACAGACCCAAACGTGCACTCTCATACCCACTGAAAAAAACTACACAGGCACTCACAGACCCACTGACAGAGCCATGCAGGCACTCATGCACACACTCAATTCAATAATAATCCTTTATTCGGTTAGATATACGACCATAAAAGCTCATAAAAAAGACAATTCATATACAACAGAGTATAAAAACATAGGACGTACAAATAAATCTCAGATAGAATAATAAAATCTCACATCATCAGCTTAGGTTCATAACACATGCATGTTTCTCCAACTCAACAATATATAATGAAGAGACTGAAAAATTTCAATTAAGTATCATATCAAAGCAAATCATGTGATCTCGCATCGCCAATTTAGCTATATGATGGGTACCTTCTTAGGCTCAGAGCCTGAATATTAACATTGAGAATAGAGACACAGATCAATGGGGACTCTAAGTGGTGTTAGAAAGTCAAGTCTTTAAGATGCGAGTTAAGAGACCTCTCTTTAAGGATTGGCAGTAAGTAACAGGATCTATTGACTGCGTAAAGTGGGCAGAATAACATAAAGTGCTTGGTAGTTTGGTAGGAAATCCCGTCACAATGACAAGGCGGCAAGGATGTAGTGGTGGGCGGAATTTGCGTAGTCGCGTTACGCAAATCTTCTCAAAATTGGCACAAATCTCCGCGAGAATGCGGAATCTCCGCGAAGACGTGGAAATGCTTGTTCCGCCTGTTCGCGGTGTGTTTTTGCATGCTCGCAGGAAAATATATCGCTAACTTGCCCATGCGCTCGCTAATGGGCGCGGCCACCTTGTTTTTCACTCTATTGCTATGGTTCTGGGCCTGCTTTTCAATCCTCCCTCTCTCTTTTCAATCCTTTGTTTCTGGAAACTTTTTTTGATCTTTTTTTATTTATTATCTATCTCTCTATTTTCCTAATTCTATATTTTGAGTTTTTTTCAACTTTTTGTGTATTTTTCACTACTTTTTCACTCTTTTTCTATATCCTGCTTTTTTCATTTCTTGTACTTACTTTTTTCATTCCTACCTTTTCTTTTCTGCCCCCTGTCCTACTACCCAGAACCATGGCAAAGGGCTGCAGGGCTCGTAGCCGCAGCCAGATCCGCGACCGCCTTCTTTGTGGAAGGCGGCGCCAACACGGGGGGCAGCCACGATCCTTATTCGGTGAGGCCGACGTGGCCGCACTGGTTTTTTTTGTGCAGTGCCACCTGCCCTTAAACCTGGCAGCAGGCGGCAGGCCTGGGTCCCAGTACGGGCCCCGGTAGCGCCGGCAGCATTGGGGAAAGGTGCGCCGGGCAGTGTTTCGCTGCTCTGGTGTCCGGCGCACCCAAAACCAGTTGACGCACCGTTGGTCCGATATCCTGGACCGGGAGCAGGAACTGTTGGACCTGCTAGGAGTGGAGGTCCTGGGGCTTGGTGAGTAGCTATTTAATATTACTACTTTGTGTCTGTTCTTCTGCTCTGTGTTATATATTGCGAATATATTTTTTTTCCGACCGGCAAGAATGCTGCTGCTTACATTGCAGGTAAATTAGGTTTAAAAATCTTCTGTGATTGTTATGACACAGGTGCTCGGTGCTACTAATCTTACTTGTTTGCAAATTTGCGCTCGCTTAGCATGATTATGTAAGAGTTTCTTTTAGAGAACTTAAGTTAGGTAATGCTTGAGAGACTCTAGTCCTTCCTTTGTCCTCCTGTCACTAAGAGATAGTGGTCGATTGATACTTAGGTTTAGTTATTAGTATGAGTTGGTAATTGTTTAGTGGTCTTCGTGACGCACCCTCTGTTATGTCACATGCTGCTGATTGCTGCTTATCCCAGTCCTTGGTAGAACCTTTTGTAGTTTGTTTAGTGAGCGGTAATAGGCTTAGCACTAGCAGAACATCAGCAGCAACCAACCAACAATTTGATGTATGCAAAAATGTAGGCATGTGTCCTCCATTTAGGCATTTTTGAGGAATGTAGACTTAGTGAACAATTGGCCCGCCTGGAATAGGTGGGCTAGGTCAATTGGTACTTAGGCTTAGTTGGAATTATTGAATCAGAATGGAACACTGGATTAGTGTTGATAAATAATAACTAGTCGGTCCGCAAATCCCCCGATACTACTAGTCGAACAGATTAGATAGGTCAATTTTATTGCAATTGTTGTTTCCATAAATGTTTTTTTGACCATTTTTAAAAATATTTTATTTGTTTCACACCAATCATCAATGTTTGTCTCTTTCTTTCTTATATCTTTCATGATCAGCATCCAGGGGCAAGAAGACGGGGTGGGAGTCGGCGGGAGCAGCTGGACAAGAACACCAGGGACAGGAGGAACAGGACCAGGACCGCTCCTCTATCGAGGGCTCTGCTGCTGGCCCCAGTAAGTCTTCCTGTTGTTAATATTAATAATTATCATTCCCTTACTTTTACTGCACCTTATTTTTTCCGAACTATTGTTTCCGTTTCCTAATGCTATTTTTTACCAATTCTTCTTCGATCTAGACTATCTGTTTCTAAGTTCTTGTTATCTCTGCCTCTAACAGCCTCTGCTATGACTCTCTGTACTACTACTATTCTGTCTGTAGCTAAGCTTGCCCAGTTGGCCACTCTTTAATTAAAAGGTTTTAAATAAAACTCAGATTCACCAATAGCTCTAGCCATTGAGTCCAGCCCTTTGGGTTGTCCTCTTCTACTACTTCTAGTCTTCTTAATCTTGAGGCTTTTTGACAATTCCCACCAACAAAATACCCAACCAGATTTTATTATTTTTGATAGGATAGTACATACTACTACTGTTGTAGTGATTCTGCACATACAGAACTTTGCACAAGAAAATAGGACGTTGGTGATGGGAGGTTGGACCTTCCTCACACCTCAATCAGAACCCACCACAATCCCCTGACTGACTCGTTATAGAGTCTCTTTACTATTAGCTCTCCGAACCCCCCCCCCCCAAGATACCCAATGAGTAGACAACCCAGATTATAACACTCCCAACCTCTCAGTCGTGGAAGCAATGCACATGCACAACCTTTCGCTCACTCACTCATGTAAGTCCACACCAAATACCACCGAGTCTATGTAAGTTCAAAAGGTTTATTTTCAACTGACAAGCTCTGTACGTTGTTCTATAATGCAGCACCAACAGCAAAATGCATAAGATTAAAACAATAAACATTGTTACACAAAAGGCGAAATCATGATAACTGAACAGTGGTGGAAGCACCACCCCCCCCTTGGTAGGAAAATAGTTTATATGAAATTATAAATAAAGATGTCTGATCGAATTCTGGGGACCCCTCACCTTAGAAGCACCTAGTACTGGTTACATCATAAGCTCTGCAAAGCTCTGGTTCGTAAAAGGGAATCTTCCGTCTGTTATGAGAAAAATGGTGCGCGTTAGTACTATATTGCAAGCATTTCTCAGTCGTGCCAAAAAGTGTAGCATTTTTATGGATAAGCAATATGGACTAACACCAGAACTCCATAACAAAGTGGCTTGTTTTTCTACCTTGTACGCAGCGCTCAGACAGTAGCAGTATGAGCTCATGTGGGCTCAAAGGCGTCTTACGCAACAAGCTGCGAGGTAACGTGCGCAAAAATAAAATACACAAAGGTAAAATGGTTGCATGGCTCGGGCTAACTAAGCAAAGACTAGAATGACCCTAGGGACCATATAACACTACTAGTGTCTACTCTACTACCTGATTTGTACTAGTGATGTATGTTCTATATGTATGTATTAACCTTTTTTTCAATCTTGCTAGTGAAAAATAGGGGGAGGTGTATATGGCATCTAAAAAAGGTGTAATGTTTTTTCTAGGCGTACTACCTACCACCAGTGCCGGGGCCATTGGCGAAGGCGACGCGGCTGCTGAGTGTGGAGAAGATGCGGCAGTTGCAGGAAGAGCTGCAGGGGTGAGCCAGCAGCAGTGGCGGGCGGTGGTAAGTTATATTCCTAATCTTTACTTATTGACATTACAATCACTGCAACGGTGTACTGTATACTGTATTGTTGAGACTTATTAAGTAAGAAGTTGTTGTGAACGGTTGAAGACACCCTTTACTTAGCATTAGTGAAAGCATTAGCGGCGGGAGTGTTGAGTAACCAATGGCCTCTTCTATCTGACTTCAACTCTGCTGTGAAAGTTTTATGGAGAAGACTAAAAGTCAGATCAGATGACCTTGATGGATGGGTTGAATGAAAAAGGAAAGAAGGGTGGAAGGCAGAAGGACGGGCGAGAATTAATATTTATGACTGGCAGAGAAGGATATGTGGGATGCATGCATGCATAGGTGGCTGATAGGAATCAGATGCATGGGTGGTTGAATGCCTGAAACTCCCACGAATGTTAGAGGCCAAGGAAGTGGGAGGATAGATACATACCACATATGTTATGTACTGTGCTTGCTAGTGCTACCGTGCCACTATGTGTAGAATGAATTGCTTTGCTAAGAGTATATTTTACAATAGTCTTGTTTTTTCTTCTTGATATAGCTACTCCTTCCAAAGGGAAACCGGACAGGAAGAAGTTGGTAGAGTTGGTAGCCAAGGCCTGGCGCCAGAAGCTGGAGGCCATACAAAGGGAATACCAGTGGCTGGTGGTTTTGGCAGAGGAGGAGGAAAAGGCGGAAGCACCTGCAGCCTCTTCCAATGCCCCGGGCCCCAGCCACCCCCCTCCAGTGTTACGGCGCCACCATCTGACAGCCGCCCGCCGCCACCCATCTTTGAATATCACTGCTGCCCCCCCTGTGGATGCAATTGCCACGCGCTGAAGCGCCGCATGGCCCAGCTAGAGGAGCAAGTTTGTGTCCTCCTGGAGAGGTGATTCCGCCGATAAGACCCTGTTAATTGCCCCTTTTTTATTTCTTCTTTTGGTGGGTGGGAATCGGGCATTGGGGTTTACTTTTTTGGGACAATTGGACTTTTCATATAGGTTGGACTTTTTCGTTCCGGACATTGGTTGGGGTTAGGGAGAGGGGTGGTTTATTTTTGTTAGGGGATTAAATTAAATATTTATACTTTACACACAATGTTGTTAATGTTTTGTGGGTGGGGTTACTGTTTTACGGCACACTATTTCCTTACTGGTGCAGGGCCACAGCCAGTGTTTGATTTAAATAATTGGCTGACTTTGTAAGAACAAACAGATAGATGCAGTACCCCTCACTGAGTGACTTGTCCTAGTAGTACTGTCAGTCTCTCCTCCTAGTCTATGAATTCTACAACTGGACTCATCAAAGGGGTGTGTGAAATTGAATTAATGAAATTATTATTATTATTATTGATTATGCCTCCCCCAAACCTCTTCTCTTACCTCTCTTACCTGTGCTTAGGCACAGCGATGGCTGCATGGCGATAATGGTTTTCTTTCCCAACATGCCATGGTTGTGGTGGTAGTAGTAGTAGACACTGGCAGTAGCATTTGCAAAAAAAAGAAAATGAGACAGTCAGCCGCCAGAGGAGTCGTAGAACGAAGTACAGTACTTAATGCCAAACAATAATATGCAAAAATCCAATAAAACATAATGGTGGTGAGGATAGCCTAGTACATAGAGTTACAAACTCTAGTTGTGTCGAGTCACTCGACTAGGCCTACAGTATACTCGACACAAGCGTAACCGTTAGTGCTGTGTAGGAGGATGCTGATGGATTAGGTTCCTTTGGTAAAAAAATTACCTCGCAAATTTACTGCTCATGGGTGGGCAAGCAGAAGAAGATCCTCGCCCTGCCTTGAAATTGAATTAGTGTAGCCACATCTGCCCCAGCAAGCGTGTGATAAATTATTGGTGTCTATTTAATTTAGTCACACCTCACACCTCAATAAGTCACACAGCCCGGGATAAGAGGGGTAAGAGGGTTAGGGTTTGATGAATGGTTAGGAAGGGGGGTTTGGGGAAATGTTTGACAAAGAAAAACAGTGCTCATGGACAACAACAAAAGAAAAAGCAATCTTGCCAGACAACCATATCCATAAATCTGTTAAGGGAGAAAAAGGAAATGCATGCATGATGATGATAACTTGATGGTCAATGAAGTACTTACTAACTACTACTAGACAATTAGACAGTACAGGGCAGCAGTATATTATGCAATTTGCCTTGCCTGTCTGCCCTCAGAGACACGAATTACATACAGTTTCTGTTCTGTTGTACCGGCCCGGGCTTACTATTAAAGATAGCAAAGGAAATTCAAAAATAGCTGTAGGGATTAATTGAATTATAAGCAGAGAGCAAACATACTAATAACAACAACACACAGTAGTAATGATTGAAGACAAAAAATGAATCAAATTATTTAAAAGATGATGAAAGTTGATACTGTTACTGTAGGTTATTCTGGTCAAAGTGGGGAGTTGCATCTCTGCATTCCTCTTGGTTCTCCCTTCCATTGACACTCCGGCCATCAATCTCGGGTGACGCCACTGCCTGCCTGGCAGATGTAGATTTATTGGTAAGGTAAGTGTGAGTTGTTTTTCCCAGTATAGCACAGGGTAAGGGCCGGCCTTTAATTGTAGCTGGAAAAACAAAAGGCATATTGAAAGATCAAGTAGAAAAAAATGCATAAATTACGGTGGAGTGCAACAGGAACACTTTCAGAGGTGGCATGGATACATCTGTCTACTCTAGTCTGTTTCCAGCATTAACCTCCAACAACAACAGGACAGAGCAGGCCCACGGTACCCACCGTGACCCATCCTTCATTTAGCGTACTTCTTTTTTTGGGACAGAGGCAGACAAAGCACATAATATACAGCAACATAGCATTTTACAAATTAAGTGACTAAATCAATGCACCGCTCTCAGTCATACCACCACACTCGACTCTACCACTACACAGACATGTAGGTCTGCAGTGGTTGTTGTTGACTTGTTTACCTTTTATGCCACTCACGAACACCCTGAATTATTACATCAATCATCTTGGATCCTACTGAGTGACTGCGGAGATATTATGCCACTGTGGTTATCAGCATGGTGTTGTCCAACTCGGTGTGCATTGTACAGATTGAGTCCCCTTTCCATATTCAAAATGCAATGGATCGGCCTGCAGTAGAATTAAAAATTTGTTATTAAAAAACGAGAAGGGAAACAAGAATTGCCTTGTGTTAATTTTAGTGTGTAGATTAGATAATAGTACACAATGAATAACTTCATGCACTATAAACAACAACAACACAAATCACTCAGTCAGCGTCCAAAGCATGTCATCATTCATTACCTGTTCCTTCTCATCCTCAGCTAATAGGCAGTCTCTCTCGGCTCGGAAAACAGGATAGCTATAGTAGTCATCATCATGTTCCACTTCTTTTGGAGGGACTCAACGAGGCAAGATTTTCCTCTGTTATGCTAATCATCTGCCTTGAGGGCAATAGATTTAGGGCGATTCAAGAGGATGTAGGAGCAGGACTCGGAGGAGTGGACTGAAGTGCAAAAAGCTGAAACTCATATATGGCAATAAAAGACTAGAAGACGGTGGTGATGGATTTGTTGTGATTCGAAGTTTCCAACCAGAAAGACAGACACACAAATAAAAGTAAATAAGGGAGGAAGACAATAAGAAGTGAAAGTCTAGTTGTCAGGGAAGTATAGCTCGTCTTCAAACTCAGAAGTAGGAAGTCATCATCTAACACTCTACTTCTGTCACCTGAGCCAATGTCCTCTCTTCCTGCGTTGATTCATGTATTGTGTAATTCGGTGATATAAAGTGCTGATCATTTTGATCATGGTTAACCTCTCCACGTTTTTGGGCGAGAGACTGGTCCTTCTCACTGTTACAATGGAACCATCTGCACTGAAAACACGTTCAGAAGAGACACTTGCGTCAGGGCAAGCCAGATAGTTTATCGCCAGCCTGCTGAGCAGTGGCCATTGGCCCCTTTTCCCACACCAATACCGCAATGGGTTTTGATCAATGTACACATCTGTCGGTCATCCAGGTAGGCCTGGACCATCCGCTCAATGTTCAGGGGTGCTACACTTTGGTCGGCCTCTTGTCTGTGCATCAGCACTGGACCTACCAACTCCTTGCTCTAAAATACCAATCCTTTAGCGATTTTACTGGGGCTGATGATCCGGTTCTTGCTGTTGTCGATAGTGTTGGTGAGTTTTCTGAGCCAAACGCACTGCCCTCAGGCTCCGAAGTTGGAACTTGACGCCGGATGCACTTCTGCAGTACTTGTTGTGAGTGTACAGAGCGGGCTTTTAATTACCAGCCGTTCAGTTTCCAACTTACTGGCTGCCTCAGCTATCCGAGTTTTGTACTGGGCAACATCCACTTCAGAAAAAGGAATTAATGTCTTACTTTTCAGTGCCAATTTGGACCGTGGAACCAGATTTGTGGCACAAATGTAATGTTCTTGTGACAAAATCCTATTTTGCACCCTTGTATTGTCATCTAAGCGACGGGATAATCTCTCCACCAACTCATATGCTTCTTTTTTTTCCTCTACACCTTTGTACACTTCAGACACCTCCTTCAGCTGTTGCTCTAGCATGTGCAACATTGGGATAGCTTGGCCCATAGTACAGTCCTCCTTGCTGACTTCATGTGTGAAGACCTCGAAAGGAAGAAGCATCTCAGTCAGGCATTTAACTAGGTACCATTGGTCCATCTGAAGGGTCATGCCTTACACAGTAGCATCCCCTCTTCGCATGACATATTCATTGATTGGTCTGTACTGCTCAAACAGACGGTCAAGCATGTAATAAGTTGAGTTCCAACGTGTTGCCACCTCCTGGATGAGTGCTTTGACTGGCATTCTATAGTCACGTTGAATGATCCTCAGCTGCTTCCGAGCTTTAAAAGAATCGTTGAAATGAGTGCATATTTTTCGGCAGGTGGTCAGTAAGTTGCTGACTATGGCTTCTTTTTTCAGAAAGTCTTGAACTATAATGTTACTGCAGTGCGGCAAACACGGGACCCTGAAATAGGAACCAAGCTGCATGGCCCTAAGTACATTACTGCCATTATCTGTGGAAACAAAACCAATCTTAAGCACTCTTGCGTGCAACCATTCAAAGACCTTGCTGTGAAACTCTTCCAAAATGTTTACAGCAGTATGAGATTTCTCCATGGCGAACATGGCTACAGTTGCATGTTTCCGAGTAGCATTAAAAATCTCAGATGTGTCAACAGCACCTACTTGAGATAGCTTATCTCTAACCCCCACAGAAGAGACCCAGTGTGCAGTGATGCACATGTAATCAGTGGCTTGGCAACTGGTCCATATGTCTGTTGTCAGGTGGATATTGTGACAGCACTCTGCAGCAAAGCTTGTCCAACCAATTCCAGCACATCGTGATGTAGTGCTGGAACAGCAACTCTGGCGAAATAGAACCGGCTGGGAACCTTCCATTTAGGGCAGATGGCTGACACAAATTCAAGGAAACCCACCCCTTCCACAAATGAAAAAGGGAGAAGGTCCAGCGCTAACATTTTAGCCA
The DNA here is from genome assembly GCF_964204655.1 of Triturus cristatus. Classification (NCBI taxonomy): domain Eukaryota; kingdom Metazoa; phylum Chordata; class Amphibia; order Caudata; family Salamandridae; genus Triturus; species Triturus cristatus. Next base: position 391,894,386 of record NC_140591.1, on the reverse strand, counting down.
GCTTAGCATTGTGCAACAGTGCCGTTTGGTGGTTGCGTTCGTACTGCCCCTCCGACCTAAACATGCTGGAAATGGTAGACTGGATTTTTTCCTTTGTAGTGCAGCTGTTTTCTTGTATATTATACAACTCAGTCTGAGACTACAGTAGTCGTTCTCTCCTTGCGAAATGTTAATGACAAGGTACAAATCATATTATAAAACTCATCTTCTCTACTGTAAATTAGATTACCCGTGTATGTCATTAGACAAAAGGCACAGAGACTCTTGTAAAATATTCAGATTTATGGAAAAATCATACACCCGAAATGAGGATTACTATGCTTACTTTTGTTAAGTCATGATTAGTCATTGAAGTAAACTATTCTGGATTGAAAAATGTTAATTACAGCAATTGTCAAGGTCTGTCCATTGTCACCTTCAATAAAGGGGTACTTGGCAAAACTTTCTCAAGGTTCAATTTAAGAAATTGAAAATCCTCTTATTATTACCTATGACTGAAACGTTCCTAAACAAATCTTAAAAGGCTTTTCTCCCCCATGCACCATCCAACCTTTTTATTCGGCAATGTCTAACACAAGGTGTTGTCACTAGAAGAAAGGCTAGCAAGTGTCACAATATTTACTGTCAATAATGTGGATTTCTATCTAATGCTAAACACTTGTCTTGATTGGAAACAACATCTTTTAGTTTCCATTGTGATATATCCACAAAATGTAAACTTAAACTTCACTTGCTGAAGTGATTCACTGCCAATCATACAATCCCCTTCACCTACAGAGAGCTAACAACCTACTTTTGTTTGCAGGACTGCCCTGAACTCATGCTCTTTGCTGCCTGCACAGTTCAACACAGTCATCTCACCTCAACAGCACAACTCAATTTAATAAAACATTGTCGACATTGACTCTTCCTCCTCCAAACAAAAATGCATTTCCTTCTCTCTCTCTCTCTCTCTCTCTCTCTATTTCTTTCTTTCTCTCTCTCTGTCTCTCACATACATTTATTTGGAGATTGCAGTCCATGCTACTCCACAGTACTAACCTTTTAACTGCTGAGGCTTTTTCACCCCAGTGCTGAGCCCTTTTTTGGCTTTTTGGGGTATTACACACTTAGGCCTTCATAACTTTTTCCACATAAGGTATTCATGCCAACTGTGTGTCCTTCTTTTTCTACATTCTGGAGACTCTAAAAGTACCCAGGGTTTGTGGATTTCCATGGAGGGTATGGATTAAATAGCCAAAATATAACTGCATTTTGAGGTTTTTAGATAAAGGTGCTCCACAAAAGTGGCATCAATGAAAGGTTTGCTGTGTTAAAGTCACAATATACCCAGTTTTCAGGGACATCCAGAGCTGGTTCCTAAATTCATCCTAGATTCATGCAAGGATTGCACAAGGTTGTCTTATCCACAATGCCCTGCAAACATCAAACTTTTACTAGAATCATGCATTTACCTTAGATTTCTGTGATAGAAACTTACGGAATAAGCCAGCATTCACAAAATTCCTACCATCAATTGATACCATACTTGTCCTGATAAAACACTGACCCACTTGTGTGGCTCGGCCTAGTGCCTACAACAGGAACGCATCAAACTAGGGTCAATGGGAGAGTATCCTGCGAGGGAAAAATGCATGGTTTTAGGCAAAGTTTTAGGCTTGCAGGCACTGTGGATAAGAAAAAATTGTGTGATCCTCACAGGGCACACCACACTGAAATCCCTAGGATATTGAGTTTTCAAAAATGTCTATGGTTGGTAAGTTTTCTTGGGTGGTGGCCGAGCACGACCTCAAATACCCAAGTTACCCTTATTGCTGTTGTCTCCACGTAGTGCATTAGGGCCATTTGTGTCGTGGTCTCTGGCCCACACATACAAGTGGGGTACCATTGTTATCAAGAGACTTGTAGAAATACAGGGAGGCAGGAAATTTGTGCATGCCTGAAGATTTCAGTACTTTTTCGCACAGAAATGTGAGGAAAATATGTTTTTTTTGTACAAAGTTTGTGGTTTACAAGGGCTTCTGGCTAAGAAAACCTTGTGAGAGCCACTCCAGCCACACCACCGTGGACTCCCCTACTTGTCTAGTTTACAGAAACGTGCAGGCTTGATAGGCTTGCCTGGGTGTCAAAATTTGATGGATCCATGTTCTGTTTTTTTGTCCTTTCCTATTTCAAGCACAAGACCCACCCCTAAAAATGTTTATATAAAGATGTGGGAAAGCTGGGTCATTACCAATTTGTGGATTGCAGCAGATTCCAGAAATATCCATCTCAAAATGTAAATAAAGGAGTGTTCTTAGCCATTCATGCAAACTTTCATGTTTTACAGGGCATTGTGGGAAAGCGAGTGGGATCAATGCAGGTTGTACCACCCTTGACACCTCTGGGTGTTCAGTTCTCAAAAAACGAGGGTTTGGTACTGAATTTTCATAGTGATAACCCCACTTACACAGGTTGGTTTTGGCACCTCCAAAAATGCTAGGTTCAAAGAGCAAATACTAATAATAGTATCAGAATACTGAAACCAAGCCTATTGAAGGTAAGCCATAAGGCCTCGACAAGACTCCAACCACTTAATGGGTCATTCACATGCCATTCACACACCACACCCAAGACTTGCATGCCAACAGCCATGGGCTAAATTTAACACATCAGTGCACTCACATCAACAAACCCTCACCATTTAAAGGCCTATCCCATTCATACAGCAAAGGACGGAATCCCCAATCAAACCACCTCTCACCCAGTCATCAACCAACTTGCATACAAACACACCACAAGCAACCTCTACACACATGTGACAAGACATGTTGACGGATGGTGCCTCAACAACCTTCACAAATGAAAAAAACTTTGGCTAAATTTTTACTAGCCATCGTATCTGCCTCTGTCAATGTTCTCAGCCCTACTAAATACATGCTGTTAGTAAACCGTTAGTAACAACACCCTTTGAGAGCCACATGAGGCTCAGAAAGAAGAGTATTTCATGCACCTTTAACACAGTCACTGTGCCTAATCTAACTCTTTCCAGTTTGTGGATGTGATTTGGGGGCAGTGATGTCTGAAGATGCATCGATGAATAGATTCCTCAAACTGAGTGAGCATATCTACCTGTGAAATTAAGGTAAATATGCTTGGAGGTTCATTCTAAATTCTCCAGAAAGTGTTTTCTGGACTACTAAAGACTTTTTTGGCACACAAGGTATTCAGTGACAACATGGCATATGTACCATCTGCCATTATGTGCAGTGCTCTGACTTTAATGCACTTGTCATATGAAGAACTAAACATCTACCACGTTTTCACAGAGAATTAACATGGCACACAGGCCACAAATATGACCCATATGTGAATTTTTGGGTGTAGATTTCTGTGTAATGTTATGTGTATTTGTAAAGTGTGCTATCACCAGGGAAGGTATCCTGCAGCCGAACTGAAGCAGTCAGGGCTGATCCATGGACTCACCTAGTTGGAGAGCCAAGTCTTCAGCTTCTTGCAGAATGCAACAATTTTAGAGGTGGCACAGAGGTGTAGGGGCAGGCCGTTCGAAGCTTTCACAAGGTAGGAGAAGGCACTACTGCCTGTTCTGGTGCCATATATGCATGGGATGTGTGTAAGTAGGAGTGCAGCAGAGCAAAGGTGTCAGGAAGGTTTCTGAAATCTGAGGCAGTTGTTGAGGTATGCCAGGACAATGTTGTGTAAGGCTTTGAATGGTAGTGTTAGGAGTTTGAAGAGAACTGTGGATGGGAAGCCAGTAAAACTCTCTGAGGTGTAGGGTCTGTGCGTGGTGGGAGGTTAAGGGGGGACCTGGCTGCTGTTCTTTATAGTCTGGAGTCATTTACTTAGTTGAGTGAGAGAGAAAATGAGTATCAGGGTGAGTGTGGTGTCAAGGGGGTTGAGTCCTCTGGTAAAAATGTAGTGACAGCATGTGAATCTCTACTACCTTGGATTTCTGCTTTTTACCCATGCAATATCCCTGTAAAAGCACACCTAGCCTAAGCCTTACCTACCTGTTCACTGCGGAAGACTTCCCTAATTTCCTTAAGAGCACTTCAAAAACTACTTTAGGTTTTGCTGCTTAGGGTACTATGTGACAACATGGGCTTTGTTCTGCCCATCATTATGTGCAGTGCGGTAACTGATTTGTCATACAGCAAACAGAACATCTACCTCATTCTGACAGCTGACAAAGGTATCAAGCAGCCTATTAGCCAGTCAAAGATTTTCTCAACTATAGGAAACAATTTGAAAGGCTGTTTGCCTTGTGAAGCAGTGGCCCATGGAAGGTATGTACTCATGCACAGCCACAGAAATCTATATACTAGGACAGCTGTACCTCAGTCAAGTTCCCAATACTTCACTTTTGTATGGTGCAATGTAAAGCCAGTTGAAAAACATAGGCTTAGCTAAGATGGGCACTGGGGACAGTAACAGTGAGTCTCCTGTCTCTTTCCTTGCTTAGATCAGGCTCTGCAACAAATACATTTTTGAGTCTTTTGTACTGTTGTGGGAATGTGGTTGGCAAAGTCCCAATCCTGCAGCCTAGTTACAACCTCTACAGCAGATGAAGTGGAGGCAACTGCTCCATCAGCAGGCAGACTGCTGAAAGTCAAGGAAAGACATCGGTCTTCTTATGGTGGTCTTACGCTAAACAGCATCCACACTGTATGTTGCCAACTCAATCAGGTGGGTAAACAGATTCTTATACCATGTGAGAGTTTTACGACTCGCGTTGTATGACTAAAGTACCTAGTCATTCTTATCCATTCCACCCATGTACTTGTTGAAATTTATTATACAGGTGGGCTTGTGAACTTCGGCCAATTGGCCCCAAACCATGACCAGGGAAGTGCTCTCATCATGGACTGTAGTGAGCAAGTACACATCCCTCCTATTAGAGCATTTGACTGCAAGCTTTTAATTGAAATACAATGCAGTACTCTGGGATTTTTGGAGCGTCTTACAAGCAAGTTCCTGTGGGAGCCCTTAGCAGTTATATTAAACCTTACCACATGCCACAGTGCCAGCTTTGTACAGCTCGCTTAACAGCTCTACTCCTGTGTAGAAATTGGCCACTTAAAGGTTATAACTATTATGAAAGAGTGGTTGCACAAGCTCCCAAATAATCTTTGCCATGGCTCTTGGTGTGGAAGGGCAACTTACAGAATTTAGAGTGGAGTTCTTCCCTGTATATCAGGGTTCTCCAAAGTCGGTCCTGGAGGGCCGGATCCATGCCAGATTTTTAGTATATCCCCATTTAGATAAATGCAGTTATCTTAAAAATCTGGCATGGATCCAGCCCTCTGGGACTGACTTTGGAGAACCCTGCTGTATACACCCACAGGCTGTATACGTGACCAATAGAGCTCTCACACAGCATTTACATTTTGATGCCGCCCTGCTCCCTCAGACACTGTTTGGCATGCAAATTGGTTTGGTGCACAATTTCCTACGGACAGTCAATAGGCAAAACATATGTCTTCCTACAAAGCTCATCACTACGGAAGACCAGTTTATCTGAACCACAGCCCCTCATTCCACGTACCTGCCAGACAACTTTGCTCAGACCAACTTGCCCTGGCCACCATCTCATGGATTCACAAGACCAGAACAGGAGGAAGATCCTTCTCCTACCTCACCGCCACAACCTGGAACACCCTGCCCCTCCACCTCAGAAAATCCCAGTCGCTGACCAAATTCAGGAAGGATCTCAATTACTGGCTCTTCGACTGAATCTCCACACCCAGACCGATCAGCAGCCCTCCCCTTCACCTCAGCACCTTGAGACACTCACAGTAGCCGCGCTATACAAACTCCTGACTGATTGACTGATCCAGTGTTTGAAATGCCCGCACTCTGGCCTCGTCTACACTGCTGCTGTCTCACATCTGCGCAGATTGTGTTTGCAAAGGACATTACGACTGCTGTGAGCATCTTCCTCAGAATCACTAAAAGACGAGGCATTGGACAGAACTCCGCCAACAGGAAAATCGCTTCCAGCTTCTACTTCATTTTCTTGTCCCTTTGATGCTATCTTAGATCTGATCCTGCCTTGGAGATATCATCTATAACTCAAGTTATGGCCTGGAAACCAGTCATCTACTGAGACATCATCTCTGCAGACTGTCTAAAACTATCCCTCAAAACAATTTGTCCTAACTAGACGAAAGAAGTATGGTTCTAAACAGTAGATGGTTGTGCCTCCTTGTTACACCAGCCTCACACAGGTGCCTGGTGTTGGCACAAGTCCAAGTCTACAAGTTCTTGTAGATACAGATTTGTATCAATAACCACAGCTAGATGCAAGGAACACCTCCTATAGAACACCTCCTTGACACAAAGTAAAGCAAGGCAACTCAATATGCTCCCTTCTTGGGTGTGAGACTGCACCCCCTTCCCAGGGAAAACATACCTCTAAAAAAATAACTATGCACCCGGGAGGGTCAGCACATTTTGTTGGTGGGCCCACCACCTAAACAACAGAACATAATATCAGCCATTTATTTTCTCCTTTTGGCACAATCGGACCCTCCTTGGTGGTGCAATTGCACCCCTACGGGAAAACATATACCAATGTTTACTTATGTGTTCCCTTGGGCCGATGGGCCAGTTTCTCAGAAGGGGCTGACACCTCCAACACAGGCAAAATAAAAACTTTTTTGCCACCATTTTGGTTACCCCCCAGGGGGGCGATAACGCTCTCCTTGTGGATGAGATCACACCCCCTAGGGGAAAATATACAACTATATTATTTTATTTGTCCCCTGGGGGTTGGCTGATTTCTCAACAGTGGGGCCAACCACCCAAAAACAGACAATCCCTTGTGTTGAGTGGTTTCCTGCTCATGGACTGTGGTGTTACCGCTATCCACATGCAGGAAATTGGTTGAGAAAGACACCCTTGGAAAGTGAAGATGCTGACATCACAGATGGGTATAATGAGAATGGTGGCAGAAGCAGAAGTGATTCCGCTTCGCCCCCACCCTTTAAACAAAAAAAGGAAACCTTCGGTGTGAGCACCGGAGGTTTCTTTTATCCCCCCCCCCCATCGGCCAATGGCAGACAGACACACTGGACAAGGGTTAAGGAAAGTGCCAGTATAAACACCACTGCTCAGGGAAACAAACATTGGAAAGCCAAAAAGTCTTGCCTTTGGGAATTATTGGGGGGAACTGGAACTCCTGTGGCTAATGAAAAAAAGAACTTTTGACGCAGCTGGTCGCATCATTTTGTAGGCAAGAGACCCATGCATGCATGTGCCTATAAAATGACACAGGTGTGTTTTTCTTCTTCTTAGTTACCGAATGTGATAGTGTATTTTTAATCGAGTGGGTGTAAGCTACCGAAAGGGGCCAATAACAACATGGTGTGCTGTGAAAGCAAAGGGGGCAGAAGCAGCAGGGAAGCACAGGTGTGGGGCAGAAGCAAAATAAGGGAGGAGAGTAGGGGGATGCAACACAGAGAGATTGAGTAGAGGAAGCAACACAAAGGGCACAGGGGGGTAGTAGAGGGGCAAATAAGCAAAATGGACATAGTGGGGAGAAGCAAATGAGAGAGAAAGCAACAGAGTAGGGAGTGGGGTAGAAGCACACAGATGAGAGAAAGGAACATGGAGCACGTTGAATGGAGAAAAAGTCCACGAGGGTGACAACTGGAAAACATAGGCACTCTTGTGGAGTGCTTAAACAAAAAGAAACAAGCATTGACATAGCCAATAGGTCTCGCCTTTGGGACCTTATAAGTATTTAATTATGCAGCAGAATATCCGTGGTGCAGCATCGACTGTTGCATGGCTAAACACTTATGTCACAAAGGCAAGACCTATTGGCTATGCCAATGCTTGTTAGACTGGCCCTTGCTGGTGATGTTAATGGGTCAAGTTTTATATCCCAACGTGGCTACCTAAACCTCATGCCCGGCCTCGCAAGGGATGTTTATCTTGAAAATTCAATGACATGCGTTTGGATAGAAATGACTTCTTGGTGGGTTCCAGTTGAAACGATTTGATGACCTTCTTCTCCTCCGCCACCTTTTGAATCGATTTGTTAAGTTCGGCTCCAAATAATTCATGACCTGGGAAAGGACATTTTTGGATGAGGTTTCTTTGACTTGATTCCAGCTTCCAAGATTTTATCCAGAGGAGTGTACACCCAGCCACAGTAGCTCCTACAAATGCAGTCCATACTCAAAGAGTGGTAAATGAGACATTGGAAAGAAACTTTGCTAAAAGCCCCATTATTCACGAATATAGTAGTTGGATCACCATTATCCTGAATGTATTCAAAGAGAAGTTGAAAACCCTTTAACAGGAGCTGGGTAGCGTATGCTGCATAGGTATTTGCCCTGACTGCAAAAGGAAAGGCAGCACAAGACCTTTTAAGGGACGATTCAACCCTTCTGTCAACAACATCAAAAAGTGTTGCGTCTTCTGAAGGGAGATTTGTGACCGACACCATTGAAATGAGGATCGTATGAACCTTAGGAGCCTGGGGAAATTCAATCTCAAAATTGTTTGGGTGATAGCTTTTTTGGGGAAAGTGAGATATGGACGCTTTATCAGGGTCTTTCCACTCTTTCAATAAAAAGTCCTTAATGACGCTATGGAGGGGTAGGTCATCAGTGACAGGACCAAAATATTGTGAACAAAATCCTTCCTCTTGAGGATTCTTCTGCACAATACCCAAAGCAATCCTGATATGGATGAGTAGGTGACAAGGCTAAGAGCCTTCTACATATTTCCGCCTTTGTTCCTCCTCAGGCTCTTCTGCCTAATCTTTGGGTTGCTTATTACCTGGTGCTACTGAAGCAAAGTCTACTGCATCTGTTAGCATGGATTGTAAATCTGACCTGGAAATATGGAGAAACCTTCTTCTCTTGGGGGCATATTAACAAGGGCTTTATCTCCGCTTTTTTGGCTTTAAAAGCCAAAGAAGCGGAGATAAAAATTTCGCCCTATCAACAACAGGGTGCTAACATGCAAAATCGCATGTTAGCACCCTTTTTCACTAAGCTTCACTTTGCATCTCTAATGAGATGCAAAGTGGGCGTTCCAGAGCAAAATAATAGGAGAAACGTCTGCTAATTTTCAGACTTAGCCATGTAGTCCAATTGGAGGTGGATTGCATGGCTAAGACCACCATGGGCTATCAACAAGGATATTCCTATCCTTGTAGTTTTATCGCTGCATTACCAGCAATAACTCCCAAAATGCCGCTATCGCTGGATTTTTTATCGCCTAGGCGGTTAGCGTTGTTAATAACGCGATAACCAGGCGATATTATCCAGTGATAGCGGGCGTTAAAAAAATGAACGCTAAGCGCCCTTAGCGTTAATTTTCCCTGTTGCTTCTTAATATGCCCCTTGGTCCTCTTGCATTTGCATATTGTGCTGCATCTCCGATGCTTTTCCTCCCTCCAGTAGAGAATACAGGACAAAAATGTGCTAATGCAACGTAGTTCCTGCTTTATAGTTAATTCGTAACGAGATCCCGTTACCAAACGACTATAACTCAACTTGCTACTTCCCTGACACGCCAACTCTCCATCACAGTAGTCCGGTATCTCAGTCAAAGACTGCTCCTGTGCTGCCGGAGTCCAGCGTAATCCGCTCCCCAGCACATGGGTGGGGAGCACACAATGCTGAATAAAACTTGTGCACCTTTGTAACCACTGCACCTTGCAACACCGGTTAGCCAAAACTCAGATAGCTGGCAACGGTGTAAAGCAAAACAATATGAAAATGACAATGCATGGCTTACTTCGTCACCGAGGACAGAGCAAAATAACAGGAAGTGTGCATGGAGGGTGGGCCATATATTAGGTTAACTGACATAGAAGGGATTGGTATATGCAAACTCTTCTAACATGGGCAGGGTTAACTTTCTTCCAGGAGGATGGCATGCATCATGATGTTATCACTGGGGCGAGGAGGACAGAGATGAGGAGGAAATACTCCTTCACAGAGAGCATCAGTTTTATTCAGTCTGTATAGCCTAAAAGTAGTTCTGAATTCTTTGCCAAGGAAGCAGGCCCCGGCTACAGGTTTACTCCACTGGGCATTGGAGCCATTGGAGACAGAGGTCCCCTGCTGGCATCCCTGCCACTTTCTAGAGCTTCTCCAGGTAAATTATAGTAGGCACTGCAGATGTTTTTCAAGAAGTGAAAGAAAATAGAGAAAATAGGAGAAAAAGAGTAAAATTAAAGAAGACGAAGGGAACAAGGCTGGTTTTAACATTTTTGCCAGGTCTAACTTTTGTTCTCAGTCAAACCGTGCAAAAAAAGCATATATCCCTATGGGCTTTGCTATATTCCTTTTGAGTGCTTGCCTGTATGACAAATATGTTTGAGTGCAACTGCGTTGAGTTATCCTGGAGTCAGCTGGCGCTGAGCACCTGTGATGTCATCAATAGACGGCTGGGAAAGAGGAGGAGACATTTGGGAGAGGAGACATAGGCAAGAGGGTGAGACAGGAGTGTTTGTGGAGATAGAAATTCAGGCATATAATAGAATAGTGTTATCTCAGGTAACCTGGGTGGACACCTTCGTACAGATTTCCCTTGTGGCAACATGATTTTTGAGTTACCTGGGGCCTCTCTCAGACTAAGTTCCTGGCTCCTGAATCCCCATGTGCGCTTTTGATAAAAACCCTCCCTATCTCATTAATGAAAGTTGCGGATGAGTGGACGACCCGAGATAATTAGCATTTTGTGTGAACGGCTAGGATTCAAAATAGTGTGCAGCGAATACAAAACAGTAATCCCTGTGATTTCCTGGCTGAAAGTATGACTGACAGAACGGTGTGGAAAAGTGTACTCACTCATGGAGATACCAGAGCTAATGGAAAGTGGTTAGAAAATGTGTGTAGGTAATTGCTTCATAGCTCCTCATTTTGATAGAAGGAGCTATACAAATGCTGCAGTTTAATACAACTAGAGATGTTCCCTTACTTTTAGCTCATTCTCTCTTGTCCACGGCACGCCCCCGCCATCCATCACCGTCACCATCCAACCCACACGGGAAGCGCACGCACACTCACACGCACGCACGCACGCTGGAATGGAATAACACAACAGCAATGAACAAGTTGCCAGAGAGGATGAAGAGGAAGTGTCCCTCCCAAAAATATTTGGAGAGGATGCTGCCTCTCCCTCCGCCCCCACAATGAGAAGAGCTGTTTTAATGTCGTGAATTCTGTGTTTAGAAATCTTGCCGCGTTGCCACAACACCAGCATCCTATCCAAAGTTTCACCCATTTCCTGTCCGAGAAGTCACTGCAAGCCACATGCGCACAGGAGCAGAAATTGGGGAAGCAGTGCCAGCGAAGCAGCAGCCCAGCATGATCTGCAAGTGTCTTCAATCGTCGCACGCACACACATATATTTATATTTTGTGTTCTAATATGCTTATAGGGCTGTCGAGGAAAAGGTATGTTTGTAATCTGGTCTGTTTGCTTTGTCAACATTAATTTGAATCTGAGCTTTTGTACAATATTCTAACATATTACAAACGAGATGACCAAAAAAACATACATTTTAAAGGGGTTCATTTTGGATTGTTTACCTGTACTAAAGTCAAACGCTTTCAGGGTGAGTAATGCGAGCTGTGGTCGGGGCATTGTACCTGCGCTAATCTGGTCTGCTGTAGCCTAGAAGTGGTCCCGGGGTGTGAGGGCAGTCCCAGTGAGCGCGGTCACTAAAACTAGGGGGTGGGGGGTGTTGTGCGGCCGAGAGCAGGCAGCGTTTTCCTTGCAGGAGCAAGCGCAATAATTGCTAACATATGGCGCCGCTCGCTCCCGCAAGGGAATCGCCAGGCGTGCACACGTTGCCATTGGAAGCAATGCAACGCGTGCACGTTTTTGCCTGCAAAGCTGCATCGATTTCAAGAGGTCTCTTTCCTACGCTGCAGCGCATGCGCGCTGCGTAGGCGAGACCTAAAAAGTAGGTCTTTAAAAGTGAGTAGTTGTAGGACACAAGTTGGGTGTCCACGCTCCAGAAAAGCCGTAATGGCAAGAAGAGGAGGGACAGCCCACATAATAAAGGAATAAGCAAATGAGAGTGACAATAAAGATGACCAATGGTAAGTAACTGGTGGGCTATAACCCCAGTGCAAGATAACAATCTGTCTCATAACAGGCAATGTTTGTGCTGTCTAGTAGTCGAGACCTATATAGCACTCCAGCAAAAGAAAAGAAATGCTCAGGTAGTGTGCTTAATTTAATAGAGAAATTGAGAAAGAAATGCCTTCTCTGTGCTTTTGAATCTACGTAGAGTAGAGGGAGTCGAGGATACACTTCACAACGGTGGTGGCAATTCCTCCAAGGGACACAGAAACAGCGGCGGCTCCTCAGCTATGGTGGAGGAGCATTGCCCCACAAAAATAGCAGGAAAGGAAGAATAAAACAACACTCGTTTTATTTTTCTGTTCCTGGTGAGTCTTGGGGGCAGGGCCTGGTGGTGACAGGCAGTGAGGGGAGTGGTAGTGCACTCCCATCACTGAGCATGATGGTTTGGCCGGCCGTCTGAGGCTGGCCAAACCATCATGCGAAATGACAGCTCTCTCCCACCCAGCAACGCAGCTGGTTTGGACAGAGCAGGCATAGACTCACAGTCTGTCCTGGAGCGCAAATTGAGGGCGCTCAGGCCAATCCTAGAGCTGCTCTCATGCAGGAGAGCAGCTTTAGGATTGGCCACAAGGCATTCTGAAGGCCTGTGCCTTCCTGAAGAAGTGAAGAGGATCAGAAGAGCGCGAGGAGACGGCTGCAGGCACTTTTTTTTATTTCCTTATTTTTTATCATCTTGCGACCCCTGGTACCCTATCCGCTCTCCCTCCCGCCCACTCCTCCATAATACAGGCCTCTCCTGCATAGAAAGGACTTCCCTAGACATTTGGAGTGGAGCAACTATGTTACGCCATATTATCAGGGCAGAGAAAACAGTTCTCCAGCAACCGAAGGTTCCAGGTAGAGACACAATCTAAATCGATGGATGATTTGAATTCTCACATTATGTATGAATATAATCTCACAGCATCTCCTAAAAAAGAGCCATGAATACTTGCTTTTAAGTAATTCTATCACTTAAGAGAGCTTGTATAAACATTAAGCGGGGATTAGAGTCGACATTGAAAATCGTGAAAGAAATTTAAAGAAATGTAATAACGTGGACCAATGGTGCCTACAGGATGGCAGTAATGGATTGCTGACAGAAGTCATCAATGCTGCTAGCAAGGATGCCAAATCACGTGTGTCCTAAAGTGACACTGACCAAACTCGAAGTGACTAATAATGAAGCCTAAGGACGGCTTGTCAGAAGGAATGAGGCAGAGCTCAGACCTGGGGAGGACTGGCGGCAATTAGGGATCACCAGCAGAGTGTGCAACGTTCTTCTATGTTCTGTGAAAGTGCATACTTACTTGGAGCACTACTATAGTGATTCCAACATAAAAGTTTCTTGTGTTTCAAAAACACAGTTACAAGTACAGATGCGATGTCGATGAATACTTGTGGGTTATTCGACAGAAATGTTATTAAGATTATTTTCTTCAGCTAGGAAGGACATTTTTTTATATTAAAGTTGTAAAACAAACTGTAAATATGGCACCTTTATCACACATTTGTGCGGTTCATGCGAGTTTGCCACCTCTTTGCATAAGCACAGCTTTCAGTCTTTAAAAGGATGTCTATTCAGAAGAGCATTTTAATCATTGCCCCGTGTAAGTCAGTTGCATAACATGAAATGATGCCTCCGATAATAATTTATAAGGTCCCCTGAGCACCAAAAATTAAAATTATTCAATGTCCAAAAGGGCTATGGAATTGCTCAGTAGTTCTAGCACCAGAGGTGATTGATTACTACATAAGAGTGAGATTATGTGGTCATGTATGGTCTAACTTTGTTTCTTTGATGAAGCAAGCTGTGGACATACCGTATTGACGAAACACGTGTTGGCTACAAGATTTGTCAAGACTGCTGGATGCATGTGAAGGCACAAAATAAAGAGCTACTGGTTAAAAATAATAATAATAATAATAAATCCATAAATACATAGATACCATAACAAGTGCTTTCATTGACAAATGCTTAAGCATGTATTACAGATTATGCCAGTTAATTTGCTGTGTTTATAAAATGCCGAAATGAAATAGGTAAGTATTAGAAACACATGTTTGAGCCTTTCTGGTACATAGACCACAGCGTGACCATGAATCAAGTAATCAACACTGCTGCTTCCAGCAGAAAGTATGCATCTCATTGCCCAGGTCATGTGAAAATCTGCTGAGCAACAAAGACTTGTCAATAGTTGTATGAAATATTACATATCTGATCTAATAAAAGTGATGTTTGGTCCTGTTTCCCAAACAGGATCTGATGAAATATTTTAGAAAAACCAGATCTCCCTAGAACACCACACAGGTTGTTGTGTGCTATATAATACTGACGAAAATAAAAAAGTGATGAGAGGATTTCTTACATTAATTCCAGCCATTGGTATTTACTCTGTCCGCCATGCCACTCCAGAAAGGAACCAGCCATGTGCAAAGCAGCCTGTCCATTGGGAACAGTCCTGCTCAAACTGCCGGGAAAGATCCCCTCAGAACGGTCGCACAATAAAACAGAAACTGGTTTTGGCCCATTTGGGCCTCCTTAGTAGGGTGCACCTATAGGCTGGATTTGCAAGCCTTTCCACAAGAAATAGCGGACTACTGCCACCAAGTTGTGCCATGCGTCTGCAGTTGCACTTGCACCCACCATGGATGTGGCAACATTAAAGTATATAAGGCACTGCCTGGCATCAATTTGTGGCACTTTTTTCTGTACCCCTGCAAAGACAATACAGCATATGAAATGACTGCATACCTTGGGATCTTATCACTCATGCCACTATCTCATAGAGAAGGGAGATGGCAACGAGGAACATATGGAAGATATAGTATGAACCAGAAATATTCTTCTCAAAGGCAAGTAACTTTTCCTTCTAATGGATACTTCTTCCCAGAGATTACTCAGTTTATGAATGATTCTCAAAGGAATACTCTCCAAGACATGGGACTGAGTACTTCCAATTAACTAAGGAAGTAATGTAGACCCAGAAGAGTACCCATATACTTCATGCTTGAACTGTGAGGCTGGAATTTTAATGAAAGTTTCTAAAGAAGTCCATGTGGCCACTTGACAGATGTCAACTAGAGGATGAGCATGCATCAGGATCTTTCCTTGCCAATGCATGGTAGATTGTAATATAGAGAGCATATGGAAAACCAGATTATGCTGTCAAGCTTTCTCCTACATCACTCCTACAGTATGGAATGACCTGCTGCCACACATAGGAGCCTCCTCCTCACTTCTTGAATTCCGAAAGTAGAAGATGACCTGGCTTCTCTAGAAGTCCCACTAGGCCCAAGGTTTGGCTAGACTCACAATTGTTAAGTGCCAGGAGAACCTGGGTGATAGTGCACTCTTCAAATCTGCATAACATAGCACAACAGAGTACCCCAATGTAACATGGTGCATTTGGTCACTGCTTTGTCCATCTTAGCTCTAATAAAGGGCACAAACAGCTAATCATCACTGTTATGTGATATGCAGTTGATGTATTAAGATACTGAGATCCGTTTTATGCAGTAGCTTTTGGTTGAATGAGGAGGAGGGACGAAGGAGGGCAGAGTAGCAGACTGACCCATGCAAAACTAAGTTATCACTTTGATAAGAAATTTGAGCAAGTGTGTAAAAACAGTTTACAGTTGAAGAATACTATGAATGGTTTCTGGATCAAGAGGACCTGAATTTTCGTTGACCCAACGTGGACTTAGCCCTTTATGAATGGTCATCCCCAGACTTTTGTACTTCCTCCTAATTTTTTGATGAATTCGTTTTTGTTGGCCTTAGGTGCAAAAGTGCTTGTACTATCTCCTTAAAACATGGTAATAATGGCTTATACCTAATTTTCATATTTAATTTACTTGTAAGTCCTTAGTAAAGTGGCCCTATACGTGCACAGAGCCTATAAATTAAATGCTACTTGTGGGCCTGCAGGACTGGTTGTGCCACCCACTTAAGAAGCAATTCTAACATGTCTCAGGCCTGCCATTGCAGAGCCTGTGTGTGCAGTTTTAAACTGTCATTTCATCCTGGCAAAGTAAACCATTTACCAGGCTCAAACCTTTCTTTATAATACATATGTCACCCCTAGGGTAAACCCTAGAGTTCCCAGAGGGCAGGGTGCAATGTATTTAAAAGGTTGTACATGTACCTTTAAGATTGACATGTTCTGGCAGTGAAAAACACTTACATTTGTTTTTCACTGCTGCAAGGCCTTCCTTTCCCATACGAATACAATGGAATTAAGTTATTACATATTTGATAAGTGTAATTTCCAAAGGGGACAAGGTAACTGTGAGAAGTTGGCCTGGCATATGCTGGTCACTAGTTAGAGTGGCCACCTTGCACCAGTCCAATTCGACTCTTATGGTAGATAGGTTTAAGACAACCTTTTAAAGAAAGCTATCCTAGCGGTAGCTGTGGAGAGCAGCCTTCAGGCTAAGTGTCTGAGGAATGTAAAGCAGCTTGTTTTACCTTATCATCTCTTGAATTACCAAATGAAAGGACACCACACAGGTATATATATCAAATATATATGTATTTATTTCTAGACACACTCTACTAATATCTTTATGAGATTAGAAGTCAGGAACACATTCAAATATCAACGTTTCACAATAAGTTAAGCACAAATATGGCTGGGGCCCTAGGGGCGTACCGGACCATATACTAAAAAAGAGGTTTAGGAAACTCAACTTGCAAGGGGACAAGGCCTAGGGCCTGTAGAATCGCTGGGGCTTCACTAATGCAGCAAAAGTAGGTAAGTAAAAGACCCACGAGAGACGCATTCAGTGTGAGAACACAGCCGCGGGTTCCCTATTGATTTCAATGGAGCAAGTCGCGGTTGGATTTTTAAAGTTTTGGGGTACTTCGAGGAAGTCTACAAGCAAGCCACTTACAGGGTAAGTAATTCGAGGGCCAACACACACTAGGGCACCGGAGTGCACAAGTTACCTCACCCAGGGAAGCCGGGTGCATAGGTGTCTTTTGGTGTCGGGACACGTCGCTGTTTTCTATGGAAGCCAAAGAAGATTTGCTGCTTGTGAAGACTGAAGAAGTGTCCGGTGGAATCCAAGGCTGGATTCAGGATGAAGATGACCTGAAAGCAGAAGGGACAGTGTTTACAGTCACTTGCCAGTGACCCGGGGCCAGGAAGATGGATGCCCACAGAAGTCGGGTGATTTCAGGTGATCAAGGGTGTTTTGACTCTTCGCTCACGAGGTCCAGGAAGGGTCGATGATGACCAGCAGCTGGATTCGGAGTGTCCCACAACGTCTGCAGCTTACTGAGGTGTCAGCAACTGGATTAGAGCCAACAAGCCTTGGCAACAGCAAGTCTTGTGACAGGTGAATAAAGTCAGCGGTGCAGACCAGTAAGGTGTGAGGAACTCACCCAGCAAGGGTAAGTGAGGGCAGGCCTGGAGCAACTAGGGGAGCCCTTTGGTTTGATCAGAAAGTCTTCAGAGGACCCACAAGCCAATGAGCAAGGGATCGCAAAGACGCCTCATGAGGTAATGCTTTACAGGAGCCCACGGTCACTCGGGACGGGGTAGTACTCTGATTTTCGCTGCAAAACCTGCTGGAGGCTTGGGCCACAAATGGTCCAATGCACAAGTTCGTAGAACGTCATAAAGGGGTTGCACTTGACAATAGTGCACAGTACGCAGGTATTGCTGTTCTTCGTCACTCGTGGGGCCCACCCGCCTCAGCTCTGCAGGGGACTGGCAATGGCCATCGAGAAGTCAGGAAATCTACTTCCGGGGCTGCAGGGACTTCGGACTCCGGCAGGAGCGGGAAAGTTTGCGACCATTGATAAGAGTTTTTGGTGTCTGCCAAGCAGGGGAGTCACTCCTTGATTCCAAGGGAGATTCTTCTGTCTTCCAAACGTAGTGGAATGTCGAAGGGCCAGGATTCTTCTTGTAAAGCGTCATCCAGGGTTATCTGATTTGCAATAGCATGGTTTCCCTATCTTATACTGAAGATAGGGGAGGGACTAGCTTTATGACCACTCCTCTGGGAGGGTCAGGGTAGGGGGTGGTTACACCCACTTCCCTTTATCCAGTTTCGCACCAGAGCAGGGACAGGTAGCCCCTGAACCGGTTTGAGCTGGCATATGCACAGAGGAGCCTACTGCTCCCCAGTGCAGGACTTCAAAGCACTCTAAGAGTGCACCCACCCAGCCCCAATACACTAAATCCTGTCTGAAACTTGGTTACACCTCCCTGTGACAGGATGCCTATTGTTGGGCCTCCTCCACTGCGAGTTTCAGTCAGCAGCAGGAGGGCAGCCCAGTGTCTGTGCTGGTGGCATCCATTTTGTGATGCCCGGGCTCTTTCAGTTTTCTACTGTGTTACCACAGTGGGTACATGTCGTCCCCTCTAGAAGGGTGGGCTCATACTCCCACACCAGTTACTGGTGTGGGGGTATGATTTCCAAGCTGTTTGACACCAAACACAACATGTTTTGATGCAGTCATTCCAAAGTTAGCATTTACCGTTGGGTTATAATGCACTTAAGAGTATATGGTTTAACCGCATCCACAAACAGCGACAGAGAATAGACTCTGCCAGCTGCAGAGGGGTCTTGCTCATGCAGAGGCACCCCATCACATTGTAAACCAAGCACCCTGCCCTCAGGATTGATAGGGCCTGCCTTAGGGGTGACTGCTAGGTTTATATGTGTGTGTATGGTGAGATATAGGAAACCTATACCTCAGTGAGGAGTGCTAACACTACCTCACCCAGGCTGCAGTAGCAGGCCTTTGGTGTCAGATTTAGTCTGCTTCCCAGGGGTGTCATAATACATGCTTCAGCCCCTGGTAGGCCTGTGAAGTACCTTTGCCCTTGGTACCTAAGGTACCATATACTAGGGGCTCATAAGGTACCACAGTATCCAATCCCTAGTGCATCTAATATGCACTCCAAGTTGTTTAGAGAGAACAGAGAGAATGGGGCCCTGATTAGCAGGGACCCAGCCAGACTATAGCCAGAAACCAGTGTTAACATCAGAAAAAAAGGTGGGGGCAACATAAGTGCAGATCCTACTCTCCTACACAACCGCCCCCCCAAACGCAGGGACACTAAACTAACCTTGACTAGTTCAGTCTTCGTGTTCTAAGTGGAAATACCTTGAGAGTCCATCTGCATTGGCATGTTGGGTCCCAGGTCTATGTTCCACTGTATAGTCCATCCCCTGTAGGGAAATGGACCACCTTAGCAGTTTAGGATTTTCACCTTTCATCTGTTTGAGCCATAGGTGGGGCTTGTGGTCAGTCTGAACTATGAAGTGAGTGCCAAACAAGTATGGCCTCAGCTTCTTCAGGGCCCACACCACAGCAAAGGCCTCCCTCTCTATAGCTGACCAACGTTTCTCTCTAGGGGTCAGCCTTCTGCTTATAAAAGCGACTGGCTGGTCTTGACCTTCATCATTCAGTTGAGACAGTACAGCTCCCACACCCAGCTCAGAAGCATCTGTTTGGACAATGAACTTTTTTGTGGAGTCTGGACTCTGTAAGATGGGAGCAGTGCACATGGCCTGCTTCAGGTCATCAAATGCCTTTTGACAGCTAGCTGTCCACTGAACCTTTTTTGGCATTTTCATACAGGTAAGATCATTTAAGGGGGTCACTATAGATCCACATCCCTTAACAAACCTCCTATAGTACCCAGTCGGCCTAAAAAGGCTCTAACCTGTGTCTGGGTTGTTGGAGCTACCCATTCCATTATGGTCTGTATTTTGCTCTGCAATGGTTGAACCTGGCCTCTACCTACAAGGTGGCTCAGGTACACAACCTGACTCTGCCCTATCTGGCACTTAGTGGCCTTGATAGTGAGGCCTGCTTTTTGCAGGGCCTCCAAAACATTTCTGAGGTGGACCAGGTGATCCTGCCAGGTGGAACTAAAGACAGCAATATCATCTAGATAAGCTGAGCAATAAGTTTCCATACCTGTCAGAACTTTGTTCACCAACCTCTGAAAAGTGGCAGGTGCATTCTTCAAACCAAAGGGCATCACCACAAAGTGATAGCGCCCACCAGGGGTTGAAAATGCTGTTTTGGCCTTGGCATCATCAGCTAACTTGATTTGCCAATAGCCAGCTGTTAGGTCAAATGTACTAAGATACTTGGCTGAGGCCAAGGTATCTATCAGCTCATCTGCCCTGGGAATTGGATAGGCATCAGTCCTGGTGACTGCATTGAGACCTCTGTAGTCAACACAAAACCTCATTTCTTTCTTACCACCCTGGGTATCAGGTTTAGGCACAAGGACTTCTGGACTAGCCCAAGGGCTATCTGAAGGCTCAATCACACCTAATTCCAACAGTTTCTGGACTTCATTCCTTATACAGTCCCTGACATGGTCAGGTTGCCTGTAGATTTTACTCTTGACAGGCAGACTGTCTCCAGTGTCCACCTCATGGGTGCACCAGGCAGTATGACTTGGGGTCAGGCTAAACATATGTCTGAACTGTTGCAGAACTTGTCTGCATTCAGTTTGCTGATGATCAGTGAGGCTGCTTGCCAAAGCAACACCATCAACTGACCCATCATCAGGGTTCTGTGAGAGCAGGTCAGGGAGAGGGTCGCTCTCCTCCTCCTGTTCCTCATCAGTTGCCATGAGCAAGCCCTTGTCAGCCCTGTCCACATATGGCTTTAATCTGTTGACATGGAGCACCCTATGGGGGCTTCTGGGAGTTCCAAGATCCACCAAGTAGGTGACCTCTCCCTTTTTCTCAACAATTGTATGGGGGACACTCCATTTGTCCTGGAGAGCTGCTGGGGCCACAGGCTACAACACCCACACCTTTTGTCCTGGTTGATAGACAGTCAGTACAGCCTTTTGGTCATGCCAAGCTTGTTGCAGTTCTTGGCTAGCCTCCAGGTTTTTGGTTGACTTCTTCATGTATTCAGCCAACAGTGGGCAGAGACCAAGTACATAGTCCATCACATCCTGTTTGGGAGGTTTGAGAGGTAACTCCCAGCCCTCCTTCACCAAACATAATGGACCTCTGACAGGGTGCCCAAACAGAAGTTCAAAAGGGCTGTAGTCAACTCCTTCTGTGGGACCTCCCTGTATGCAAACAGAAGGCAGGGAACTAAAAGGTCCCATTTTCGCCTAAGCTTTTCTGGGAGTCCTTTAATCATTTCCTTTAGGGTTTTGTTGAACCTTTCAACTAACTCATTGCATTGTTGGTGATAGGGAGTAGTGAACTTGTAGTTTACACCACACTCCTTCCACATTGCAGATAGATACCCTGACTTGAAGTTTGGTCTTCTGTCAGATATAACCTCCTTAGGGAAACCCACTCTGGAGAAAACTCCAATGAGGGCTCTTGCCACCACAGGGGCTGTGGTGGTCCTGAGGGGAATTGCTTCTGGGTACCTGGTGGCATGATCCACTACCACCAGGATAAACCTGTGCCCAGATGCTGTTGGAGGGTCAAGGGGACCAACAATGTCAATCCCTACCCTTTCAAAGGGAAGCCCCACCACAGGTAGTGTTATCAGGGGGGCCTTTGTTGTGCCACCTGACTTGCCACCGGCTTGGCAAGTGACACAGGAGCGACAAAACTCCTTGGTGTCCTCTGACATGTGTGGCCAATGAAAATGTGGAATAAGCCTATCCCAGGTCTTGTTCTGGCCCAAGTGTCCTGCTAATGGGATATCATGTGCTAGGGTCAAGAGGAAGCCCCTAAACGTCTGAGGTATTACCAGCCTCCTGGTGGCTCCAGGGGTAGGATCTCTAGCCTCAGAATATAGGAGTCCCTCATCCCAATAAACTTTATGGGACCCACTAGCACTCCCAGCAGCCTCAGCAGCAGCCTGCTGTCTGAGGGGTTCAAGAGAGGGGCAGCACTGTTGCTCCTTACTCATATCTTCCCTGGAAGGTCCCCCTGCCCCCAAGAACTCAACCTGACCAGGCTCAAGTTCTTCTGGGGCAGTTCCTTCTTCAGGCTCTGCTTCTCCTCCCTCAGGAGGGGAATCTGAGATCTGAGACAGAGGGGAAGGCACTGCCTTAACCCTTCTGCTCCTCCTCTTGGGTAGCATCTGGTCCATAGTTTCAGGATTCAGAGCTGGTTCAGCTTTATGCATTTTGGCCTGTGACCTGGTCACAGCAAATACCTCTGCAAGTATGCCCAACATCTCAGCATGAGTCCATAACTCCACTTCAGACCAGGCTGAAGTCTCTAGATCATTGCCCAATAGACATTCGACAGGGAGGTCTGCACTGACTACTACTTTCTTGAGGCCAGTTACCCCTCCCCAGGAGAAATTCACAACTGCCAGACTCTGGTTGGTCCTGACATTGCTTGCATTGGTAACCTGGTACATTTCACCCAGGATGATCTGTGCAGGGTCCACTAGATCCTCTGACACCATGGTGACGCTAGCACCTGTGTCCCTGAATGCCAAAGACTGTTTGCCATTTATTATAGGCTGCTGTTTGTATTTGCCCAGATTACTGGGGCTCACTAGGAAGGACATATCAAGGTCTCCCTCACAAACCAGCAATGCCTGAGTGGGTACTCTGACTAGGCCAGAGTCCCCATCAGAACCCTGGGTAATCCCTACTACACCCTTATTCTGATTACCACCTCCACCAGTAGCTGTACTAGGGGTAACAGTTGCCTTAGAGGCTTGAGTGGTGGTGGTTTGGTCTTTTGACTTGGTACAATCAGACGTCCAGTGCCCTTTCTGTTTACAGAATTTGCACCAGGGCTTCTTTTGGCCTTTTCCCTTTGTAGACTGTGAATCCCCACCAGATGCAGATTTTTGTGGCCCTTGTGAAGACTTCTGGTGTTTTGACTTATCCCCACCTTTCTCAGAGCCTTTAGGATCCTGCTTCTTAGTGTCACCCCCTTGGTTCTGGGTTTTCTGCCTCACCCTGGTTCTGACCCATTTGTCTGCCTTCTTTCCCAATTCTTAGGGAGAGGTCAAATCAGAGTCCACCAGGTACTGATGCAACAACTGGTTTGGCAATTATTTAGGATCTGTTGTCTCATCATAAGATTATACAATCCCTTAAAATCAGTAACTCTACTACCAACCAGCCAACCCTCCAGAGCCTTGGTTGCACGATCTACAAAGTCTCTCCAGTCCTGATTCTGTGCTTTTTGGGTGTCTCTGAACTTCAACCTGTACTGCTCAGTGGTTAAGCCAAACCCATCTATTAATGCACTTTTGAAGACATCATAATCATCAGCATCCTCTACTCTAACAGCGAGGAGCTTGTTTCTACCTTTATCTGAAAAGGAGAGCCACAAGATTGCTGCCCACTGTTTCTGGGGGACCTGTTGAACTTTATAGGTCCTCTCCATAGCAGCTATCCATTTGTGGATATCATCCCCACTCTGGTAGGGAGGAACAAACTTGGACAGGTTCCTATGGTCTGGAATGTAATCTCTTCCTCTAGGGACACTGTTGCTGCCACCAGGGGGTTCTAACCCCTCTTTTTTAGAAGCTCTCTGGAGCTCAAAGGCTTCTCTATCTAAGGCCAATTGCTTGGTTCTGAGGGCAAGTCTTGCTTCCTCATACTGGAGCATCTTGTACCTTCTTTCAAAGGAGGTCTCCCTTCTATTAGAGTATGAGTTCCTCTGATGGACAGATTCTCTGTCAGGGTGATATGAGTGGTTAGATTCCATTGAAGGGGATCTAGGCCTCTCTTCCACCCTGTCAGCTCTCTTAGGGAGAATTCCCATGTCCTGTGCAGATCCTTGTGGGTCTGGCCCTTCAATCACAGACTCCAGGTCATCTTGATTTTCATCATCTGACCCAGAGACTATGGCTGACCCACCCCCTGATCCAGATCCACTAGCTCCTAGAGACAGTCTAAGATCATCTGCTATCAGTAGATTTATCAGGTGTAGTGTGTCGTTACCCCAGGTGTCTTGCAACACACATGGCCTTCAAGTCAAAGAAGGCCATGTCCTTATACTGAGGTTGGGTGGACCCACTGGCTCCATCCCTTGAGGACATTCTAGTGTTATGCAGTGTTGCACTACCTACACCAGTTTGTGGCCTACTGATCCTAACTTGAGCTGTAGCAAGGGTGTGCTATCCCTTCACAAACAACTCTAAGTTCAGTAGAACTTATTGATACTAAGCTTGACTTTTATATGTACCTTGAGTACCTTTAGTGGTTTTCAGTTAGTAATACAAATAGAGATTTTCTGGTACAACCATGGCAAGCTGGAATCCCAAACGCTGCCCACCAATGTGAGAAGTTGGTCTGGCATATGCTGGTCACTAGTTATAGTGGCCACCTTGCACCTGTCCAATTCGACTCTTATGGTAGATAGGTTTAAGACAACCTTTTAAAGAAAGCTAGCCTAGTGGTAGCTGTGGAGAGCAGCCTTCAGGCTAAGTCTCTGAGGAATGTAAAGCAGCTTGTTTTACCTTATCATCTCTTGAATTACCAAATGAAAGGACAACACACAGGTATATATATCAAATATATATGTATTTATTTCTAGACACACTCTACTAATCTCTTCATGAGATTAGAAGTCAGGAACACATTCAAATATCAACGTTTCACAATAGGTTAAGCACAAATATGGCTGGGGACCTAGGGGCGTACCAGACCATATACTAAAAAAGAGGTTTAGGAAACTCGACTTGCAAGGGAACAAGGCCTAGGGCCTGTAGAATCGCTGGGACTTAACTAATGCAGCAAAAGTAGGTAAGCAAAAGACCCACGGGAGACGCATGCAGTGTGAGAACACAGCCGCGGGTTCCCTATTGATTTCAATGGAGCAAGTCGCGGTTGGATTTTTAAAGTTTTAGGGTACTTCGAGGAAGTCTACAAGCAAGCCACCTACAGGGTAAGTAATTCGAGGGCCAACACACACTAGGGCACCAGAGTGCATGAGTTACCTCACCCAGGGAAGCCGGGTGCATAGGTGTCTTTTGGTGTCGGGTCGCGTCGCTGTTTTCTATGGAAGCCAAAGAAGATTTGCTGCTTGCGAAGACTGAAAAAGTGTCCGGTGGAATCCAAGGCTGGATTCAGGATGAAGATGACCTGAAAGCAGAAGGGACAGTGTTCACAGTCACTTGCCAGTGACCCGGGGCCAGGAAGATGGATGCCCACGGAAGTCGGGTGATTTCAGGAGATCAAGGGAGTTTTGACTCTTCTCTCATGAGGTCCAGGAAGGGTCGACGATGACCAGCAGCTGGATCAAAGTTTGCAGCTTACTGAGGTGTCAGCAACCAGATTGGAGCCAACAAGCCTTGGCAACACCAAGTCTTGTGGAAAGTGAATAAAGTCAGCGGTGCAGACCAGCAAGGTCTGAGGGACTCACCCAGCAAGGGTGAGTGAGGGCAGGCCTGGTGCAACTAGGGGAGCTGTTTGGTTTGATCAGAAAGTCTTCAGAGGACCCACAAGCCAATGAGCAAGGGATCACGAAGACGCCTCATGAGGAAATGCTTTACAGGAGCCCACGGTCACTCGGGACGGGGTACGCCTCTGATTTTCACTGCAAAACCTGCTGGAGACTTGGGCCACAAATGATCCAATGCACAAGTTCATAGAACGTCGTGAAGGGGTTACATTCGACAATAGTGCACGATACCCAGGTATTGCTGTTCCTCGTCACTCGTGGGGTCCACCCGCCTCAGCTCTGCTGGGGACTCACAATGGCCGTCGAGAAGTCAGGAAATCTACTTCCGGGGCTGCAGGGACTTTGAACTCCAGCGGGAGCGGGAAAGTTTGCGACCGTTGATTACAGTTTTTGGTGCCTGCCAAGCAGGGGAGTCACTCCTTGACTCCAAGGGAGATTCTTCTGTCTTGCAAAGGTAGTGGAATGTCGAAGGGTCAGGATTCTTCTTGTAAAGCGACGTCCAGGGTTATCTGATTTGCAATGGCAAGGTTTCCCTATCTTATACTGAAGATAGGGGAGGGACTAGCTTTATGACCACTCCTCTGGGAGGGTCAGGGTAGGGGGTGGTTACACCCACTTCCCTTTGTCCAGTTTTGTGCCAGAGCAGGGACAGGTAGCCCCTGAGCCGGTTTGAGCTGGCATATGCACAGAGGAGCATACTGCTCCCCCAATGCAGGACTTCAAAGCACTCTAAGAGTGCACCCACCCAGCCCCCACCCAGCCCCAATACACTAAATCCTGTCTGGAAGGTGGTTACACCTCCCTGTGACAGGATGCCTATTATTGGGCCTCCTCCACTGCGAGTTTCAGTCAGCAGCAGGAGGGCAGCCCAGTGTCTGTGCTGGTGGCATCCATTTTGTGATGCCCGGGCTCTTTCAGATTTCTACCGTGTTACCACAGTGGGTACATGCCGTCCCCTCTAGAAGGGTGGGATCATACTCCCACACCAGTTACTGGTGTGGGGGTATGATTTCAAGTTGTTTGACACCAAACACGTCATGTTTTGATGCAGTCATTCCAAAGTTAGCATTTACCGTTGGGTTATAATGCACTTAAGAGTATATGGTTTAACCGCATCCACAAACAGCCACAGAGAATAGACTCTGCCAGCTGCAGAGGGGTCCTGCTCATGCAGAGGCACCCGCTCACATTGTAAACCAAGCACCCTGCCCTCAGGATTGATAGGGCCTGCCTTAGGGGTGACTGATAGGTTTATATGTGTGTGTGTATGGTGAGATATAGGAAACCTATACCTCAGTGAGGAGTGCTAACACTACCTCACCCAGGCTGCAGTAGCAGGCCTGTGGTGTCAGATTTAGTCTGCTTCCCATGGGTGGCATAATACATGCTTCAGCCCCTGGTAGGCCTGTGAAGTACCTATGCCCTTGGTACCTAAGGGACCATAAACTAGGGGCTCATAAGGTACCACAGTATCCGATCACTAGTGCATCTAATATGCACTCCAAGTTGTTTAGAGAGATCAGAGAGACTGGGGCCCTGATTAGCAGGGACCCAGCCAGACTATAACCAGAAACCAGTGTTAACATCAGTAAAATGTGGGGGCATCATAAGTGCAGATCCTACTCTCCTACAGTATCCAATTCATGTTTGGTGTCTCTAGAGTTGGAATTTGAAATCCTAACTTATGGTAAAGTCAGATTTAAATTGCAATTTTGAAAATGCCACTTTTAGAAAGTTTACATTTTTTTTACCATAGCCATTTGGTGTCTGCAGTCTGTCTCTGAGTCAGATGACTGGGTGTAGTTGGCAGTTGGACTTTGTGTATTCCTCCTAGACAGCCACACACAATGGAGAGCTTAGTTGTGTCTGGATGGGCCATTAGTGGCAGGATGGGAGGGAGCAGCTGGGCCCAGCCACACTTACACTTTAATTAAGCTGTGTCCTGTCCCCACACAAAGGGCTGTGTATCCCTGGTAGATAGTCTGGAGCTAGGGCCAGAAAGGCAGGTCATCTGTGTACTTCAAAGGCATACTTCTAGAAGCGTCTCCTCAATTCAAAGACACAACAGTGTATAAATACTGAACCTCAGGCACCAACTCTTTAGTACACTTCTAGACCTGTGGATACTCTGCCATGAAAAGGGCTGCTGTGCTGCTCTAAAGGTACTGCTGCCCTGCTATGCTGACCTGCTGCATGTTGCCCTCTTGTGTGGGGAGGAAGGACTGGACCGGCAATCTCATCTTGAAACCAGGGCACCAGAGAGACTCCAAGGGCTAGTCTGCTGGTCTCCTGATCTAAGCCCTGGAGACATAGAAGGCTTCCAAACATTCAGCACCAGACCCTAAACCCAGCTGAAGTGAGTTCCTGACCCACAAGTGATGACCCTCAGGTCCTGGACCCTTGGTGTCTCTCAGTGACTAATCAAACTTCAGGGCCATTCGCGACTGTGAATGGGCCCGTTTTCACTGAGGCCTCACGGCACACACCACAGTTCAAGACAAAGCTCTGTCAGCCTGATACTTCACACTCCACCATCGGGCGCCACAGGGACCGTCAATGTGAAGCTCCAGCAATGCCTGCCCTCAACGCCTGACGTGGTCTTTGCGCTATACCGCTAGCCTACTGCAATGCTCTCCCTACTCCTCGTGGCCCTTTCCAAAGTGCACTGGATTCTTGGCACGGACTCTCAGAAGGTAAACTTCAGTGTGCCTAACTTGGAGACTGTATCTGGCCTGCGCTCCACCGCAAGTAGACTGAAAGTGTGACTTTGACCCAGTCCAGTACAACCACATAGCCGCGGTTGGCGCTTTGTGCTTTTTGGTGCTATTTTACACTTTAATCTTTAAGAATTCATAACTCCAGTTTTGTTGTTTTTGTCTTGTTTTATTTATTAAATTCTACTCTATTGTTCTAACTTAGTGTGGGATCATTTTGGTGTAGTGTTTTTACTGTGTTACGGTTTGAAGTGATGTGCAAATTCTTTACACTCCGGAGCCCTATTGGATCCTTGCCCGTACCTTATCTTCCACAGAGCAGTCACTGCCATCGCCCTGACCTTTGCCGCACCATCAACTGCTCCCTCAAAACCTCCACCTTCCCCGACAACTGGAAACACACTGAGATCAACCCCCTGCTGAACAAGCCGTCCACAGACCCAAGAACTTCAGATCAATATCTCTCCTCCCGTTCCCAGACAAGGTCATCGAGACGGCAATCAACATCCAACTCTCCGAGTTTATCAAAGTAAACCACATCCTGGACACCTCCCAATCCAGATTCCGAAGCAACCACAGCACGGACACCGCACTCCTTGCTGCCACCGACTACATCCACTCCCTCCTTGACCAGGATGAGACCGCAGCCCTCATCCTAGTGGACCTCTCGACTGCCTTCGACACCGCCTCCAACCTCACCCTAATCACGAACCTCCATGACGCTGGCATCCACGAAAAGGCACTGGACTGGATACACTTCTTCATCACCGGCGGACACAGTGAGTTAGACTACCCCTGTTCCTCCCATATTCTACAGGGATAATCTGCAGAGTGCCCCAGGGTTACTCCCTGAGCCCCACCTTCTTCAACATCTACATGGCCCCCTCGCAGACATTGCCAGAAGCCACGGACTCAACATTGTCTCCTACGCCAACGAAACCAAGTTGATCCTCTCCCTCACCAACAAAATCACGACCACCAGAACCAACTTCCACAGCGGTATGAAAGACAGCTGCCTCAAGCTCAACTCGGACAAGATGGAAGTACTCATCCTGGGTCCCACTCCTTCAGCCTGTGATGACTCTGGGTGGCCAGCAGCTCTGGGACCCCCTCCCACAAGCTGTTCATTTTCCCTTAGCTTCGCTCCGACCCACCCTCACCGCAAACATACGCATGCACCCACACTAGCATGTGTATTGTGGCACCACTATTGAACCTTAACGTTGCTGCCATATTATAGCTCTAACTTTCTCCTCTCTCCCCTTCTCCCATTCACCGCTTATTCTTTTCCTTACATCACCTCTTGTTTCTCCCACAGGCAATTTCTTTTCATAATCAGGCTTGTACACATCACTGTCCTGATGATGATCCTTGCATCTTCTTAACAGGATCGAAACGTCGTCGACCTTAGTTTAAACAGCATGCACATCAATCCATTGCGTAAAAAAGTGCAATTGCTGTTTTGAAAAAGCTTAAACATTGGATAATGTAAATAAGCTCTCTTGTCTTGCCTGAAATGTCTATGTATGTTGTGTAAATGTCATTTGTTCTTAACGGATGCAGGACTGTGTCCCACAAATAATTAGTTGTTGTATTTCTGTCTTGTTTCATTGGAGAATTAAATTGGTTGTCCGTCTGGACATCCTGTATATAGTACCGATTCTGGACTATATTTATTCTCATTCCTATTTAAATTATTTGAGGACCACTGTTTTTTGTAATCAACTACTACCCAAGGTCCTCGATTACCTTTTGGGTTCCCTTGTCCTTTTTTGAATATGCTAAGCGCAATCGCTGGATTGCAAGGGTTTGGATACTTATCCCCTTACTAGTAAGTGGGTTCCCTGTTCCTTATTCCCGTCTCTTCCTCTTTTTGCTTCTTCACATTTTTCCTGGTATGTCCGACCACGCACCTCTATATTCTGATGAGTATATCAAGAAAATATGTGAAGGCCCTTCCCTATTCTCAGACTCTGCAGATTCTCCCTCCGTTGCCAATGTATCATCAGCTGAACAATTAGAAAAGTGTAAAAAGAAACAAGTCCGTCTTCAACTGATGACTCGTATGCTCACCGAATATTTGAAAGCTGAAACTATCCCCACTGACCTACAAGTGCGTAACATTCCCGGTATTTTCACTGACAACCCCAAGTACATCAACAGCTTCAGCTATATAGGTACCACTTGCTCTAGGCACTGGTTAGTGCTAGGCATCGACACAGCCGCTGAAGCACTCAAAAAATTAGCTGAAGAAATTTTAGAGATTGAGAAACAAATCAAAGAATAATGCCCAATCGCAGACAGTAAGAAATTATTAGAGCAAATACAAAAGACAGTTGACGATCTCTACAGAATAGAACAAAATAAAAAATCAGTAAAAGTTCGAAAGGATATTAGAACATACAATATTGAACGCACTTATCCATATTTACAAAAGGATTTTTACACCAACAGGGCATACTCCAATCCACAAAACAGTAGACCTTGGGGTCGTTTCAACAGGCGCAACAATCTTGTGGGTTTCTCGGACACCTCTGCTGATTCCTCAGATAATTCAGACGCAGGCGAAGGTACCAGTACATCAAACTGTCCCTCAGGCCCCAATTTTTCAGGTTCTAACAGTAATTTTTTAGGCGGAGGCCACAACGAACCACCAAAACGTGGTCGTGTCAAACAGGCCCAAAGATGGTACAACCCACCGGGCGAGCGCCAAACTCGACAGAAATTTTACCAATGGTAAATGAAGTCAATCTGCAATGCATCTTTAATCTCTCACAACATGTACTCACAGATCCTGAGGTCTCAATACTCAGCAAAGGACTGTCCTTCGTCCCCACCACTCACCCAAACTTCCTCGAACTTCATATCGAATTGCTCAGATTTTTCAGACGATTGCGTCTACATACTTTTTTCTTTTGAATCCATCCTCACCATCCACTGCTAATACTCCCTTCAGACCTCCATCCACTTTTTCCCCCACCACCAATATGATTCCCAGCGAAATCACTACCTTTGAGAAACTGGTTCTAAAGGATTTATCTGTTTTGGAATCTAAAAAACGTTTCATCCCCTATAACATCACCCTTCAAGAGAAGAAAGCCATCTCCCCCCTGATGATGAACGACTCGTTAGTCATCAAATCAGCGGATAAAGGCGGTGGCATTGTGCTACAAGAAAAGGCTACATACACAGCAGAAATCCTACGCCAATTGTCCAATACTGACCATTATTGTAGACTACACACGAACACTACTAAAGAGTTACAGACACTCATTTTACAAATCACTACAGACGCCAAATTGGAGGGCTTCCTTAGTCAGAAAGAATTCCTTTTCCTCAATGTAAAATCTCCTCGCACTCCAGTCATCTACACCCTCCCTAAAGTCCACAAGAACCAGACTAACCCACCCGGACGTCCCATAGTCTCCGGGTGTGGTTCCATTCTTGAGCCTTTGGGTCAATACATTGACCATTTCATTAAGGACTTCGTACCATTGACTCATTGCTATATCAGAGACAGTATGTCTATGATCAACCTCATCGAACATCATCCCTTCGACCCTGCACATGAAATCTTATGTACCATGGATGTAGAATCACTCTACACCAACATTCCACAAGTCCCGGCACTCCTTGTTATCCAAGGGGTCCTGGACTCCAGACCTCGCCCCCATTCTGTCCCTACACTCTTCATCATTCAGTTGTTAGACCTATGTCTGACCCGTAACTTCTTCATTTTTGAGAATGAATTTTACCAACAAGTCAAAGGCACTTCGATGGGTGCAGTTTTTGTACCCAGCCTGGCCATTCTTTATATGGACCACTTAGAAATGACTTCCATTCTCTCTGACACTAACCCATTCCTTTCAGGTATCACCTTATGGCGGCGCTACATAGACGATATTTTCCTAATTTGGCATCATAATGAGACCACACTTTCCCAATTAGTCCATTGGTTGAACAATAACTGCTCTGGTCTCAATTTCACTAATACACATGACAGATCACACATCCCATTTCTTGACCTTACTATATATCACTCCAATGGAGAATTACTCACAAAACTTTACAGAAAAAGTACTGAAAGAAATACATTACTCTGCTATGAGAGTCACCACCCTCGAGCTTTAAGAGACTCGTTACCATACTCCCAATTTCTGCGTATCAGACGCAACTGCTTCTCCAAAGAAGATTATTTCTTCGAAGCATCCACTCTCACTAAAAAACTTAGAGCCCGTGGTTACCCAAAGAGACTAGTACGAAACGCACAAAAACGAGCATGGTATTGCCCTAGGGAAGTTCTTTTATCCCCTAGAACCAAAACTAACACCAATCCTATAGTTTGCGTTACTGCCTTCTCCCCTGCTTCAAATCAAATTCGCAAATCTATCTTGCAACACTGGCCAGTGTTAAATGCTGGCAACCTCTCAATAGAGTGACCTTTGTTTGCCTTCCGGAAGAAACGTAAACTTAAGGACCATTTAGTAAAGGCTGCACTACCCTCTCCTCGCCCCATGACAACCCTGGATGCTCACTGGGGCCTTGCACCCCTCACTGGTCATGTAAAATGTGGCAATTGCAATGTGTGTAGTACAACTATGGAAGGAAAAAAATTTGTATTCAACAATGTCTCTATTATCTTGACTTCCTTCTCCAATTGTAACACCAGCAATTTTATTTATCTAATTTCCTGCCCATGCAACAAAGTTTACATTGGTCAAACCACACAAAAAGTGAAATTACGCATTGGCCAGCACAGAAGCAGAGTACGTTGCAAAACCCTCAACGCCCCCCTTGTTGAACATTTTTCAGAAATGGGTCACACAGAGGACGACATCAAGTGGACAGTTATCAAAACCATCAAGCAACCCCCAAGGGGAGGTGACATTGCGAAAATTATGAACAAAGAAGAACTGAGAATGATTATTCGTACCAACAGCATCAGGCAAGGCCTGAATCGCAATGAGGACTGGACCAACCTCATTTGAAGTGACTGGAATTGCTTTCACCAATTTTTTAAAAAAATTCTTTACAGGTTTTTGCACTTCGTCTCTGTGTTGTTAATTCCTGACAATTCTTGTTTTACATAATTACATTTTGTTACATGGCCATGACCCTCCACTTTCCAGCTCATGGTTAATACCCCTGGTTTTTTCACCACCATATGCCCAATTGCAACGTTCTCCTAATGTCTCTGAAAAAGATCGTTTTACTTTACTCTGTACTAATCATTGCTTATAAGTATTTCTTCACATTGCTCGCCTTCTGTTGCCAGTTTCTAAATATTCGAAATTCATTGTTCAAAGTACTGTGTTAAACTGTCCTTCAAGTCCCTTAACAATTGTGCAATTTTGAGAACGAATCTGTCTCTCTCACAGAAGAATGCGTGTTCTCTCGTAATCACTGTTTGCATTTTCAGTCTATAGTCCTTTTTCCATCTCCATTGTGACTCTTCCAACATGGCGGCTCGTTCACACGGTCTAGTGCCCCACACGCTTACACAGCATGTATACCTGCACGCTCTCCTTGTTACCTCGTCACTCGGTTAACCTTATTGGAGGACCAGGTTGTGTTACGGTAAGCGCTCGTCTCACCATCCGTCACTGCTCCCCCCATAGATGGTTCATTTTTTAACCTGCAGCTTCCTTCTCTTTTAGTGCATTGCAACGGATTAACGTACCGGAGCCACTGACTTGGTTGGATTGTCAACATTTGTCCCTCATTCCCGGTTCCTTTCATTCCAGGTACCTCACTTCCCTCAGTGCCCGGTTTTTTCAACTTTACTCACGGCATTCTTGCCTAACGTGGTTCTTTTATTCCCCCAGTATTTTCACGTCTCTACCCGTAATTCCGAGATTAACGCCGGACCTCATCCCTGACGCTAAGCGCGGGCTCTCCTCCCAGGCATTGCACACGCCGTGCATTCGGTCTCCTTACTACGGTAAGCGGGCCCCACGTTACTACTGAGGCTCATTGCTAGCATTCAATTAATTATTAATCCGTAGGCACCAATTAATGCCTGATTTTCTCCGTTCCTCACATAACGCGCTCCGATTCTTCCCGTTTTATACACATTCCATAGGCCCTATCGTATGCCTGCCTTGCCCCGTTCCTCACTCATCGTTTACCTTCCTCCGTGTCTGAACACATAATTCACCCGCCTCACTTGCTGTTCATTTTCCCTTAGCTTCGCTCCGGCCCACCCTCACCGCAAACATACGCATGCACCCACAGTAGCATGTGTATTGTGGCACCACTATTGAACCTTAACGTTGCTGCCATATTATAGCTCTAACTTTCTCCTCTCTCCCCTTCTCCCATTCACCGCTTATTCTTTTCCTTACATCACCTCTTGTTTCTCCCACAGGCAATTTCTTTTCATAATCAGGCTTGTACACATCACTGTCCTGATGATGATCCTTGCATCTTCTTAACAAGATCGAAACGTCGTCGACCTTAGTTTAAACAGCATGCACATCAATCCATTGTGTAAAAAAGTGCAATTGCTGTTTTGAAAAAGCTTAAACATTGGATAATGTAAATAAGCTCTCTTGTCTTGCCTGAAATGTCTATGTTTGTATGTGTGTAAATGTCATTTGTTCTTAACGGATGCAGGACTGTGTCCCACAAATAATTCGTTGTTGCATTTCTGTCTTGTTTCATTGAAGAATTAAATTGGTTGTCCGGCTGGACATCCTGTATATAGTACCGATTCTGGACTATATTTATTCTCATTCCTATTTAAATTATTTGAGGACCACTGTTTTTTGTAATCGACTTTGGGTGGCCAGCAGCTCTGGGACCCCCTCCCACAAGTACAGACCACACAGGCAACCATGGCATCATACTGGACTTATCATTCTCAATAAACCACCAAATCAACGCTGTTCCCTCAGCCTGCTTCTACACACTCTGCCTGCTTTGAAAGACATTCAGATGCATCCCCACAGAACCCAGAAAGACTGTCACCCATGCACTCATCACCAGCAGACTCGACTACGTTAACACACTCTATGCCAGCGTCACCCATAAACAGCCAAAAAGAACACAGATCATTTTAAAAGCCGCCACCAGACTGGTCCTCGACATCCCCCACCACAGCCACATCACGCAACACCTCCAACAACTCCAGTGGCTTTCGGTCAACAAGAGAATAACCTTCAAGCTCCTCACACATGCCTACAAAGTAAGTCTGGGCAATGAACTACGCTCCGCTCCGGGAGTTTGCAGAGGTTTCCACACTCCAAATTACGAAGAGCTCGCAGAGTTTTTCCCCTCGCTCGGGTTCATCAACGTCAAATTGGCAAGCGCGAGTGAGGAAAATTCACCTCCCAGCAAAATTTTTCCTTGTTCGCGAACGTCAGCATCAAATTTGCAAGCATGAGCATGGAAAATCAACTTCCCGGCGAGATTTCTCAACGCAGGCAGTCAGATTTATCATTGCGACCGCTCGCGTTGAGAAACTGTCCGCTCGCGTTGAGAAAGCTGCCGCTCGAGTAAAAATCTACTCAAGCGATAGAAAGGAAGCAGCTCCCACTTGCGCTGTGCAAGGTGCCGTTCGCGATGATTGTACAGTGCAGAAAAGCATCTGGCACTGAAAATCCCCACAAACAGCATTTATCGAAAGCACTCTGTCGCTTGCGGAGCTCCTCGAAGCACAGCAGAGGTTTTTTTGCACTTTGCGGAGTTCCGCATAGCAAAACTCCGCGAACTCTGCCCAGGCTAACTACAAAGTTCTCCACAAAATAGGACCAGCATACCTGAACCACCGCCTTGCATTCCACGTACCCGCCAGACAACTCTGTTCCACCTATCGTGCCCCAACCTCCATCCCCAGGATCCACAAGACCAGAACCGGAGGAAGTTCCTTCTCGTACCTCCTCGCCAAGACCTGGAACACCCTGTCCCTCCACCTCAGGCAATCCGTGTCGCTGACCCAATTCAAGAAGGACCTTAAGACCAGGCTCTTTGATGATCCTCCACACCAGAAGGACCAGCAGCACGCCCCCCCCAGCACCTTGAGACCCTAAAGCGTGAGTAGTTGTGATCTGTAAATCCCTGATTGTTTGATTGACACATTGTCTCTGAGTTTTCTTATTGAAACTATTTGTTTTGGCATTTCATATCCTGTAAGTGCAATTCTATAGAGTACAGGAGGTATCATTTACACATATTAGTGACCACAGATGTCTAATATATTACATTTTAATATGCGATACATAAGCAGTTTACAATGTTGTGGGCTAAGATATTCAGTATATCAACATCTTTATATGTCAGTAAGTCAGCCCAACCCACGGAGGTCCAAAGGTTTTCGGCGTCTATTAATTAATTGACACTACCCTCCATCCACCTTCCCTGTGGGGGCAAACCTCTTCTCTCATATGGTGCAATATAGTATAAAAAGTCAAAAGCCAGCCTGTCGCAACAGGGGGCAGACAGAACAAAAGAGCAGCACAACCTATCTAACCAATCGTCTCCAGGGAGTTGCAGCACATGGCTGTGGATAAATGTGACCAAAGGGGGCACCCAGGGCCCTCAACTATAATGAACAAAATGCTTTTGAGCATCCTCCCAGGTGGCCGCGCTGTCAAAACAGGGGGGCGTTCCGAGCATGAAGTGATCAATAGGTGGGGGGTGAAGGGATGGGGGAATGGGGGCTCATCTTCGTCAGGTTTGGCCAGCTGCTATCCCTGCAGCCTGTCTGCAAATCTTCCCCGCCTTTGTCATCGCTCATGTTCACCATCACCTGCATCCGGCTCATCCCCATCTCCAGTATCTTGTTCTCCACCCCACCCAGTAGGGTTCTCCCAAGTTTCCAGTACCTTGTTTCATTGTCCTGCCATGGGCTGCCTGTGCACCCCTCATTCCTCTTCCCTCTGCTGTGCTCTCTCATTCGCCACTACTCACATGATCACATTTCTGGCCCACACCCCCACTACAGGTCCCTCCTTAGACTTCAAGGTCATCGCTATACTCCTCTGGGCCCAGCGCAAGGGCCAGGTCTAAGAATCTGTTGCCCATCTTCTTGGTCTTGGGAACCTCCCCTGGAGGCACATTTCTTTGGAGCACACCAGTGCACGACCAAGAGTAGTGTTCACTTTATCCAACACCTCCCTCCAGTATGCCTGCATGTGGGGGCTGTCCCAGGTCAGTCGACAAAAGTCAGTGATGAAATGTGCACATCGTGGGCAACCTCTGGGATCCCCACCATAAATGGTCCTGAGTCTACAAGGCATCAGGTAAGTCATGTGAGTATAATAGAATTGCCTCCGAGTTATGCCTGACTGTTCTGTGCCAAGCTACCCGGGAGCTGAGCACAGATTAATTTAGGGTTGGCTAGTGACTCACCCTGACAAGGATTGTGGTTGCTGCTTGATCAGGGCTCACTGCCCAGTCAGCCAACAACCCAATTTCTTACACTGATTATCAACAACAAAACAGTTTTCAGAATCAGGAGTGAAACCAGACAACTGTGCAGCAGACTCAATGGAGATACCATGAAGAATGTTAACAAAAGATCCAAATCCCACTGAGAAAAAATAATCAGAATAGAGAAAACATAAGTAAACATTTCCGATAATGCAGCACCAGTGGCAGATTAAACAAAAACAAAAAAAACTGATAAGAGAGACACACGAAAAAGGGGTAGGATACCCCAAAAATTCTAACAGTCACCACTGCTGGGCAAGAGACAGATCAAAGCGTAGAAGAGCAGAAAGGTGGTACTGAAAGGGATTAAAACCTGCCGACTCGCACCACTGGAGAAACTTGTTCAACTGACCCACACAAATGTATTGTTTGGCATGTGTCCTGGAAGCCAAGTTGACATCTGCAATCTCAGGTGGCAAGCAGAAGGACACTAGGTAACCCTGTTTAATTTCCATGAATGCAGAGGCAACATCTGGGGATTGGGATGAAAGTGCTGGTCACCCTGCAATCACCATACCAAATCCTCCTCTCAAATTCCTGGGGGAATAGAAAAAGCTGTGTTTGATCATCCTTCACCTTCAGTAAGACTCTCAACAATATATCTGGGACCAGCAGGAATGCATAAAGCCGGACCTGTGACAGGTTGAAACCAAATGCCTATCTGAAGGAACCACTTGGAAGAAAGTGCATGCCATAAAACCGAAGGTCACATACTTTTCAGCGATATGGTGAAGAAATCAACGCATAGACACCCCAATCACGAAAACATAGTTTCCATTACTTTGGAATGAAGTTCCCACTCACGTCCTTCAAGGATCGCAGAAGTCAAATCACCTCTGAGCACCCGACAATGCTCGGAGTGTTAATGCAGTGGATGGTGGCCGCCTTGTCTGACAGAACTTGAATATCGTTCCCTGAAATGGAAAGGAGAAAAGCCTTCCAGGCTAACGGGACTTTCAGCACATTTGACACATATATGTGTGGGTACTGCTCTGATCTGGACCACTCTGATATTGACAAGAAGTCCACCTCAGCCCAATGAGGAGGTATATGTAAATCTGCAACCGTAATTTGCGATTCTCTAAATGCAATGCAGGAAGGATTTTCAAAATGTGACTTTGCATTAAGCAATTGCAAATTACCATCAACTTCAAGTTGATGTTAATATTCAAATCCATAAAAAAATGCACAAAATTGCATTTTTCTAAGTGCCTTGTGGCACATACACATGTCCTTAGTGAATGTGTGTGCACCACATGTGCACACTTACCTTTTTTGGGGGTGCATAAGGGGGGCCTTAGGCCCCCTAGCACCCTTGCAATTGCATTTGCAATATGCGAGTACCTATTTGGTAATCGCAAGTTGCGAATGCTTTCCCATTCATTCCTAGTGGCCTTTGGGCCCATAG
Source organism: Triturus cristatus (assembly GCF_964204655.1). Lineage (NCBI taxonomy): Eukaryota > Metazoa > Chordata > Amphibia > Caudata > Salamandridae > Triturus > Triturus cristatus. The sequence goes on along the minus strand of NC_140591.1, from coordinate 391,855,399 downwards.
GAATGAATGGGAAAGCCTTCCCTAACAGTGAATCGCAATTTGCAATTCGCTATTGGGGAATGTGTAGGAATCGTTATTATTTTTGCAAAACCTACATGCATAAAGAATTGCGATTCCTAAATAGCGATTCCATAAATATCGCTATTAAGGAATCTCAATTCCTTATGTTGTTGCATGTGCCCCAAAGTATCCACAGTACGAATAGAATATCCACAATCATCTGAGGAAGAGCTAAGGCTTTCATAAAGGACGTGTCATGCACCACTCCTAGGAATATCTACCTGTACATGGGGTGAGATTTGGACTTCTTGGATCATGAGCTTTTGTCATGAGGAAGAGTCATGGTGTACTGAAGATGTTCAGGCCGACTGCGATTGAGTGCAGGCCGGCTACAGGACCCAGTTAGGCCTGCAGAGCAAAGTACCTTAAGTCTTGGCTGGTAGAGTGGTGCATGGATCCATGTGGAAGATGCTTCCCACAGCCGAAGCGTTGTCAGTTCTGAAGTGTGGTGAGGCTGCGATGTGAGGTGCTGTGTTATAGTCGAGGATCCCATTGACGAGGGCTTGAGACACAAAGTCCAGGGCTGAGACTGTGTAGAGAAGTCTGGGGTTACATAGGTTCTCTGGGACTGTAATACGGAGTCCGGCATCGTCGTCAAGGCTGCTGTTGACAAGGGATGTGAAGGCCTGCACCAAGGATGTGTCACGCAACAGCAGTTCCAAACAGGCTTCGGGCTGTAAAGGCAATATGGGTCTTTGGGATAAGTCCAATCCACACAGCAGTGGTGACTCTTTGGTTCTGCTTGGGGTTGTGCTGTGCTGCAGAAGAAATGCATCAATTCCACTGGATCCACAGAGGCTTCCAAAGGTCCAGGATTGGTGTGGCACCACCTGACAGGCTATATTCAAAGATGGCAGAGTCCAAGTGCTAGGTTCAAGGTTGTTGGAGCCTTCTGTCCCTGAGGCTCAGTCAGGAGGCCAGCCAATTAGCCCTTGGAGTCACTTTGTGATCCTATGTTCAACAGATGCTGATCCAGTCCTTCTAACCCAGGCAAGAGAACAGCAGGTCAGCACAGCAGGCAGCATTCCTTCAGATCAGCAGTCCAGCAGAGGGGCAGTCCTTTGAGCGGCACAGCTATTCTTCTTCCTGGCAGAGTGTCCACAGGTCCAGAAGTGTACTGAAGAGTTCTTGTCTGGGGTCTAGTATTTATACCCAGTTGTGCCTTTGGAAAGGGGAAAAGCTTCTAGAGACATTCCTTAGAAGTGCACAGGTGCCCTACCTTTCTTGCCTCCAGACTAACTACAAGAGGTATGCAGCCTTTGTGTGGAGGCAGGACAAAGCCTATTGAAGTGTAAGTGGGGCTGTGCCCAGTTGCTCCCTCCCATCCTGCCAGTGATGGCCCATCCAGGCACACCTAAGCTCCCTATTGTGTGTGGCTGTTTAGGAGGAATAGACAAAGCCCAACTGTCAACTACACCCAGTCATGTGACCCAGAGAAAAGCTGCAGGCACCTAATGGCTAAAACAGCTTAATGCCAGCTTTCTGAAAGTTATAAAGCCCTGATGTAATTCCAAATAAAAAAATTAACCTTTAAGGAGGACAGAAAGAAGCTGTCTGAATTTAAAAGAGGAATCCTTGCAAAAGCACAATGAATGTGCTCTAATTAAAAAAAGAACAAGAATTATAACCATTCTGGGCCCTGAGAAGAACAAAAAAGGAATAAGAAGTGCAAATCGCGTCGATGTACAAATTTAGGGAGTGTCTTCATTGGATTTAACTCGTACAGTAGACATTAGTGGTGGGCGGTGAACTCCGCTCCGCCAGCGGAGTTTGCAGAGTTTTTTCCAGAAAATTCAGATTCTGCTGCATTGAAGAGTTTGCCCCCGGCCGCCCACACTAACAAATAAGACACGCTAGACTTAATGGTGAATTAGACCATCTTTGGAGTCTACATTTCCAACTGTTCATCTTCATAGAAGTCGGAGTGTAGTATGTGGTGTCCAAGGGAGAGAGAGAGAATAAGTTTGCTTAAAAGGTAACAATGACATTCTGAAAAATGTTGATGCCCAGACTATTTATTATTATAACTTTATTAGTCAATTAAAACTATAAACAAAATCAAGCACTTCATAATGTTTAAAAATACATGCAAAATGAAGTAAAAGGAGATTTATCATACAGCTAATACGGCCACTGGGCATCGTACCACAAGCCCTTCGCTTTCTTCAACATTCCTTCATAGGTATTATTGTCGAGATGCCAAATACACAGCTACATTGGATAAAAGAGGCTAGAGAGGGGCTGATCTTTTCTTCAATATCTACGAATGCAAAGTTGCCATACAGACGGCTCAAGTTCCCTTAAGTATATTAATATAAGTAATTAAGGTGCATATATGCAGGACCGAGGCGGATGTGTATACAGTGCCGGCTGGGCTATGAGTCCCATTGTAAAAGTGCAAATATGCAAAACTTTACATCATTAAAAATACCAGAATAGATGGAGAGGTTATCTGAGTGAGACAGGATAGGGAGCAGCTAATTATTGCAGTCCCTAGCAGCCCATCCTTGTCAATTATCTGTGCATGTTAAATTTGCCTAAGAAATTTCGGGATTTTCACGTTTTAAAGTTGGATTCGGGAGCCCCCTCCAGATTACTCATCGCATAACTTGTTCGCTGATTATCCTTTTAAAAATATTCAGTAACTGAGTCAGCCTTATGTTCAGCATTATGTTGCATGGGTCCATGGACTCCACCGGAGCAAACACAAGGTGATGATAGACGGAGCGCTGAAACTTTTCAGACACTCACCCCCAGTCACAGATCTGGGTTGAATCCATCATCGTTCTTTATCTCACTTCGCCACTCCAGTTCAGACACAGCTATATGCAAATCAGTCCTGACCCAGTGCCTCATGGGAACAGTCCAGCCTGAACTGCCAAGCCATGTCTTCCCTGGACCGGAAACAAGCATCCTGGGACCGGTTTCGGGCTAACAGCCCTCATCAGCCAGTCTTGCTTGAATCCAGTGACAAAGTGAGCAAGGGACCCACGTCTGGGCATACACTGCCAACTTAGGGCAAACAAAGCAAACACAAGGTGATGATAGACGGAGCACTGCAACTTTTCAGACACTCATCCCCAGTCACGGATCTGGGTTGAATCCATCATCGTTCTTTAGCTCACTTCACAACCCCAGTTCAGACACAGCTATATGCAAATCAGTCTTGACCCTGTGCCTCATGCGAACAGTCCAGCCCGAACTGCCAAGCCATGTCTTCCCTGGACCGGAAACAAGCATCCCGGGACCGGTTTCGGGCTAACAGCCCTCATCAGCCACGCTAGCTTGAATCCAGTGGCAAAGTGAGTAAGGGACCCACGTCTGGGCATACCCTGCAAACTTAGGGCAAACAAAGCCAACACAAGGGGATGATAGACAGAGCGCTGAAACTTTTCAGACACTCACCCCCAGTCACAGATCTGGGTTGAATCCATCATCGTTCTTTAGCTCAGAGCAGGCCTGCACGACCTAATTCCCCGTTCAAGGAACTCCTGTCTTAATAGAGATCTTTGTTGAACCATCAATACAGGATAAATGCATACAATGTGAAGCAATGTTTCATTCCCCCTGGTGGCATAGACGGCAGGACCGATCTTCACTTAGACCGGTCATTCTCCATTTTGGCATTAGGTCTAGTGTGGGTATTACTCAGAATCTTAAAGCCAGAAATGACTGTTTGATCTTCCGGTGGAAGGGTGCGGCCAACAGGGCTGATTCTTGAGGAATGGAATATGATTTCAACACGTCAAGACAGTCTTTCTTTGTCTGCCACCCAGCCTTGTAGTTTAGTTGATTTATTTACTAGTTTCCTAAAGGTTTGCCCAGAAGTATTAGAGGTCCAAAGATTACCCAGTTCAAGCGTCCTGATGCTGTTTTCTAGATATTTCTTGGGAGCACTATTGCCCCGTTGTTGATTAATTTCGATCCAGACTAGATTGGTCCAGAGTAGTGTTCTGGCTTAAACAATATTAAGAGCTACACTCAGCCCTCTGCCTTTTCTATTATTCCACTTTTACATTGCATGTAGACATGAAATTATGTTTCAGGTCGACCTAAACACCTAATTTTGGCCTTACCTCCAGGGTCGGTCCCAGCGCTTGCCTCAAGGGCCAGGAGCAGCAGCGGGAATGCCGGTGCTCACCACAGAACTTCCTGTTCCAGGAGATCGGCCAGTAGATCCAGTGCACTGCTGTAAGCCACAGCCAGCAGTAGAGTGTACCAGGCTGCCTGGCCCTCAGTGTATTGTGGGTAAAGTCACACGTACTATAGGAAGAGGAGGAAGCCAAGTGATGAGGCAGCTCTGCACTGTGCCGTGAGAGCCTCGTCCTCACTCTGCCCGCACCCCCAAAGCCCCCGCCCGGAATAGCCCCCCCACCCTCCCAGCCCGCGGTGGGGTGTTGTCGTTGTGGCCTGGGGGCTCAGATGGAGACTCGCTCTGCCTGTACTGTATAAAGAAGAGACTGAACAAGTTTACACAGAGGCGCAGCAGGTTCTCTGATGCTGATTGTGACAGTTTATGGTATGTCCCATATTAGTCTCCATTGGAACCAGCACCTTTGTTGGCAAATATTCAAATGCATGTTTAACTTTACAGGGAGCAACTACTTGATGTGCGCACTATTTACATGCAAATCTCCGACCAACAAGCCCTGCTCGGTTTGTTCTTTTCAGCACATGTATAATGTGTGCCTTCCATTAAAGGGTAGGGGGATTCTCAAACTCAGAGAATGTTGGAGGATGAAATGCAGGGCAGAACGTAACTCTGCAGTATTCCACTGAGTTTTTGCGCAACTGTGTGGAATTCCACAGAGTGCAACTCCCCAAACTCCGCTCACCTTTAGTAGACATACAAAAAAGACTTAAGAACTGATAAATTCTACCTTAACAGAACTGGCTTAGAACCCCCAAGGGACACTAGTAGCAAGTGGGTTCAACTACATCCTCTGTATTGCGTTTATCATCAGACTACTCATATGAGTATCTGCCAACATATGTCACTATAGTATACGTAATGTCAGTTTTGTACGGTGCTATATATTGTAAAAAGATGTCCTTTTTGATTATCTGAATGTGGTTTAACGGATATGTTTAAATGTAAAAAATTGCATAGAAGGTCACAAAATAAGTTGTGAATAAACACACAGGTCAAGAAAATGTATTTACTTGAACGGGAATGTAAAGTTTTCTTAGAATAATTACAGCTAGGGTAATCTGATTTCTATTTGTTTTAAGGAGGCCGAACCCAGCTATTCAAAAGAGCCCAACGCCCCAAATATGTAACTTTTTAAAAGTGCCATTTTCATAATTGTAATTATAAATCCGACCTTACCATAAGCTAGGATTTTTTTTATCACGACACCAAACATGAAAGAGTTCCCTGTTCCCATTTGGAAGTTGCAGCTAAATAAGGGAACTCCAGTATTATCCTATGGGAATAGTTTTACATTATCAGGACATGTAAAATTAAAACATATATATCCATCTTTTTAAGTACATTGTACCCTGCCCTCTGGGCTGTCCAGGGCCTACCCTGGGGTGACTTACATAGATTAACAAGCATTGGCATAGCCAATAGGTCTCGCTTTTGGGACCTTATAAGTATTTAGTTATGCAGCACAATATCCTTTGTGCAACAACATCAACTGTTGCATGGCTAAGCACTTATAAGGTCCCAAAGGCGAGACCTACTGGCTATGCCAATGCTTGTATGTACAGCAGAGTGGTCCAGCAGCAATCTGCTGCTGTTGGGCCTTTAACATTTTTGTTTTGTTTTATTAAATGAGATATGGAGGTGGGTGACAGAAAGTGATGGGTAGGGTAGTGGAGAGAGCGGAGACGGGATTGGTATTCCCACTGTATACTGTTTTTGCTGAGATGCCAACTGTTGGTGTTTTGTGGGAGCAGATAGGATTTCCAGATGGTGCTCAGCAGGAGTGCTGGCTCCACATTTGTGGCTGCTGCGGACGCGAGCCAGGCAGAACTAAAGAAAGGTCCGCTGCCAGTATTATTAAAGTTAAAGCGGTGTTATAAGCGGCATCTCGTGAACCAAGCCACACAGAACAAAAGCAAGGTGCGTTGGCGATAATAAAGTTAAAGCGCAGCATTGCGTGCTGCCAAAAATTCAATTTTATTTAAATAAAGGTTGAGTTGGGCGCACCGCACAAATGAGACCAAAAGCCCTGCCGTCATGTTAAAGATGAAGCACGGTGTGCCGCGAAGTTCAAATAACAGATTGGTTTAATCCAGGCACTCTTACTGAGCAGTACACACTAAGGAGGAAGCGTGTAGCTGTCGTCAGATACCGGTTGTTACTATTGGGTGGAAGTGGGTACGATTTCTGGCTGGTTCTTATCGGGAGTTCTGGTTTCACGTTTGTGGCTGCTGCTATAAGGGGCATCTTCTGACGAGAGCTGTGCAGAACCAAAGAAAGGTGCGTGGACCCCGTTATTAAAGATTAAGTGCGGCATGGTGCGTTGCCACAAATAAAACATAGATTGTTTTAATCCAGGCACTCTCACTAAGCAGCGTATGCTAAGGAGGAAGTGTGTAGCTGTCGTCCTGCTGCTATAAGCGGCATCTCCTGAAGCGAGCCGTGCAGAACCAAAGAAAGGCGTTGCCACTATTATTGAAGTTAAAGCAGTGCTGTAAGTCGCATCCCTTGCAGAACAAAAGGGCGCACGGCTCCCATTATTAAAGTGGAAGCATATCAAGGCCTACTGCTAAAAAAACAAGCATTGGCCAAGCGGCAGTAAAAGTAACGCCGCGCGGCCGTGAAAGCGAAAGTCATCACGATCCCTCTGAAAGCGAAAGTGATCACGATGACGCGCTACAGCACGCTAGGGATGCGCGCGCAGAGGCGCACGTGCTTGTGCTCGTGACAGTAAGCTGGTGGACGCTTTGGTAGCACTTTCAAAAGCAGCTACTAAATGTCTCGGCCAGACCAGCACATGCGCTGGATCAGGCGAGACCTAAAGAGGAAAGTCTGGGCCTGAATTTATTTTTATTTTTTTGCCAGTTCGACATGGCAGTTTAAAACTGCACAAACAGGTTGCAATGGTAGGCCTGAGACATGTTTAAAGTACTACTTAAGCTGGTGGCCAAATTGGTGCTGCCGGCCCACTAGTAGCAGATCCTGGACAATGGCAGTGCCACTCTACTAGAGACTTACAGGTAAATTATGCATGCCAATTGGGTATACGCCAATTCTACATGTTTTAAGGAGAGCGCACATGCACTTTAGCACTGATTAGCAGTGGTACAGTGTGCAGAGTCCTAAGGTAGGCAAAAACTAAGTCAGAAAACAGGAGGGTTGAAGGCAAAATGTTAGGGGGTAAACTACACAATTGATGCCAGGTCTAACACCAGCCAATCCCCACCTGGCTCAAGGCAAGCAACATCTGGCTCAGGATATTTCTTGGACCTTTTTCCTTTTGGGGGACCCTACTCCTTTCCTCCATGTTGACCATTTTTAGGGCTACTTTGGACAACAAATCAGGAGTGCCAGCTTTCAAAATTGAGATGTGTGGGTGGAGAGCACATCCTGGTGGAAAGAGGGTGGTTCAGAAAAGAGGATAGAAAGAGTGGGACACAGCTCTTGCATATCAGCTGGATGACAGAGTCTTCTATTGTGATTAATTACCAGTTGGTGGAGAAATGACAGACACTGACCCCCCCCACCAGAAGCTGGCGGTATAATGTGTGTGTGGGGGCAGGGTCAAGTGGTAGGTTCTGAGCAAGAGAGCCAGTAGATGGTAGGGACTGAAGTTGCTGCTTCTCATGGCATCCTCTATACCCACTCCTACCCACAAAGGGGTGGCACATTTGTTGGAGCATCTGAACTGGTTCCAAAGTTTGGGACTGACTACACTGTGGTGGTGCCCTGGGCTAGCCACAAACATTTCACTACTGCTGGTAGAATTGTTTCTCCAGGAAGGCTAGCATCAGCCAGCAGACCTTGGCTTGGTTGTTATTAAAGCACTGCAGAGGGGAATCTGCCTGCTCTCAGCCAAGACGACAATGCGGCGTGCCAAAGGTAAGTGGTTTTATTAATTTTTTTATTTAATTTTACCTTTCCTGCCGCCTGTCCACTTCCACCCCTCCACCTCGCCCTGACCTCACCCCGCCTCACTGCTCTTACCTGTGCCAGCCGCCATTGTCCCACTATACATGCAAATAGCGGTACAGAAGGCAAATTTTGTTTGCAGTTCGAAGGGCAAAAGTGTCTGAAACAAAGACTTTTTGTCCTATAGATTCGAGTCTCTTAGACCCTTGGTCTGAAGGAGCTTAGGAATGGCATTTGGGTTCAACTTTGAGGAGAAAGCATTCACCACTAGGCTTGCCAGAGAGAGAGATGTCACAGTAAGAATTTTGAGTCACCAGGTACAGACCTGTATTGCAGATTTGTCAGGGAATGTTGGCTTTTAGAATGTTTTTTTTCAGGCAGCCAGACCAGGATTCAACATTATCTCATTGAAAAGCAGCAACGAAGCTGAGACTGTGGAGGGAGTTTGTAAGATTGTTGTTAAAGTGTTATATTTTGCCTCAGTTGTGAGCAAAGTTAACTTAAAAGCTTCCGTTGTGAACAAATAGACTTCTGGAGCAGGCCAGGCAGGGTAAGCGATATCCCTTTCTTTAGATGCATTCTAACCATTTGGGCAATGTAATTTCAGAAAAATGCCAGAATTTGTATTTTAAAAAGGGGGAAAAGGTTATCCACCTCCAAATCATCATTCTCTATATGACCATAATCTGTGTCTGGCATGACAAATAGGACCCAAAATGTGTCTACTCGTGCAGTTATCTGGGCCCTAGAGGAATTGTACGATAGATTTATCATCAAAACAGTCCCAAAGTTATGCTTTTGTCACTTCGATAACGTCTGTCCACTTCCAAAGTTTTAAAGGCGGTACTGGAATTGGTTCCAAGGTCAGTGCCAGTGTCAGACCATGTGGTGGTGGGGAGTCAGGGGTCAAAGCTGCGGGAATCGCGAAACCTGCAAAAGTGACCAACCCCTGGGGCATGGCCAAAAGTGCCTTCTTGAAGATAAGTAGTCTGCCCTCCAGTAGACCTCGACCAGCAAGGAGTCAGACATTCCAGTTTCATCCATTTCAATCCCAGAAATGGCTCTGATGACAAAAACTAGTCCAGAATGTGCCCGACAGTGCCTTATATCCTCTGAAATTGAATCCAGCACGAGTGGAGTCATGGTTAAGGCTGCACGGTGCCTACTGATGGCACCAGAGAACTATTACTGGGGAAAATGTTTGCGTATCCAGTCGGGCAACTGGAGGATATTCATAAGGTGTGGAATCTGCAGAAAGGAGTATCCATTAGACGCAGGATATATGTTTCAAAATAAGGTAATCATTCAGTTTGATAGACTTGCTGCCAAGTCTGGGGGCTGCTCCTGCTACCTCAGAGAACTAAAATCCCCAACACTTGGGAATGAAGGGGGAAGAAGGAGAGCTAGAGTGAGGAGTGGTATCTTACAAGCTTTCTACAGCGTTGTTGCTGTGTGTGTGGCCCTGTAGCACTGTGCTCATCTTCCTGTTGCACACATATGTGCATGTGTCTGAGGTAAAGTGTATGAAATGTGTATGTCATATCTCGGAAAAGTTGGTGAGGCGAGAAATTCTGAGTGATGCTCCAAACTTGTTACAACCCAAGAAGTGCCACTCCAGGAAAGGGTGCTGTGAGAAGTGTGAGGTTGGGAGACTTGCACTTGAGATGTTGGGTTTTGCATTAATCATTTGTGTAATTCGTGGATGGTGACTGTTCTATAAGGAGTGTAAGATTTCGAGGGGTGATCCAATTCTGCATGATTCTGCTAAAAGAATAGCAGTTGCAGAGACATTGGCAGGTAGGGAATACCCTGTCTACTATTATCTGTTCGGCATCCTGTTCACCACTTGGAGAATACTGGGACCACTGGTGCCCCAAACGGGGCTTTGTAGCTTTCTGTGAGGAACAAACTCATTGATGGCTGAGGTCAGCCATAGCTCAAAACACAACCAATACATTTCGGACGGAAAGCTGAAGTTCTTGTGAATGGCATCTATATCCTTCAGAAATTATTTTTAGACTCCTGTGAGCCCCTGGGTGTGCTTTTTTAGTGACATTCAACTTTTGAGGGAGGCTTAATATGAAGGTAATGGCATGGTGTTCCCTTTAGCTGACGGTTTTGTTTCTGGTGGTCAAAGTTTTAGTTGGGTCAGATTCAGAGCTTCTAGGTTGGAGATGAAAGCTTCATCCGAGGCATACCATGTTTTTCTAGTCAAGCGGTGAAGACCACACGTTTGCACCGGTTGTGATTATGTAGGGTAACAGTGAATTATCAAGTCAAAGAAGGCTTCTGAAAATGCTTAGGAGGATCAAGCGGTTCAATAGATGCGGAAGAAGGAGCACACAATTTAATGCTACTCAGATTACTACCCTTGGAAGGATAGAAGGCAGAGTCCACTTTGCTTTGAGTTAAGTTTCTGGCCTTAAAATCATGTCACAGAGTCAGCTTTCGAAAGATATGGTAGGCATTCTTCCCAATGAAGCATTTATTTAATGATAATGCACTACAGAGCGTGTTTAGAGGAAAGAGTAAAAGAACCTTAAAGTGAAAAAACTAAACAAGAAAAGAAAAGAGAAAAAAGAGTAAATGAATCAGAAAGAGACAGGTGAACCATAATATGGTGCTAAGAGTGCTCGTAAATATGAGAAAGAAGCAGCAAAGAAACATGTGCCCTTAAACTTGCTAAGAAGAGTGAAGAGATATTTGAGAGTTAGGACAGGACAAAAAAATCACCATCTTGTTTAGATATCCCAGAGGGTCTGGAGGAACCTGGGGTGCTAGGGTGTATGCAAGGGTGTATGGTGTTGAAGTAAGGAGATGACGGAAGTGTGACCAGATAAGCAAATAAGCCTTGGAGACATGGAAGAGAAGGGTTAACCACAGAGTTTCAGTAGAGAGTCAATAACTGCGGTGGATGGAACAGAGGGTGCAGATGCTGAAGCGAGGTTCTCCTAAGTGACTAGGATGGCATAGCTGTGATATTGCTAAGAGGATGTGTAAGCAGTGGCTAAAGAAAGGACTTCAGGTCCATAGCCTTGTAGACTGGTATAGAGCAGGGGAATCTTGGTGGGCAGTGAGGAAGGCGTCGTCAGATTAAAAGTGAACACATGGAGGAAGCAAAATAGGGAATATGTCTGTCAGCAATGAGGGCATGGTTGGTTTGATGGGTGGTCTGGGAGTTGAATGAGACTAGATGAGGAGGGGAGGTGTGTGTGTGTGTGTGTGTGTGTGTGTGTGTGTGTGTGTGTGTCAGAGTTCACCAAATCAGTCTCTGCAGTTCACTTAAGAAGTGTGTAGGTGTACCCAAAAACCTTGTATATAAGTTGGGGAGCGGGTGTAGTCTGATCACTCTGGCAGTCAAAGAGTTAGCGAGCCAACCGTAAGTGTAGAAGCCCTGCTGAAATTCATTTTCAGCACTGCTGTGGGGATGAAAGGTTTTGCGGTGTTGCATGCACAGGACTGCATCAATCGCAGATTTTTGAGTGCTCTAACCTGCACAAGTGGAGGAAGAGCAAGAGAAGAGAAATTTAATGTGCACAGCCTTTGTGAAAAGCTAGAGCATCTGGGTAAATCGTGTGTGTAAATTATATCACGTTTGTCCACATTTTTGGCTTTTATGAAGGTAGAATTCGAGATGCACGCCCAGAATAGGGCTTTGGGGGGGGCGGCCGACCAACGAGAGGCTTGCCCCCCTGGGGGGTTTTGGGCCGGGGGGCAGCCGGAGCACGGGGCTGGTTGGGCTCCATTTGTGCGGGATTGGGCTGGTTGGGCTACTTTTGGTCTGGGCTGGGTGGGTATTTAACCGGGCATTTTGTGTCGCGACGCACCATTTTGGGTGGTCGTGACACAACAGCCGGTTGGGGGTCACTGGGCTCGTGCGTTGTCCCGCCCACCCTCCCTAAGAGGTGGTTGGGCACCCCCCTGTGGGTGGGCCCCTTGTTGTTTTGGCTCATTGGTCACGTGGGTGGTTTTCTTGGGAGCAGGTGCATCGGGGGGCACGCAGTGTACGGGTTGTCACTGGAACAGGTGCTGGTGGTGCGCTATGTTTGGGGGCGTTTTTTCCCTAGGTTATGGGGGATATAATGAGGTATGGTTACAGTGTGATAGAACATAAGAAGTTACCTAGTTAGGTAGGTGTAGGAAGTTAGGAATTTTAAGTTGTTTTATGGATTGTTGCAGGGGGGAACCATGTTTAGGAGAGGGGGAGGGGGGTACGATAGGAAGGCTATATTTAGTGAGGATTAGTTTTGTACGGCGCAGGCCAAGGGACGTTGTTTGTAAGGTGCACCTGTTTCCAATAAAGCGGCCTTTTTCACACCAACAAGCTGGTATGTGCTGCCCCCCTGTTGGCCCAAATATGTATTCTTTCAAGGAAGTCTGTCACTTTCTTTTATTTTTAATATTGGTCCAGTTGGTTGATACTCTAAGTGTTGATGTACATGACAAAAATGCTTCACAATGAAAACAAATGACAACAGATTTTTAAATTTTCCATAAGGTTGGATTTTGCATTCCTTTTTACTCACGATGGCTGTTCTTCAGCATTCCACCTTCACATTCGTTACTGATAGCTGGACCGTACAGGAATATAAGTACCGAACTTTCTCAGAACCAAGCTGTCATTCATTTCGAAGTATGCGGAGACAAATACAATTGCTCTAGACGTGAGCAAGGTTATAGTTTCCGCATTTGTCTTCAGCATACGATACAATATAAATACACATTCTTGTAACAAATAACTGCGCAGAACAGATTACTCTCGTAAGTGTCTGGCGTACAGTGGGGACTATTACTCCCTTTCCTCAAGAAATTCCTAAAAGTAAACCTAATAGAATCTCGGCCTAAGTTTCCACTGCATAAAATGTCAGCAGCAATAATTTTTGCAGCAGACTTTTCCTAGAATGGCAATAAATGCGAAAATAAAATCCGTTTCCGCGAATTTCTCCCTGCACGTCATTTTAGCAGAGATAAACTGCACGTTTCAGCTTCTTTTAATAACAATGAAAAACCCCTCGCACGTTCAGGAAACTCGATGGTGTCTGCACAACTTAGTCGATGTGATTGATACTTCGGGAGCGAAACTAGGTTATTAATGGCGGGCTTGCGCAGTAAAGAATCGTAAAATTCTCATGCCTGCAGCCAGCCATTTGAAGCTATCACTGGGCTGGGCACCAACAGTATCCCTGTCCCGTCTCGTAGTGCAGGTGGTTCTTCTGAGCCGGGAGTTACTTCAGTCTCTCTCTGCCTATTTAACCATGAAGAACTGGGTACTTGCAAACATTTTCCCAGGGGCCAAAAACGTTGGTCAGTGGTGTGGCCGAGGGCCGCATTTATGCCAGGAGGGTGGCAGTCGGGAGGGTGGAGGTATTGGGGTGGACAGGGCTTGTTTACATTGGGCATAGTGGAAGGGAAGTAGTATATCTAAAGGCTGAATTGCATATTGTGAAAACAGAACACCTGGGATCAATCCTGTCTTCTTCACTTGATCAAATGTTATCCTAGGAAATTGTTTTATTTTACTTTGCCTCTTTTTTCTTCATTATCACATATAAGCAGTGCTTGATTTGTAAATGAAAAAAAAGTGCCACCGCAGTTTGCACCACACATTGCCACTGTACTTACACAACTACTAACCATCCCACTGCTATAAGTGTGACTATTCAGACTGTTCGAGGCCACCAAAGCTTTAAGAATGGCTTGGGTGTCATATATTAGATGTTTTTAATGTATATTGAATTAACAAAAACTGTCTTTAAATTGCGCAAACAGCTCCGCCATGTGGCAGCTGTCATAAGTGCAGGTTCTGGCAATTAAGTGCGGGTGCTGAGCATCGGAAACCACCGACTCAAATTACGCACTGCATATAAGGGAATGCTGGAAAGGGAATCATTTAAATAAAATGGTTTTGCATCTCTATCTCACACCAACAGGTTTGATCCCCACTTGGTATTTGTTTTTATTTCTTTACGACAAACCTTTGCAGTCGTGCATGAGAAAATCAAGAGTTAAGCATCACAAAAATCGTAATCACAATTCTAATTCCAATTGAGACAATAAAGAGAGTTTAGATTAGTTGTAAGGGTTTTATTGTCATCAAAAGTTAGTAAATTATTTTTCTTTACTCAGTTAGTTAAATGTTTTAATTAAATAACAGAAATTATAATAAAAACATATGGTTAGATCAAAACACATCAATAATGCATCAAGTGCGTTCCATAAAAGAAAGAATCCATATTCTAAAGAATGGGGTGAAAATGGTGTTAGCAGGAACCCATAAAGAGTTCAGGTTTGAGAGGCAAGAGTGAGATGGAGCATGAAGCTCAAAATTCAATCAGTCAGTAACAGCCGAACTTCCGATAAAGGGAGGTTCACGAAATTCAGTGGAGTCAAGACAGATGTAATCATGCAGTAGCAGGAGCAAACTGCAATCAGCAATAAACTCCGAAAGGAATAGCAAATCAGCATTCAGTCTACAGCATAGAGCCGTTAGCATTCAGCTTCAGAAATGCTATGGCGTATGGGTAGGAGCATAAAGGGAAAAGCATTAACCTATTCTAGGAACAAAAACTAATATAAATAGTCGAAAATAATGTTGCCGTCTAACTTGTATCTTCTTCTCTTTTACAGTCCAATCAGTTTTTGGTATTCTTCTGAGAACAGACTCTCTTCCTTTCTTCTGAAACCATACAGTAGGCTACAGAGAATTATCACTAAGTATGAAACAATATTAAAATCGTGTCTATGTATGAGGCTTTTCGATCTTAGACCTCCGTGACTACATTTCTAACCTTCTCATAAAATACATTGTATGGAAGCTAAACAATGAGTTATGTTAAATAGAAACATCAGCTACAATGAATATTATTCAGCACCAAATCTTTACATTATGAATTGAGAAAAATATGTTAAAAGGATCAACATTTCTATCCATGCATTGTATTTTATGAGTGAAATAAGATTTTATTTTATTCAACGATAAAGATAAAGGGGCATATGCATCAACCAAACGAATACCGATTCCTTAATAGCGAAAAATAAGGAATCGCCATTAAGGAATCGGTAATTGGCATGCATCAACAGATTCGGTAAAATTTAGCGATTCCTTAAAAATCGCTAAATTTACCGATTCCTTAATAGCGGGGCACGCAAACGGCCTCACTAGCAAATAGCGAGTTCGGTAATACCGAATTAGCTAATAGCGAGTTCGGTAATACCGAGTTAGCTATTACCGAATCGGTAATAGCGAAATCGCAAATTGCCGCGTCGCTCCGGGAACGTGCAGATGACATCACCAACCAGGAAATACTGCTGCCCCACCCACATAGCCTCGACAGAGGAGCAGACAGGAGCTGGGAAGAAAGACTGCCTGTGCAGAGTGAGGCCACACCGATTCTGCAAATCACATCAGACATCCATCATGGCGCAGGAAGTGCCATCCAGCGCAGAATCTGCACGCAAGCGCAAGAAGAAGTTTTCGGACAGGGAGCTGGAGTACCTCATCGAGGGAGTGTCCAGCAAACACGACCGCCTCTTTGGCAAGCTGTCCCTCAAGGTGCCTGAGACAGAGAAGCGGCGCATCTGGCTGCGCATCCGTGAGAGGGTCAATGCGGTTGGCGTCACTACCCGCAGCATCGACGACCTTAAAAAACGGTGGTATGACCTGCGGAAGCGCGCCAAAGAGAGGATTGCTGAGAGGCTCCGGGAGGCTAGCAGGACTGGAGGCGGCACATCTACTGCACCATCCAACACAGCCCTGGAGGACCTTGTGGAAGGGACGATAGAGCGGGAAGCCGTCGTGGGGGTGACCCAGATGGACACGTCCGGCGCAGCCACAAGTGCCCAAGGTAAGATGCATGCCTGTGCCACACCCAGCATAGCGTAAATCCATACCCATGCCACCAGCCCAATCTCACTGTGTCTGCAGCTCTGGCACAGACAGCTCCACACATGACACTAGTGCATCTTGGGAGTTGTAGTCTAGTCAGCCCAGTGTGCATGTACAGGCGTAAATCCAATGAGCATACACCACATCAGTTGTACATGGATGGAGACTGTTCATTTGTTGGACCACAGAGGGACATTAATGGGTACAACACTATGTAGGTGTAATCATCCCACTAACCATGCACTGTTTCACACACAGATGCATCACCTGGGGACTCTGACGACAGGGACCAGCTGATCATTTCGGAGACACCCGTCGAGTCAGACCAGGAGACAGCGCAGGATGCGCATGCATCGCCAACACCTGCCACCCCACCAGCACCACCTCCACCAGCGCCACAATCAACGGCACCAGCACCAGTGCCACAAGCTAAGGCACCAGCACCTGCGCCACTAGCCAAGGCACCAGCAACAGCGCCACAAGCAACGGCACCAGCAAAACAGCCTGCAGCTAGTACAGCCACAATACCGCAGAGGCACAGGCACCAAGTTGCGCCCTTGCAGGAGATGGTAACACCCCCCCCGCAATTGGCACCCAGGCAGCGCACATCCACACCACCTGCTGCACCACCTGGAGGCTCAAGACACGCACGGCGTCACAGGGCCCGTCGCAGTTCCGTCTCCTCAGCAGACCAGGATGTCCCAACAACCTCTGCAATCGAGGAGAGGATGCTGCGTACACAGCGCCTGCAGGGACGACATGTGGCTAGCATTAGCTGCAATATCGTGCGCCTTGCGAGGGAGATGCGCGCCATGACTGCAGCAGTCACCGACATGGGCACGGCGGTCAGGGACATGGGCACGGCGGTCAGGGACCAGACCACTGCGGTTGCTGATGGCAATGCTCAGCTCAGGGAGGAGGTACGTGAGCTCACCCGTGCCATCAGGGAGGGCCATGAGTCCCAGAGGAGGAGTAACCGGCAGCTAATGTTGCGTTCCGCCGCCGCTACCAAGGCCATAACACGGCACAGCAACAGCACCGCTGTGTTGGCACGCCGCACAGTCTCCCTGCAGGTGGACCTTGGGCACTTCTGCGGGGATGTCGCTAAGTCACTGGGACACATCACCACTGCTGTGGAACAACTTCAGAGCAGCACATGCAGTGCTGCTGCATTGGGAGGGGATGACACAAGTGAGGCTGCCTCCAGTGTCAGCAGCGTGTCACTGGCAGAGGCCAGCACCAGGCGCCACAGTTCGCGTGCCTCCACGGGGACAGGCCGTGGTGAGGCATTGGATGCACCTGAGCGGAGGCTTGGGGTACGTGGCAAGCGCCACTAGACAGTTGGACATGCTGCAGGACCATGGTGGGGCAACCATGGCCATCCAATTATTGTGTTTGCACAGGCCTGACTTTAAGGCACCTTTTATTTACATGAATGCAATCGGAGCATGATTTACAATGCTAGTTCTGTTGCACAATCCTCAGTGCTACTGTGCATTAAACAGTTGCACCCCAAACCAACTTGTAATGTCTCATTTTACCCAGGGTCAAAAATGATTTTGCATTATGTATGTCCGCCTCCTATGGCCCTCTGCTGTGTTTGGGATGTGTGCCTGTCGTCGTTGGGCGGGTGGTTGGTCAGCCCGGTGGTCGTCATCCCTGTCCACCTCCATGGGTATCCCCCTTCTGGTGGCAATGTTATGCAGCATTGCACATACAGCAATTATCCGACAGCATGTTTCTGGTTGGTATAGCATGGCGCCGCCAGTCTTGTGGAGGATACGGAAGCGGCTCTTGAGAATCCCAAAAGTCCGCTCTATCACATTCCTCGTGCTGATGTGTGCAGCGTTGTAGCGATGTTCCTGCGGGGTTGCTGGATTTAGGTATGGGGTGAGTATGTATTCCCGCAGGGCGTAAGCACTGTCACCTAGAAGATAGAAGCATAGACTTAGCATTGGTGATGTACATACATGTGTGGTGTTGGTGTGGGGAAGCGTATTTCTACGTACCTAGCAGGAGTCCCTCTCCAAATTCTCCATTGATTAGTCGCCTGTGCATTCCACTGTTGCGGAAGATGTATGAGTCGTGTGTGCTCCCTGGGAATTGTGCCACTAGGTCCGTTATGATGTTGTTGGCATCGCACACAACCTGCACGTTGATCGAGTGGTATGACTTGCGGTTCCGGAATAGGTACTCATTTGCTGACGGAGGACATATGGGGATATGCGTGCAGTCGATGCATCCAATCACATGTGGGAATTGTGCCACCTGGTAGAAAGCCTGTTTGGTGCGGTCCAACTGCTGTGGGGTTGTGGGGAAGCTGATGTGTGTGTGGAGCATTGTCAGCATGGCATCTAGGAATTTCTTGAAGAAGCGTGACAGTGCGCTTTGCGAAACACCTCCGGCCACTGCAATTACCCCCTGGAAACTCCCTGAGGCCAATAGGTGCAGGCTGCATAGGACCTGAACGTGCGCAGGGATAGCATTTGTCCGGTGTGTCTGGTGCTGCAGTAATGGTTCCAGGTCTGCAATCAGGCGCATGATCATAGCACGATTGAGGCGATACTTCTGGTACACCTCGTCCTCATTCTGCCCGAGCAAGGTTATGCGCAGTCTGAAAACTCGCTCCTGGACCCTTCTCCTGCGCTGTCCTGCTGCATTGATCCGCATCCTCCTTGCAAGCACGTAGAGGGCAGCCATTTTGTGGGAGCCAACAGGGTCTCCTGGGCCACATTTAAGGGTTTAGTGATTGCCTCAATCATTTGCACATGTTGGAAAAAATTTTGCCTCATCTTTTTTTTTTTGGGAACTTTACCTCCAGGTTTTGATTCCCCTTATTTAGCTCTTGCAAAATAGCGATTTTTGGGATTTTCGTTATTAGCGAGTTTTGTTGCATTGGGGTGCGAATCGTTATTTGCTATTGGCACTTTCCGGGAGCTAATAGTGATTTCGGTAATTGCTAATTCGGTATATAGCGATTCGGTAAATTAGCATTTTGGGTATTAGCGATTCGGTATGTTCGAGGTTATTTATTTTGCGATTCGTTATTTGCTCAGGTTTTGGGTTGATGCATTGGGATTGGGTATTTTTAACGCAATACCGGGAGCTATTAACGATTCAGTATTTTACCGACTGGATTTTGGCTTGATGCATAAGGGTGAAAGTGTTTCTAACAAGCATATTCAAGTCATTATTAATCAGAAACATTCTGCAATGTGATGTGAAGCTTTCATTAAAGGCATGTCAAGGTAAGGTCAGCTTTTTAAACATTATGGGCCGGATGTACGACCATTTTTGCATGAGCAAACGGGTTTGCGAACCCGTTTGTGCATGCAAAAATGGCATGGAGTATGTACAAACCCTATTTTGCGAGTCACAATTTTTTGCGACTAGCAGAATAGGGTTTTGCAACTCGCCATTTGGAAGGGGGTGTTTCCTTCCTAATAGCATGCGCAACCCTATGTACAGATGTTTTGTGTCCACAATTGCGGGCGCAAAACACTCGCAAATTAACAGCCTTTTCAAGAGGGTTGTAATGGGGTCGCAAAAGGGAAGTGGTCCCCAGGGGACCCCTTCCCCTTTACAAACGCATGGGAAAATATCTTTAAGGGCAGGCAGTGGTCCCAGGGGCCACTGCCTGCCGTTAAAAAATTAAACAAAAACGTTTCATTTTTATTTTTGAAATGCATCCCGTTCTCCTTTAAGTAAAAGGGGCTGCATTTGAAAAAAAGAATACTGCTTTATTTAAAAGCAGTCCCAGACATGGTGGTCTGCTGAGGGGAGCAGGCCACCATACCTGGGAGGGCCTGCCATTCCCAGTGGGGTCGCAAATTGCGAGAGGCTCATTAATATGCCTCTCTATTTGCGACCCGATTGGGAATCGCTAACATTGTATTACACACTGTTGCACATCCTAAATAGCGCTCCAGCACTTCTTTCTTTTTTTCTGAGTATATTATTATGATGCTGGCAAACCAAAAAAAAAGAATTTGCCTAAATACACATATTGTCATAGTAGGCCCTAGCACCTTGTGAAACAACATAATGCTGACACTCACAGTGAAGTTAGCCAATGGCTAACAGGGGATGAATACTGTAGTGTGCAGAAGAAAAAATGTGAATGACACATCAGCAGAGATTCAAAGGGCTGGCTGAAAGTCCCCAAAGGTAAGACTATATATAATTTTAGTAAAATCAAAAAGTCTTGACTTACCCCAGACCTAATTACACCTCTTCCATTCACTTTGGAGGACACTGTTAAAACTCTTACCTCTGCACAAACAGAATCTACTCTACCCTTTCATATAGTACATTGCCCACCCCACAAACAAACCCTTCTCCTCCTTCACCTTCACTTTTTGGGGAAATGTATTCACAGAGGCAAGTCTTTAAGTCATGTTACAGCAGCAAGGATTCTGTTCAGCATAGCTGTCTGTTGGTGGCATGGCTTAAAGTAGAGTGGTATAATATGAGGGGAGGCAGCGCACTCCTGTTAATTCAGGTTAATACAATGAATGAATAGTTTCAAACTCAGGTGCTACAGTGGTATGCTCACTGTCAATTGAGCATCAAATGAACAAGGGAAGACACTAACCAAGAAATGGTTACCACTGTGCACAGTGCTAGGGGTAACTATGACCCTTTGTTAAATCACCTTGCCATGTACTAAATGATCAATCGAATCAGTAGAATTCAAAAGCCATATATTAATTCATATATATCAATTTGTTGGTACACGTATACATATAAATAATTTGTTATGCAGTGTACATCACTCATAATACGTCATAATGCTGATGCGTATTGTAACAGTATATAAACTCAATACATCTTAAGTTCATACAGATTGGTACATAAAGAAATTATGAAGAGCCCAATGCATTTCGGGACCGTAGAGTGGTTCAGAGGAGAGTGGAGTACAGTGGTGTAGACAGGAGTGGTGTGGAGTGGTGTAGTGTAGAGTGTAGTAGCAAAGAGTGGTGTAGAGTGGAGTGGAGCAGAGTGTCGTAGAGTGGAGTAGAGTGGAATGGCATACAGAAGAGTGGCATAAAGTAGAGTGGCCTATAGTAGAGTAGCATAGAGTAGAGTGACACAGAGTAAGGTAGCATAGATAGGAGTGGCATAGAGTAGACTAGCGTAGAGTGGAGTGGAGTAAAGTAGAATGGCATAGAGTGGAGTGGCATAGAATAGAGTGGCATAGAGTGGGGTGGCATAGTGTGACGTGGCAGAGTGGAGTAGCGAAGAGTGGAGCAGCGTAGAGTAGGATAGCATAGAGTAGAGTGGCATAGAGTAGAATGGCACAGAGTAGACCGGCATAGAGTGGAGTGGCATAGAGTGGGGTAGAGAGACTGACATAAGTAACATTGTGTGGTCTAGAGTGGAGGGAGCAGCGTAGAGTGGCACTGAGCAGAGTGGCGTAGACTGGAGTGGAGTGGTGTGGTGTAGATTGGATTTGTATAAAGTGGAGTGGGGTACAAGGAAGTAACGTGGGGTAGAGTGGCATAGAATAGAAAGGCATAGCGTAGAGTGGGGTGTCGTAGAGTTTATCTGCAGGGAGTGGAGTAAAATAGAGTGGTATAGAGTAGAATGCATAGAGTGAAGCAGAGTGGCATAGAGTAGTAGAGTGGTATAGAGCAGAGTGGTGTGGCATAGAGTAGAGTGGCATAGAGTGGAGTAGACTGGCGTAGAGAGGAATTGAGTGGCGTAGGGTGTGGTAGAGTAGAGTGGTGTAGAGTGGAGTAGGTGACAGAGTGGAGTGGCATAGAGTGGAGTGGTATAGAGTTTCAAGGAGTGGAGTAGAGTGGCGTACAGTAGAATGGTATAAAGTGGCTTAAAGTAAAGTGGCCTAAAGTAAAGTGGCATAGAGTAGAGGAGAGTGGAGTAGAGGGCCGTAGAGTGCCATTTTGTGGAGGAGAGTGGTGTAGAGTAGGTTAGTGGCATAAAGTAGAGTGGAGTGGCACAGAGTGGTGTAGAGTGATGTAGAGTACAGTGGGGGTAAAAATTACTATTCCCACTCCAGTGAGTGCAACAGTAGGGTAAGTGTTGGATAGTGTGGGGGTAAAAATACTATTCCCCATTACTTACCTTATAATGTGTAGTAATGTTATGCGTTGTAGTGACATGCGTTGTTATGGCATGCATTTTAGTGACATACGTTGTAATGGCTGCGTTGAAAAGGCATGCAATGTAAAGGTAGTTGCGTTGTAATGACTGCGTTGTAAATGTAGTGCATTGTAATGACTACGTTGTAATGGTTGTTTCCCCAGCAAGCCACACTCCTACAGCAACCAGGAGATACTACTTTTATGAAGACCGCCAGACACCTGCAGACCTTGAAACTGCTATGTCACCCAGGGCAGTATTGGGAACCCAAACCAGTCCTGGCAAAGTTTGTCAGACCAGTCCCCATACGGTGCATAGCGAGTGCAGCGAGCAAGCCTGACCACTATGGGTGCGGGAAGCTGGAGTTTAAGGTGGTTTTACCCGCAAGACAATTTGGGAAACAAATGGTGCATTCTACAACACATTTGTCATTGTATACTCAATTGCATTAGCTTATAAAGCATAGTAAATGATGACCTTACTGTACACCAGGATACAACAATCTCTGTTGGGGCTCTTCAGTGATTCCCTTACTATCACCTTCCAACAGTGCCTCTCTGCTCTCTCGATAGCCCCTCTCTTACATGTATTTTATTTGTTTTATAGCACCTCTCATACCAGTGTAGGGTGTCGAAGCACTTCAAATCACACACTCATACAGAGAAAATGAATGATACAAGTGTAAAACATTGAATAGAAAATGTTACATAAGGCAAAGGGGACTACAAGGTGTAGGATCACATGCCATTCATATTCCGGCTAGACAATATTCTGGCTAGACACTTTTGAAGAGTGCTTGGTCTGGAAAAGCATAAACTCAGGATTCAGAACATAACAGTGATTAGGGATGACTTGAATAATAGGAATGTATTTCTACCCAATCAAACCTTTTTAGCAACATCAAGGCAATGAAAACTGGGAAAAAACAGAACGTTCTAACCTGTTCCATGAAGCTTGCATACAGATCTTTGCAGATGGAGTGCTAGCAGTTTACGGTAATCCAGGGCAGGAGACTCCATTGAGGCACGAGGCTGCCAGTCACGGGCCTGGAGATTCAAATGCCTAAATCAGGCTTCTCCAACGAGTAGGTTGGGAGCTACTGGTAGCTCTCCAACTAATTGCAAATAGCTCTCCTGTGTCCATTAATATATGAATGTTAAAATTGTCCATTCAAGATGAAAATGTGTTTGTTCTTGGAATTCATAAGTTGTGTTTGGAGAAAAATGGCTGAATTTCCATATTTGAAGCTGATTTTTGAGTGATAAATCGGGTGGCAAGACTTATTGCTAATGTTATTATGTTTGAGCCAGGGACACTGCATTGTGGGTGGCATATATAGCCTACGTAGAGGCATTCCAAATAACCAAACCCTTTTTTACATTATTACTGGCAACACTAGCTGATGCAGTGAGGTGGGCAATGTAGGTAATCTGGCATATGGTGGCCATTAATGTAATCTTGTCTGATGTGGTCATTATTACAAAACTAATATTAGTAGAGCGCAATGATTTTAATTGAATAAGTAGCTTTTGTTTCGCAAAAGGTTGGAAACCCCTGGTCTAAATTAATATATATTTAAAGCCAGTTAAGCAGAAGAAGAGAAAACAAGAGTACACCAGAACAAAATGAGGTCCTGCGTAGATAAACCTCACGCCCACTTAATCAGCCCTGAGTAGATGTTCCTCTCCCAAACCAGACACATGACTGTTGCAGATCCTGCCAGGTGAAATATCAAACACAACGGGTGCATGTGCTTCAGTATCTGTCAAATCCAAGTATCACTAGGTTTAGTGCTCGTATGTAGGCGCTTTGTGAAGGTGTTATGTTTGTCTTCAGTACACTTGCATAGTACACTTACTGTGTGTGGTGTGGTTTGAGTATAGCTAGATTTGCTTTGTGGAATGAATGTGATATAAAGAGAATTATATTTTTTGTGTGTATTTGTGGCTTTCCCGTTAATGCCAGTTATCAAGATGTGATTTTCTGGTGTTGGTATTATATGGAGTGCTTTGTTTTTATGTAGGAAGTTGTTAGCCTAAATCAGTGAGTGGGTGCAAGTGCAGTCCCTTGCAAATGGCAACTGGATCCAAAGGTAATGGAGAGCTTTACATGAGCACCAACTACATTACACAAGGTCACATTCATTGTTTATAGGCATGGGGAGATAAAGTGATTTGCCCAGAATCACAGGATGTTGATAGAACCTGGGTCGCCAGTTCCCCAGGCCTAGCCGTAACGTCACATCTTGGATAGAGCGAAGAAGGCAGGCAGAAGTCATATGAATGCTCAGTTTGAGGCTCCAACAGGACCTCAAGGTAAGTGAGAGCCAGGCTTCAGGCTTGAGCCTGGTTCGAGCAATCAGTGGCTGACCCACCTCTAAATAATTCTGTGTCGTTGTGTGTGTTTAGGACACCAATGTTATGCACACCCTGTACATATGTGAGTGGGTGTACAGAACACATATGCTCCTGATCAATGACGTGAGCCTAACTTGAGTTGTGGTGGTATGTGTGTGACTTGGGTCTTGCATGCATATTTAAGTACAGGTTGTTAATGGTGATGTGCAACTGTGCATATTTAGAACTTGCAACTGTTTCTGCTCTGTAGTAGGAAACTCTGGTGCTGCTACTGCGATGAAAGTGCCTCCTATGCTCATCTTCATGTATCGTGGATGCCTAATACAACCCAGGGGTGGTGAGCTGGGAAGTTTCACAGTAGGTTGAGCTGTACTGGTATAAAGAGTGTGCATGGAGCTCTGTTGTTTGTAGTGTGGATGTGACAGGGCGAGGTTAGTAGCGTGGTGATGTGTGTATTTAAGGCACTCTCTTGCTGTGATTTTTGTTTGAGTATTGTGATGTTGGTATTGCACAGATGTGTGCGTGTTTTTAATGAGACAACGGGTCTGCTTTGAGTCTGTATTGTTAACTGTGGAGAAGGTAGAGTGTGTGACCGTGCAAGACTGGAATAGTCATTGTTCAGAAGTCTGTAGCGTGTGTGTGTGTGCATGTGTGTGTGTGTATGTGTGTGTGGGAGAGAGAGAGTATCATCACTAGGCACAGTCAATGTTCAGAATTCAATTAGGGATGTGTGCCTCTCTCAGTAGTTACTAGGCCCAGTCAATGTTTAGAAGTCAGCTATGGATATATGTGTGTATGTGCATGTGTAGCTAGTAGGCACAATGTTGTAAAGTCAGTTATTGGGGTATATGTGTGCATAAATAGTCTCTAGGCATTGTCAGTGTTTATAAGTTGTGTGTTTGTGCGTGTGTATGTAAGTAGTCACTATGTAGAATCAGTGTGCACAAGTCAGTTATGGGTGTACTTCTCAGAAGCATGCAGCAATCTTGGCCTGGAAGGATGCTTCAGATGCAGTTAGTGGTCAGGTGTCTGCATGCCTTGCATAGAACTGTCCATCTGGTGGGTTGAGGCAGCACAATCTGAATGTCTAAAAGGTGTTCTCCAGTGATTTGTTGCTCCAGCCGTAGTTCCTCTGCACATGGTGTGTGGTTGTCATTAGGGTGACCAACTGGCCTGGGTCCAAATTCAGGATGGTGAGTGTAAAAATTCAGGACAAAGGGTCGAAATTAAGGACAAAAATTCAGGACAGGAGGTCAAAATTCAGGACAAAACTTTGGGACAAAAGGTAAGTTTTACGGACACATCAGAGGAGGTCGCGCAATAGAACATAATTAAGCCCATTCATGTCCAAACCTATTCAACCATTTGGAAACCTATCCATCATTTCACTCATCCATCCCTCCATCCACCCTTTGACTCATCAATTCATCATTCATCCATCCACCCTTTCACACTAACCATCGGTAGACTCATCCATCCACTCTTCTACCCATCCATCCATTCACTCATCCATCCAGCCTTTTAGCCTTTCACCCATCCAGCCATCCTTTCACTTACTCAGCCATCCACCCAGTCACTCATCCTTCCACCTATTCACCCTTTCAGTCATCCATCCATCCTCCCTTTCTCTCTCCATCGACCCTTTCACTTAGCCATCCTTCCTTCCACCCATCCATCTACTCATCCACTCATGAATCCATCCATTTAACCTATGAGTCATTCATCCACCCTTTCAATCCTTCACTCATCTATCTATCCTTTAGTCCATCTACCCTCCCTGTCACTCACCCATCCATCCTTACATCCACCCTTTCACTCATCGGTCCATCCATTCACCCTTTCACTCATCAATTCATCAATCCATCATGTTATTCATCCATCCACCCATTCACTCGCCCATCATCCACCCTTTAACTCATCCCTCCATCCTTTCACTCATCCATCCACCCTTTTACCCATCCTTCTACCCTTCCACCCATACATCTATCTTTTTACATTTTGTCTTATCCATCCTTCCACTCACTAATCCATCCATCCTTTCTCTCATTATCCATCCATTCACCCTCTCATTCATCCATCCATCCTTTCACTAATCTATCCAGCCATCCACCCATCCCTTCACTTAATCACTCACCCACCTATTCATTTTAATTATGAACTGAACCTTTGTCTGCTGAGTTGCAGACAAAAGAGGCCCATCAAGAACGTCACCCTTGCTCTAGTTCCAAAAGCAAGGGGTGGGGCAGGGAAGGGTTCACTATGACCTTGCACATGGGCAATCTGAGTCATGAGTCATGCATGATGCACAGCGCCAGGCCATGATGTGACTGTGACATGGTGTTGTTTCCAGGGCTTTAAGTGGGATGAAAAAACTGGGGGGTTTCTCCAAAGTGGATGTTTGATGTAATTAAGGGCACGACTTTAAACACCTAAGCTAAAAATCTGTGCTTAGTATAGTGTACCGCCTGACTGGTATTTTGCGTCTTCTGTCATTGTATCCATATAACACAAGTAATGTTACACCTGCAACAAGCCAGAACAATTGGCTTTGTCAATGGTTGTTAGTTTCATAAAATAAAAAGCAGCAATCATGGCTTTCTTTAATATTAAAAATGCCTCAGTTCTAAAATGGCGAGACTGTCACCCTAATAGCCTTTGACCCCAGTGGAATGAAATAAACGTATCCTTTGGCACGTGCAACCATGCACACAGTGCACCTGAAAGCCCCCGTCTCACCTTCTATTTTTCACCCTGTTGCCTCTCCTGCCCCTTCACTGCTCCTGCCCCGTCACTGCTCCTGCCTCGTCACTGCTCCTGCCCCGTCACTTTTCCTGCCCCGTCACGGCTCCTGCCCGTTCACTGCTCCTGTCCGGTCAGCACTCCTGCTCATGCCCGATCACCGCTCCTGCCCCATCACTTCTCCTGTCCCATCACTTCTCCTGCCCTGTTCACTGCTCCTGCCCGGTTACCGCTCCTGCTCATGCCTAATCACCGCTCCTGCCCCGTCACTTCTCCTGACCCGTCACCTCTCCTTTCCTGTAACCTCTTCTGTCCTGTCACTGCTCCTGCCCTGTTCACTCTGTGTACAACATTGAAAAATTACACAAGGTGGCAAGCTCCCCATAGTCCTCTGTTTGGGGAAAGCTCCTCTGTAATCACTAAGTACGATCTCACTGGCACATGATATGCTAAAGGCAGACGGCGGGAGCATTGTCATTCGAAAGGGGATAATCGGCCTCAGTCAGAAAGACAATGGGCCTGCCCACAGTCTGTGAGAGCTCAGGGAGGGGCTGCTCCAGCCTCTGGAGTTCAACAGAGAAGTGCGAGCCACCCCTGATTTTAATCTCTTGGGGTTTCTCAAAGGGAAAGCTGTAATTAATGTCCAAAATTACGGACAAAAGGCGTCCATAAAAGGAATGATTACGGACAACGGACATCACACCAAAATGATGGACGGTCCGTGAAATTTATGGACGGTCACCCTAGTTGTCATTCAAGTAAGAATGCGCCTCAGGGTTCAGATGAAGAATGTGTTTCACATAGACATTATTATCCGAAAAATGGGGTGCAGGAGAGGGATGCAGCTGACCTGCCACAGTTGAATGAAATGGCAATGTTTGCTCACGAGTACTGTGTAGTTTATTTCCTCAAAGGATTTTGAAGCGTGAGCTGATTACAGAGTTCAGCAGATGATGTACAAAATTCCCAGAATGCCACATGGCAGGTCTACAAACTATTATCCAGTGAGGCATGGGTGTGTGGCAAATTCTGTACACATGTTTTCATAGTATTATGTGTAGGAAGATGGCTGATTTCAATCTCAGTTTTCGCATTAAAATGCGGGGCTGGGAGTTTTCAGGTGGCTGTTGCTAGGAGTACCAGGTTATGGTGTCATTATTTGCATTGCTTTTGTCTGTATAAGCACCCCCCCCCCCCCCCCCCGTGGTGCAGGGAGGCCCTCCAACTCTTCCGGTGGCCCCGTTCATCCCAACACCAATATATTATTAGGAATTAAATGTGCCCTTTTGTTTAAGGAGCCCATAACTCTTCCCTCTTTGACAAACCCATGGTATAGAGAGGAGTCATTAGGAGCATCAAGAGGAAGCACTTTTAATGTATATTTCACCCTAACTTTTAAAATATAGCAGTTGTCACAACAATGAAACGGGGCATCCTTATGTGAACAGGGTCAAGCCAATCAAATATAGGTTTAGTGAAAGTGACAATGCGCAGAGTACCAAAATCTAATAAACTCACTCACACGCTTGAGCAAAGAAGTGGGAAACAGAAGAGGCAGAATGAAAAGACAGCACATTTTAAAACAACAAAGCAGTAAAGCAGGCGGCATATGGAGGCACGAGCAGGTATGAGTAAAAACAGTTGCGCTCCGTGTTAAGTGACTTTTATGTACAAAGCAGGTGGCATACGGCAGCAGGAGCGAGTAAAACAGTAGCATTCCTGAAAAGCGCCCTTAATGAAGAAGAAAAGGTAATCCTGAAACACTGCCTTAAAATGGGCACTGCGTAGGCTTAAAAAGTAGTTGGTCACTGCTCTACGGAAGGGCTATACCCTGCAAGAGGCATGACGCATACATGCGGTTGACACATAGGGAGAAGGAATAACAGAGTGATATGGGAGCCCGCAAATGGAAAGCCTGTGGGTGAGCTGAAGCCACAACAGTAGATACAATTCAATTAACTAGGGGTATACCCATCAATTACCCTCTCATTACCTGGGTACCACAAACACAGTCTAAGAAAAAATTGGTAAGGAGGAAAAAATTGGGCAATATTTTTGATCAAGGACACCTTTAATTATCCTTTCATATGTGTATCTATTCACATTTTCTTTTCATCATTATATCGCTGAGCATATAAAAACATGTATTTACAACACAACACCTCTGAAATAATAGAAAACCTAAGCTACTGTCCAACAAAAAACATTTCCAAACGTGGAGCCACCTTTCAATAGTGTGGGCTACCCAGAGGTCACATACATTGCATACGGGAAAATATATCTCCAAATGTTCGAAAGCAATGTATAACTGTTAAATCCACATCAATTTCAATTATTTTGTGGTCCCTCTGTATAACAAAACTGTCGACGCGGTCGCGTTTCAGCCAGTAAATTTCTTTTAGCCTCCACAGGACAAACAAACAGCAGCAATCTTTTTATCTGCTCATAAGTTGCTCGGTCTCCATGTTTCAACTCCATGTACACTGAGTCTGCAGCAGAGGCTTGGTTCGTTTCTCAGCTCAATCTGTGAATGCAGGTAGCTCCTACGAGGCTCCAGCTATTGCCTCACTCATCCCATCCAGAGGGTTCTATGCAGCATGGGTGAGGCAATAGCTGGAGCCTCGTAGGAGCTACCTGCATTCACAGATTGAGCTCAGAAACGAACCAAGCCTCTGCTGCAGACTCAGTGTACATGGAGTTGAAACATGGAGACCGAGCAACTTATGAGCAGATAAAAAGATTGCTGCTGTTTGTTTGTCCTGAGGAGGCCAAAAGAAATTGACTGGCTGAAACGCGACCGCGTCGACAGTTTTGTTATACAAAGGGGCCACAAAATAATTGAAATTGATGTGGATTTAACAGTTATACATTGCTTTCGAACATTTGGAGATATATTTTCCCGTATGCAATGTATGTGACCTCTGGGTAGCCCACACTATTGAAAGGTGGCTCCACGTTTGGAAATGGTTTTTGTTGGACAGTAGCTTAGGTTTTCTATTATTTCAGAGGTGTTGTGTTGTAAAGACATGTTTTTATATGCTCAGCGATATAATGATGAAAAGAAAATGTGAATAGATACACATATGAAAGGATAATTAAAGGTGTCCTTGATCAAAAATATTGCCCAATTTTTTCCTCCTTATCAATTTTTTCTTAGACAACAGTAGATACAGCATGTCTCTGCCACACTGCACATGCATGCTGTTTAGAGATGAGACCTATAAAGGGTAAACAAAGGCTGTGTACTTGAGACTTTGTTGCTGTAGCCAACTATGAAGGAAAAGTCATGCAACCTTTGTACAAATATAATAATAAAAGGAAACAGAAAAATACAAACAGAAGTGGTTTCCTTGCTGGGACCGGAGACATCACATCACATTGGGGTGAGAACACACCACAGGATATTTACTGCAAAAAGGTACAGAGGGACAGCAACAGCTGTACTTGGTCTTACAGTTGCAACAACAACAGACCCAGGCAAAAGACCAGGAAGCTATGGTTCAACTTACCAAAACTGCCAAACCCACAAGCATCATTCTAATGTTCTTTCCAGTACTCTACAAAAAAATTCTGAAGGCCCCGATTGTGAGTATTTCTTCACCATGTTTTGAGAGAGTTGAGCAAAATGCCTACTAGTCCCAAGAAAGGCGAACTCATATAACTTCTGTAGGAGAGTAGGATCTGCTTCTTATGGTTACACCCACTTTATGCTGATGTTTTACTGTTTTTTTAATTTAGTCTGGCTGGGACCTAGCTGCTTCCTCTCTAAATGGATTCCATGTACTTTAGGATTGGATTGGATTCTGGGGTACCCTTATAAGTCCCTAGTATATGGTATACTATGTACCCAGGGCATAGGCACCCCAGGTCCAGGGAAGACATGGCTTGGCAGTTCGGACTGGACTGTTCCCATGAGGCACAGGGTCAGACTGATTTGCATATGGTCATGTCTGAACTGGGGTGGTGGAGTGAGCTAAAGAATGATGATGGATTAAACCCAGATCAGTTGACTGGGGGTGAGTGTTTGATTTGCTCAAGCGCTCCGTCCATCATCCCCTTTGGTATCGCTTTGTTTGCCCTAAGTTGGCAGGGTATGCCCAGATGTGGGTCCATTGCTCACTTTGCCACTGGATTCAAGATAGCCCGGCTGACGAGGGTTATGAACCCGAAACCGGTCCCAGGATGCTTGTTTCTGGTCCAGGGAAGACATGGCTTGGCAGTTCGGACTGGACTGTTCCCATGAGGCACAGGGTCAGACTGATTTGCTTATGGCCATGTCTGAAATGGGGTGGTGGAGTGAGCTAAAGAATGATGATGGATTAAACCCAGATCAGTTGACTGGGGGTGAGTGTTTGATTTGCTCACGTGCTCCGTCCATCATCCCCTTTGGCATAGGTATCCCAGAAGCCTACCAGGGGCTGCAGCGTGTATTATCCCACCCCTGGGAAGCCATTTAAAATAACACAACAGGTCTGCTACAGCAGGCAGTGTAAGGTGGTGTATGCACCCCTTACTCAGATATAGATTCCCTATATCCTTCCATATCACTGCACATATAAACCTATCAGTCACCCCTATGGCAGGCCTTATCAATCCTGAAGGCAGGGTGCTGGGTTTTATGTGAGAGGGTGCCAATGCATGATCAGAGCCCCTCTGCAGCCTTCCGAACCTTAGTTCCGGGGTTGTTTGTGATGCAGCCAAACCATATACTCTTAAGTGCATTTTAACCTCGCGGTAAATGCTAACTTTGGAATGGCTGCACGGAAACATGTTGTGTTTGGTGTCAAACACCTTGGAATCATACCTCCATACCAGTAACTGGTGTGGGAGGTATGATTCCACCCTACTAGAGGGAGAACCATGACTTCACCGGTACACCCGGTACCAGCTTCACAGACCCTGGCGTCACAAATTGGATGCTGCCAGCCACAGAAACGAGTCTGCCCTCCTGCTGCTGGACGAAACTCTGGCAGGGGAAGCCTGGACAATAGATTTCCTGTCACAGGGAGGTGTAACCACCTCCCAAACAGGCTTTAGTGTATTAGGGCTAGGTGGGTGCACTCCAAGAGTGCTTTGATGTCTGCACTGGGGGCACATTTAGTGTCCCTGTGCATAGTCAAGCTCAAACCGGTTGCAGGGGCACTCAGCCCCTGCTCTGGCGTGAAACTGGACAAAGGACATAGGTATAGCCACCCCTCTGTCCTGACCCTCCCATAGGTGGGTCCCCAGAGTTTGTCCCACCCCTTCCTTGGGTATAAAGTAGGAACCCCTGACTACAGGACTTTAGATTTACCTGGACAAAACTCTGCTGCAGAATCCCAGAACTTCTACTATCTACACGACGTTGGATGACTGAAGAATCTCCCTTGGAGTACAGGAGTTACTCCCCTGCAAGGCAGGCATCAAAGACGCATCTGTCCGGTTTGCATCAACGCTGCTCCTGAAGGACTCCGACAATTTTTCAACACAGGAGGTGGGTTTACAAGCTTCCCCGAGGCCATTCCATGCTCTCAGCAAACTTTAGATCCAAAGCCCTCATGGGGACAGGCAACCTGAACCCCTGGACACCGCGACCATTTGCAGCAGCATATGCTTCTTGGCAATCCCTGAGGCTGTGCTTTGGGCTACTTGTAGTCCAGACCCTGAGCAGTGATTCTACTGAAGATGGCTGGCCTACACTCCTCGGGTGACCCGTGGGCTAGTATCTAGTGATTCCTCTTGAGGTCCCTTTGCAATCCCTTGTCTGTCAACTTGTGGGTCCCTGAGAAGGGTACTTTGACTTTCAATGGGCTTACCTGGTTGCTCCAGATGTGCCCTGACTCTCCATTGCCTGGGGAGTCCACAGGATCTTGCTGGTCCACACCAAAGCTGTTTTACTATCACCGCGTGTGTTGCTGTTGCCAAGGCTTGTTGGTCTCCAATCCGGACACCGACCCCCCAGCACTTGACATCCTTCTTGGGACAGCACGCCTGCAGACTGTGGTTGTCTCGACACTTCCTGGTCTCTGTGGCAGTGGAGTCAAGCTTCACCTCATCGCACCTGAAACACCCGACATCAGTGGGCATTCGTCTATCGTGCCCCTGGTCACTGGCAAGTGACCCAGACTCTGTCCCCTCTGCTTTCAGGTTCTTCACATATTTGATCCAGGCTTGGATCACACCTGACACTTCTTCTTTCCATGGCAGCAGCACTTTGCAGCACATCACAATTGAAATCAATGACGATTCCCGACACCATTTGACACCTATGCACTCGGCTTCCCTGGATGAGGTAACATGAGTACTACGGTGCTCCCGTGGGTGCTGGACAAGAACCCTCTAAGCCTGAAAGGGTTTGCTCAAAGTCCTCTCCTAAGTGTCCTTACTCGTTAAAATTCCAACTGTGACTTTCCCATAGGATTGTACGGAGCGCGCGGCTGTGTTCACACACTGCACGCGTCCCCCGTAGGTCCCCTGTGTCACCACCTTGGGTGGTTCCTTGGGGTCCCAGCGATTCTAAGTGCTCTAGGCACTGTGTCTAGTCAAGTCGTGGTTCTTATACCACTTTCTTAATATATGGTTTGGTCTCCCCCTGGGGCCCATTGTATATTGTGCTATTTACTGTCGTTTTAGAACTGTATTATTGTGTGCTTTGCTCTCTAACTTCATAAAGAAGTTAATAGAGAGTGTTTAGAAATAAATACATATATTTTATATATATACCTGGTGTGGTTCTCCTTTCATTTAGTTATTCAAAGGTTATAATCTGGTAAACCAAGCTGCTTTACACTCCTTCAAGACTTAGCCTGAAGGCTGCTCTCCATAGCTACCACTAGGATAGCTTTCAATAAAGGTTGTCTTAAACCTAATCATCAATAAGGGTTGTTTGGACTAGTGCAAGGTGCCCACTATAACTAGTGGACAGCATATACCAGGCCAACTTCTCACAACTTCTCTGTTAATGGGTGAGATTCAGAAAGCCTGTAGTGCTGTGAACCCTGAAGGAACAACTCCATATTTCAATGTCAAGCAAGCCATCATAGACTGGATGGGATACATTGAAAAGGCATATAGACAACAATTTAATTCAACACGAGTGAAGAATAGTGACACACCTTGCCAACTATATTTCTGCGCAAAAGACAGTGTAGATTGCTCACTCCAAGCTCCTACAACCTCCAACAGAACTATAAGAGACAACATCCTGTTAGAATGATTTACTCCAGGAATGCAGTGACAGGTATAACAGCTGCCAAACTAAAAATACAAGAGGTCAGAAAATTGCTACATCACACCATCGTGCTTATGGAGGAAAGCCACTATTCCTTTCTCCCACTAGGAAAATAGCCTATGATGGGAGACCATCAGGCCAGACTTACATGAGAAGAAGTATGAGGCTGAAGCGGGAGTCAACACAGAGAAACTATGGATTAACACATCCTGGCTAGAGGTATCATATAACTGTAACGGTCACAGTGCTAGTAACGTGAAGAATGGGGTCATGGGTCTCAGAATTGCACACAAAATAATTAGTCTGAACTGCTAGATATCGGAGTAGTTGGAATCCACTACAATGAACCCAGAGCTCAAGTCTCTCGATAAGTATATGATAGTGTAAATGGTTGATGTCTACAACGATTTGTAGATGGTTGATGTCTACAAAAGGCATTGGCTGTGAAATACTTCTGGAAAAAACAGTGAGGAAGGATTTATATTTGTGGTGATAAAGAGAATACCCAACCACTAAAACCGCATTAAACACACTGGACCAGGAGTTCACCTTAGTAGCTGCCATTCTCTCTAATGTACCAAAAACCCATTGTGTTAGGTGCGGATATACTGTTTGTTGGAAATTGGATTACTGACTGAGGTGGGTGAAACCCTACCCAAGGAGCAACCACTATCTCTGTCAGTGTGAAAACACCCCATATTAACCTGGGCTTGGCACAAAGGTGCTTAACCCTCTGGTAGCTTGGTACAAAAGCAGTGAGGTTTACCAGTGTAAAGTATATATGCAGCACTTCAAACAGTAATACAGTAAAAACACAACACAAATAAAAATCCACACCAATTTAGAAAAACAGAGTAAAATGTAATACATTATCTGAGATAAAAAATTATCAAAATCCAAACAATAGAACCAAATATATGCAATTTCAAAGTTTTAAGTAAAAATAGTGCCTATAAGCCCAAAGCGCCAACTGTGGTTATCAAGTTTCACTGGACCGGGTCAAATTCACAAATTCAGGCCGATTGCAATGGAGTGCAGGCCGGATGCAGTGACCAAGCAAGGCCCACTGAACAAGAGTACCTTAAATCCTGGTTGCGGTGATTTGAGAGATTCCATGCAGAGAATGTGTCATACATCAGTGGTTCAAGAAGCTGTAAGGCTGCGTTGAGAGGTCCTGTGTCATCGTTAAGGATGCTGTCGGTGACGGACCTGCAAAGCAAAGGCCTGCGTCGAAGATGCAGGGCTGTGATGTGGAGTCTTGCGTCATCATCAAGGATGCTATAGACGAGGGGATTGTGATGGAATTTGATGCGAAGGAAGAAGCTGGGCTGGCACAGTACCTTCAGGCCCTTTTCCAAAGGTACAGGACAGGGTGGCACCTCTTGGGGGGGCAACACTCAGAGCAGACTGTGTCAAGGAATCCAATGTGATCTGAGCCTTTTCTGTCCCTGAGGCTATGATCAGGAGGACAGCCAACTAGCCCTTGAAGTTACTCGGGTGGTCCCGGGATCAAGATACAGTTGCAGTTGTTTCACTCGGGAAGCAGGCAGAGTATTTGAAATGTGCAAATGTAATAGGTGACAGCTGCTCCCTCTCATCAAGTCGGAGATGGCCCATCTTGCCAATTATGCTCCTTTGCTTCACTATCTGGGAGCAATACTCAAAGACGTTCTTCCAGCTACACCTAGCCTTGTGACCCAGGAAACAGGGTACAGGCACCAAATGATTAGGACAAGAAAAGGCCAACTTTCGTAAAGTGTCCTTTTCAGAATTGTGACTTCAAATCTGACTTTACCATTAAGAAGGGTTTTAAATTACAATTCTTTAGACACCAAGCTCGACATTCCTACCTGCGTCTAATTGAAAGTCATCACTTAATAAATGCAATACGTTAACCCAATGTTATCCTATGGGAGAGGTAGGCCTTGCAGTAGTGAAAAAGAAATGTAAAACTTCACTACTAGGATGTGTAAAAGTTAAAAGTACATGTCCAACCTTTTAAATATACTGCATCCTACCCTGTGGGCTGTTTAGCTCCTACCTTCAGGGTGACTTAAATGTATTAAAAGAGAAGATTTAGGCCTCGCAAAAGGTTTATTTTGCCAGATTAATATGGCAGTTTAAATTGCACACACACGCAGCAATGGCAGGCCTGACACATGTTTAAAGGGCTACTTAAGTGGGCGACACAATCAGTGCTACAGGCCCACCAATAGCATTTAATTTAAAGGCCCCGGGTACATGTAGTACCACTTTACAAGTACATTAAATATGCCAGTTTGGTGAGAGCCAATTTAACCATGTTTAAAGGAGAGAGCACAAGCAGTCCCAACCATGGTAAGGTGAATAGAGTCCTAAAAGCCAACAAAAATGGGTTCAGAAAGCAGGAGGGGGACAGGGAAAAGTTCGGGATGACCCTACAGAAAAGGCCAAGTCCAACACTGTTATTTTACCTTTTATTTTTCTCTGACATCAGGCTCCCAATTGCAGATGCCTTCATACTATTCAGTTGCGTCATAGATATAGTTTATTGATCTGAGACTACACCACTCAATATCCTGAGTAATTTCCATTACAGGATAGAACTGCAGCTCATGCTGCCCATGTTCGTGTATCTGTTTTTACCTACATACGATTAACGACTAATCTGGGAACAAACATTATGTCTTGCGTCTTTCAACAACGATGGTGAATCTTGACCATTTTACAAAAACGAATCACCATGAGTTATCACCAAATTGATAGACTTGTGGATCGTTACAACCTGACCATAAAACAAATGTTATGGAAGATCATTAACATTGACGGGTCATCTGGTTATTTCTTGAAGGGCTCAACATGCTGACAAGTAACAGGAAGAGAGGAGTCTTCTTTGTATACTAATTTCCACTAGCCCACTCCCTCATCCAACTCTCCTGGCTCCGGTCTCATCTATTATTGGTGACCAGTGCATTGGAATCAGAAAGAGGCCTTGGGTACCACATTGCCTCCACAAGTTCCAGCCTAGACACCAAATTAGAGGTTCTGTTCACCTTTCAATCTTGTCAGAAAGCAAAGCTCACAGCTGTGACTTGCTGAAGTGAAATGAACCCTTTAGCTCAAACTCTTGTGAGTTTCACCTCCTCCCTCTAGGCAGGACTTACAGACAGAGCAATTAGACGCAGTACAGTTCCAATTAGGATAGGGGTGGACAGCAAATGATACCTGGATTCTCCCAACCCCTATGGATGATCAACCTACACCTATCCTCTGTCCCAAAAATGTTGTTTGAAATCATTCACAGTCTTAAGTGGAAAAAGTTCTACAGCTTCAGGTAGCTGTTCCTAATGCTGTGCCTTTGGTGCCTCCAGAGTAATTTCTGGGAGATAGCTGCAAGTTCGAAATCTTCACTCCCTGTTAGGAAACACTATCACATAGTCAATGCTAGTTGTGCAGATAAATTACCCTCCTTAGTATAATTAAGCATTGTTTAAAGAAGGAATGTGAAAGCTTTTCACCCATCACACCTTCATGCAGCCTACTGACAATGCGGTGTTCAACATTAAGCATGGTAATCATGATCTCTTATTTTATCTGCCATCTTTAAGTCATTTGGTAGCATCATATAATTTGCCTGAGGAAAATAAATATTTACTTTTTACCTTGGACTAAAGGATGAACATAAGGATCGTTTAACCCAGACCAAGACCCCTGACCTTATCAACGTAGTAGTGAAATTAGATCATAGGCTGCAGGAAAAGGAAGTGACAATGCGAAATTTCTACAATACTTAAAGTCATTTGGGGAGGTAAATCAAAAGTAGAGTCTATGAAAGGTAATGATGCAGGAGAACAAATGTAAAGAGGTGTAGTGCAAGGCCTACTAAGTAAAAGGAAAATGATAAAAGAAGAAAGGTAAAGCAGTCTTTGCATTGTAGTAAAAGTAGGCAATTTATACAGGAGAGATCACTAACACCAAAGGGTGTGCTTAGATTTACCCAGTCAACATTACAGACCTTTGAAAACTCTGTAAAGAGACAGTGACAGAAGGTACACGGTCAGGTTTTGTTATGATGTGGACTGGTTTGGGCTGTTACTTGGATTCCTGACCTATGGTAAACTTCTTGAATATTCGGTTTACTCAACAGTTGGCTATATCAATTACCTAGGACTCAGTTTTTCAATATTTACAATTTCACCACCATGTAACAACCAGGCAAACAAAACACCAAGGCTTCTAGGAACTTTTGAGCTTTCGTCAACACTGTGCAACCCACCAACTCTACTACTATCATTGTTTTCAAGGAGCCTTAGTAACCTGCAGCTTCAAGGTGACTTCCAGCTGTATTGATCTCCTGGTCATGGGGCTGAGAGTTCACAACAACAAGACAGTGTATGACATCATGATGAAGTGATGTACTAACCAACGAAAGCTATACAAGAACATGCTCTGCAATCTAGTCAAGATTTCCCTATGGCAGGATATTTTGGTTGGTACATCAAAAATGCAAAATGTGATGGGAGTAATGCTTGCAGTTTGTCTAACCACTAGCAATCGCTCATTGCTTTGCCTACCATGTCACTTCACTTTAAATCAAGCAATACAGAAATCAGTCTTTACCATGTCCAGCCTGAATTGCCAGGCCAGGTCCTTTCTGAACCAGAATACAAGCAAGCCAAGACCAGTTTCACCCTGGTTGGGGCTTTTCAGTTGGGTGTAGTTATGCTCCAGTGGCAGACCCTATGTCAGGGCATACCCTTAAAACTCAGGGTGCTAATCAAAGAGACATGATGGGGGAATGCTTGTAGTGTGTCTAACCACTGTCAATCACTTGGGATAGCATTCTCGTGCATTGTTCTTTTGCCCACAATGCCACCTCAGTGTGGACCAGCCATAGACAAATCAATCTTGACCTTGCTCCAATAGGACCAGTCCAGGCTGAACTGCCAGGCTGGAACACAAGCAACTCAAGATCGGGTGTCAAGCTCAATTGGGACTCTACAGTTGAGTGTTGCTTGGCTCCAGTGGCACAGTGGTTTAGAATATTCAGGCCACAGCAATCCTAAACCAAGCAGAAGAAAAGCTGGTAAGTCTTATAATCAGGCGATAGATTGGGGCTCTTCTATAAAGGGGATAGTCAAAACCACAACAACATGACAAAGCCAAACATAATCCAAAAAGCAAAGTCAGTATAACAAGCAAAAGATTAGGTAAACAAGGAACCACAGAGGTGAAGAAATAACAAAGGTGGGGGATGGGAAAGAGTGAACAAATCATAAGGAAAGCCAAGGCACCACGGAAAGATGTCAGGCAGCTTCCTTAAGCCTTTATGTTAATAGTGCTGCTGCCTATCATGACCCGTATGTCCCACCCTCGATCCAGGCTGGCCTTTTGTTTATGGTGCCCCAGCCACCAAAGTCTATTTCACCACAGTCTAAAAGTAATGCGTGCTCAGGTCTTCTTGTAGCAGTTCTGAAAACCCGCAATACATTGCTGATTCCACACACAGAGGACGATGATCATCTTTTTAAGCTTGCGGCTCTAGCAGCAATTCTTTAGTGGCCGTGCTGCAGTCGCGTTGGGTTTCTCTGTGACTACAACTGCTTGGACAGCGTGGACTATGAGTCAAATGTACATTTACACCTGACCCCAGGACCCTTTCTGCAAGGCTTCTCCCCTATGGGTGTCGATTTTAAAGGTAGACCCTTGATCCACCAGGACAATTAGCTGTCAGTGGCGGGCTCACCACAGCAAAACGCAGATCCCTGACATACAGTGTGGTGCTTGTGCACTTAGTCTCACCCTTTCTGCATAGTTTCCCCTTTTTCTGGTAGCTGATCTGTGGCTTGCTCTTCTTTGTAGCTCCTTTTTCCTGAGTGATAGTCGTATCCCTCACGCTTTCGCCAAGCAGCAGCTCTAGTCACTACAGATGTGTTCTCAACCTGAGAAGGACAATGGCCAACAGTGAACCTAGTCCTGATGTTTTGGAAGGTTTCTCAAGTCCCTCGGTATGTCACTGCCTATGTCTGGACAGTAACACTGACCCAGAGGTTCTGCCTAGTAAATCCATTGCTGGCAACGAAAAGGCGTATTTTAGAGCCCTGCTCTGTTATGGGAATATCTGGTTTATGCGATGGGTGATGACATACTTTCTATGGGTCTGCCCAGCCATAACCTCTTGATCTGCATATATGGCTGGAAGGAGGCTGGAGATTGGTGACGCCTGACAGGACATAAGGAACAAAAGGAAAGTGGCCTTTCCTACGTGGCCATTACACATCTGCAGCATACCTTTGGTGAAGAAGGAAAGCAGAAATAGGGCAGAGGCTGTATTTACATTTCAAAAGAGCATTTGCTTTCGCCCTGCCATTAAGTGGAGACTGATTTAGTTTAAAAGTGACCTAGAAATATACTAGGGAGTTCCTTCACATAACATCCTTGTCCGGCAGGATCATCCCCATTCTCCATTTTGTCAGCCTTCCACACAGGAGTTTCAAAATTCCTTCCTCTCTCTATGCACTATAGCGAAAATACACACACACACACCATGGTAATTCTCCCATATACACACAAATTAAACATGCATCTGCCACACATCTCATCTGCATAAGTGATGTACTCAGATGAAAAGAACTAGTAGACCTTAATAAACAAGAGAAGTCCGTAAGCAGCCATCTACCAAAGATAACATGTCAAAAGGCATGCCATTCAGCTATAACAGCAAGCTGCTACCACTGCCAGTTCTTCTCATTACAGGGAGATAAAACAGTTGCAGCCGACATTGATCGCAGTTGGGGGGGGGGGGGTGCAGAGAGGTCACGCGCAGGGGGGTTCATTTAATAATTAAAAAGAAAATAATTAAACAAGAAGCAGGCAGCCAGGCTCCCTCCCCTAAGCCATTCACAACACTTCAAGCAGCGTTGTGATTTGTCAGAACGACGCCCAGCCAGGGGCTTATGGGGAGGCCATTTTTTGCAATGTAGCCTGCATGAAGAAGGACAGAGTGCGCATGACTGGTTTGGTTGGCCCCAGGGGGCAACTAAACAGTCTTTGTGCACTCTGGAGTGGGCAGGCATACCACTCCTGCTGGTAGAGCAGCCTCGCCCACCCGCAACCAAACATAAAATGGTTATTACTATTTTATGTTTCTGCTTCACGCACTGTGAGAAAGCAGTGGGGTGACACTCCTCCGCCCTAGTGGAGGAGCCGCCCCTGGATAATAAATGCCACTCCCAAACTGGAGAGGTGGACTTCTAATCTAGGTTTCAAGCTCAGGTGAAAACAAATGAAAAACTACAGGAGAAATGCCACGAGGGGAATTCAATTTCATCTAGAGGACTGAAGAGGCAAGCACCTGACCCTGACATCTTGGAATGTACTTATTACTTTATTTTGAAAGTGTCAGGTTTCTTGGAGGGGTTTAGGAATGCCATGTAATGGAAAGTATTTCTGAACCCAAAGAAAGAAAAGTCTTGACATGTTTTGATGCTGAGCTCTATTTTTGAGCCTCTGGGATTTGAATAATGATAATCACAGAGAGGCGGAACGTTATTACTGTTGAACTTTGCTTGACATTTCTCATGCAGGTTTTACATCTCCATCGAGTGCCAACCTGTGGGATGTCTTGCTCGATTCAGAAAAACGCATTGTTCTAGGGCACCGGAGCATGACGGCCGCGCAGCGCGGCCTTTTGGTGTTAATTAGTGTGTCTAGGTCCGTCTCCGGAAACGTTTCATCATATAGGAATTACGTATCAAGCCACTATGTATCGTTTGAAAAACAAGGATTTACTTAGCTAGAAGTGTACACATCACTGATACAATGGTGAACGGACGAGAAGAAAATTATCTGAGCAAGGAACATCATTAAAAACAACAACTCATATAAAAGATG
Source organism: Triturus cristatus (assembly GCF_964204655.1). Lineage (NCBI taxonomy): Eukaryota > Metazoa > Chordata > Amphibia > Caudata > Salamandridae > Triturus > Triturus cristatus. The sequence goes on along the minus strand of NC_140591.1, from coordinate 391,813,112 downwards.
CAGGTTGGAATGTGAAAATACACAAATTGTTCCACTTAGCTGAACATAATCTGAAGCTTTTCGCATGTTTACTTATAATGTTGGGGAATTTGTAATCCGCACCAGGGGCAGTATAATTGCCTTCGCTGGTGCAGTACAGAGAGGACAGCCTGTTGCATGAGTCAGGAGGGCATCAAGTAAATTCATTTAACCGTATATTTCTTTGACTTTCTGTTCAGAGCCTGCCCACTGTTTCCATTGGTTGGGTTTGCAGTTTCGATCATTTGCTAGCTTCAAATTCAATGTCTTTCCTTCCTCTTCCTGTATTTTTCCTTCCCTGGAGCAAAACCTCTTTACCGTCGTTTTTATTGGCTAACTTGCATCCTTCCACTACACTTTTAGAGAACTATTTTTTTCCTTTTCTTCAAGCACTCCATAAGAGTGATGTGATTTTTTGCTTTGTACATTCTGTAATTCTTCTCTGCACCCAGTGTCGCCCTCTCCGTCGTGTGTTACTCTCTTGTTTCTCTCCACACCAACTCACAGGTTCTACACTTAGTGTTGCTTTCTCCTCATGGGATGTTTTTCAACCCCTCCTAGCTTTACTTCAATATTTGATCCACACAATCCCCATTGCTTCGCCCACCTACTACTCTGTTGCCCTTCCCCCCACCCCCTTGCAGGCATTTACATTTTTGAGGCGGGTCTGGCAGTAAGCATTAGCTGTCGGGCAATCTGCTGCAAAAATGCTTAACACGTCCATGATAAAGTCGGAGGTCCATTTCTGTAAGAAACTGATTTGCTGTTATTATGAAGAAACATCAGCTAAATTTAAAAGTGATTGTGTATGTATGAATGTAAGTAGATGTAATTACTTTAGGGTGAACCTAACCAAAAGCTAGCGGAGCGCTGTATGCGGGGAAAGATGAGCATAAAGTCAATGAGTAAAAGGAGTGGAAGCAGGGTTGTGGATGGTAATACAATATAAGTTAGTGTTCTGCAAAGAGTTGAGTCTTCAAATCTCTCCTAAATTATACAGTGGTGGGGCACTTCTGATGGAAACCAGGATATTATTACAGATGCTGAGTGCATAGATGGGAAAGGCCTCAAACAAGTTACTTTCCTTTGGTAGCTCCTTATCTGGTAGAGACTATCGAGCTGCAGATTCCTCACCTTAGACTATTCACCAGGCATCAGATAGGATCTGGAAAATCTTGAGTATACCACTGCAGGTGGCATGGAAAGACTCCACTTCGGCGTCATGGGCATCGTCCACAGCAGATGTGACTTGTGTGGTGGCTATATATGTGCCACTCCAGCAACAAGCGGACTTCAGTTCCAACTATTTCCGTCCCAGAAAAAGTCACGTCAGATTTTTTTCGGACCAGATTGCAGATTCTAAGGCCCTACAAGGAACTTGTTAGGTGGAAAAACACCAGCCCGCAGAACAAAGAGGATGGGAACATCAGTAAAGATTCAGCGGCTAAATAGTGTCTCTACCAGATAAGGCAAAACAAAAGGCAAGTAACTTGTTTATATGATAGAGACTACTAGCTGCAGAATCCCTAACTTAGAACAGATACTAAAGCAATGGCTCCCCAGAGGTGGGTCTGCGAACTGGACCTGGAGGACCGAACAGGCAAAGAACCCTTTTCGACAGACCGGACTGTTAAGGCAATAGTGTCTGGTAAATGTGTGCAAGAATGCCCACATAGCAGCCTGACAGATGTCCAGTACAGAAACTTCATGAGCAAATGCAGTAAATGCTGCTTTAACTGTGGTGGAATGAGCCCACAAGCCTTAAGGGTGTTGCATCTTGGCTTAAGTGTAGCAGATCTTTATGCAGAGTACAATCCACCTGAAGATGGTCCCTTTCTGCACTGCTTTCCTGTTCTTGTATCCAGTGAACCATACAAAATGCTGATCGTCTGCCCGTGTTCTTTGCTGTGATCAATGTAAAAGGATGGTGCCCTTTTAGGGTCCAGGTGATGCAGCCTCCCTTCCTCCTTGGAGGGGTGAACAGGAGTGAACAAAATGGGCAGTGTGATGTTTTGGCTGATGTGGAAAGCTGTCACAACCTTTAGCAAAAAAAGAGGCATGGGTACAGAGAACCAGTTTGGCTGAGAAAAATCTTGTGTATGGAGGGTGAAAAAAGTAGCCTGTAAATCTCTGACTATCCTGGCCGATGTGATGGCCTCAAAGTAGACTTTTGTTATCATCAGAAGTCTGGGGGAGCCGCTGTGCAATGGTTCAAAGGGGGAACACATCAGAAAAGGTAAAACTAAATTACGGCCCAATCGTGGCTTACAGAAAGGTTTGGGAGGAAACATATGGAAGACCTTTCAAAAAAATATCACATCGGGCGACTGAAACAGGGAGCAAAGAAGCAGAGCTAGCAGAAAGATACCCCTTAACAGTGCCCAAGGCAAGTCCTTGCCGAGCTGAGGACCGAACAAACAGAAGAACAAACACCCGCACCTGGGACAAACACCAGTTTCGGTGCAGAAAGAGGGTCTTCATGTTTTTCGGGGCGCCAAGCCACAAACTTATCCCAACAGCATGCGTAAACAGTCTTTGTTGATGAACGCCTGGCTGCCAAGATGATTTGGGAGGGAAGTAGAAAACCCTGATCTGTCACTGACCAGTCTCCTTGCTTGAAGCTGGAGCGTGATCAAGTTTGGATGGAGGACCCTGCCCTGCTGCTGTGACAGGAGATCCTCCCAAAGGGGAAGCCTGATTGGAGGACAGTTGCTCATGCCCAGGAGTTCTGGATACCATATTCTTCATGCTCAATCCGGGGACATTAGGATGACTTGGCGCTGGTTGGTCCTCATCTACTTGCAAACTCGGGGGGCAGGAGTGAAATCAGCGGAAAGGTGCGCAGAGATACCCAAGCTAAAGTCTAATCGGAAAGAGTCTCCAAACGAGAGCTGGTTTGAAAACTCCAACGTGCAAAAGTGCTGACATTGTGCATTCGCACCAGTGGCAAATAGATCTAGCAAAGCTTCTGTCCAGTCCGGAGATAAACCTTGAGCCACCTCCAGGTGCCAATGTCCTTCTTGGTCAGTGAGACATCGATGGCTAAGTTTGTCTGCTCTGGCGTTTAGAGACCCAGTCAGGTGCTGCACAAACAGGCACATATCCTGACGTTCTAGCCATGTCCAAAGGCACAGAACCTTCAGCCACAACTCCAGCCCCACCCTGTTTGTTGTAGTAGCGCAAGGCAGTGGTGTTGTCCATGAACACCTGAATTAGCCTTCCCTTGAGGAAAGGGAGGAAGGCTTGCAATGTCAAGCGAAACACACTCAACTCCAACAAGTTGATGTGGAAGCGAGACTCCACCAGAGAACAGAGACCTCTTATCTCCACCTCTCCCAGATGGTCACCCGAGCCCAGCAGTGATGCATCTTTCACTACTGTGAGCTCTGGGGGAAAGGAGATGGGTCTGGGGCTGACCCATTTATGGTTTCTCAAACACCACAGCAGATCTTTCACAGTTCCCTCTGATATCTGGATCAGATTGGAAAGATTCTCATGATGCTGCACCCACTAGAACTTCAGGTCCCACTGCAAAGTTTGCATATGCTATTGAGCAGGGTTCAGCAGCAGGTTGCAGATGATCATCAGACCCAGCAGTCTCCACGATATCCAGGACTGAGGCTGAAACATCGGGATCATAGCCAGAATTTTCTGTACTAGCCGCTCAAGAGGCTAGGTGTGGAACTGCACGGTGTCCAGAATGGTTTCAATTAAAGGGAGTGTCTAAAAGGGAATTAGGTACGACTTTGGCATGTTGATAGCAAACCCAAGCAAGTGTAGAAGGTTTGCCATAGTCCGGAGGTGGGCGACAACAGTCTGGGATGCGACTGCCTTTAACTGGAAATCGTAGGGTAGTACTGGGACCCCTGACCTCCGCAGATAAGCTGTAACCACCACCATCACTTTTGTGAACACTAGAGGGGCACTGGTGAGAACAAAGGGGAGCACAGCAAACTGAAAATTTCTCCTTGCTCCTGTCCCAACATGAACCTTAAGCAACATTGATGGGTTTGCAGGCTGGGGATATGAAAATAGGCATCATGCAGGTCCAATGCTACCATCCAGTCGCCAGCACTCAACACAGACAGGAACTGAGCAAGTGTTAGCAATCCTGAATTTCACCTTCATCAGGAAGGCAATGGGAGGGTGGAGATCTAAGATAGAGAGGAGGCCTCAGACCTTCTTTGACATCAGAAAGTATCAGGAATATCAGCCATGACTGTCTTTTTATTTATTCACAGCCAGATCGGCCAAAATTATTAATTGAAAATTATCAAAGAAATATATTATACAACAATTAAACTTTTAAAACATACACAACAGTCTTGGATAAAATGCAGAGCTCAGTTTCAGCACTTTGTTTCATATAATCCAAGCAGATTGCAAAAATGTTGAAACTACAAAAATAACATGGATTTACATATTCGTAAGGCAATTTGATATTGTCTAATTCCAAGAAGGTTGGAAAGTGGCTTCAACCATTTGGATCTTGGCCCATTGTATGCTTCACAGAAAAATAGAATATGGCCCTCTGATTCTTCCTGTAAAATAGAGGCTAGGCATGTGTTAGTGACTTGTCCAGCAGGCAATCACTTACTTGTAAAAGAGGCTACTGGTAAAGTCCCTAGCCTAAATTTAACGTAAAGAGTTCTAGCCAGGATTGTATTTATTTATTTATTTATTTTTTGCGATTTTTAGAGCGCGCAAATACCCTTAGGGTGTCTCGGCGCTGTAGTTGCAGAACTCTCCGGAGGAGGGGGGGGGGAGGGAATTAGGCAGGGAACAACCATGTCTTTAGTTGCCTTCTGAAGTTAAGAAGGGTCGGAGCGATCTTAATGTTTAGAGGAAGGGCGTTCCACATTTTGGCCGTGGCAACAGCAAAGCGTTTGTCGCCCCAGTTGGCCCTTCTTGTACGGGGTACCATGAGTAGGTGCGCTGAGGATGACCGCAGAGTTCTGGTATGTTCGAGCCGTCGGAAGGCTTTTCTTAAGAATAAGGGTCCTTGATCGTGAATGGCCTTATATGCAATGCATAAAGCCTTAAACTTGATGCGGCTCCTCACCGGTAGCCAATGTAATTGTCTGATGTAGGGGGAAACTGATGCAAATCTCGGGATTGATAGCAGTGTTCTAGCGGCAGCGTTTTGGACAGTTTGCAGTTTATTAAGAACCTTTTGTTGTGCATTGAGTAACAATGCATTGCAGTAATCAGTTTTGGAGAATACTAATGTACTGACCAAGGTTTTACCTGCATGTGACGGAAGGTATGGGATTAGTTTTTTTATCCTTTTTAGTACGTGGAAGGAAGAAGAAACCACAGCATTGACGTGTTGCCGGAATGTCAATTTGTTATCGAAGATAACGCCCAAATTGCGTACCTTCGTCACAGGTTCTGGCGGTTGTCCCATCTGGTGAGGCCACCATTGAGGGGACCAGGTGGGTTGAAGCCTCCCGAATGTCATCACTTCTGTCTTATCGGAGTTGAGTTTAAGACAGTTGGATGACATCCAGGAGCTTATTGCCTTCATTCCCATTTGGAAATTGGCGGCTACTGAGATTCCGTCATTATGTATCGATAACACCAATTGGGTATCGTCAGCATAGGTAGTGAGGGAGATTCCACAGGATTTTATGACCCTCGCCAGGTCCGACACATAGATATTAAATAGTGTCGGACTTAGCGAGGATCCCGGAGGTACTCCACATGGCAAGGAGAAGGTCTGGGATGTGAAATTGCCTAATTTCACTGTTTGTGGACGGTTCGACAGGAATGAGGCCAGGAGGTTTTTTGCTTTGCATGTGATTCCTATGGCTTCGACACGGTCGATCAAGGTGGCGTGATCGACCGTGTCGAAGGCCGCAGATAAGTCCAGGAGTACTAGAACTGCGGCTCCTCCATTATCCATTGTGGACCTAATCTCATCTGCTGCTTTCAGCAGTGCCGTCTCTGTTCCGTGGCCCTGTCGAAACCCAAATTGGGTATCATCCAGTAGATTATTGTGATGGATATAATTTGACAGCTGAATATTCATGATCTTTTCAAAGATCTTTGCAGGGAATGGGAGGCAGGCAATAGGCCTATAACTAGCAGGAAGGAGAGGGTCTAGACTAGGTTTTTTAAGCAGCGGTTTGATTATTGCTTTTTTCCACTGCGGGGGGGATACACCGGATTCAAACATTGCATTGCAGATGGTGGTTAGGGGAGGGGCAATAACCTCCGAAATGAGGCTCAGGATGTTTGGAGGGCAAGGGTCCAAAGGTGAGCCGGATTTGGTTCGAGCAATCAGTGGTTGAATAAATTCACAGGAGGTAGGTTCAAAACCTGCGAATGAGGGGACGGTGTCAACTGCGGAATGAGAGGGAATGGTCGCTACCACAGGTGTAAATGTGTTAAAGATAGCTCTAACCTTGTCCTCGAAAAAATTAGCTAATGTATCAGAAAGGGCTTGAGACCCTTCTGACTGAGGAACAGATGGATTGGACAGGTAGGTTACTACTTGAAATAGTTTCCCTGAGGAGTTTTTCGCCTCATTAATTTGGCTTGTATAGTATGTAGTTTTTTCTGTTTTTATGAGTTTTTTTATAGTTAATGAGAGCGCTTTTGTAACTAATCTTGTCAGATGTGTTAAAGTTACGGCGCCACTGCCGTTCAAGGTTTCTGCAGTACTGACGCTGAAGTCTGAGCGGCTCAGAGAACCAGGGGGCTGATGAGCGATTTCTAGTACGGTGGGAGGTTTTAGGAGGAGCCAATTTGTTACAGGCTTCGATCAGAATCTCCGTATAAGTGTCTGACGCTGCTATGGGATCATGCTCATTAAGTGATGGACTATCCTGAATCATCTGAGTGAGACGTTCAAGATTTAAATTCTTCCAGTCTCTGAATGTAGTAGAGTGGGAAAGAGACAGCCTAGGGGGCGTGGGTTTGATAGGGATAGAGAAGCATACAGCAGAATGATCAGTCCAAATTAGAGGAATGACCTCTGTGATGGAGATTTCGGGATAGTTGGTGAATACTCCATCCAACGTATGGCCTGCTATGTGCGTGGGCTTTTTAACAATTTGTGTGAGACCGGGAGTCTATAAGTCTCCAAGCAACATTTTAGTGTCAGGGTCTTCTGAAACTTCGAGGTGAAAATTAAAATCACCTAGAATAGTGAACTGTGGTGCTCCAATAGATGTCTCGATTATATGATCCAGGCGTGCTAGAAATTTGGCTCTGGATCCTGGAGGGCGGTAGATGAGCATACCTTTAAACGTTGCTTTACTGGATATGCCTATTGAGAAGAGGAGGGCTTCGCATTCAGGATAGGTTGTATCTGTAGTAGATATTTTAAGGTGATCTTTGTACATGATTGCGACTCCTCCACCCTTCCCTATAGGTCTGTCCAGTTTACACACACAGTAGTTGTCTGGTGTGGCGTCTCTGAAATCAGGGCCAGAGGCCTCGTCTCCCCAAGTTTCAGTGATGAATAGAATATCTATCTGTTGCGAGTCTATGAACTCAGCAATTTCAAATTTATGTTTTGGTAGGGATCTTGCATTGATAAGGGCTGCTGTTATAAGAGGGGGAGGTATAAGGGGAGAGATGGGTGGCGTCTCAGTGCAAGTGGGACACATGAGTGGTCCGAACCTAGGATCGTTGTATATTGTCCAAGCATTCCTCAAATGCATAACCCCATTTAGTTATTAGGAAATTATTTCTTAATCGTTCCGTAGAAGATGAGGCCTGCAATTTTACTATGGGGCAGAATCTTCACTTAATAATGTGACTGGCACTTGCTGCAAGGGATAATATGTTGGCCCAAACAACTTCAAGCCCCAGTTCTAAAGATGAATTCTTTACATATCGTAACCAGGGTACCTCAATCATTCATGAATTTCCTATTATGTCTAGTAGAACCTCTCTATATGGCTATAGGCCTTCCGCTATCCACTACTGAAGCCAATAAAAGAATGGCCTCAGTTTCACATGGTCTGCTACAGTCCAAGTCTAATTGGATCAGAAGCAGAGGCGTTCTCTCTGGAATTGTGAGAGCTGTCCTGGTAAAGGATGTCCACTTATGTAAGTGGTTAAAGAGAGAAAGAAAGGAGAGAGGAATAAAGAAAAATAACAAAGTTCCTAGAAATTTTCAAACAAGTGATACCCGTGCATAAATGCGGATGTTATGTATAGGTGAAACATTTTTTGGTAAAACAATAATAATAGCAACAATAAAACAATAATGGTGTTCAACAAGTTACACAAACAACCACAAAGACAATGCACTGTGTAAACATAAAAAGTTGTTGAAGAAAATTACATATATATAGTTTGAACAAGACAAAAACAAAACATAGCAAAAATGCATCCTCTTCAATCAGGGCCACATGTAGGCTTCGACGGCGTTTCAACCATATTAAAGTTAGATGGTCATCATCAGGACAAACAATAATAAATACCAGAGAGTCCAATTGAAAATTCGGTAAAAGTCTATAGATGGCAAGTCCACAGCATGGAAATAAGTAGGCTCCACTAGCTCCGAGTTAAGTTGCTCCCAACCCAACAGCAATCTGCTATGATTTATGGCGTTTGAGAGATGATATATATATCTCAAGATAGAGATCACACTATAGCAGCAACAAATAACCCAATGGTAATTAATAAGGGTGGGCCGAGAACTTGGCTCCGCCAGTGGAGTGAGCGGAGATTTGCCCGCTCCACGCTCTGCTGGGAACGAGGAGTATAGGGCAAAACTCCGACTCTCAGAATTTCAGCGTTTGCGAACGCAATTTCGCTTAATACATATGGCCCTCTGATTCCTATTTGTGGCCAGAACAAATTGCAAAAAGTAAAGCTTTACTGAAACACAGGCTGTCATCATTAATTAATTAATTTCTCTATGAGAGCTATTTCCCATCCTGTATCGCCAGACTTAGAGGTTTATGGAGTCCAAGCATTAAGTGCATCAATGTATGGCTCAGAGTTTTGGGGTCATTGTGATGTTAGTAACTTAGAGAACATTAAGGACAATGGGGCGACCCAGTGTCCCTCAGAACCTGGCTATTAGTAATATAGAAAATAATTGGTTCTGTTGGGCGATATATTGCTGTGATAAATATATTCAATAACAAGAGAAAAGGTGTTTATAACAATTTAAGGGAGAAAGCAGATTGGGGTCCTGGTTAGTAGGATCCTAGTCGGACTGATCAATAACAGCTTACCACCAGGCACAAAGTGGGGGTAACCATAAAAGTAGATCCTACTTTCCTACAGGAAGCCTCAAGAGACATTGTATAAAAAGCATTCTGTGCCTTCTCTAAGTTACTGTTGGGCGATACATTTGCTGTGATAAATATATTCAAAACAAGAGAAGGTGTTTCACACTTCCTTTTACACAATAAATGAAAAAGCGATTTCAATTGAGAACACACCAAGAAAACTCAGGGAGAGTTGATTTACTCTTATATTTTTCAGAAGTATTGAATATTAAATGGCTGTCACAAATACAAGGAAATTGTGAAAATACAAAGGTGACGTGGTGACTGGTGAAGTGAACAGTACACTATATACAAAACATGCATATGTGACATAAATCAAAAGAATTGTAGAATTTCTGTCCTGTCTCGCTATTTAACACATGTAATGCAAGACCCAATACTGATTGACTATTAGTCAAGAGAACTGTGTAGACATGTGTGATGGGAAAGTGTAGATGTTTCGACCCTGGACACGGCACGGAATGTTAAGCGTCACTGTGGGTCTTCCTCAGGGCTATGAAGGGAGGGGTGGACAGCCAAAAAGTCAAGACGTAGTGGGGATCCAATATTGGTCTCCAAAATGCGATTTCAAATAGTTTGGTTCAGTCGCAATGCATCATTAGTGCGAATTCTTCCTAATTGGAAAAGCTGAATTTCACCACCATTAGGTTGGAGTCTTAAACATGGGCGAGACCACAGCAACACACAACATCCACCTGCCGGTTGGAGTCCTGTGCTGCAGCCTTCACTTTGTAAAAGCAGCCAAGAATTAAAGTTGAGTGCTTCAGAATAACCTGCGTCTGTTCTTTCTCCAAGGAATAAATATGTATTATTCCACCCATGGGAGACCATTCGAAATGGAACTACAGGCCTGCCATTGCAGCCTGTGTAAGCTGGTGCTAGCACCACTTACTCAAGATACAGGTTTCCTATATCTATGGTCACTATACTTAAAACCTATGTCACCCCTATAGCAGGCCTTATCAATCCTGAAGGCAGGGTGCTTGGTTCTAATTGTGAAGGGGCCCCTGCATGAGCAGGACACCCCTACAGCCTATGGAGTCTATTCTTCCGGGTTGTAAGTGAAACAGACATATACTATTTAGCGGGGCACCCTCATAATTACGCAATGACCATTCCAAAATTGGCTGAAACAAATCCTACCATGTTTGGTATCAAAATGATGGAATCATGTATGATTGCAAGCCTTGGAAGAGCCCTCCGTTAGGCTATCAGGGTGCCTGGTGCCAGCCTTTTAGACCCGGACAGCACAAAATGGTGGCTGCCGACCAGAAACCCGATTCTGTCCTCCTGCTGCTTAGCCAAGCTCGAGCAGGGGAAGGCAGAACAATAGGCATCTTGTCACAGGGAGGTGTGGTACCTCTCAGGCAGGATTTAGTGTATTGGGACCGGGTGGGTGCGCCTGCCAGCGCCACTGAATCTGCATGAGGGGAGCATTTGGTGGCTCCTTGCTTAGTCCAGTTCGAACCAGCTCTTGGAGCTGTTGGCTACCGCTTTGGCATGAAACTGGACAAAGGACATGGGAGTAATCTGTTATGCCCTGCATAGTATTTTCATATCTTGCAGTTTTCCAGTTCACCTGCTGTTCAGCCACACTTTGTTTTTCATTTTAAAAGAAGGGGGATATGTTATGCCCTGCATAGTATTTTCATATCTTGCAGTTTTCCAGTTCACCTGCTGTTCAGTCACTGTGTGTGTTTGGAGTAGAATGTTGGTGAAGCTATGATGCGTGGAATGTTGGGAGTCTGACTGAGTGAGATATGACAGTTACAGATGGGCTGAGCAGCAGGGAGGCTGCTCCTGGTGGGGTTTGCTGTGGCATAGTACCAAGGACAGACTACTGGGCTAACCTACTTTACCTTAACCTGTTACCTGTACTACCTGTTGGATGTACCAGTAAACTACCGTGCTGTACAACTGGAATAAAGGTACTAAAGAACTTACATGGCTATCAGCGTCTACTTCATGTAAGAACACAACATAATCTTTCCCCTCTCCAGACCCTCCCCTGAATCATCCCAACCCTTTCCTTAGAGTGCTTAAGGGCTTACCTGTGGGTGGGTCCCTAAATTGGTCATGGGACAAGATTCAGCTCAGACATCTTTTACCATCTGGGCACTCTTGACTTCGTATCCCTTCCAGTCTGCTGCATCACCTGTGCCTGTGCACCATACAGGAACCTTCCAAGGCCTGTGGGCAACAAAGACATCTAAAGGAATCTCCCTTGAAGTGAAGGAGTCACTTCCCTGCATTTGCAGGCACTGCAACTAAGCCGACTGGTCTGATGATCCTGAACTCCTCTGGACTCTGAAAGGTTCTGCAACACAGGTGGTGGTTTTCCACAGCTCTCGAGGCCTGCCCTGCCCTCTCACCAAGTTTGAGGGCAGTATCCCTTGTGGGGGCTGCAATAACCGACTCTCTGTGCACCGCGTCAACTTGCAGCTGCAAAGGCTTGTTGGCTTCCTTCCACCAAGATCTTCAGGCTCCAAATAGCCCCAACTTCAAGCACCTCCAGGAACCAAAGTCTTCGTCCACATCGCATCGTGTGCACCGTGGCCTGCATCTTTTGGTAAGCTACTCAAGGTCCTCTTGCGACTCCAGCGCGTCCAGTCTGTGGTTCCTGTTGAGGGTCATCTTTGTTTCTTTTGGGCTCTGCTGATTGCTCAGGACCTGCCCTGACTCCCCTGCTTGTGGTGAGACGTTGCTCTTTCTTCGACTTCTGCGTTGGTTGCATTTGCCAAGGCTTGTTGGTGCTCCTGCCAGACACCAACCCCTCAGCACTCAACATCTGATATGGGACAGCTCCTGGTCTTTCTCAGCGTCGCCTGATCCTCACAGTTGCAGAGTCAAGGTCCTCACCAACTCCTGCAACACCCGACGTTGGAGGGCATTCATCTTCCAAGTCTCCTGGTCACTCCTGAGTGACATACTCTATCCCCTTTGCTTGCAGGTACCTCTCAACTAGAATCCACCTTCAGATTTCACTGGACACTTTCTCCTTCTTCAGCAGCAACACTTTCCTGAAGTCCTCCATTGGGTTCAACTGCGGTTTCCGACACCACTTCACACCTATGCACCCGGCTTCCCTTGTGTAGGTAACGTGGGTACTAGCGTATCCACGGGTGGAGTGGCTCTCCAACCTTGTGTCTTCCATAGGGTTTCTTCAGGGTCCACTGGGAAGGGTCCTTAATCTATAAAAATCCAACCGCAACTTACACGTAGACGTGTACGGAGCACGTGGTCGTGTTCCCACACTGCACATGCTCTCTGTGGGGTTCCTAGTCACTCACCTTGGGTGGTTTCTTGGGTCCCCAGCACTTCTATGACCTCTCGACATTGTCTTCGGCCGAGTCGTGGTTCTTATACCACTTTCTTAGTATAGGGTTTGGCCCCCCCCGGGGTCCACTGTGCATTCTGTGCTATTTACTTCATTTCTTTGCAAAGTATTGTGTACACTGTGCATATATCCAGGTAGGAGATATTTGTGTGTGTTAGAGAGTATTATATAATGAATACATATTTTTATAAATACCTTGTGTGGTTCTTTTTCACTTAATCTATACTATAAGATTGCATTCTGGTAAAACAAGCTGCTTTACACTTCTTCTGGACTAAGCCTGAAGGCTGATATCCACAGCCACCACTTAGAGAGCTTTCTAAGGTTGTCTAAGACCTCTTAAATCACCATAAGCGTTGTCTGGACTGGAGGAGGGTGCCGACTTACATAAGTGGTTTCCGCAAACAGGGGCAGCCCTATGACCTGAACCTGGGGCAAAATAAATACTAGAATCCTAGCAAAGGTTGAAGTTAAATCTCATTTATGGTGTAAAATACAAAATAATAACACCAAAGAATCAAACAAAGAATGGTAAGAGAGAAAAAAAGGAGAGAAGAATAAAGAAAAATAACAAAGTTACAAGCAATTTTCGAACAGGTGAATAAAGAAGCATAACAAAGTTCTTAGAAACTTTCCGGCTTTTCCTCCAGAGGGTTTTCTGACCGGCATGGTGTATTTTGTGCCGACTAGCTCTTAGTTTGGTTCGTTCGGGGGTACCATAAACTTATATTTGGCCCGCCCCATTGGTTTGCTCGAAGACTGGAGGACCAGTTAATTATTAGCCCCAGGCGGAGCTGGCGTAGTGAGACTACGTGGAGGTCCACGGAATTGGGGAAAAACTCCTCTACGCTTTATTGTGGAAAAGTGTAGCTCACTGGTTAGAGGAGGCATACCCTGAAGCAGAGGTCAGACCCGGGACCAGGGTTCAATTCCCGACGCGGCAGGGTCCGGAGCCCAATTGTCCACGGACTCGATAATTCTCGCTTCGGTGCCCACTCTAAGCACGAGTTCACACTATGCAGCTCTGGGCAACAAGCTTGCTTAATCTCCACAACGGCCCCCCCGCGGCGGGATGCCTGGCTTTCACCTTGGGGATGCCCAGTATGGGTTATCTCACAGGGAAAAACCAGGACGGGTTCCCAATGCAAGCGCCAAGATGCCCAAGGGCAAGTTGAGCGCTATATAAGAACACATAATAATAATAATAATAATAATACGCTCCGCTCCACCACCCGCCTCCACCACCATAATAAAAAACATTTACAAATTAATTTAAAAAGAAATATTAAACACACTTACGTGTACTGTGACGTCCCTGGGCTGCTCTCCTCCTCCTCACCATCTCTCTCCTACGTGGGACGTATATCTTGAGAGTATTTTTTATTAGGGGGGGTGGAGGCGGGGAGCCTGTTGCAGGGGGGAAATTGCAATTTAGCTGTGTGCTATGTAGGTAAGTTTAAACCTACTTGCAAAAGAAGGAATCGCAAAAACTGTGATTCCTTATTTTGTGCAAGCAGTTAGAGAAACGCAATTTGCGATTCCCTAAATGCTGTGCTAGTAGGCATCGCAAATTGCGATATTGCCTTAAGGAATCGCAAATTACCACCAACTTTAAAAAAGCACTTTTTTGCTTTTTTCAAATGCCATTTGGCACACATACATGCCCTTACAGCATGTATGTCTGCCACAATTGCACATTTCAGAGGTGCAAAGGGTGTCCTTCTGGAACCCTTGCACCCTTGAAATAGCGTGCGCAATTCCCATTCATTCCTATGGGCCTCTTGTCCCATAGGAATGAATGGGAAGCCATTCCTTAATTGCGATTATGGAATGCGAGGGAATCGCAAAATAATTGCTAATTTTTAAATACATATCGTTTTGCGATTCTCAAAAAATCGCTATTTGAAAATCGCAAATGTATCCTGTGATACATATGCCCCAGAAATCTTTATCCCAAAGCAATCCTACTCCCGTACTCCCATCTAAAGCGATTTTGCCACAAAGCGTTGTATGTGGGTTAAATGCCATAACCATAATCTTCTGTGTATTTATCTGTAAGTCAGGGCTAGAATAAAATAAAACAAATATTTGCAATAAAGTCTGGAGGCCTTTCTCAGTTTTGGAAATCAACAGGGTGTCATCAGCAAAAAAAAAAAAAAAAAAGAACGGTAAGTCTTATTTCACCCAAGACTGGAGAATCATTTATACCATTAAGTAAAAAATCTACACAGTAATTCTAGGAGTAAGTTCACCATTGCACCCCCAGCTGACCTGGGCATAATTATCTGAATGTAATCGCCTTAATATATCTAGTAGATCAGTTGGAACTCCTAACTCTTGAAATACTTCACGCATCTAACTCCTTGGCACCATGTTAAATACAGAGCGAGCATCTATATTGGCCACATAAAGGATGCCCCAATAAGGGTCACTTATGCTGTTTTTACCAAAAGGAGTCGGAAGGCTTGGTCAAATGTACTTACACCTTCTCTAAACCCAGCTTTGAATTGGCTAAGAATGCTATTTTGTGACTGGATGACATACTAAACATTCTAATACATTTGTAGGCGTTGGACACAAGGAATTTATGAAATCCATAAAAATAGTCTTAAAAATGCTAAGCTAGTAGGATAAGCATTAAAAGTCTTCATTAGAATACGTTTGAATATATAGTTCGAACACCTATGAGTGACTGAAAGCCATGCACCTCAGCAAAAAGTATCTATTTAAAATTCCAAATTTGGTCGTTTTGAAAAAGCCAGATTTTTCCCAGCACACAATGAGCTAAATGTTTATGTGCCCTGGCTGGAGACGCAACATCACTGTTGCCTGCAATCGCAGACGAAGGTCTCTGCAACACCTCGCAGATCAAGTCAATCGAGCACAGATGTTCCTCCGTATTCTCCACAACTGCTGCTGGGGATGCCTGTGTGACATTCAAGGCCTGAGTATTTGTTGAGGAGAGGGTATCCATTCCAGCAGGAGCTTAAGCATACTGTGGTGGTTCTAAGAATGCAGACATCAACATTGAAATATGCTGAGGACACGGCAGAACATGGGCCATTATCGGGTCCAGTAAAGCATCAATGTCCGGTGGCGCAACTAATGGAAGTGTGAGACAGAGATCCAACATGCATTTTGTCCGCAGAACAGGCAGAATAGTCGATCCAGACTGGTCTTAATTATAGGAACCAAAATTCACTTAGTGAAGGCGAGGGGTGCCCAGATGGAGTACCATGCGATCATGGTATTGGTGCTCCAAGAGTGTTTTTTCCATCTCCTTGGTGACTGGGACGTCCATTGCCTAGCAGAAAAATGACAATCAGGATACCTGCTATGAGGAATAGAATCAGCGGAAGCCCTCCAAAAATGCTTCCAAACACGAGTGCATGTAGTTGGAAATAACTCCAAAAGATTGTCTGAAAGGTGCTTAACAGCCCAGAACCTATGGTCCTAAATAGGTGTACTATCCCCGCCGTATCAGACATGTTAAAGATATGTTGTACCATTTCTGTGAAATGGAAAGGGAAATTTGATCATACTAGTGCCAGTATCTCAGCCGAGGAGCTTGCAACCTGGACATCAAAAGTCTCTTGAGCGGAGGTTAAGGGCACAGTTTTCAGTAAAAGCATGACTTTCATTCGACTCAGAGTATCAAACCGTATAAAGGAAACCTTCAACGCATGCCATAACGGCACCTCCCTGACTGTGTGGGTCGGTGGAAACAATACTTGCATACAGCAAGTAACCCTGGAGCTTACAGTGACAAGATATGCGATGCCTGGGAGCATCCCACAACAAACTTGATCATTCAGCATCAAGCAACTCCTATTTGAAAGTAACCTGAACACCGGATTAAGCACGGCAGCTGGAGACCCTTTCAAGTGACAGGATAAGTTAGCAAATGAAACATTAGAGGTCCCGTGAAGCATGATATCCTGGCATATGAGATCCACTTAATATAGTTCTCACAGTATGTACCTCTTAGAAACACTTCCATGTCCCCACTCTTGCATCGAAATTTGTACGCAATTCCCAAGATTCCTTGATGAATTCCCTACCCATCGCTTCATATATGCCTGCCTGTTGTTCTAGGCAATACTGAAACTGGAAAGTTGTGACCGGTAATGTTATATGGCCATGGATTAACCATTCTGTGGATGGTGACTCAGTAAAAGGTAATTGGTCCAGTTTTTCAATATGCAGCATTGTATATTTTGCTCCCCTTTGTGCCATTGTTATCTGCTTCTTAGTTAGATTGTGAACGTACTGTTGATAAATTGCCAAGGCACACAACCAGAGCACAACGATTGCAGCGTCCAGCTTAATAAGATAATAGAACGTAATTGAGATTGTCCATGTTGTAGTATGGACAAGTCCTGTTCTAGTATATCTATAGCAGAAGATACAAAGTTGCCCATTGAATAAATCCTGGATGTTAATGTAGTCATACCATTGTAAACTACAGCTAACGCTTTTTCTAGGTTAATTCTATCTATTTCACGAAGTCTCTCCGCAGCTTCTTGTTGAGGGATTTTCCAGATCCCATTATAGACAGAGTATAAGAAACATTTCTAACATGGCTTTCGGGAGCATAATAATAAATCCCTTAGATCCACCTCATCTGTGAGTAAGGAGAAGTGATGTTTCACCTGGGACAGTGTCGAGGTCTTTAGCCAATTGAGGCATAACTTCCCAACACTGTATGATGTCACCACCCCTGGATGTTCTCTTTGTACATAGCGTTGGTCTGGGCTATGGACACTAAACCCTTTGGTTGTACCCCTGAATCTTGATTGACATCTGTTTGCGTCTGTGGGCCAAACTAACCATGCCTTCCAATTGGGGTCTGAAGTATTGCACTGCATGATGTCATCTATTGTATCCCCTTCACATGATGTATAATTGATGTGTGAAGCTGTGGGAATCAGAGGTCTGTTCAAATCCTTGTTCTTGGCTAGTCCAAGACAGGAAGTCTGTTGAACAGTTTCATTCAGAAATATTATCTGCTGTGGGATGAGGCACGCTCTAAATAGTGCTACTGCTCCCTGAACTTGACATTCCTTTGAACCCCAGACTGATTTGATGTCTATAGTGTCCTTCCATAAGTCGAAACCCTGTTCAGACAGTTGGGAAATAAATGATGCAGAGGAAATCAGTTTGATGTTAGTTAGCATATTTTTCTGTGCAGTTGTAGGTGCAGCCTTATAGTAATATGAGGTCGCGTCAGAAGTGTTAAACTCTAAAAAAAAAATAAGAAAATTTCTGTGCAAACGTTTTCGAACTACCTTTCGGTAGTGTCGGGCAATGTTCCCATTGGTGGAATGTGAAAACATTATGTGGGATACTGGATTTGTGTAAAAAGTGACGACCATAATGATGTTTTTTTCTCTCTCTTTCCACGTGTGTCCAATGTCGCCGCGAAACCTCCGGGCAGCTGTGCGCCTTATAAAATTAAATAATAATTATAAGAGTTGTAACAGTACATTGTGTTAAAAGAGTTGTAACAGTACATTGTGTTAAATTCAGAGGTGTCCTCTAACACTTGAGTGCTTGAAAATGCAGTGGATTGTTCTCAATCAGACAATATAATATTTACAGTTTCAAAATCCCAATTGCAGGAAAATGTACTGGAGGTAATGATATCATTAGGAGAAACTTAAATACATGTGGTATTTTCAAAAATTCAGTGGGACCAAATACATCATAATCAACCTTGTTCCAAACTATACCATCAGGAATTGGAACAGCTGTAATGTTCACGAAGGACAGGTCTCTTTGTTCACGATGAGATGTATGAGGTTTCAGGACCAAGTTCAGGTTTGAAAGTGCAGAGTGTTCTGGGAGAAAGTTGCCATTCATGAGTAAGCAAAAGACAGTCACTAGGCCAATCCAGAACCGAAAAAACAGTATTCCAGTTATTATCCACGAGCTAGAGCCAAGGTGATACTAGGTTAGTCTTTTTCAGAAAAGTGTAGAAGTCACAAATTTGTTGCTTATGGAAAACTGGAGCTGGTGTTGTTTCAGGTTCACTGGGATCCAGAGAAAATGTATCAAAATTGCTGAAGTAGCCAGATGCAGTACGATCTGTTTGGTAGCCAAGTAGGTTTTGTTGAACTGGCAGACTTCTCTTGTTGAAGCATATTGATGTAGATATCGGTGGTAGGCCGAATTGGAATTTGTCTTTCATTTGTGTTTTCATGTTCTGTTTCAATAGGAACGAGTTCCATTTCTTTGTTGGAAATTCCATTTCTTTGTATTGGTGACTCTTCAAATGTTATGAGTCTTTCTGTCTGAACTTCCTGTATGGTTGCAAGAGGAGAGCGTCGCCTACCCAGGTTTGATCAGATCAATGGAGACTCATTTCTTTTCTTTTTTACCAGCAAGAGGCGGAAGAAGTACTGTTCTTGTTTCTTTGACAGCCAAGACAGGGACTGGCTTTCTGTATGATGGCCCAAATTCTTTCTTATCCACAATCTTTTCTCTGACCAGATACCTGATTTTTGGGATCCAGGCAGGTCTTGCCATTACTGATTTGACTTCCCCAGTGGCGGTGCATTTCACTTGCACGATCCTGTAAAACAGCCAAACGTTTATTGATGTCAAATAGTTTTTCATCCGCCACTGTGCTTTCACAATCGAGATCAGGTACCTACATTCTGGTCCCATATAGGACCTCATAAAAAGTGACACTTCCAAGGGAACTTCTTGGCATATTGAGTGCCTGTTAGACCCCATATAAGTGATTTACCCAACTACCACCTGAACCTAATACTCTTGCTGTTAAAGATTGCTTTAAGGTCTCAGTTTTCCCACTCCACGACCGAATTTCCCTCGGGATGGTATGGAGAGGAGTACCGCAATGCAATACCCAAACCTCCCATGGACTCCTTGTAAGCCCTAGAGCTAAATGAATTCAGAATGTAATGTGCCAACTGCGTATGTCCCTCTAAAGACTAACAAATCTTTTATACCAGTTTGAGAGTCAGCCGAGCGCTGAGGCTAAACCGATGAATCTAAAGAATGAATCTACTGCCACCAAGATGTACTTGTAAGCCCCATCTGTTTGTAGGGGCTGCAGTGGTCCAAAAAGACACAGGTGAGTGGTCTGTCTGATATCCATAATGGTGTCTGCACTGGGCGGGATATGGTGGAACCCTTCAACTGCTGACAGATGTTGCAATTTAGGACATAACTTTGTCTGTTTAGTTAGTCCTGGCCGCCACCAATAGTGTTGTTTCAATAAAGAAACCGTTGCGGTAACTCCTATGTGTGCAGAACCTAGATCCTCATGTGCAGCTAGGATTAAACCTAATCTGTTATCCATGATTGGTATTACTCTGTTCCCCACTCTTGGAATTTGAGCATACGGAATGTTATTTGCATCTTACTTGTAGGAGTACTCGAGTGGAAAGCCTTTTGGTAAGGCTGTGCTGTTTTTGCGTGAAGCAATGACAGCTATCATTATCTGTCCGTCTATTCTTGCTTTGGAAAGAGTAATAGCAGCTACGGCAGCAGTTCATACTGCCCCCTCTGGAGCCTCATCGGCCAATGAATTCCCTTCAATGTGAACGCCATCATGTGTGTATCAAGTGAGCTCTCTGTAGTTTGTTTTTCAACTCAGCTACCTGTTCCCATAGCATTTTATGATTAATTGTGCCACCTTTTGAGTCTTTAAGCCCATTTTGACCCCAGTAGTGAAGATACTCGTATGACTGGACACAATAAAAAGAGTCACACACAATCAGAGTGGGGAATTCTCGATCTGTATTTATTTGTGCAAGTAACAGGGCTTTTAATTCTGCCAGCTGTGCCGTGCAGTCTCCTAGAGACTGTGTCTTTGTACTGCTAGGATGGAACTTTACCTTCCTGCATAGAGCCCTTTACAATTGCACACGCGGCGCTGTATTGCTGTTTACTCCCTACGGCCGGCTGTCCAGATCCATCAGTGTAAATAATGTATTCATACTGCCCTAGAGGCATTATTTCATGCGAAAGAGGATATTCTTGTTCATATTGCAGAAATGCTTGTGTTTTAAGTGTAGGGTAATATCTGTATTCTACATTTATTGCAGTGAGAGAATTAGACCATTGTATCCATCTTGGATGTAAAGCTTTAGCATTCGGAACGCTTGCTTTTGTAACAGCCTCTAAGGCTGGTAAAGGAGTTACAACAATAATTTGTTTCTCCTGAGCCAGTGCTCTTTCTCTTACTACAGCAGTCAGTACTGCTGTTAGATTTTTTCTGTAGAAGTAAAACACATTTCTGCACAGGTGTGATTTACATGCTACGAGTACTGTTTTGCCTTCATTGAAGGTTAGGTATGTGTACCCAGATTGACCAGCGATAACACAGATCACCAGGTTGCGTACCTTCACGCGTGTCTGCAAGTGTTTTGATGCTATTGTGTCAGCTTGTAGGGAACAAAGGTTGTCTGTGTGTTCCTGTGTCCAGTGCCTAACTGAAAAAACAGGTCTTATTAGGTCATAGAAAGGTTTAACTTTTTCTGTGTAATCTAAAATGTATGTTCTGCCAAAATTTAAGAATCCCAATATTTATTGTAAGTTTTTTTTAGCTGCCAGGCTTTTCCCTTCACTTGAAAGCTCGTATCCCAAAAATAGGTCATTGAGGTGGGCTATTTTTGATTTTAAAGTTGAATTTGTAGCCCTCGGAGGCGAAGCCCAAAATGATCTTGCTCACCCTGGTCAAGTGTTCCTTTAAATCATCATCCATCAGATAAATATCATCTACATAGGACAATGCCTCTTCATCCAAATTCTGAAGTAACTCTGTTACCCTAGCGCTGAAAAACCTGGGCTACTGAATACCCTTGGGGGAGTCGACAAAAGTGATCTGTGAACCTAGCGCTGAAAATGCTGTCAAATACCTGCTTTCATGTGCTATATTTTGGCACAAAAATCCATTTGAGATTCCGCACAATGTTATTAATTAATGCAGCACTGTGTGCATTTTGTACTGCAAATGTTTTAGTGCAAGTGATCAGATGTTTGCATTCTAAAACTGACCTGTATGAATTATCGGGTTTCATTACGGGAAACAAAGGATTATTCATGGAGGAGGAGCAAGTTTCAATTACACCCCGATATTCAAGTTGATCTAAGATCTCCCTGACCTGTGTTTTCCCTTCTTGTTTTATTGGGTACTGTCTCTGTGGAGTTGGAGTAGTTTTTACTGGGATTGTATGGCGAGGTGACTCAGCATCCCAAGCAACATGGTTGCGGTATAGTGCTGGGGCAAGTACTATCACCCACTCTCGTGCATATGTATGTTTTAAGTATATTGGAACGAGGTCGGAAAAAGCTGGTAAAATTACTGTTTCTCCCGCAATTTCAGGCGGCCAATCTTTTTCAGCTACAAGGAGGTCATAGTTGTAAGTCAGGTTCTCCCAAAAGAGACCTTTAATTTTTGGGATCTGTCCCCCTCCATTTGGAGTGTTATTTCATGATAACTATACGGGACACTTAACCTTGTATCAGGTGTTTCTACCGTCATATACTCATTCAACTCCGCTGTCACCAGAAATTCCATCAGCTTCTGGCGAGCTATTGTTACTTCGGCTGCACTGTCTAGCATCGTCAGAGCTCATTCCCCGTTCAGAAGTTGAGTACTCAGAATTCTGGGCATGTCGAACTTTAAGACCTGCTACTTTCTTCTTTTCAAACTGAGGTGTTGCTTTTTGCCGGTCTTCTTTTTTGGAAGTATAGTCTGAAGCGCTTTGCATGTCTCTGGACTTTGAAAGCTCTTCTTGTCTGTGTTCTGACCGTCCTTCACCTCTTGGAGTGTCTTGGTGAACCCTGAAAGGAACAAGAGGAACCTGTATCAGTATCCTGATACCTGTCAGGTTTTTTAATGGTATCTCTATTTCTAAGGTTATATGTTCTTTCGCAGGGCTCCTGTTGAGGAGACCCACTCCTGGACTGAGATCTATTTTGTTTATTCTTTAGTTTTTTTCTTGTTATAATCCCATTTCTTCTTGGAAGAATAGGGTGCTTGCTTGGTGTTCTCTTTTTCAGGACCACCCATCAGTTGAGGTTTTTTTTCTCTAGCTCCCAAATTAGCTCTACCTAATTCAGCATAAGTGTCTTCAATAATGTTAGGTAATTCACATTCCTGTTGCAAAGGAGTGAAATCCCTCAGGTGTTTTTTTTTTTATTATGAAATCTGTTTATTGGCATTTTGTTAATATAGACACAGCATAAATCATAAATGGAACATCTCACAGGCAATGAGTCTGGTACTCGGAGGAGTATCCGCCAATTGTGAATGCGGTGAACCACAGGATCTATCGCCACTACCATGTGTGGAGCAAGGCAAACTGATAAGTGTCAGGGCCACCGCTCGCATTTAAACAGATTCATGGAACAACAAAAGGAAAAACAGGTTAAACAACAGAAGCCCAGCAGAACAGCAGCAGCAGGTTCGGTCTTTGACCACATGACCCTCAAGATACCTCCCCCCAGTCCACCCCCCCCCCGGCCCGGCCCCCCATCCCCCGTTACATATCATCCCTCAGGTGTTTTGGCGTATTGCCACCGCTGTTGCCTTCATTTATATTTTCTCATATAACTTCATCCCTAAATTCAGAGCAGGTTCTGCTCCATACTCATTCTATATTTGTCTTAATACATCTGGTATTACTGCTAATGAAGGGATACCATGAGTTCTGGTATATATGGCAGTGAAAAAGGTACCCCAAGAGGTACAACCCTCTATCTGGGGAGCTATCCCCATTGGCAAGCAGATTGTTAGCATTCTGTATTTTTCCTGAGGACTTGTGTGTGGAAATACTGCCTCTAGTTGTGTTATTTTCTGAGCTATGCAGAATGGCATCTGTTCACGATTAGTGGGCATTTT
This sequence comes from Triturus cristatus, assembly GCF_964204655.1. Classification (NCBI taxonomy): domain Eukaryota; kingdom Metazoa; phylum Chordata; class Amphibia; order Caudata; family Salamandridae; genus Triturus; species Triturus cristatus. Next base: position 391,789,624 of record NC_140591.1, on the reverse strand, counting down.
ACCCATAACGGTGTGTAGTGTTTATGGTGTTATTTTAGTTGTAGATCCCTGAATTTGTCCTGTAAGTGTAGCCCTTGCTGGCTGAAGTCTGGATGCGGTGTGTATGGAGCTAGGACTTGCCAAGTTGCTCCATCTCTTCTGAGCGGACCGAATCTCACTTTTTCTTTTATGTGGCAGGGCGCCTTTAAACCAGTTTATGTGCTCCTGGTAGGTGAGCGGAACTTCAATGTCCTCATACGGACAGCTTTCATTTAGTGTTTTATCTTCAGTGCAAGAATGAAATGTATCTGTGCATCTGCTTGTGGGAATTTAATCCATGAATAGAATACCTCTGTTCTATATGATTCGTGTGCCTCAGTCACGAATGTTACTGTCCCACCCCTAAATGTGACTCCATAGTCTACTAGCTTTAAAGTAAAGGCAGTTCTGACATTCTCTGAAATGTTAATTTCACTTTGCTGCTCTTCCTCCCTTGCTGCATTCGCACGCTGAGTTGCCCCTGCAGCGTCTTCGTCAGCCATTGTTGACAAAGATTTTCAAGGAATAGTTTCAAGGAAACTGAAGTAAGTTTTATGCACAATAGGAACTGTTTGACTTTCAAGCTTGATAAACCTACACCCAATACATAGGATATGCAAACTCAGCTGTGGCGGGTAATTCCCTTCCCATTCCAGACATCTCTGGGGAAATGTGAGTAGGGGTCTCTGAGAACAGCATGACTGAACTACTCTGATGTGACTGTTAAATAAGTACCAAACCAACATTGATGGCGCCATGTTGTGTTGTTCCTATAAACCTATATATTATCTGCGTGTTCAGAAAACAGACTGTGAGATTGGTATTTAGACTGATTCCAGACACCCCCAATGAGTATGTTCACCTGTATACCAGCTAGCTCACAGTGCAACTAGAAACGCCTCTTACCAAGGAGAGAATAGTTCTTGGCAACTATCGAACATGACAACTCTGTCCCGTCAGGGATCGTGGAAATTGAGCGAAAAGTATCGCACTGTCACTCGTACTCACTTTGTCTCAGAGAGATACACAGAATAAAACAGTGGGGAAATTTTTCAATAAGCATTTATTGAACCAGCGTCATTCTAGTGTAAAATAGGTGCTGAAACAACCATTAGACAGAAACAGATATAAATGATTAGAAGCACTAACAGAGTGAAATGATGGTAGATTTCTGCCATCGTGCAAAAACAATGAATACAGGCAAGTATATAAAATACATGACAGTAATAAATGCGTACTCCTACGATGCGACCCTAACTAGATGCACCTAAGTGTACCTAGCATGTATGTAGGTGTAAAGCCAAGAACACCCTCTAGGATAAAGTCAACCCCCTTACCTGAAGTGAGACTGTGGGACTCCGTCATGGTCTCGAGATGGACACCCCGCAAGGGATGTCAGACCACTGCGAGCTGGAGAGTCTGCGTGCAGGAGCCTCAGCGCCTCGCGTCAGTGTGTCAGCATGGAAGTCCATTTCTACTCTGCTTACTCCAGCAAGATTTGGTGTTTATATACCAAAAGCGTTACCCTCAGGGGTTTTAGCTCCCTGTGTCATGTTGGACTCAGGATGAAAGATCCTTATACATAGGTATTATGCAGGAAGAGGGTAGTCCTGCTGAGTTTCCAAGAATCCTCATGCATAATGGATGAGGCTAGGATTCAGGAAAAACTCTACGTCCTGTAAGCTGTACGGTAACTGGGTAAAAGGACACTCCCATGAACCGGTATGTAGTTTAATGGTAGGGGACAATTTAGGTGAAAGGTTAGGTGACTATCTGAGCCTATATTGGGGTACCTATATGAAACTTAACAGCGACTGACGGGAACCACTCCGACAGGGGGACGGGACTTTCCAGATGACCAGGACCTGGAGCAGGGTAGAGTTTTCCAATGTTGGGCCACCAGAAGCATCCCCCGCTCCCGAATCGCATTGGAATTCATGGTGCGGCAGTCAGGAAAGGTTGTGACATCGTGGTCCAGTTCGAAGCATCACAGGCAAACCAAATGTGGGCTGGCACCGATATTTGCACATGGTTTTAAACCCTGTAGGTTTTTAAAAGGGTCATCCCTAAAGCACACTTAAAATTGCTCAAAAGAGTAGAAAAGACACTGAAAAAGGTGGTAAAAAAAGTGACCAAGATAGCTCCTCTGGATCTGCGCTGATTGCCCAAAAAGAAAGAAGCTGCAGTCAGCACGTTAGGCTTGTGCCTGTAAGGGCACTGTGCACATCACAGCTGGCACGAATTATACCTACGACGCTGAGACAGAGCTGTTCAATGCCATCTAATGGCATGCAGAGGTACTGCTCAAGATTTTTCAGATCCAGTCCGACACCTCAGGAATATTCTAAGATAAGGAATATTCACCTAGAAATCTCTACCAGATGTCTTTTTTTTCTTTACTAAACTTTTTAGTCAGCTGTTTGATGGCGTTCTGGCTGTGGGTGGGTGCCAAGAAACACTCAAGATGGTGAGCTTGTCTGCATTAAAAGTGGGGTGCTGGTCGTGTTGGCTTTGAAGATGGCGCAGGCCGGCAAAGGGAGCCAACGGAGTTTATCTGGGTTGGGGTGATGTGATCATATTTCTTCACGCCGTGGATGAGATGTGCAACAGCACTTAGGGTGCACCTATGGGGTGCCAGTGTGGCGTCTATGAGGCCATGGAGTAGGGCATTACAACCGTCCAGATGCAGGAGTACAAAGTCTTGACAGCAGTTTTGAAGTTTCTTACTGGAAGAAATGGTTTGACTTTCTTTACAAAAGGGAGTTGGTACCAGGCTGTTTTTGTTTACATTGTATTCCTTTAAGGTGAGGTTGGCATTCAGTGTAAGTTTGATGTTCGAATTCTTCAAGGTTAATGTCATTGAGCCAGGTTTGTACTGTATCTTGTTCATTGTACTTGGCAAGGAACAGAAACTCTGTATTGATTATGAATTGCATGATTGCTTGAACATGAATTACAATGGATTATGAATTGAAAACATTTTCAGTAGAATATTTTGCATTCTCAATATATTTCAGGTCATACTTGTACTGCACAAAGTTTATTATTATTCTTGCCCGAGGAGTGTATTAAAACAATTTCTGTAAATATAACAAATATTGGATGACTGAAACGTAAACTATCACTTCACATTGCATCCCACCACCCAAGTGATTTACGCTGTAATGTGGTGCTTGCAGGATTAACCGCTGAGCCCACCCTGCCCTTTAGGAGTCAGGGTAAACCCGATGATGAAGAAAGCCCGTACTAGAGTAGGCAAGGGTTGCATAAAAAACCTTTTTTCCGGCCACGGAGTGTGGTGGTGTGTAGGTTTTGCTTATTTTCCTTTTCTTAACACTGCCACCATATAGAGAACAGCATTTGACTGGTTGCTGGATGTAGTGAAGCCACACAGGCTAACTTATCCCCCAATAAAAACACAATTTGTTGAATTTTTAGTATGCCGAATGGTTTTGGAACCAATCACTCACTGTTAAAGCTATGGTTTTTGAGCTTCTTAGGAGTACAAGAAAATTAATCAAAGATGATATTGCAAAATTTGGTTACTTCTGATGTGTGTCTGTTATCCCTGTCACTGGGAAGGGAGTTTTAGTATGTGTAGTTCAAGCACTTTAATGTGTCGGCTGTATTTTTCACACATACTGGAAGTCCTAATACTGAAATGGGTTTGTAGATGGTGTGACAGAAATGGTGTCTCGAGTGTCTAAAACAGATTGGAAGAGCAATCTTAAGAGTATAAGTGGGCCCGAGAGTGTACAGAGGTTCCTCACATGGTTAAGAAAGGTTATTTTGATCAAGAGCTGCTATTGTACAGGCAGAAAAATTATTCCACTGTGTATTAAAATCACCATGCATGCTGCATTATTTGACCAATAGAGTCCAGCACCAGCAGTTCTTTGGTATAGATACAACTGTTTGTTGACGGGTGGTAGATGAAGCTGGCTGTGGGAGATCATTTTGAGGAGGGTGAAATATTAATCTTTTGCAAATCATAAGATAAGTGTTTAGTGCTCATTTATGTGCAAATTTGATACTGTCCTTGTGTAGCCCTGCTACACCACTGCATATCTTATTTTTGTAATTCTGTCTGACAACTGAGTGGCATGGTCATCCCTAGGGATCAAAGTGAGGTGAAAACGAGGTTTTCGAAAGAGGAGGTCCGTTTCCGATTGAGAAGCATAGACAATGGGTGCATTAGCCAGTGGTGTGTGACAGTTGTGAAGCACAGCTGGACTTCAGTGCAGAACAGTACACAATTTAATTGAAAACAAGATGCTGATACCTGATTTTATGAAGTTCTTTGTGTCTATGTAAGCATTGATATTGGGGTAGTACTATCTGGAAACCTATTTGCAGTTTGCAAAGCAACAGTTCCCATAGTGGCGGGGTAGCATTGTGGTGAGGATTGGAAATGCCCAAATGTAACAATAGGTGGGCAAATTCATATTAGATAAAGTCCCAAAAGAAGCATACAAACCTTGATGCCTCTGTTGGAGAGGTTTGGAGCTTAAGACATTCAAACAGTTAAGCTCAGCGTCATTTGTTTCAATAGCCCTATTTTGTTCTTGGGTGACAGTTGAGTATGCTGATGGGATGCACAACTTAAGATTAGGAGCAGGTACAAGTATGCTATTTACACTCAAAAGAATTGTAATTTAAACCCTATTTAATAGTAAAGTTGGGTTTTTAAGTTACAATTTTGAAAATGTCACTTTTTAGAAAGTTGGCATTTTCTTGTTTCAACCATTTGTGCCTGCTGAAGTGGCCTGGGTCACATGACTGTGAATGTGTTTTACCCAGATGACCTGCTGCATCTGGACCTTCTTGAGCCCTGGTGATCTCTGTTAGAGTGCGTCCCTGATTCCCAAGAGTTGCCTCCAAAGGTCCTGGACCCTTGGAAGGCATTGGACTGTACTCCTCCTAAAGTAAATCCTGAAGTTTGGGCTCTTCGCACCTGTTAACGGGCCAATTCACGCTGAGATTATGCCGTCACGATGATCACTCCAAGGAGACCTGCTCTTCGCATTGACTGCGAGCAAAGACTGGCAACGTGAGACCAACAGTTTACGCTACAGCAGCAGCCCGCAACAACTACCAAGCTACAGTCAATGACCCTCTGCGATGCAAAACCGACTCTTGTCACTATAGCGACTGTCCATGACACTAAGCCTCTTCCTCACAGCCTCCTCCAACATGTACAGGATGCTTCGCCTCAGACTGAGAAGGTAACTTTTCAGAGCAACTATTCTTGTACCTGTCTCCGACCCGCACTCCATTGTTTTTGGCTGGACTTGTGTCTAGCGCTACCAGATGACCTAGACGACGCTTTGTGCTTTTAGGTTCTGTTTTAACATAAAACTTGCATATCTCCAGTTCTACTGATTGAATTTTTGTTATTTGTTATTCAGGTATCATTTTATTATTAAGATGTATTCTATGTTTCTCTACACTTGTTTGCGATTTTTCTTGTGTTTTCACTGTGTGCTGCATACAAACTTTACACATTGCCTCTACGTTAAGCCTGACTGCTTTGTGTCAATCTACCAGAGGGTTAAGCACAGGATAATTATAGTGACTTTTGCGGTTCTCCCTGACTAAGATTGTGGTTGTTGCCTGAACGGGGTTTCCATCCCCCTCTACCAATAACCCAATTTTTTGCAATCTGTAATGGGGAAAAGGAACATGAGACTAGTACATTCAGACAAGAGATTTAGAGCATATATTTATTTCAAGGACAATAAGCATAAAAATAGGACTAAATATACTATGACTACCACCATTTTAATCGCTTTGCTCAATACAAGAGTGCTCTCAGGAAATGTTTCCAAGCTATCTGGAATTCTTTTGTTGTCAAGGTGTGATGTATTGTATCACATTGTGCATAACATTATAAAGGCCACAAAGTGCTTCGACTTGCATCAGTGTATCCTGGATAGGGTGTAGGATTTAGTTTGCCTTATATGGGAGATGCTGGTTGGGGTTCAAAGATGTAAATATAAGTATGAGGTGTTGCAGAGTCTAGACATACACTTACCATTTTAGGAGTGATCACTTTCTTAGGGTTGAGACTGTCACAGATTGCATGGCATGTGGATAGACAGAGTCCTCAAGGGAGCATGTTGTATACAGTAGACCCAAATGCAACACAGATTTAACTCCTTTTAAACTACCGAGGTATTATAACGTGCAGGACCAACCCAGAAGCAAACGGAGCCAAATCCACTGAAGGCACAGTAAAACTACCTGGGTTTTGATAGTTCTTTTTGGATGTGGAAGAACATTAAACATAGGTCACGGAACCAAACAAGCCATAGAGGCGGCAGAGCACTTGGTAGGTTTTACAAAATGTAGAAATGACTTTTCAACTAAGGCACCTTCTACTGAAAGAATACAGCAAGCATACTTGTTTTTAATGCTAAACTAAAATTGGACTAGAACAATTCAGATTTTGTGTAATGAGTCATGACATCCATTAGAAAATAGTATTAAGATAAAATAAAACAAGCACAAATAAATCAATGCAGTGCTAATACGTGTCGCACAAAATAAATAATATTTCTCAATTTGTTACATAGTGCTAAATCTTTTTCAATACATTAATTAGCATAAATGAAATGTAGTAAATGAGTGATGTTTGTCCTACATGTTTTAAAAGGAAATAGAAAGCTTCTTCAATGAATGCTTCACGATAAATTCCAATTAGAAAGTACTTAAGGAATGCATATGAGTAAACAAACCAATTTCAAACTCATCCTAATATGGGATTTTTAACAGGGTAATGGCAAGTTCACAGTGAGTGTTATAAGCAAATCTAAAATATTAAGGGATGAAATTCATGTGTTTCGTCACCCATTTTTAACATAACAGCGCCAAAACGTTTTATATGCAGCCACAGTTCTGCAAATCCAGATTTCCAGGTCCGGGACCTATATACCTTTTTGCTCTCAGACAGGAAAATGTGTCAGTACAGAAGAGGTTCGCCAGCACTAGGAGTAGGAGTGGAACAAAGTATTCAAAATGATTCCCAATGTTTTTCCTACCCACTTACACACTAGCAGTGACTGTATAAAAAAGGTGCAAGTGCTTAAAAGAGGTATCAATTGTTTTGAAACACTCTTTTAAAGAAATGCAATGCACAGCCAAAAACACATATAATTTGATCTCTGGTTAGTCGGATAAGAATACCAAAGGTAACAATGTCACTTACTAGGGAAGAGCTATGTTTTTAAAAATGTTAAATAATAAAAGATCACATAATATAGCAAACAACAACTTTAACAACTGATTCATAGATTTATAAAGATATTAAGCAGAATAATGTACTGTATCACCACAAACTCATTTATGAATGCTGAAAAATTCATACAGAAATATAAATCTGTAAAGAGAAATTTCTGGTTTCATTGACTGGATATTTTTTTGGTGCTAATGCGCTAATCATTAATATCAAATCAGGTGTCATTTTTTTGTTGGCAATGTGTGGCTGCTACAAAAGAGGTATGAGAAAAGCTGTTACACTGAAAACAGGTGGACCACCATATTACTCTAGGTCAATCAAGATAAATTTATCCCGCTCTTGTAATTTTTCTCGTTGCAGAACTGGTCTACAGAAGACTTAATACAACTAGATATAAAAAAGACTCAAGAATGTACAGTTACTGATCCCTACGGCCTATTTCAAGACTATAGAGTCTGCCCTCAGGACGCTGTTTTGGGATGGAGGGCCAGCACGCCTAACAATTAACAAACTCATGAGGGGGTGGTATGATGGAGGAATAGCTCTTCCTGACATCCAGAAGAATTTCCGGGCTGATCAACTTATGACATTAACCAAATGTGTACATCTCCTAGCTGACGATCCCGCATTTCGTATGGACCGATTAGATTTACAACCCGGAGGATACTTGCAAGCCCTCAACGCGAGGCCAAGACACTTGACACTCCAGGCATCCAGGACTGTCACTGTTACAATCTGGCACACTACACTTGCAGCCCAGGGGTAAAATAACCCAGGCAGCTCCCTTGTGAGATTCTGAAGCATTGGGTACCCAGGGGAGGCAAACCAGGTTTGACAAGTGGGATCTCATTGGTCTCTCAAAGGTTGGTGATTTATGATCTCGGGGAAGACGTTGTCCCATTCACCGACTTACAGAACAAATATCAGTTGGCCCCTACTGAGACCTTGTGCTACCTGCAGGTTCTACACGATTTCTGGAAGGTTCTTCCTCAGGGAGAGGAACTGCCTGAATCTTCCACTTTAGAGGACAGACTGCTTGACGACCACATGTTCTGAAAGGCTACTTCTCTCACATACCGAAAACTGATTAACAACTCCCCTGACACTCTCCAACATTTGTGGGAGCACTGGGACCTAGATATGGGAGGCTTGGAAGATGATGAATGGCCTGAGGCCCTTGCCACCCCGAAAGCGATAGTGATTACGTCTGGGTTTCACTTAGCACAGCTCAAGATATTACACAGGTCCTACTACGCATGCACCACCATGGTAAAAATGGGCAGAGAGACAGATGCGAACTACTGCCGGCAGTGTGGACAGCAGGCTACCGCCATCATATCATATAATTTGGGAATTCCCTGCTGTGCTGCGCTTTAGGGAGCCTGCGGTGAATTGTTTTAACAGCCTGTGCGGCAGTGAGATGCTGCTCTCCGCCAAGTGGTGCATGCTCAACATTTGGGACATAACTGAACAGAACCATATGGAGCGAAACTGGATAACTCCGGGTCTGGCGATTGCCAAGTACAATATTGAACGATTGTGGGGGCAGAGGCGGCACCATGCCTTAGAGACAGGAAGCGGGACATGGACTGGTGCATGGTGGCTGGAAAAGGGGTTTATAAAGGGCAAGGGTTGTCCTAAAAAGTGGGAGAAAATCTGGGGCAAATGGAATGATTATAGGGAAGGTCCTTCTCCCTCCCTCACTGGGGTGAGTGTGACTGTGATTGTGTCTTAAAACTGTTTCGCTAATGTGATGGTTACCAGCAATGCTTGCAAAAGGAGGGAAATGTGTCCGAAATGTCCTGATGCTTATTTGCTATCTACCGTTATATGACTTTTGTAGTGTGGCGCACTGACATTTTTTCCCCTATTTTTATTACTTAATAAAAAGATCTTATTTAATTTTTTTTTAAAAGAATGTACAGTAACTAGGAGCAGTTTGCCAATGCAGGCAGCAACACGAACACTTGCCTAACATATGTTATGTTATTTTTTTTAGTAGGAAATAGAACATTGCTTTTAATTAGAAGTTGAAACGGCTTAGAGAGGGATAACTGAATCTATATACATTTCTCTATGCAGGTTTATTACTTGATTTAAAGTACACATGCAGATCTGAAACGTTTTGTATGTAAATCAATTTTGCTTCCTTTGCTAATATTCTGGAAAAACAGAGGAACTTCAAGCTCATTGACAATTGTGCCATTAATATGAAAGATGAGGTCATTTATTCTAATAAAATATTAACCAAGTGTCAACAGAGGGAAAACATTAGGATGCAATATAATGCTTTTTACTTTTAAAAAACAAACTATTTAGGTGTCTAGTTTCAAATATCTATGTTCACACAGAAATTAAATTATTGTTCAGGGAAAACAGCTTTTACAAAGGCAAGATCTGAGCATGGTCGATGGTGTTTGTTTTCAGTAGAAAATAAATGGTAGAACAAAGTGGTTGAAAAATGTCTTAAGGACAGCCTTGAAACTGTAAAGACACCCACATTCTTAAAAATGAACAGACCCATCGCTGCATGTTTGATTTCCATTCCCGCTGGATACGGCTATGAAAAGGACTAGAGAACGACCAGCTCCAGCGTAACATTAATTTAGCAGGTGAAGTCCACGGTCGGATGCCTGTTGTAAACTGTTTGACAGTGAATGTTTCATTGCAGTTGAAATTCGGTAATGTTACGATCTTCCAACACGATCTCTAGGTATAAGTCTCAGTTCTGAACCGTGCTTTAGAAAAACATTTCCTAAAAACACAAAACGAAATCATTAAGTACAAAGTTCCAAATGACATCTCAACAGTTCCATCACTTTTACGACTCAATTAAAAATATTTATACTACATGGTCTGCTTAAAGTAAGAAATTACTTCAAGGAAGGTTACCATCTGGATGAGGACATCCTGAGAAACAGAAACTACACCTTAGGTTTAAGTAAACAAAGATCAATTGACAGCTCGAAAATGGGACAGAAATTACAACAGTAATCAGTGGCAGCTTTTGAACATTGAGAGTGGAAGTTTTCCTAACCAAGCCAATCCCTCAATAAATCAATCAGGGATTTGTAGAGCGCACTACTCACCCGTGAGAGTCTCAAGGTGATGGGGAAAGGGGGGTTTCGGGCAGCTGCGGTCATCCGAAGAGGCAGGTCTTGAGGCTCTTCTTGAATGCTTGCAGTGTGGGCCTTCGTCTGATGCCGAGGGGGAGTTTGTTCCAAGTCTTAGCCGTGATGTAGGAGAAGGATCTGCCTCCCGTTTTGGTTCTGTGGATGCTGGAGAGTTCGTCCAAGGCTAGGTCAGCGGAGCGGAGGTGTCTCTTGGGGCATATAAGGAGATTCCGTCATTGAGGTACTGGGGTCCGGTGTTTTGGAGGGCTTTGTAGGCATGTGAGCAGCTTGAAGGTCACTATTTTTTTACGGGGAGCCAGTATAGGTCTCGATGGTGCTGGATGATGTGGTCTTGTCGTGAGATGCAGAGGACGAGTCTGGCTGCGGCGTTCTGGACAGTCTGGAGATGTAAAGTAGAGACTTGTTGATTCCGGCGCAGAGGGCGTTTCCGTAGTCTAGCCTGCTGGTCATGAGTGCATGGGTAACAGTCTTCCTGGATTCAGGGGGAGTCCATTTGAAGGTCTTTATGCAGAGGATATGGCCTTGATTTGTCGGTTTCATGGTGAGTCGAGTATGATGCAGTGGTTGCAGGCGTGGTCCATGGGTGTGGGAGGGTTGCCGAGGGCGGGGGCCACCAGGTATCATCCCACGCTGAGGGGGTGGATCTGAGGGAGAGGACTTGCGGTTTCTCAGAGTTGAGCTTCAAGCAGCTGCTGCTCATCCAGGATGCGACAGCCTGCAGTCCTTCCTGGAAGTTGTGTCTGGTGATGTTGGGTTACTTGGTGAGGGAGAGGGGGAGCTGGGTGTTGTCAGAGTAGGATACTATGCTGAGTTCCTGTTTTCTGACAATGGTTGCGAGGGGGGCCATGTAGATGTTCAAGAGCGTGGGGCTGAGGGAGAATCCTTGGGGTACTCTGCATCTGATCACTGTGGGTTCAGACAGGAAGAGCGGGAGTCTTATTCTTAGGGTTCGGCCGGAGAGGAAGGAGCGGATTCAGTCTAGGGCAGTTCCCTGCATGCCGGTGTCGTGGATGCTGGTGGCTAATGTGCAGTGGGAGTCGGTGTTGAAGGCTGCTGAGAGGTCTAGTAGAATGAGGGATGCAGTGTGACCTTGGTTGAGGAGTGAGCAGATGTCGTCCATGGCAGCTAGGAGGGCAGTCTCGGTGCTGTGGTTGCTGCAGGAGCCGGATTGAGATGTGTCAAGGATGTTGTTGGCTCTATGTAGTTCGTTAGCTGGATGTTGACGATCTTCTTTGGTGGGGTAGGGGAGGAGAGAGATGGGCCTGTAGTTCTTGAGGTCCGTCGGGTCTGCAGCGGGCTTTCTTGAGTACGGGATTGACTTCTGCGCATTTCCAGTGGTCGGGGAAGGTGCCTGTTTTGATGGTGCAGTTGATTTTACGTTGTAGTTATGGTGCAATGGTGGAGGTGGCCCTGTTTAAGTTGTGCGGCGGGCAGGAGTCAGTTGGGAGCTCCGGAGTGTATGCTCCTCATTGTCTTTGCGGTGTCTTCTATGGTGACAGAGGCCCACGCGAGGCATGGTTGGCTGAGTGGTGTTGCTAGTGGAAAGTGATGAGTCAGTGCCTTGGTCATGTTCGGCGAAGTTGCCGTAGATTGCCCTGATCTTGTGGTGGAAGAAGGAGCAGAGTTTGTTGAGAGGTCCTGGGAGGGAGGGAGGGACGTCAGGTTTCGCTGGGGGGTCTGATGAATTCTTGTATGATGTTGAAGAGTTCCTTGGAGTCGTGGGAGCTGGAGAGGATTCTGTCCTTGATGAAGTCTCTTCGTAGATCTAATGAGTTGGTGGTGTGCTGTAGTGGCGGTCCTGCAGGCGGTGCGTGCTTCCGGGGTTTTGCTGTTTCTCTATACTTTCTTGAGTCGTCGGCACGAGCGCTTGGATTCTCGAAGGTCTGTGGTGAACCAGGTGGCTTGTGTGGCGGCTTGTCTGTCGGATTTCTGGAAGGGTGCATGGTGTGACTGAAGCAAAAGTTGATTCCTCCGGCGAAGATGGAGTCGAGGGTGTGTCCCGCTTAGTGGGTGCGGGTGGTGATGAGTTGCTTCAATCCGAGATTGTAGAGGTTGACTAGGAGGCCAGTGGAGTTGGAGTCCCCGAGGTTGTCAAGGTGAAAAATCAGGTATTCAAGCAGTACGTAGTCCGTGGAGGCGAGGGCATGGGGCAATATGTGGTCTGCGATGGAATTAGTTAACGGGGCGCGGGGGCCGGGAGGTCTGTGGGCAAGAGTTCTGCATAGAGTTGTTCTGGGGTTGACCTGGATCTGAAACTTGATGTGCTCCATAGGGGGCGAGGAGTCGTTTGAGATGGAGGTCGTCAGTCGGAGGGAGCTTTTGTTGACGATGGCAAGGCCTCCTCCAGGGTGGTTGGGGAGGTCTTTCCTCTGGATCTTGAACCCGTCGGGGATAGGCGGTTGTGATGTCTGGTGCTGAGCTGGCGTTGGTCCAGGTCTCTGTGAGGAAGGCAACGTCAGGCGAGAGGGTGTTGAGGAGGTCCCAGGTTTCTACTGCGTGTCTGTGCAGGGAGCGTACGTTGAGGAGGATGCAGCTCAGGTGTTTGGGTGCACTAGTGCCAGGTCCGGTGGGTGGCGGTAGCTGTTGGGGACCGGAGATGGGTGAAGGTGCGGTGGCAGTGTCGGCAGGAGAACGGGCCTTGCATGATGCTCGGGGTCGAGAGCTGGGAGATGTTGTTGCATCCAGGGTTGAGTTTGTGGAGGGTTGCTGGGTCGTAGTGGCGGGGGTTGGAGGACCAGGGTCCCTGGCGCTGGTTGCTGTCAGGCTTGCCTTTGGCGTGGCCACACAGCGGCCATCATTAAATAGGGGGTTGGGGAGGGAGAGCAGCTGGGAGGCGGCAGAGGGAACACGAGAGTTTAAACCTCTTGTTTAAACTGGACAGCAGGATAAGGTCTGAAAAACTATGGTTCAAGAAGAATGGAACCATGAGCATGATTTCCAAACTGCTTGTATTATTTACATTTTAGATGGGCTTGTAAAACAGGGGACTTGATAAGAAACGAGGGACTTGAATGACTAGGCCAGGAGAAGAGCATTTCCAAAGTGATTCTTAACTGCTCCAAAACTAGATGCAAACTGGGGACTACTGTCATTTTTCTTTGTTGCAAACAGACCTGATGAAATTCCACTTATTGAAGATTAGTCTTAGAATTGTCTCAGTAGTTTGCTGTTTATAAGGAGCATGCCACAATACTTGTTCAAGGTGTCAGCTTGGGGAGAGCATTTCCTGTCCCGATGAAGAGCTATTGCAAGAATTATGAATTACCCAGTCTTGTTGATGGGCCTCCAATTCGCCAATTCTAAACTCCAGCAGACTTGAAACACAAGTATAAAGTACTACTACTCCCAAGAGCACTGTAAAAAATGAGTCAACATGAATAGCTAATCCACAAACACCTTGAAGGGGGTTTCCCACGTTCCTCGCTGATCTAACAGATGAATACCCTCTCATTCTCTTGAAAGTATTACTGAGCTTATTTGTTGTTACTTCAGCATTGCAGTATAGTTATTACTTTTCAATGAAGCTGAAGATTCTACAGACCAAAGGACCAGCTACTCCGGTCCCAAACACAGCTCCAACTTGTTTATGCCTATACAGCAGAGTTGGGCTTATGTGCGATACTGCCTGCCTACCAGCTCAGGATGCCATAAGTGAAGATTAAGTCTGTGCACCACCTAGCCTCAAAGACCTCTGAATGAGTGAGATCATCCAACTAGTGGAGGAACGACAAGAAGGGTTCTCTTTTGTTGCACACCAATATGGAATCTGAGCCTCTTGCAAGGAAACTCTGTCAGGCCAGGCCAGGCCAAGCAGCAACTTCATTTCTGTGGTGAATACATTAATTGTTCTGTTCACCCTGTGGAGCATAGAGAGTAATGACTACTATGGTGGGGCGTCTGTATAATGAGACAGCGCCTTGGTGAGTTATTTTATGGGGGAAGACGCCCAGGCTCATCCCATCGCACAGGTGGGGGCTAGTGTTCCATCTCTACCCATTCAGACACAGTCCTCACATTAGTGCACCCCATGCCCTATCACACTCCCAAGGGAGTGTGGGTGGGATACTGTCATTAGCCCTTGTGTCACCATATTTGTGCTCTAGACACGCTTGCTCCATTAACCTGGGCATTCAGCCAAAATTAGTGCATCCGGAGAGGAGAATTATGTAGATGCCATTAAGAGCTCAATGGGAGGCCAAACCAGTCCGGACTTATCGGGTCCATAGAACCCCCAAGGCTTCTGGACACAATCCCCAGGATGACCTGCAAGCATCACATGGAGACAAACTTGGCACGAGACATTTCTGATAAGCTTGAAAATGCATTTTTGTCCAGGGAGCCCCCTCCAATTTAGAACAACCCAGAAAGGCTATATGAGGAATTGAGGAACAAGGATGGCTCTAGTAATCCATGCTCCTGCCCAGCTGTAGGAAATGATGCCCCAATGGGTGATGAAATTGTTGATTTCCCTGGAGATTCAGATGACAAGCAGGGTACATCCCGGCCTTGGCACCCTAAGGGGATCATTAAGCCTGTGGAACCTCCGGGAGGAGGATGGAATATCTACTGGCCTTCTCTGGGAGAATGTAAGACCTACCTGTCCCCCTCCTTCTGATAGGTCAGATCTGGAGGCTATTTATCTACCCAGATCCACAGAATGGATTCCAATGCATAAAGTGGTGCCCTCCATGGAGTGCTGCCCAGCAAACCCCTATATAAAGAAGTTTGCACCAAACATAGGGCCGAATGCCCTAGATCAACTCCAGGGAGCAAAGTAGCCTTACCTCTGGAAATAGACCCCAAGATAAACTCCTTCCTAGTGAAGTACATCAAGGAAGCCAATAAGGGTATTGATCACTCCTGCCCACACAAACTATTGGATGTGACAGGCCACTTACTAATATTCGGGATTTGGCGGAGGAGCCAGGTCGTCAGGGTCCCAAATATCACCACTGATTTTCTCAAGCAATACAAACTACACCATACCCCCTGAATAGAATAGATCCCCCCTCATCAAAGTCAATGCAAAACTGGGTGAACTAGCTGGTCTCTTTAGAGGAGGGGCAGACCTGGGAGACCACTTTAGCAACCCCTTCGTAAAATAATTGGAAACATGTGTCTCCACGCTCGCATCCCTAGACAAACCTCAAATATCCATCAAGAATGGATTCGCCCCCAAGGTTTTCACCAGGGCTGGTCGTGGGAGGTGGCCCTTGACTGGCCGCTTATTTCATCAATTGTTCCAATGGGCACAATACAACAAAATGAACCACTGGCAAGATCAGAGCAGATTTGGTGGATTCTTCTCTTTCCGTTGAGCGGGAAAAGCTAGAGCTGCCAAAAGCTCATCTCAAGGCACCTTCAACCTCTGAAACTACTTTGGTAAATGGCACCTGCTTTTCTCATGTAAAACAAGAGGGCAGGTTGCCCCTATTTGTACAGAACTGGCAGGCTCTAACCAACAATGCTTGAGTCCTGCAGACAGTGACTGGGTTTCACATAGAGTTTTACCGCTCTTCCAAACAACTTCACCATCCTCCACCATTCCCCTTCTCAGAAGCAGACACATGTCTAATACACCTACAGGTCTAGTTGTTGCAGGAGAAAGGAGACATTGGCAAGTAAACAATCCACTCATGGGGTTTCGTGAGCAATTTATTTTTGGTGGAAAAGAAAGATAAGGGGGTAAAGCCCGTCATAAACCTCAGAGAATTAAAAAACAAATGGATGGTCTATCACCATTCAAAATGAAGAGCATTCATCTCCTCAGACGTCCTACGTCCAGGGGACTGGGTGTGGCGATTTGATTTACGGGATGCACATCTTACCTTCACTATATTCAAACCACCTTGCAGATTACTTCAATATGTAGCAATAGGACAGTTGTACGAATTCAATTCACTCCTTTTTGGCCTGTCCTTGGCGCTTCACCAGGGTCTAGAAGCTGGTGGTGGAGCCAATCAGAACAAAGAGCATTCAACTCATAGTATATTTGGACAACATCCTACTGATGGAACAATGCCTGTGGAGGCTGACTGAACAACTGTCCAAGATAATCTCACTTCTGGAAAGCTTAGGATTCATCAACAACTAGAAGAAGTCACTGATGGTGCTCTCTCAACAAGTAACTTTCCTAAGGTTAGTCATCGATTCAGTCAATTTTTCCCTCAGCCCTCTATCAAAGAAGATTGCACAAATTTGTCAGGAGAGAAAAACTCAGGCTTCCCTTCCTGACACAGAATAAAAAAACTCCTGGCTATCATAAAATAAAGTTTTATTTCTATTAAGGACAAGGAAGTGATTATTATCCCACCTGAGGTTCTCATCGAACCTGGAACCACCCCTAGAAATGGGAGTTACATTACAGAATTCACAAAAGAGCTAGTAAACAGAAAACCATATTAACAGGGTTTTGATGGTTAGATTTATCATATAAATTGTGCTTACGGACTTTTTTTAATGATATGTATATTACTACTTATTCTAGAAGAGATTAAGAGGTAGTCATGATATTCTTCTTAAGCTTTGGGTAGGAAATAATCAGAAGATCAAAAAAGGAAATGATAGTTCATGGCAGCTGTCATGTGAAGAAAGAAGAATTCAGGAAGTGGGAGGCTCTCTAAAGAAAGCTGAATGTCAATTGGCTGTGAATATTGACTTGTTTGTGTCAGTGTTCTTGGGAGTTGTATTTCTTTATACTTGTATTACAAGACCGCTACAGAATGAAAGTGGGGAAAGTTCATGTATAATCCTCGGACCATGTCCTTAACAAAATTCAAACTTTCCTTTACAATAGCTAAGAATGTTTTCATTGTACTTGAGTTGCAATGTTTCCAATTTTATAGGGGGAGAAGGAACCAGGTTGTTCAAGAGAATTAGATACCCCTGAAACCACCATGCCCATGTCTGAGGTCAAAATAGGAGAGAACAAAAGTTTATTCCAGATCTTCTGCTTTCTCTGGCAGAAGGTAAGTTTTTCCTATTTCCGATAGGAGTATCATATAGAGTCTGGCAACCTGGTGCTTGGGGAGAGCGGCATGACAATTAGTTGTTGAGTGACTGCACGTGGCAACCAATATGGCGGTGACAATTCAGAGGGAAGCTCAGCATACAGGCCACTGATGAATAGCTCACATTTTAGGTGGAATGCAACCAATAAAACAGGTCTGTGCCAGAATACAACATATTGTATGGGAATATGCACACAATCAAGTATATATCATCAGTCCTTAAATGAAATTCTCCAGGACATAGCTAGCCCAGTAAGGCACTATACTCTAGGATACTGTCTAATCCGAATTGTAAAAGAACAACATGATGTGTCATTGGTAAAAAGCAAGAAAATAGGAACAAAATCCCTCAGAGGATGGAAACCACACCACTCTTAGGGAGAACTTAGATATGGTGCACTAATAAGAAACCTACTAATGAGGCTTAGTAATAGGAAACAATCTCACTGCAACAGCAGTTCGTGCTCCCAATGTTTCAAGATGTACAAAGTTTTTAACTGCCCTAGAACTTTTTCACTTTTAAGTGAAACCACAGCTTAATTTATTTTTAAAGAAAGAAAGTCTCAAGCTTAATAAGTATCATCCTCAAAGTTATGTATCTGTGACTATCACTTTATTAGGAGGCTTGGGTAATTTCACCATGCTGCTTGTACTGCTTCTTCAGCAGCGCAGGTATTATGAAGCTCGGTGGTGATGGTGGGATGGGTGCAACTGGTACAGGACATTTTGCCTAAGATCTGCTCTGTTGTTCATGTAATTTTAGTTTGTGCAGGTGCGGAGCAAGGGGTACACAAACGCTAGTGTCCATTAGTGTCAAAGGAGAACCACTAACCTACATATTTACAGGAAGAAAGGATCGTCTAGAGCTGGTTTTTCAAATGGAAGAAGCCTTTATTGCATGTACTTTGAAATATTTTACTAATTGTTCCCAGGCTTTTAGCTAAACAGACAGCAGGTCACGACATTTCTCAAAGAGTCTTTAACCTGCAACGCAGTTCCAGAATATATTTGTTTGTGTATTCAAGTTAAATGGTTGTTTTAACAGAAAGGGAACTTTCATTTGGATTTCTTGTTCTGTTATTTTATGAAATGGTGAGAAATCATCTATGGTAACATCGTTTACTCATTTTAAACTAGCGAAAACAATTACAATTGACAATAGCATGACTATATCATGCAACGGTCAGGAAAAAAGAAAAAGTATACTTACCAGCTGTCTGTGCAGGGTTAATTCCTATTCCATCTGGTAAACATGGTAAAATAAAATAAACCTAAGTAAACAATCCCATAATGCAAAATGTGCATAATACAAGCAGATATTACATAAAAAGCCATAATCACTTTGCAGTTATGGTAAATGTGCTAATTCCCAACAAAAGTGTTTGACTCAATTAGACAAATCAACCAAAAAATACACAAGACTTTGATCTTTGAAACCGCATGCTCATTCTTCAAGCAAGAAAGAAGGCTATTGGATGGATGTCCCAAAAGCTGCTTTTCCAATTCTAATTTCCACAGGAAATTTTGCTTTCCGGTTAAAAGGGGAAAGCGGGTGTGTAAGTGAGTCACCCTAATTGTATGCCCCGATAAGGGTCTTGATTGTAATGTGGTGGAGGACTCATGATACTTCTCACCGATGTGGATCAATAAGGCAGAGGTTGGGTTTGTGTGCACATTCGATCAAGATTAACTTATTCATGGCAAGCAGGGCTAACTCCAGACTTAAATATGTCTTTCATCATCCTATGCCTTTCATCATCCACCACATGGATATGTTATGTTACATAAATGTATTACGCGCACGGCGACTCATGAGTGTCCCGGCGCGATCCCACGCGACCTTTGTACTCAGCCACCGTGCCCAGTACAAATTATTCCACACGGACCACTATGTCCTGACGTTGTTCCTTTCCACTCTCCCCTGCAGGTAATTATTCCTTTGCATCAACCCACCCCTCTACCCTTGTCCCACCTCACACACGTTGCTGATTTCTCAGCAATTTCCTTTCCTCCCCACAGGGACATCTTAAGGATTTTGGGGGCCCTGGGCCAAACATATTTTGGGGGCCCCTGTTCAGACCAGCTTTGAATTTATGATCCAATTTGAGCCCCTGTTTCCCACACAGTTTCCGCTTCCTCATTTTCATTAGCGATCCAGTTTGCATCATAGGCATTAGCCTATATATTCCTGATGCAAACAGACGTGTGCAGCTGATAGCAGTAGGATTTAGTGTTTCCTGCCCTGCTACTAGGTTTTTAATACTTTTTAAGTTGTATATTGTGGCTGAATTACTCTGTGCTTTTTAACAATTTCTTCTACCTACGCGCACTTGCACTTTACTTGATTCTGCTTGCCTGCACCTCCTTAGCAGCTCCGATTCGCATCTCGCTTTTTCTCCAGTCCTGGTCCGCCGTGGCTGATACGCCGATTGTGTGGAGGGCTGGGGCTACTATCAGGCTCCTCACTTCTGCCCACGTAGTTTCTGCTTCCTCAGCTGCGTTAGCGGTCCAGTTTCATCAAAGGCATTAGCCTATATATTCCCGATGCAAACGGACGCGTGCCTCCGGTGCGCCGCTGGTGTGCCAAAGGCAAGGCCCTCTGCGCCTGTCAGCATCCCGGAGGCGTCTGGCTCTGGCCATGCTGCCCAGTTCCCCTCCGGTGAGTTTCTTCCACTATATTACAATTGGGAAAAACCGCTTAGCCTTAGGCGGCTACCATTATGTCAGTGTACAGCCGCTGATCCGAGCTTGGAGGTAGACTTTCGATTTAATAAGCGCAACTGGTCTCTCCTCCAGCCTAGGAAACTCGCACCCAAGATCCTCCCACGCAACAATAAGTGTAAAAACAATAAGAAAACAGAGGACTTAAAGGCCACCCTTTTAAATTGTCGTTCTATGCAAATGCATGAACCACACATTTATGACCGACTTTTAGACGATCAGCCTGATCTTTTATTTCTCACTGAGACCTGGCAGTCTGTAGCCTCCAACCCTACTATCACCTTGGCCATCCCTACGGGTTATAAAATCTTTAGGAGAGACTGACAAAGTGGGAAGGGGGGCGGTGTCACCATAATTTATAATTAAAAACTAGACTGCTCTCCCATACCAATGGAAAACATCGAGGGTGCAGAGTCCTTAGGCTTCTGCTGTACCTTATCCCCCCCATCATAGCATAGCTGTTTTTCTGATTTACAGACCTCTCGGTGCAATTGGAAATGTTATTACTACGCTTAATACAGCCACCACCTCCCTGGCCTTAAAATACAACAACTGCCTTATTCTGGGAGATTTCAATATGTATATGGACAATGGAAAAGACCCTCAAACAATTTCCTTGTTGGGGACGCTGCAGGCCTGCAACATGTTTCCATCTATTTCTTCGGCCACCCATGAGAAGGGCCATACCCTAGACCAAATCTTTCACAACTTTGACATATAAGCAAGCCTACCTCTTCCCATTACCTGGTCTGACCACCTCCTATTAAAATGTCATTCCCAACTCTGCCGCAGCCCCTCGGGCTAACACAGGGCAGAGGGTCCCTAATTACATGACGTTCCATAAAATATTCATCCCGATGTTAGCAGATGCCCTCGGTTGTTCCTCACCGGAGCTGTCTGGCTGCCCCGACTCGGACACCCTCTCAATAGATTCATGGCTCCGTACCAACATTGGTACAGTGGTACCGGTTGTTTCCCGCTCCTCAAAGAGGTCGGCCTCACCAGCTCCATGGTTTAACGGTTCCCTCAGATCTAGCAAAAAGAAATTGTAGGAAAATGGAATGGAAATGGCGTAAATCCTATCTACCTGAGGACAGGAAGGTGTATAAAGACACCTTAAAAGCTCATTACATTCTTGTGAAGGCAGCCAAGAAAAACTTCTTTCAAACCAAAATAGAAAATGCCCAAAATATGAGTAAGGAAATCTTTAGCATAGTTAAATCCTTTACCGTCCCGAAAGCAGGCACAAAGGAAGGGCCATGTACGGAAGAATGATCTAAACAAATAGCTCAATTCTTCCACAAAAAGACCTCCGTGATCCAACAAGCCTTCAGTAACATCTCAGTGGAAGAACTGACCTTCTACCTTAGTTCCAATAGCAAATTTCACCTCTTGGATCCTCCATCTTTACTAGTTTTCCCTGAGCTTTAGCTTGAAGAGTCACTGACCCTTCTCCAAAGCATTAACTGGCACATGCATCAATGTAGGCTTTAGCGATTCCTTAATTGCGATAATTAAGGAATCGCAATTAAGGAATTGCAAAAGCCTATGCATGTAGGAATCGCTATAAAAATAGCGATTCCTACACATTCCTTAATTGCGACTCGCATATTGCGAGTCACAATTAAGGAATGCCATCCCATTCATTCCTATGGGCCTCCTGGGCCATAGGAATGAATTGGAGATTGCATGAGCAATTTGCGAGTACCAGTAGGTACTCGCAAATAGCTCATGCAATTTCAAGGGTGCAAGGGGGTCAAAATGACACCCTATTGCACCCCTGAAATAGATCTGTGCACATATGTTGCACACACACATGCCCTAAGGGCATGTGTGTGCGCAACATGAAACTTTGAAAAATGCACAAAAGTGCATTTTTCAAAGTTTTTGCAAATTACCATTAAGTTCAACTTCATGGTAATTTGCTCCCCCTATTAGCGAAATCGCTATTTTTTTTTTACGTTAATGCATTGCATTTAAGGAATCTCAATTTGGGATTCCTTAAATGCAATTGCAATTTAAGTAATCGCAATTGAGAGATACCTTAAATTGCGATTTTTGCATTTGGGATGATGCATCCCAAATGCAAAAATACCGGTCGCAAAGGGGCAGATTCTGAGAATCTGCCCGTTTGCGACCGGTTTTTCTTTCATGCATGTGCCTGTAAGTCTGGCTCTCCTACCGACCCATGTCCAGCGAATATCCTGAACCTATTAGCTCCCACCATAAACCCCACGGTAAACCAGCTCTTTAATGCTTCCCTCTCCTCAGGCAACATGCCGAAATTATGGAAGAATGCTAAGATTCTTCCCCACTGATAAAAAAGGCTAACGCCAAACTGATGGACCCTGCCAACTACAGGCCAATCTCCCTTCTTCCTGCCCTCTCCAAAGTATTAGAAAAGCATGTAAACAAGGCCCTCCAAAAACACATTGATGATGGGAAGCTCCTTCATGAGTCCCAATCCGGTTTTAGGGCTAACTACAGTACGGAGTCCGCTCTCCTGGATGTGACTGAATTTCTCAAGGGTAAGCTAGACCAGGGAGGCAAGGCTGTTCTGATAGTGCTCGATCTGTCGGCGGCCTTCGATACGGTCCCACATGAGAGGCTCCTGGAGAGACTTGCTAACATCGACCTGGGGGGTGCCTTAACCCCTTGCATGCCCGCCCCTTTCCCCGCCCTGTGCCGCGCTTTGCCTTAGTGGGTGGGGTTCATGACGAGCTGGACTCGTCATGGGCACAGCGCCACCGCAGCCCATGACGAGTCCAGCTCGTCATGGGCACTGAAGGGGTTAACATGGATGTCATCCTTCTTGGCAAATAGATCTCAGGACATCTGGCTCCCACCTTTCTCATCCCCGGTTCTGGCCATGAATGTAGGTGTCCCCCAGGGCTCCATTCTCAGTCCTACCCTTTTTAATATATATCTATCCCCCCTTGCATTTCTGGTAGAGGAACAGAGCGTCAAAATTGGTTCCTATGCTGATGACACTCAGCTGATTTTTACATGTGAAAAAGGAACCGACTTTGACGGTGCAATGATTAGGTCTTGCCTCACAAAGGTTTTTAACTGGCTTAAGATTAATCAGCTGAAGTGCAATCCTGACAAAACTGAAGTTATTTTCTTTGGTTATCCAGAAACGCCTGACTGGAGCTCTTGGTGGCCAAAAGATCTGCTTCCCCCGCCCGCGGAAAAGGAGAAAGTAAAAAACTTAGGAATTGTCATAGACCAGACACACTCCATGCGCTTTCCAATCCAAAATCTAACTGAAGCTTGCTTTGGCATACTCCGGATGCTAAAAAGATTCCTGCCACTGTTATCGCATGATAGTAGAAAGATCGTGGTGCAGGCTCTGGTGACATCAAAGCTTGACTATGTCAACAGCTTGTACCTCTGTCTTCCCAAAGCCCTTATCCAGCGCCTACAAGTAGTACAAAACGCGACCAGAGCCATCCTGAGACCTAAACCCAGATCTAGTATGAACACTATTCTTAAGTCTCTACACTGGCTCCGCATAAAAGAACGGATCAACTTCAAAGCGATGACCATCTTCTTTAAAGCTTTCCACAGCTTAGGAGCCGGCTACCGAAATAAGCGCGTTAATCACTGCACAACATCTAGACCCCTAAGATCTTCCAATGCCTACCTGGCCATCGTACCTAATATATGCTGTGCCCGCACTGGAGGCAGATCCCTCTGCTTTCTAGGTGCAAAATTGTGGAATAGACTCTGAGTCTCTGAGACTAACCACAGACCTACTCTCTTTCATGAAGAACTTAAAAACCTGACTTTTTAATAACTGATGGGTCTTTTACGCACGTTTTCCTCCCGCTGTCATGTGCCAGGACACTCTAGTCTGAGTGGCTGCGCGCTTTATTAAATACATTATTTCATTTAATTTCATTAGGTCCCTGACAGTGCAAAGGAACACTCGTCCAAATTCTAAGGGCCTTATTTATGAGCCCTTGTTTCACTTTTATGCCGCCGGTGCGTCACTTTTTGTGACGCACCGGCAGCGAAAAAAAATGTGCCATGTTGCGCCCTATTTACAAAGTGACGCATCTAGGCAGATGCGTAACTTTGTAAACCCCTGCACCACATTATACCTGCGCCAGGTATAATGTATGCAGGGTGGGTGTTCCCCCGCAAAAAGCCTCGTAGAAGTGGCACCTTGTAATCTATGAGAACTCAGTGTGCCACTTCTAGGAGGCCATTGCATCAATATCTTACACCTGCCCCACAGCAGGTGTAAGACTGATGCAGGCCCTTTCACATGGGGCTTGCCCCATGTGAAAGGACACATTGCTGGACTTGCGTCTATTTTCAGACACACCCCAGCAATGCATCACTTTTGCGCCTACAGATGCACCAGAAATACTGACGTATCTGTAACTCCTTGTGACAGTAAATATGACGCATCCGTCATGTCGCAAGGAGGGTGCACTAAGAAGTGACGCATCCTTGTTCTCACACAGCGATGCATCAGTTCTCATAAATAAGGCCCTAAATGTGTTTACATCTAATATTCAGGGATAGGTATGTCTGTTTTCAATATTGTAACACAGCAGCAGCTCACCAATATTACTGCAAATAATCAATGTGACGCCCTCCCATTTCTTATATGTTAGGCCTTGTTTTGATCTAAAAGAAACTTTTTTTCTGTATACTGCATGAAACATAAACGCAACATTTCTCCGCAGAATGGATGTACTAGACTCTCACACATCGGGCACATAAAAATCAATTAAAGGGAAACAGTATTTAAAACAATCAGTTTAAGAAATAATCAAGGTCATTAGGGCAAAAATCTGGAGAACGGAGCTGACTCTGTCAGGGGGCCCCCTGAAAGGCTGGGGCCCTGGGCCAGAGCCCACTTTGCCCATGCATTAAAACGTCTCTGCCACCCCACTACCCTTGTTCCCTAACCTACATGTTGCCGTATTTACAGCAATTTCATTTCCTTCCTTAGAGAGCCAATTTGGACCCTTCTTTCCTCAATTGCCATCTGGTTGGACTCTCAAATACTTCTCTCTCCATCTGGATTGATTCTTAACTACCACAACAGGTAGTTTTCCTCTCCTCTGTCACCGTCCTGTGAAATTACTGTGTCTTTCAATTTTTTTACAAATTTTGGGCCTCATTCTGGTTTTCTAAACTCTATACCGCACTATATTGATTTAAGTAACCTGGTCCTGATGAGGACCTTGAATTGAACAGGTCGAAACGCAGTCGACCACTCAGCGTAACTTCTGGTGTCACTGTGGTCAACCTAAGCAGCCTAAAAAAAAAGACCTGCCTTGTATATAGTCTTCACTGTGTCGTTGACTACCTACTCTGTTTTTCACCCCATTGTGTCACTGAGCCGTTCACAGTCATGAGCACGCTAAGTGCACACTTATGTTTTGGTTACTTTTACATGCACTGTATTGCAGTGCTGATACAACTACTTACAAATAAGAATTTACTTTCTACTTATAAATTTCTTGTGGTCTCCCTTTTTTCCCCTTTCCGAGTGATTAATGCTCTCCTTGTATTTGTCCTCTAAAATGATCACCGGTTGGGACATTATTTTTTATTACATACTCTACCCGGATCTCGACTGAGTCAACGGGTTCACTCCTGTTTTTCGATTCCATGATATTGAGCAACTGCTGGGTTGCAAGAGTATTCTTATATATACTTTCCGCATCCTTGTGATACACTATGTGCAACTAACCCACACACTATGTCCTCTAGGGAGATCCCTAACCATAAGGATGATTATAACCAACGTATTCTCAGAGGCCCTTCACTGCTCTCCTATTCCTCCACTCCACAACCATCTGCTCCCAATACGTCTATGGCATTATTAGCCAAACTTGAGAAGTCAAACAAAAAACAAATTCGCACTGACCTGCATGCCCGTATGCTAACGGAATAACTGAGGTCCAACATAATACCACTAGGACTTCAAATCCGTAACGTCCCAGCAATATTCACACAAGACCCCAAGTTCCGTACCGGTTTCAGTCACCTGGCTACCACTTGTTCGAGACATTGGATGGTGCTTGGAAATGATACAGCTATTGAACACAGCAGTAGGGAACTTGAGGAAATTGCAGAAATTGAAAAACTCATCTTAGCTGACACCACTATGACTGACGCTAAGAATCTCTTAGATAAGATCAATAATACAATTGTTACATTCAACACTTTCGAGCAAAACAAAAAAATAAATAAAATACAAAAAGACAATGAATTACAACAAGGAAACAGCATATCCTTACCTACTTGACACATTCTATAACACCACCTACCAGCCCCCTACGAAAAAAGGACTGGGGGAGGTACCAAAACAATCAGATCATCACTTTTTCTGATTCATCTAACACCTCCATTGAAGACTCAGACCCCGGTGAAGGCCCTGTCGTAGAACACAACCAGAATATACCTCACCCACCCCCACTGCTACCTACTGTTTTTTTAGGAGTAAACCGGGGACGCGGCAGGGGGAGAACGAGACCCAATTATCAGTACCAATACGGGGGCGAACGCCAAATCCGCCACAAATTTTACCAAAGGGGCCCCCATCAGTAAATACACAGCCTAGTGAGACTACCACCATTAGGATGACTCCTACTTGTGCCAACATTCCCAACACTGCATCTATCCCAAGATTCAATTTATCCAAACAGATCCTCTCTTCAGACGAAGTTTCGCTCTTCAGCAAGGGTTTGTCCTTCGTCCTGCCGATCGGAGCATTTTTTTCAAACTCCAGGAGGATTTACTTATGTTGTTCCGCCGCACCCAGATGAAACTATTATTTTTTAGACAAACCTGAAACCAATGAACCATATGAGTGCCGCTTTCATCCAGCCTCTCTAAACAAATGCAAATGTCGTTGGATCGCACGCTGGGACTCTGTCAACAATGGTCTTAACAACACTTGACGAATGGAACACGGCCATTGATGTACACTGACAATGTTCTGTCTGAGCACCCTTCTTCCTTTCCGCTACTATTGTTTAATAAGTGTGTATATCTAGGTCTTTATCGGATTACCTATAACTTGCTCTGTTAACCCTGTACCTTAATGTAATCCCCATTTTTTTATGAATGGTTATCTTGTCCTGCCTACATCAACGTATGATTAAGTCACATTACCATATCTGTCTCCCTTTACCCTGCCCCTTATCTGCATACTCTCCTCCCCTCCTTTTTCCGCCCCGCCTCACCTTTTTATTGCGACATTATAAACTTGCATACTGATCGTTCATCCATTTATTTCCCATCTTTTTAGGAGATCATGCCTTATGATCTCGTGAATTATCATCCAAAAACTGTCACATATGAATGTTTTTACTAATTTTGTCACAATTGCCAGTGTATGATTATTCATCATGTATTACACTCAGTCAGGTGACCTTTTTCTCTCTTCGCTAATTTCTGCCATCTTGCTACTGGAGCTTCACACTCTGCCATCCCCCCAGGGCACCTCACGTGTCTACTTTGCCCTCGTACAAGCTCTGCCGAGTACTACGTGATCCCTTGTTTGTGCTACTTCCCGGCAGTCCTACGCCGGCAGGCATGAATACAGCACTCCAGTCTGATATACGTGGCGCTTCATTTGCCCGTCTTTGCCACATCCCCCTGCCGGATTTCTTCCACAACTTGCCCCTGCCGGATTCTTTCCAGAACTTCACGAGGATCGCCTCTTCAACCCCTGGCCTCGATCTCACAGGTATGCAACAGTCCCCTCCCACCCCCTGCAGCATAGCTACCCGGATGATTTCACCTAAATCTCAGAGCTTTTCTCCCTCCAGTTGAAGTCTGATTCCACACGACCTTTGTACTCAGTCACCACGCCCAGTATGAATTATTCCACACGGACCACTGTGTACCAACGTTGTTCCTTCCCACTCTACCATGCAGGTAATTATTCCTTTGCATCGACTCACCCCTCTACCCTTGTCCCACCTCACACAAGTTGCTGATTTGTCAGCTATTTCCTTTCTTTCCCACCACCCTTATTCCCTACCCTACATGTTGCTGTATTTACAGCAATTTCCTTTACTTCCTTAGAGAGACAATTTGGGCCCTTCTTATCTCAATTGCCAACCGGTTGGACTCTTAAATATTTCACTCTCCATCTGGATTGATTTTTAACTACCACAAGAGGTAGTTTTCCTCTCCTCTGTCACCGTCCTGTAAAATTACCATCTCTTCCAAATTCTTTTTATTTTGGGCCTCATTCTTGTTTCCTTAACTTTATACAGCACTATATCGATTTAAGTAACCTGGTCCTGATGATGATCTGGAATTGAACAGGTCGAAACACAGTCGACCACTCAGCGTAACGTCTGGCGTCACTATGGTCAACCTAAGTAGCCTAAACAAAAAGACCTGCCTTGTATATATTCTTCATTGAATCGTTGATTACCTACTCTGTTGTATAGTCCCTTGCGCCGCTCACGCTGTTTTTCACCCCATTGTGTCACTGCGCTGTTCACTGTCACAAGCACGTAAAGGGCACACTTATATTTTGGTTACTTTTACATACACTGTATTGTAGTGCTGATACAACTACTTACAAATAAGAATTTACTTTCTACTTATACATTTCTTGTGGTCTCCCTTTCTTCTTATCTCTGAGTGATTAATGCTCTCCTTGTATTTGTCCTCTAAAATGATCACCGGTTGAGACATTGTTTTTTGGTTGCAAGTAGCTTACAGCTTTATCAAACAAATCCCAACCATTTTACCCTAGTAACAATTGTGAGGTACCAGCTCAACTAAACATACTCCATGCCCACTTAATGTCATGAAATCATACGTGTTCAGTTTTTAAATGAGCTATGTCATAGACTGTGTTAACTGCTGACCTGTCGTTCAAGAGCTCCTTCTTTAAAAGGACAGTTCGCAAAGATGTGCATTGGCCAGACAGGTGGGATGATATGGGATACCTCCAGTCAGTGAAGCTGGGACTAATGAACATGGATTCCGTTTAATGCCTCACTGTGAAGAGGCAATTATGCCTATTATCACACGGTCAGTGCCTGACGTTAATAACCAATGATGGTCCTCTTCCAGCATGACATGAAGTTGCATGGTAGGAAGAAACTTAATTGAAAAAGAGGCATGAAAGAACATGTTACATACTTTCAGAAACACTCTTTATGACGGATACTCTATCTAACCGCAGATTCACCTTTAGAATATACCCATGCACAAGACTGGATCTGAAAGAGTTAAACAGCATTGCTTCTGCATCCTGGTAGGTGGCACTGTGTGGCTCTGCGCTCACCTTGCTCCACCCCGGAAGTGACAAACTAAGCTGCATTGAAGTGACCCCTGCGCGCTGATGTAAGTTTCTCTCTTGACTCTGTCAGACACAGAATCCGACAAAAAACAACGATACAAGTGTCCAGATTCCTAGGTTGGGACCTTCTTAGATAGGAAAGGAGACAGTTTCAAATAACGGGGAAGATGGATACTTTTAACCACAGATTTCTAACCTGGAAAAACATATACCAAAGCAGAACTTCCCAAGGTGGTAGGTCTGTTGATTTGCTCAGATCAAAAAGTCTTGCAGACCGAATGACATGCCCTTGAACTTTGAGAATGAGGGAAATTACACCCATGTTGCAGCCTGACAGATGTGAAGTACAAGCACCCCATGTGCCAGTGCAGCCATAGCTTCCTTGGTCCTTCTGGCATGGGCCCTCAATCCCTCCAGAGGCTGCTTCTTGGACAGTGTGTCATACTAAAGTATACAAAAAGTGATAGATGGAAAGCTTGAATTAATCTTAGCCACTGGTAATTACATGGGGCCGCGTCCTACTCCACTGTGATTATGCACACCATGCCACCTCAGTTTGGACCCAGCTATATCAAAATCAGTCTTGACTGTGCTACAGTGGGAACAGTCTATCCAGAACTGCCAAGCCAGGCCCTCCCTAAACCAGAAAACCAGAAACCTAGGACCGGTTTCGCTCTAGCTAAGGTTCATCAGCCAAGCATAGCTTGGTTCCAGCACACAGTGTGCATAGGACCCATGTCTGGGCATACCCATCCCGCTTAGGGCGACATATTAAAGTGTGCAAAAAAGTAATGGCTGGAATACTTGAATTAATCTAAGAAACTGGTAATTACTCGAGCCAACTTTTTGTCAGGAGTAGTGATGGGAAAACAAATGCAGTTCATCCTACTAGTGGAAATGTAAATGTCAAGGTACTTATAGAGCGCACTGTCACCAGACGGCCACCTTGCAGTGTCGCCTTTGCGGTTTCCTGGCGCTGATACTCATACCGCTGTGGAACCCCTCCTGGCTTTCCCTGTGAAGTGTCCACTCCTGGGCACCCCCAGGGTGAAGCCAGGCATCCTTAGCGCTGTTGGGGCCGGTGTGGAGGCTAAGCAAGCTATTGCCCAGAGTTGCAGCGTGGGGCCCATGGTTAGAATAGGCACCGAGGCGAGAATAGACAGGTCCGAGGAAATTGAGCCCGAGCCCAGCCGAGGTGGGAATCGAACCCTGGTCCCTGGCCAGAACTCTGCTTCAGGGTCTGCCGCTCTAACCATTGAGCCACACTCCTCCTTGAACCACAAGACTATGGTGTAAGGGGCTGCATTAAAAAACCGGGTTACCTGGCACCGACCTGTAGCATCTAGCAACCTGCCTGTTCGCTGGGGGACAGGAACAGGGTTCAGACCAGGTGCCTATAATGGTGTCAGTCAGGGCTTCATTGAATAAAAGTAATGGTTCTGACGAAGTATGTCCTGGTTGCAAAACCTATGTTTGTTTGTTTTGACTTCCATTGTTGGCAGCTGTAAATCTAGAGCCTCCACTGCACATCTTATTACGACGGATAAGGAGGCAGTCTCTTCTGTTTGTGGTTTAAGGGTAGAACACAACCCACTATCTTGGTAAGTGTCTAGCCCACTAGTACCCTGCAAATGTATATATAAATTATCCGCAACATCATCATAATCCTTTGGAAAATACTACCCTTCATCAGCACTGTTTTTCCCAATGGCTGGTTGATACTGATATGGGTTCAAAAAGTTGCTACAGTGTGTGGTGTGGCTTTGAGACAAAGGCATGATTCTGTATGAATCAGAATGTAATAGTACAGCATCGAGATGCGGCCTTGGTCATGCTGAGATGGATTTGTCTCAGGGTTGGAGAAGTCTAGAGCAATGGATTCATCTTCCAGCTCTGGTACTGGCGTTAATGTAGAAGGGACCTGTGTGGATTTTAGTGCTAGATTTGAAGTCAGCTCCAGCGTCTGAGTGGAACCCTAGGTGGTTTCTGAAGCCAGACAGCTTTGTGGTCAGACTTGTCAGTTGCATTCCGATTGGTGACCACTGCAGATTCTTGTGGTTGAAGGCATGCCAGAAGGGTGCCAAAAATTTGCAACATGGCCTCTTTGAAGGACTCAATATGTTGCAACGTCACTCATGGGGACTGGTAACTCGGGGTGCATCGAAATCAGTTGTCGAATCGGCTCTTCTGCAGGGGATCGAGAGCAAGACCGTCAGGCACCATGACATCCTCGCAACTTCTCAGGTTGAGAGTAGCGAGATTGGGATGAACTCCGCTTGATCTTCTTATGCTTTTGCTTCGATTTTGACTTACCTGAAGACTTGGACCTCACAAACAACCTGCTGCTGGAATTTCCCTGACAAATGGAACGGATACATACCCTCTACTTCAAATGAGCCTTTTGAGGCACAACGTAGTTTTAGAAGGGCATACGTTTTCCTTGCACACTGGAAAAACCATATTGAAGAAAACTTTTGTCAACTGATGAAAAAAAAGTTGGCAGTAAGCTCCGGGTCCACGTACAAAGATGTGGAAAGGAAGAAACTGACATTGGCGTGCAGGGGTGGTGCTTATATGCAGCTGCATTAGTCACTTTTGCAACGCAAAGCCACATAATGCCACATTGCAGCGAACGGGACAAATGCTGTTTAAATCTTCTAGATCCAGTCTGGCTCCTCAGAATATTCTAAAAGTGAGGAATCTACAGTTAGAATAATCAAGCAGAATATACAGGCAGCTCATGGAGATCTGCTTAAGCATTTCTAGGTATTATACACAAACTTTCGACCATTTCTAGACATTCAGTTTTGACATTGATCGCAGCCATGGACGACTGATCCCGCCGCTGCCTGCTCCCACAGGCAAAACACCGTGGGAGTGAACATTAAAACAGGTGAAAGTAAAAGCACGGCGCGTTGTATGGAAATAGTAACCTGACCCACGAAGAATGCAGCTGCAGCCTGCGCGCCGCTGCTCGCTCCCGAGAGTAAAACACCGTGGGAGTGAACATTAGAAAAGAGGTGGGACATGCACCCGCCTTTAGCCATTTGGGTGCTTTCATTTATGAAAGACACACGCAAAAGCCAATACAATGTGTGAGAGGAGTCAGACCCACACGGAGAAAGCCGGAGAAGCCACAAGAAGCCCCGCAGAGCAGCGCATGCGCGCTGGCTCAGGCTCGACCTAAAAGCGGCATATATAACTTCTCAATTTCTAATGAAATAATTGCTGAGAAACTGTGTTACTGGTTGACTGTGGTGTGAGCTCTGGTCAGACAGCAACCACAATCCTAGTCCGGGTAAGGCACAAGTAAAAAGCCAAATTAACCTGTGCTCAATCACCTGGTAGCTTGGCACAGAGCAGTCAGGCTTAACTTGGAGGCAATGTGTAAAGTATTTGTGCAATACAACACTAAACCAGTGAAAACACCACAAAAAAGGATCCCACAACATAAAGCTTCATTTAATAAAAAAAAAAATACAAGGCCAAAACAACAAAATTCCAATCAGTAGAACTGGAGTTATGAATTTTAAAATGAATTAACTGCAATATAGCTCTTAAAAGCACAAAGCGCCAACAGTGGCTATCTGTTTGCGCAAGTCTGGGTCAAAGTGAAAAGTTCAGGCCAATTGAGATGGAGAGCGGGCCAGATACAGTCTCAGTTTGGTCCTGGTGAAGTTTTACCTTTTCATATTTTGTGGCAAGAGTCCTGTTCGCTTTGGAGTGGGTCGCAAGGAGAGCATCGAAGGCGGCATGGTGCGAACAGAAGGCTGAGCATCGCGGGTGGCTGGTTGGAGATTCACGTTGGCACTCCCCCACGGGCTGTCGATGCTGCGGTGAGAAGAGACGGGCTAGGGGGTAGGTCGCAATGATTTTTGGTGAGAGCGGCACGGTTCTGGTGCAAACGGGTCCATTCACGGCTGCCATAGACCAAAAGCTTAATTTCACTTGGGAGTCAAGAACTCACTTAAGATGAGTCCAGGAGCTGTTGGGGAGCCTTTGATGTCCCAGAGGCTCTGATCAGGAGGTCAAAAGACTAGTTTTTTGAGTCACTCAAGGGTCTTGGGTTCAAGATGAAGTTACTGATCCAGTTCTTCTTACCGAGGCAAGAGGACATCAGGTTGGCACAGCAGAGTAGCAGCTCCTTCAGAGTTGTCATCCAGCAGAGTGGCAGTCCTTTATGCAGCACAGCAGTCCTTCTTCCAGGCAGAGTATCCACAGGTCCAGAAGAGAACTGAAGTGGTGGTGTCTTAGGTCCTTCTTTAATACACAGTTATGCCTTTGATGTGGGGAGAAGCTTCTAGAGGCATGCCTTTGAAGTGCAGAGATGCCTTGCCATCCCTGCCATGGTTCCAGACTAACAACATGGGTATGCTTTGCTTTGTGTGGAGGAAACAGAACACGGCCTATTCAAGTGGGGCTGTGCACAGCTCCTTCATCTCATCCTACCAGTGACGACCCATCAGTCACACCTAAGCTCCCATTGTGTGTGGCTATCTAGGAGGAAAATACAAAGGCCAACTACACCCAGCCATGTGAGCAGAGACATGCTGCAGGCACCAAATGGCTAAGACAAGAAAATGCCAACTTTCAAAGAATTGTATTTACAGAATTATAATTTTAAATCAGATTTCACATAAGTTAGGATTTTAAATTTGGATTCCAGAGACACCAAACACGAACCAATTATCTCTTCCCATTTGGAAATGTCACTTATAAAATGCAATATGGCAACTCTAATGTTATCATATGGGAGAGATGGACCTTGCGGCAGTAAAAAACAAATTTAAGATGTTTTCACCACCAGGACACACAAAACCTAGAAAGTACATGCACAACTTACTAAATGTAACACACCCTGCCCTCTGGGCTGTCCAGGGTCTACATTAGGGGTGACTTATACATATTAGAAAGGAAGGTTTGGGCCTGGCAAGAGGTTTATTTTGACAGGTCAAAATGGCAGGTTAAAACTGCACACAGAGGCTCTGCAATGACTGGCCTGGAATATCTCTAAAGGGCTACTTAAGCGGGTGGCACCGCCAGTGCTGCAGGGTGTGGGTGGCGGGACATGACGTATAATATTAGGATTGGGAATGGAAGGAGAATGAGTTTAGTGTGGGAGGATGGCAGGACGCGGGTGCTTTTTCAATTGGGCAGGTAAGGAGAAAGATGACTAAAGGGTAGTGGGGATGGATAAGAGGCCACCAAGTCTTAGATAATTTGCCAAGTAGATACATAACGGAGCAGGGGGACTGAGGCAAGTGAGGCAATGTCGTGTATCCCCCCCCCCCCTGACATTTTACATATATGCACAACTGATCTGTGTAGAGAAAGAAGATTTGGTGTGGCCATACATAACATAAAACTCTAGATTGGGGACATTTTTCATTTCGGGGTTCTCAGTGACATTACCGACAATTTGAGTCTCACTCTTGATGCCACTTAAAAACCCTCGGTGAAAAACAATGCAGTTATTGACAATTACATAGCAATAATTCTGTATTTTACAACTGTGTGAGGCTGCAGTAAGAACCGTCAAAAATGTAATCCTTAGCTACACTCAATTTAAAGGAAACGACAACACAAAAAGCATAAGTATCAATCCCCCATGCATCCTACGACCATTTGATTTAATCTAAGATATTGTGGAAAAATACTAACCTTGGTAGCAATCTGCTGTTGATCACTATAACACATCTATGTTTCGGAATGCTGTGGACTCTAGTGACAAATCTCCGGGTGTGTCTTTGCTGAAACAAGAACTTTACTCAGAGAGGATGTGCTCTCCACAGCAAAGGATATTCTACATTCATGGCCTTACACAGGCACAGACACACTGGTGAAGAGCCCAAAGACTAACACTACATGGTCCAAATAATCTCGTTGTGTGCCTTGTGGATCAAAAGAACTCTCAATTTCTCATCTCCATCTTACCACTGTGCTTTTATCTTAAGGCAAACCTTTGTGGTCAATTAGAGACATGGAAAACTGCATTTAAAATTAATGTTGATAACTGGTTACAAGGGATTGGTAGGCAGCAATAAAGGATGGCTTTTAAAAATAAAAAATAGGGATTTTGTAAATATGACCTTTTTAGAACAATTTTTGAACATACTGTTTTCCCGGGAATGCTTAGTTGCTTTCTTTTTAACATGTTTTACAGAATTTCTAATCACTGTGTAGGACTCTAGAGTACTTATATTTTTGTGGGTCTTACTTCCTTAAAATACTATGTACATTATTATTTTTATATTTTTAACAAAGGAATTGTCTTCTTGTAATCCCTTTGTTGCTATATGAAGTATACTTACACAATATTAAATATTTAAAAAAGAAATGGTAACTTATTATTTACTGGATTCTAAAACACCTTAAGTATGGTCTTCCACCACGTTTGGGAAGGAAGAAGCAAAGAGAAGTCTATTTTTAGATGGAGCCTTGGCAGCGGGCATGCACTGTCTGCTGGACCTGCTCTAATCAATAGAACAACTTTTTCCCCGCTTGCTACTTACCTGGTTTCTGCAGCTGATACGTCACCTCCTGTCACTGTTTTTATTTTTCCTTGCTCTTATCGAAATGTCTACAGCTGCGCTCTGAACTCACTGCACGATTATATGGATGTTGTCCTGACATTGAGTGTAGTTCCTCAAGCAAGTCACAGATAGTTCTGGTGTCCTTTAACAAGACACAGATGTTACAAACTGAGAGAGAGCTCTGTTGTTTGCCTTGAGTAAAGCACATTCAGCAAAGCACAGGCATTACATAACAAGAGATATTTGTACTATTTACAGCAGTGCAAAGCTCCTTTAACACGTCATATGTAGTAAAAACTAAGGGGACTCTGCTGTCTAACACACGGCAGATCTCCTTTAACAAGTGACGTGCTCTGGGAGATAACTCTTTTGGCTAGTGACTTGAAAAGAGCAAGCAAACATCGAAATGATGTGTGAACAAATGAGGTAATGTATACAGCGCATTTGCACCACAGATCAAACATTCTCTTGGAGACCGATTCAATAGGAGCTAGCTCTGCTGTATACTGCTAAGTTAAACCGAATCAACAGGTCACATTTGTTATAATTAGATAGTGCTACCACTTTGTTCAATGACTTGCAGTGCACACAGCAAGATAGATCTGCTACGTCTAAAAGGCAAAAATCATTTAACAAGCCTGGATGTTACCCTGAGAGAGAGCGCTGCTGTCTAAGGTTGAGGCAAAACATTTTATAGTGGGCCACCTGAAGTTCAGGTCTCTCGTGGTACATGCTACGAGCGTGCCGGTGAGGGGCGCCCTGCTGTTCTACCAGTCATCCCACCTGCCAGTGGAGGAAGAACAGCATCTGACACCTATTAATAGCCGCTGCAGCACGTGGTACTCAGCCTCTTAGTAACAGTTCACCGCAGAAGGTGTGGGCAACTGTGCAAGGACATGCTTCGTTCAACAAATCAATGGTTCGGGTGTGGCCAAAAGGTCCAATAATAAAGTGATCCTAAGGAGAGCACTTATGGTTAGAGAGTTGAAGATTAATTATTTTAAAGGAGCAAAAAAATTAATAATGTACATAGGGACATAAGTCAGTTCATGTGAAACATTTATTTCCACAACAATAGAATTCGGGTGCTCACACAATAAGTGAAAGAGGCGTGACGTGCAGAGTGATGGTGAAGTTTAAAGTAACGGAATCGCATTGACAACAATAGTGTAAAACTCCTCAAGCAACTTTATAGAATAGGAAGAGTTTTGTTGTAAAGGGTCAACGGCGTTTCGATCTCAACTGTTCGAGATCATCATCAGGACATATAACGGGTGAGCAAGCTGAATTGATGCAATTATTCGTAGTGCAAGGAAGAGCAATTGAGGGCTTCAGAAAACAGCTGAGGGTAGACGAGTTCACCCAGATTAATTCGCTGAAGGTACGAGCGTGAGAATATCACGTGTGTGTAAACTTGAAAGGCAGGGTCAGCTGTATAAATTGCACTTAATGATTTGCTGCCAATAAGTTTAGTTAAAGTCACTCCCAGTTCATATTAGGAAAGTCTTGGGAGAGGAACTCAGCGCGTCATGCAAGCCGTTGACCCTTTACAACAAAACTCTTCCTATTCTATAAAGTTGCTATAAGTGCTCTCCTTAGGATCACTTTATTGTTGGACCTTTTGGCCACACCCGAACCAATTGTTTTTTTACCGCATATTTCACCCCAGGTTCACGTATTGGGGTACCCTTGTTTTTCATAAAACTCGTTCAACAAATCAGCACAAACAACTCGTTTGTAGAAGCAGGGCGAGCGGTAAAGGGGTTCATACACTTCTATACATGAGTGATGTACTGACAGCCAAACCCACACAGCAAATAGACAGGAAGTCTGAAGTCATGTCCCTAAAGAGGGAAGCATCTACTTGCAGCTCCTGTGCACCCCGAGGGATACGCCTGCTGTCTTGTTTGCACCCATTGTACCACTCATGTACCCAGAGAGACAGTTAGGTAGAATGAGAAACAGGTGCAAACCTTTAATTCGAAAGCATCCTATGAGACAGTTATCTTTCATTTAGGCCCACTATCATCTATGTAACCTGAGAGACAGCCATTCAATCTACGTGCAAGCCTTTAATTCCAATGTATCCTGAGAGCCAACTCATCTCTCATTTACGCCAACAGTATCACATACTTATCCAGGCCGACAGCCCCGCAATCTACGTGCAAGCCTATAACTACAGTGCATCCTGAGAAATGGATACTATCTCTCATTACACTCACTGTATCATCTAACCTGAGAGACAACCAAGTAGCAAGCCTTCAACTCCTGTGGGTCCTTTTCAGTAGCTCTTTGGTCTTGCTTTCACCCATTGTATCGTCTATGCAACTCGTGAGACTGTCTTGCTGCTAAGGTGCAAGCCTTTAACTCGTGCTTTCTGAGGCATAGCTTATCTCCCATTTGCACCCACTGTATCATTAGGTAACCTGAGGGACAGCCATGCTGTCAAAGGTGCAAACCTTTAAAACGTTGCAACCTCTGGATAGCTCTGCTGTCTTGGGTGAAGGCATGCAACCTCTGTGCAAACTCTGCAATAGCTAGGTTATCTGAGGCTACAAGTGCTACTTTTTACAAGTTGTGTAAAGTACACATCTAATGTAGCATGTATAAAGTACACATGCATTTTATGGTAATCTTGGATTGCCAAGAGCTGTAAGTTTTGTTATGTCTTGACTGAGCAATTTACAACACTATTCTGTCCACCACACATTTATGGATTTTGCACACTTGCTGCTTAAACAAGTACTCCTAGGCATAATGTCAGACTTACAAAATAAATTATAACCTGTTTTACGTCTCAAAACTTTCAAAGATTACTACAAACTATGAACAAGAGGTTCAGAATACTAGCAAATACTTTTAAGTTCAGCTGTGGATTGCTGTATTTAACATTACATAGGTTTGAATTGTGCCTGGATGGTCTAAATATCTCAGAGTAATGGACTTTTATTGTGCAGGAAATGAAACTCCTGCATATTTTAATGTCATTGTCTAAAACATCGTTCCTTCCTTGGCCCGAATTTTTTTTTTGCACTCTTCACACAACTATATGTTTACATTGTACACCCTGTTTTGAAAGCAGCAGCTATCATAAGAGGACACAAAGTTTAGATGAATCTAAAACATATTTCATCCATTTTAGGGTCCGCTATAAAGTTGATGATGAAGGCAGTACGAGTTTCTGTCAGTAGGCCACAAAAGCTTGCAAAACACAAGCACATCCAGTCCTTGGCTTCTCTACCGAGTGGTAGTTGCATATGTGGCATAGGATCCGATCATAACATGGCTAAAAGACACTTCCATTGGCAAAACCAATGGTTCTCACTTTGCCAAAACCTACTGGCTAGGACTCCTAACAGACCTACCCCTTAGGTGCTGCTGCTAGTGTGTGGCTTGCCACAGACTTTGTTTATAACCACATCATGTCACAAAATTAAACAGCACACCACATAATTAAACTCCACTACATACCACTCCGCAACATAAAATACAATAACACATAATAACACTCCATAACACACAATCCCACTCCACATAATTCCATTACACACAATACCACATAATTACTATCTATATAATTCCACAGCACACATGCCACATAATTCCACTACACAAACCCACACCACACAATTACACAACTAACTAATCCAATCCATCCACACAATTCCACTACACACCACACACATACACTCCATAACACATAGGTAAAAGACATTGCCATTTATAATGTCAATAGCTCTCACTTAAACAAATGCGAGACCCATTGCATTTCCAATGATTGTCTTATACATCAGCTCTTCTTTAATAAATTTGGCCTAGAGTTGCACATTAATGAGCTCTCCTGGTCCAATTGCATATGCGAGCGCACACATCCTGATCCTATCCAAGTTTCTGTGGTACTTCTTTTCATGTAGGAACTAACACTTAGTGAAGTCTGAAAGTTTTCCCCAAACATAATGAAAAATGATCTGACACAGAATTACCGAGGACATATAAATATTGTGGACATCCTTACCGTTTGTAATTATGGCACTTGTTGCTGCGGGTACTTTAAACTGAAAGAGAGCAAAAACGAAAACTTGAAAAAAATGAACCAATAAAACAGGATCAATAACTCTAAGAGATGGCAAACAGACTTGCATCAAATAAGTGCTACTCACTCTCGTTATTTATTTGCTGCTTGCTCTCCTATAAGAGACTGTCTGTTTGGGGGAATTGGTCGAGTCAAAGGAATGAAACACATTCTTACCCTACATAAGAGTAGACCGGGCTTGCCAGCTTCAGTATCACAATTAATAATATTCTTTGTTTTTCTACACCACTTAAACAGACAACAGTGGAGCGTGGAAGGGGCAGAACTAGGGACCAGGAATACAAATGGAACAGTGGAGAACAATTTTTAGTTAACCCTAAATTCAAACATTTTTAATGTAGACTTGTTAGAATATTTTAAAGAAGTCATACAAGCTTGAAAAGGGAGAGAAAGAAAAGTGATATCCTCAAAACATGGCCAAATAAAGCGGCCTTGACTGAACTGGGTCTCGCATCCTGAGTTAATACCTACAGTATAATGTCTGTAGCTAGCCTGCACAGAACTTCAAATAGTCATTTTGCAAGCCTCTGGGTTGAAACCCAACTCCTGACTTAGTTTCACTGCATGATTAGCAGTGCCTTTGTTTAGGAGTAATGCTAGCATTCTAAATTGCCAAGAAACTTTCCAGTGCACAAAAGAAGTCTTGGAGATTAGCCCCACTAGGTGACAAAGGGTCTACCTAAGTTCAGTACTTCAGTCCCACAGAAAGAAATCTTGCAAACCCACAAAGAACACTTTAAAGATGAAGAGCATTTTGTGAAAAAAATAAAATACATCTGATAATTTGGTAGATATCAGCACGCCCTCTGAAATGTGTTTTCTTTCCAGGTCAATGACTTATCTACATTTTTCCCGTTCCTCTGTCAAACGATCTACAAAGTAGGCCTAGCAATGGTAGTTTATTCATTTCACCTAGTCCCAGAAATGGACTGCCATTTGGGCCAAAGGGTAAAGCGTTCCTGGACGGGAAGAGTTCTGATTTCCGGTCTTAGAAAGAGGGGCTTGTTCCCCAAACAAGCATGATTACTTGATTGCACAAATGTCTGTAAGGCAATTTGCTGCAATTTTTTGACAGTCTTCTAACATAGTCTGACGCAGATTATTCAACTGCGCTTTTAAACATCTCCTTTTGCAGTCCCCACAGCCCATCGTTCATGGAAAGACACAATACTGATAAAGTATGCCCCTTTTGACCTGAATTTAATTCCCAGGGACTTTATCTAAGTAATGGAGGCAATGACATATTACATATCTGCATGTTCCTTGATCTAGAATTTGAGAGTGTCTTTCTTTACATTGGAATGAAATCTCTTTATTCAGTGACTCACAGGGTTACTCCTTGATCTTGGTATTTCAGTAAAATTCCACTTTTTCATCGATTTCAGAACAGTAGCGCTCCTTCAGTGAAGTCCAATCTGAACAAAGCAGAGGGTCTGGCCTTCAATGTGCTAGACAATATTTTCCATCTGCGGGCCATGTTTCATCACATTAGTCACCGTCTTCCTTCAATGCATGGGGGTTAGGGAGGGCTCAAGGTTTCATGGCGGCATGCACGTACATAGTTGCTCTGGTCAGGCTCAAGATGTAGGTCAGCAGCTGCATCGGATGCATCGATGGGAAAGTGTACTCAACAGCAAAGGAACATCTAATTTTGATGGATTTGCAAAGGAAAAACATCTAATGTGCTGATTACGAGAAGCTGCAAAGCAAGGATTCTGATTTTGTATGTACAAACACAAATGTCTAAATGCACATGCATGTTATTTTAAAAGTGAGTTTTGACAACGGCAGATACGTGGGCAAATCAAAATAAATAAATCGCCATGCTAAAATAATCAAACGTGCATTACAACTCACATCACGATTAGAAGACAATTACATAATTTAAGAATGTTCAATGATAAATATTTTAGTCAGATAAGAGGAAATCTATGAAACCAAACATGCCATCACGAAATGATAGTGAAACAAGTGCATCAAAAAGTAAACCTTAAAACAAGCAGCAGAGGGAAATGGAATGTCAGATTTACATAATAATGAGAAGTTAAAATGAAATTCTTGTATGACAGGATTGTTATTTAATCTGTTCGTGTGTCGTGACTCATGGTTGTCTGCCGAGAGAAAGCGTCGGCATTCTCCTGAGGCAGGCAAAGCGGCTGGCAAATTCAAAACTGGCACACAGCCTATCTCCAAATGCTATATAGGCTCTCTCAGCCATCTCTGAAAAAGGGGCGTACATTTAAGATAGCGAACGGGGAAATTTGAACCTTTAAGTCCTCAGTCTAACAAAAGAAACAAATACATAATAAGAAAAAAATGGTTTATTGCTGAAGAAAAAAAACTCGGTACTTAGTTCGAACAAAGAACATCGATAATGTGCCCAATCATATAAAATATGTCTGACAATGTGTTTTATTTTATGATAAATTGAAGCTGTAAGTATTCATGATGAACCTGCGATTTCAGACAGTCACTATTATCGAACATTAAGCCTCAGTTATGTCAGTGCTCAAATCTTTCACCGAATAAAAAAATAAAAAAATACTTCTGACAATAGCTTTTCCAAAAGCATCAGAATTTATAGAATGCTGCGACTCAATAGCATTTCAAACTGTAAACCTTTACCATGCGAAACAGTAACATATTCATATTTCTTTCACTGGTTAGCTATTTTACTTTACAGTTGTCCATTATTACATCAAATCGCCGCCCTCAGTAAAAAAAAAGATACCGCATTTGATCGTGAATGAGGAAAGTCCAAGGCTGCTGTATATATTTTTAGCAGAGGAAAACGTAAAATTCTTAGATTCCTGTAGAATCTGCGATCTACTTACACACACAGTTGCCCTTTTTTAGGTCTTGCCTGGCGTCAGCAAGGCGCATGCACTGCTCTCGCCACGCGAGGGCTTCTGGAAATCAATACGGTTCCAGAAGTTCGCTTTCTGCTCCGCCCGTAATTTCTATTGGTGTACATCATTTTGTGTCACCAATAATGGTAAACGGGGTGTTATGATTGTCCCGGAGGCTTTTTTGTCCCTCCTGGTTACCACCCTGTCCACTATTTTCCCCGCCCACCCGGACTGGATCGTTTACTTGCAGCTTCTCACACTCTCCTTTAAAAGGCCATAAGCACTCTTTTATTTTCATTTTGAGCGCGATCTGCTTTGGCTACTCGTTTCTTTAAGCGCGATCAG
Organism: Triturus cristatus; assembly: GCF_964204655.1. NCBI lineage: Eukaryota > Metazoa > Chordata > Amphibia > Caudata > Salamandridae > Triturus > Triturus cristatus. The sequence continues at coordinate 391,746,386 of NC_140591.1, read as the reverse complement.
GTTTGGCTGGGCTTGTTTCTTTAAGGCGCCGCTTTCAGGGCAGGACACGCTGATTTCAATGGCCGCAGCGCTCCGCTCACCCGACATCACTTATCCAGCGCACCCGGCGCACCAGTATTGACACAGGCAGTCTCTCATTTAATTTTTTAAACAGCGTGGTATGCCGCGCTTTATCTTTAACAATAGACCCCGTCTTCCAAGCGTGTCTCTAAGAGCCAGGAATTCAAGCTCTAAATATGTCTCTCTTTAAGCCTGCACAGTAGCCGCCGCCGCCCTTCATTTTCCCAAGATCCCGAACGAGCCATTGTTATGAGGCTTTCAGAGATGTCACTGGATTGTTGACTTCACCAACTGGCTGGCCCTTTAACACGCTTCCGGGTCACAGCTAAATGGCATCGATATAATGATTTAAATACTAGAAATATGGAAGAGATTAGGGGACCAGGCGCTGACAGGCTATGTCTAATTAAAGCGCGTGCACGTGGAGCGGGCTTTCATTAATTTATTTCCTTGTGTTTTCACTTCCATTTTCTTTGTTCCATGCTCTATTGCCATCTTATTTTTGCTCCCCTCGTAACTGATACATTTGATTCTGTTTTCCTTTCTTTTCCAATCAATCTTTTCTTTTGTTTTCCTTCCCTTCACCCGCACCCCACCCAACTCGGTATTCACCCTCATCGCTCTTTGTTTTGGACCTTGTTTGTTCAGTAGATATTGCCCAATTCACGCTCACGTTATTACTTGTTTTCTTCTGCAACCTTCCAGAAACACGTAGACACTTTTAGTCTGGGCGCCACACGCAGTGAGTAATCCGCATTTATTCATTGAAACAATCATTTCCCTCGCTCAACATGGCACTTGGCTTTACCCTTTCAACTTGCTTTTCCAGTCCCTCCCCCAACCAGTCCATGCCAGTCGTTCGGGACAGGAGGTGGACGGTAGGCGCACATGTAGTGTTCAGCGAGTAATCTGCATTTTTTTAAATGTATTGCCTGTGTTGCTTCTGTTAAACCCCAACCAACATTTCTCTGTGTAAAGCAGAACTAAAAAATGATAAGGTCCCAAAGGCAAGACCTATTGGCTATGCCAATGCTTTTAGTTTTTGGTAACAGGTCTGCTCCGAGAAACCCCTTGGGCACCAGACGTGATAACACTGAACAAACTGCTGACCGGGAAGAGCCGGGCACAGCCGGCAGGCAGGCTGTTCAAGGATTACAGGAGGGGGTGGTGAGGCTACCTTCCCGAATTATGTCCCGGTCACACGCCGCGGGGGATGTTACATCAGTTAATGGGCTGGACACACGGGCCACGGCAGCGCTGCACTAATGTTAGACACCATACATTACAAAGTTACACTCTGCCTCGCAGCACCGTGACGCAGCACGCGCCCTGGTGTCAGCGCCCGCATGAACAGAATCTGGAGGAAAGGGTCTGGTGATAAACAGGCAGGACATGGAGGGATGCAGGAGGAGGGTAAACAAACCCAGGAGCATCAAGCCCACGATTCAGAATCTACTGTCTTTATACATTACTTGTGATTGAACACAGACACAAATACACAGATGCTTAAACAAGTCACTGGCTAGACAGTAAGATTGCCTGGACTACTGCAATAGCCTCTTTGCAGGAGCCAATAAATCAACGATAAAAAAATTGCAAGTGGTCCAAAACGCTGCGGCGCGCCTTGTCCTGAAACTCCGACGCAGAGCCTCAGCATCCGCTGCGCTTAAAGCTCTGCACTGGCTTCCGATTCATAAAAGAATCCTTTTCTAATCACTTATGGAGCTACGCTTAAATCAGGACCTAAGTATCTCTCAGCACGGTTCTCCCCCTAAATCACTACAAGGACTCTTAGGTCCTCAACAGCCAACCTCCTCAAACCTCCCACCTTCAGACGAATAACAAAAGGAGGGAACACTGTTGCCGTTCTGGGGACTAAAGCCTGGAACGCACGTCCAGTCAATCTAAGATTACAGAACACCGAAACTCAATTCAGGAAGGCATTGAAGACATGGATATGATTTATCATTGCCACGAGCTAGTACGTCTAGGACCCCCTCTCACCGCCAATCCATCAGCGCCAGGATACTCCTCGCTGAGTGACAGTTAGCGCTTTATCAATGCCAACTTACATTACATTACATCTCACTACCAATGTCAGAGCCGGTTTCCAGAACGGTCAATCGGTCCTTCATGCCTTCACTCTGTGGTCTGTGGCCTTGAACAACGTATGGATGGTTCAAAGGTCACTCTGCAGCAATTTAAATTCTGCTGCCGTAGATTTGATATCTTCGTGCATCAAGTCCATGGTCAACTTGATGCATGTGAGCTCCTTCGTGAGCACTTCCAAGGTAACTTCAGTCATGTTGGTTGGGGGCTGTTTTGAATTTCTAACCACAAGGTCTGTGAAAAGAAGCCGGCGTGTGGCTTTTACCTTGTACATTTGAGCCAGTGACTAACATAGTGACAGGGTGGCTGGGAAGATGAAAAGGGAAGAGGCGCCCCTATGAGCACGGTTGGTAGGATGCAAATACACATTCCTAAAGGAGATGTTTGCATTGAAGTGACAACAAAGGGTCCAAGAGTTCTAAAGGGTAATTTGGGCAAGGACTGAAGGCCCTGCCTGGCATACTCGCTGGACAGTCACAAAGAAACAGACAGAAGGGGCCAAGGCAGAGCAGCTGTTCCCAATGGGGTGTCAGGATATAGTCCGTGGGGGAGCGTACGAGTCTCACGATCCCAAACTGGTCACATTTAGGGTCATGGCAAATAGGTGTTGCAGTAAGCACCCCCCGCCAATGTTGTGGTCCTGCCTCCAGGTGCCGGGGGTGAGCAGGGGAGAAAGACTCATGGGCGTCTCCCTGTCAGTGCCCGTAAGCGGAAGAGCCCCCGCCTTCGCCTCCCCCAGAGCTAATGGTACACAAGTCAACTGAAGTGGGGCCCTGAGATTGGTGAAGACATTGTGTGTATGTGTCCCCACCGAACATTCAGATCCTAGTTGCCATCGAAGGGCGGATTAAACGTGCGGTAGTGCATGGGGCCCAGGAAGAGCCATACGCAGGGCAGGGTATGCCGCTAAATTGCATGGCCTGTCGGTGCTCAGGCCGCATATAATCTTATAGATCTGAAGGACCTGGGCACCACCAGCAAAGGTCTGGAAGGCATCAGCAGAAGCCCTTTGTGCTCCGACTAAAAGAAAAGGCAGAGGAGAAAACGTCCAAGGTTAAAAAATAACTGACAATGGAAACAGTGTTTGGGGGCTAGCAGAAAGTCACATTTAGACAAGCAAGGGAAGGGGAAGAGAAATCTAGGCAAGATATAAGGGGAAAAAGAGAGCAAGACAGGCAGAGGGAGTGAAGACACAAGAAGGAAACTGTTGGAAGGTGGCAGGCCGCGAGGGCAACAGAGACGCCAAAATAAAAAGAGTGAACAACAGGATAGTTAAACTGAGCATGCAGGAATGCAAAGCTATACAAGTGTGTCTTAGTTGGAAATAAAAATAGAGCTAGAGTGGGGACAAACATAAGAATTGTTCAGAGAAAACAGGAGCGAGAGATTGCAAATATGAAATGTGTTGTACGACTTAAAATGTAAAACAAGCAGGGGAGTTAAGAGAATGAGAAAAAAAACAAGGGATATACAACTGGAGCGCAGGACCAAAATAGGCAAACAGAGGGATTTATTTAAAAAAAATTATATAGCGTGAACATGACCCCTTGGGGCATCAGAGCGCACTAGTGTTTGGCAATCATGAAGGTACAGGGAGTAGTAACAGTAAACCAACTGGTCAAAATACAATCATAACAGTTCAATACAGATATAAACAAGCGAGTCCTAGAGTGCCCGGGGGGATGGGGACCTAGGCCTGAAATGCCTGCATCAGTATCACTTTAACTTCCCTTTTGAAAGAAGCAGTTGAATGATTGTCTGATTTCAGGGGATAGGGAGTTCCTAATTCTTGGTGCAATACCCGAGAAAGCTCGATTGTAGGTTTTCTTTTTATAGAATTTCTGTGGCTTGAGCAGTAAGGTGCTGGAGCCCCTAGAGAATCTGAAGCCACCAGAGAGTTCAAGTTTGGATGATGGAGATTGAAGGATGGAGAAAGAGGGTAAATGGGGCAGGGAAAAATGGGGCAGGGAAAAAAGGGAGAAAGACAGCTAAATTGCAAAAGGAGGAGGAAGGTTATTAAAAGAAAGACGCTATACAGAACAGGAGAGAGCAGGGATGAAAAAGAATCACCAAATGCGAGGAAGAATAAGAGGATGGGGGAAATATGAGGACAAAGGAACAGACAGAAGAATGAGAAGGTGATATTAGAGAGGAAAGGAAAAGTTATAGTAGAGAAGTGAAACTTGGAAGGGAAACAGAGGGTGAGACAGAAGGGAGGATGTAGTGATGGACAATGAATTCTACCGGGAGGAAGCAGCCCTTAGAAAAGCTCAGTGTGGCAGGTTTTTGAAGGAGCTGAGATGGGGTGCCTGCAGGAATCCACACCAGCTCCTGCAGGAGCTTAGATGGACGCCTTCTCGAGCACAACTGAATTGCTGTAGGTTATTAGATGGGGTGATATGAGGGCTGGTGCTCTCATAGGCTCAAAGAGAGGGTAATAGGAGGTACAAGCAAGAGCTCAGCTGTTTATCTACAGGGCCACAGCAGGAGGCCTGCACAAGTTCAGGAGGTTCCAGCAGAATATTTATGAGCTCTATTTTCTGCAAGACCTTGTGAGATTCTGACAGAGACCAGATTGTCTGCCGCGAGGAGCCGAAACACTGCCTGCAGCAGCTCAGTGAAGTGCGTACACAAGCATCATTAGATGCCTGCAGTAGTTCAGATGAATCCCTGATAGAACTCAGCTGGCACCAATAGGAGCTGCACTGGATGCTTGAAATTCACCTGGGCCCAGGTAAGCCATCAACAAGGTGCTTACGCTACTCAATGTGGCCAATGCAGGAGCGAAGGTGGGTGCCTCAAAAAGCTCAGGGAGGTAGTGGGGGAGCTCTATGGCACGCCTGTAACAGGTCAGTGTTGTGTTTGCACAAGATCCATATGTGGCAATTGTAATGCGTCTGCTGAGTGCATAAGGCTGGAAGATGCTCAATGGGATGTCTGCAAGGGATTATTACTACCTGCAAAAGCACAGTAGGATGCATAAACACCTTTAGGATGTTTGATGAGGTGCCTTTTAGAACTCAACTTGATTCTGAAAGTAGATCCATTTCAGACTTGAAGTTCATCTGGTTTCAAGCAGGACGTCAGTGGGAGACATACACTTGTTCCATGTGGTGCCTGCAGAAACACAATTAGGTATCTGCAAGAGCTCCATGTGGGGCCTGCAGAAGATTCACTGGTTGCATTTCTGTTCACCAACAGATGCGAGCAGGAGCTCAGTGGTTAAATAAGGTGGATGAACAAGCACTGGCAAAGCCACAACAGTCTGGCTTGCCCAAGTGGCTTTGTCAATTATTGTAGAGTTGCAACTTGAGATGCCAGATATACAGCTGAGTGATCATTACACAAAAGTACAGGAGGAGCAATGGGTGTTAAAATTAATTGCAGTTAAAATATGAATGAACACACAACTGAAGTAACTTTATAAGCAGGCCCCCAACCAGGTATGAAAGAGAGAGAAAGAAAAGCCTGCATGGTTAAACATAGAGTGATGCAACCATCTCATCCAGAATACAATACCTTTATCAGACTCTCAAAAGTACAAATTCCAATTCCATGAGATTGCTAATTGACTATGTGTCTAAGACACAGCCATAAAAGTGACTCTTTTGCACACCTGGAGCCAACGTAGCCTTTTAAGATGCTGCGACATTGCCTGATACCAAGACAATTTAAAAATGAACCTGGCTGCTGTATTTTGAACAACTTGAAGACGGTCAATTAAATAGTGAGGTAAATTGATAGTCCTACCTGGCTGTAATGAATGCATGAATAATAACTTTGCGGGGATCCAACAGTAGACTATCCAGCAAGTTGCAGGAACTGCTAGGATTTGCGGACAAAAGGAAAAGCTGGAGTCAAATTTGACTCCTAAATCTGTTGCTCAGGTAGTTGTGGCAGGCAGCACCCCTAATTCAGTCGACCACCACTCATTAGACTGGATGTCTGGAGTTGCTCTAAAAATAATAATTTCTTACTTATCAGAGGTGAGTTGGATGCAAAAAAATGAAATGGAATCCCTAGCTATAAAGGTAACTAGTATGGATGTATTTATGCTCTCAATGCAAAAACATTAGAAAATACAACTACAGCAACTAAGCAAAAGTTGATATAAACAGACATGAGTAGAGGAGCAAGAGCAAAATGTAGCGCATTGAAGGTAGATTAAACCTAGTTACCCTGAGCACTACATCACATGCTAAAGTTACTAGCAATGGAGTGGACAGTTCAGATCAGTCAGTTCAGCAGGCAGGGGATGCAGAATGGGAGTGCAAGCAGGAATGACTGCTCTAACTATCCGAGTTGAGACTGGCTATTCGAGAGGATGCTCGCTCAGTTGTGGCTCAAGCACGTAATAGTTATAAATCAGCTCTTGCTAAGGCCAAGAGGGACTGGTTCGACAAGAGTTGGCAAGACTTATTGGTCGCAGCCAGGTGTAATGACAATCGTTCAATCTGACATATCTCAGCACATGGAAGTCTGGATGGTGTTACTACTCCTGATTATTTTATCCAGCCCGAGAAGTGGGTTGACTACATCACCATGCTCTGTGACAAAAGAGAAGTTATTCTTCCTGTGGATGGTATAGATAGCCAAACCCATTGCTAATTAACTGAGTCAGCATGCGATGAAAACAGTGGAGGCCCTTTTAGGTCTCGCCTGACCCAGCGCATGCCCTGGTCTGTCGAGACATTTAGTAGGTGGGTTTTGAAAGTGCTACCCACATTTTTGTGCTGGCTACAAGCTTGAGTGCATGATGGCGTGCACGCGCACAGCTGCTCTCCGCATTCCCCCTCCCTTCTCGCCCAGCCATCTGCCTTTCCTGCGCCAGCCTTCAGCCCCATCTCCGCCCCTACCTCGCTGCTGCGTGCATCGTGATCACAATCACTTTCGCTTTGAGAGTGATTGCGATGACTACCCGTACATACATTCTGACCTAACTGCACAACACCTACGTGCCCGTCGGACCGGCCTCCTATGCTCCTTTCGCCCTCAGTCCTAAGCCAGCACGGTGCTCTGCTGTCGCCCGCCCTTCAAACCTACAGCTCGCTTCTTACACTCCTTACCTGTCTATGTTAGAAACGGACCTCCTGCGCCACTTTCAACCTTCAGCAGCAGCTCGCCTCTTACACTCTTTACCTGTCTATGTTACAAACGGACCTCCTGCACCGCTTTCAACCTCCAGCAGCCCTGGCCCCAGTACCCACCGGCCTTCTCCGTTTCGCTCCTCACACAGCCGCCATTTTGTTCCCGTAATTTCACCCCCAGTGCTGCCAGGTCTGGATGCAAAAACAAGGGCAAACTGCGAGAGGGAAAAGGCCCGAAAGAAGCCCGCCCACATGAAAGCAAGCCCATCCCTACATATCGACAGTAACTGTCTACAAAAGAGAACATGTGACTCATCGCTCCCATTATTAGTGAACCAACGTGAATGTTTGTCCGCTCCAATCGATGTCTGTACTTTTCTACCTCATACAGCCTGTGATTTTTTGTCTTTGTTTCAGTGTTTTTCCATTCCCCGCCTGCATTCGACGTGCTCTTTCGGCTGTATTTGGCCTCCCGCTTCATTGCCACTTTCTGTATCAGTTTTCAACGACCTTTGGCCCGTTTTCGCTCTACTGTTGATATGTCATAAATACCCATCCTTGACCTCTCTTTGTTCTATCACCCCTGTGCATTTTTTGAGCCCTCTATTTTTTGCTACCCCTGTTGGTTATTTTCTGCTCTTCAATTTTTTTATCCTGTTTTACAGTGCATACACAATCACATAGGATACACGGGTGACATGCAAGTTCGCAGAGCCCGTGGACATTCATAACCAAGTGGCAGAGGTAGATAGCAAAAGTCCTAGCTAGTTGATGCAGATTGGTTAAGAATTGCTGGTATTCGAGGCCCTGAGTGAATTATTAGAGAGAAAGCAACAGTCGTAGAACCCTAGGAAGCGTGTTCCAGAGTCTGTGTGCATATAGAAAGGATGCTTGCTTCCTGTTCTTTCTTTGATTTCTATATTTCTGATTATGCCAGTGCGTTGCAAAAACCAAAGGACATGATGGACGGTGTGTTGAACATTGAAAGCACTCACCCCCAGTCAACTGATCTGGGTTTAATCCATCAGCTTTCTGATCTAGAGACCATAGATGGTGTGATGGTAATATAGCTCACTTTCTTAGATTTCATCACCTTGACCATGATACATTATATTTTGAGAAGAATATATGCTGCAAAGCAATATAGCTCTCCTTGTGAGAGAAATAAGGTGCATTTCTTTTGAAACGTGATCGAATTAGACGAATGACTGCATGGCATAAGGTCCTTTTACTGCACCAGGATGGCATCTGGTAGGCCGGTAAGTAGTAAGACAAGCATTGGCATAGCTAATATGTCTCGATTTTGGGACCTTATAAGTGTTTAGCCACGCAACAGTTGGTGTTGTTGCCCCAAGGATATTGTGCTGCATAACTAAATACTTATAAGGTCCCAAAAGCGAGACCTAGTGGCTATACCAATGCTTGTTTTGTTTTTTTAGCTTGGATGATACTCTTAAGGCTATTGATAGTTTAAAGCTTGACAGATTGACAGCAAAAGCCCCAGGGCCTGATAGAATACCTAAGCGACCTGTTTAAGTCAGAGCCGCTTGTATGGGCCCCTTGTATAAATCTTTTGTCCAACGCCGAAGGTTATGAGTGTGAAATACCAGAAACTTAGAGAGGGTTGAAAATAATTACCATACACAAGATAGGAGATGCCTCAGTCCCATCAAACTATAGACTGATTAACCTACTAGACAGTTTACAAAACTTTTTTTTGCTAGGCAAGTCCTGGATAAATTGTTAACTTGGATGGAGGACAATGAGATCTTGTCAGCCTATCATGCAGGGTTCCGGTTCCATATTAAAACCAGTACATGCGACAAGATGTTCAGGTTTATACTACTCGCCTGGAAATATGTAGTATTAAACAAGCAGAAATTGTATGTAGTTTTTTTCGATCTTCGAGCTGCACTCGATCTTGTACCCCGGGAACTTCAATGGAAAGTTTTATTAGGGATAGGTGCTCCTGCAAATTTGGTTAATTTGCTTGTGAGGCTGCACAAGGGTAACTATTCGCCGGTCAGGTGGGGGAGACAGGGAGAATAAACTACAAGGATCCCTATCCGGTGTGGGGTATGCCAAGGATGCGTTTTAGCACCTACATCGTTCTCCCTTTATGTAAACAAAGTAGTCATTCACTTGAGTGATTGTGCTAATGACTCACCGGTGCTAAATGGCAAGGAAATACCAATTCTGCTGTTCGCAGATGATGCTCTACTTATTTCTAGGACACCTATGGGCCTTCAGAAATTATTAGACACATTTCTGGCCATCTGTGAGATTAGGGGTCTGGAACTAAATGTGGAGAAAACTAAGTTAATGGTATTCGGAGTAAGGGTAGAACACAAGCAGTGAAGAAAGCCGAGAAACCCCTAGAGATGGAGGTCACTTTTGACTATCTTGGGGTTAGGTTGACCGTCACTGTGGGGTGGGCTCCTCAGCTCGAGAAAGGTTATCTGAGCAAATGTCATAAATCTTAACCCATAATCAGACTCCACAAACAGACCCAGACTCGGTCAATAATCCCCACCCTTGAGGTCTACCGGATGAAAGCTGAAAATGCGGCAATATATGCAGCAGAGCTATGGAGACGTGCTGACACGTGCAAGCTGGCAGGGAGCCAGAACATATTTTCCAGATCCTTTGTCTCTGTTCCAGCTAGTACTCCGCTGACCGCCTTGTATCTTGATGTTGGGTTGAGGAGAATTGGAGAGGTGGCCGCATTAAAACCCTTGTTGTTTTGGCTGCCTCTGTGGTCCAGCCCGAAATTAAGAGAATATAGTGATTCATTGAGAGAAGTCCTAAATATGAGCGGTGCCAAACGGACTGCATGGATACTTCATGTTGCAACTTAGTGTAGATCCTTGGGGTGGATTAATCTATGGGCCTGTCCAGAGTGCATCAGCAAAACAGAGCTTCTATGATCATCATGGATTTAACCAATGCCTATTTCCACATTCCCATAGGATGCATCAAAAATACCTCAGATTTCTTTGAGTTAAAAAGAGACCATCAGTTCAAGGTATTGCCCTTTGGCATCAACTCTGCCCCATGGGTCTTCACAAAGATGATGGCACCCTTGGTCATACTTCATCTGCAGGGGTGTGTGTGTTTCCATGTCTGGATGATTTGCTTCTCCATCCTCCATCAAGAGAGAAGAAGAAGTTTGGGAAGTGATGAAAAATTGTTTACAATGTCCTGGTTCGCTAATAAATTTGGAGAAATGCAAGCTAGATACCTCCCAAGACAGAACTTTAATTTGGGCCCAGTTCAGGACAGATAGGGGCATGTTTTTTTCTGCCAGACATACAGGAGTGAAGCCGATGATGACTCTCTAATCCCCTACCTATCCCAAACGAGGGCACCAGCAAGATTGCTGCTAAAAGTACAGTGCCACTGGCCTTGTGTGTATTTCTAGTCCCTTGGGCAATGTGTCATAGGAGGCTTCTGTTGGCTCATCTAGCACAATATTGGAAACAATGCTTAATGGACCGGGAGAAAAGAATTCCTATTACAGACATTATCAAGTGACAATTGCAGTGGTGACTTAAAAAGGATTCACTAAGCAGGGGATTTCCTCTTCAATCTTTGCTAGAGATTGTCTTAACAAAAGATGCCAGCCCTTTCAGTTGGTATGCAACTTGGCAGAGCAGGGAAACAGAGGAAAGGTGGCCTACAAAGGACAAGACAAGAACACTGAACTGGAAGGAGTTCTCTGCAATTTTCCAGGCAATGTTACATTTCACGAGGGACATTCTGAATCAAAGTGTGTTGATCAGGTCAGACAAGATTATGCTAGTGTCATGTGAACAGACAAGGGGAAAAAACCAAAGTCTGCCTCTCTCAATGTGGTTGATTTGAGCATTGGAGGTTGAGCAGAGAAACATCTTCTTTCCCTAAAAGCAACTCACATCAGCGAAGAGGATAATTCAGTGGTTGGCAGACTAAACAGTGTCATCTCAAGCTCTGTTCCCCAACTCTCTGGTATTCACTCAAATATGTCAGTGATTCAGAAACCCATTTATAGATTGGTTTGCTTTCAGAGAGATACTCAGTGGGGTTTTTCTCTCGGTGTCGGGATCCAGAAACATGGGGTGTAGATGCTCTATCATCACCTAGTCCTCCTCTGCTGTTATGCGTGTTCTCACTTATTCATCACCTGCTTACAAGAGTGCAGAGGGAAATGGAGAAGAGTATTGCTGTAGTCCTGTTTTGGCCTTGTTGCTCTTGGTTTCCCCTTCTAAAGAGTCTGGCTGTTCTTCTTCCACAGAGTTCCATTTTCTCACTTTCCTCTCAAATTGGTGGGGTGCCTACCTCTTCAGAAGCTGGCTCTAATTGTCTGGAGATTAAAATGATTGGGCGTCAAAGAAGAGGGGTACCTCAACATGTAGCCATAGATTTAGGGTCAGACTCTTGAAGAGTTTTTCTACCTAAAGACAATAACTAGGCCTGTTGTGTAGTTCCTACTAAACCGTAGGATCTGCGCATTGTTTGGGCATCATAAACTAAGGTCTTGGTGTCTAGACTGGTTCCCGACACCCCTCAGGATATGTTGGCCTATAGACCAGCTAGCTCACACTGCCACCTTGAGCCCCCCGAACCTTACGAGGGAGCGAATAGCCAATAACAACCACAGAACAGGACAACCCTCGTGGAAAAAGTACAGAACCTTTCGCTTAGTCACTCATGCTAACGTATTCTCAGAGAAGTACACAGAATACACAGTGGGACGTTTTCAATATATTTATTGAACCAAGAGTTATTCTTGTATAAAATACATGTGCTGCAATGATTAGCAGACAGAAGCAGATTAATGAGATTACAAGCATTGAAAGAGTGAACAGTAGATACGTTTCTACCATGGTGTAGAAGCAATGAATATATGCAGGCATATATGCAAAATATGGTAATCTGACGTACTACGATGCGGACCCTACTCTGAGCGTACCTAGAGTGTGTATGGGTGTAAATCCAAGAATCCCCCCAAGGGACGATCCCACCCCATTACCTGATTGAATAGAGTGAAGAACCCCTTCTTGGTCTTCAGCTGGACACCCCGGAATGTCATACCAGTGCTCGTTGGATTCTCAGCATGCACGGACCGTCCGTGTGAGTGGAAGTACCTCCTCTACCAATCTATAGGAATGGCTATTATTTATCATAAAAAGTAGCCTTCGCGATGTGCATGTTAGGTTAGTGATGTTATGGATATATCGATAGCGCTGTCACCACATGGATAAAGATAAGATGACTTTTGTACCTAGTGCGTAGAGAGACCTAGTACATGATGTTCAAGGCATCGTGATAATGTTGTGTGGAGCTGGATGTGTAAACAAAATAGTTTCAGAGAAACTAATCCAACATTATTGTGCATGCAAATGTGTGGAAAACTTCACAGCTGAAATTTTATTTTCTAGGGCAATGTAAGAAATAGGCTGCTTCGCTGCATGGGCCTAACTCGCGAATATAACAGACCCATGGTTCCTCCTTAGGATTTGCCTCTAGTCCTTAACCCCTTGTGTGCCACGCCCTTTCCCCGCCCGGTGCCGGCCGTTGCATTAGCGGGCGGGGTTCATGACGAGCTGGACTCGTCATGGGCACAGCGCAACCGCGGCCCATGACGAGTCCAGCTCGTCATGGGCACAGAAGGGGTTAAGGCTCTGCAGGACGTGCCTCTTGAGGGACTGATAACAGTTGTTTACATTTTTTGTCATTTAAATTGCCATTTCTTGTGGTCCTAACCTCAGTTAGAAGGACTGGTGAGCTGGAGGCCTTATTATGCAAACCCTCTTTCTTAAAGATTCTAAAAGATGGAGTTTTGTTTAAACCCAATCAAGGTTCCCCCCCAAAGTAGCGTCCAAGCAGCATAGGGAACAAAAAGTATAGTTACTTGTGTTTTACCCTTCTCTGACTTCCAAGGAAGGGAAATGTTTTCATTTGTTGAAGTATGAAAATTGCTTAGTATCTTTTGGTGGTGCCAATCAGGGTCACAACATTTCTGATGTTAACTTACATAGATAAATTAAATCAACTATTGTTTCCCATATTCATTATTAAGGTTTCTGAGCCTGAAGGAACACAGGGAAGATGCACTAAAGGTGTGATAGCCTCTTGGGCTAAGGCACAAGGGTTCCCCCGTCAGAGATCTGTAGAGCGGCTACGTGGGTTTCAGCTCAAACATTTGTTAAATACTATCATATTGAGAGTGCTATGGAGGGTAAATCCTTTGGAGAAAATATGTTGAATGCAGTTTTTTCCACACAGTTTGAATCCATATTTTGGTACACAGATTAAAGATTAGTGAGCATGATTGGTAAACTGTGTTTTCAGTTTGATATTGTATTTGGGTTGGTCGTGAAGGCCAGCTTTTGCCTCGGTAATCCTCAAAAGTGATGACTAGGCTGAGGACATGAGATGTAAGGATAATGCCCAGTTACTTACTGGTAAATTTCATTATCCTTAGTCACTTTTATCCTTGTCACAGTCGGCCCAACCCACCCTGCTCACCCCGACAGCTGGTGTTCATATGCCTTGGTGTTGTCAGGAAGGGGTGCATATACCACCCTAAGGGTGGGTCAGGTTACACCTTCACTTCCAGTTTTCCTCTTCTGGTTGAGGTGGAGTCTACCTCAAAAATAATGACTGTGATGAGGATATGTAAGTATATGTAAAGTGCTGGTTGCAGTGCTAAAGCTGTCTGAAGCAAGGCACCAAAAATTAACAGAAACAAATGAGATGTGAACATGACTTCTAATACACATCAATAAAATATACATTTTTTTTAATGGGTTAAGGTTGCACATCATAATTTCATTTTGTTTCCGCGAACTTATTAACTTGTAATGGCTGTAGGAATGGGAAGAGGAGAAGTGGAGGGGGAAGAGGAAAGTGGGAACATGAGAATAGGAGATGCAAAGAGACGAGCAATAGACAGTGAGAGACAGGGCAAACGGAATGAGAGGGGGAGAGAAGGCGGTGCTTTCATATATACAGCCTATACTTAGAACATACTTCCTCTGCCGCAAACTTCAGTACTGCCGTAAAAGGAGTGCCTTCAGGTACGCTTAATCTGAAATAGAAAAAAATGTATTGTGAGCTGTGTGTTGGAGCATGTACATCAGTTTTATGAACAAATATGTACACAGAGAAACTAAAACTGAAAGGCAGTAAAGTTTGACAAATATGTCATTAGTGGCTTTGCCACAAAAATCTAAAAAGTGAATTAATTACTGAGTTAAGTTAATGCCTTTGTCTTCAGATCTATCTCTGCCATACTAAGTCATCAAGGCCTTTTTCCTAATTAAAGGACTCGTTTTTGGGTTTGATTTTAAATCAAGCAGCTCACAGTTGCTGGAATATGCATCTCCTGATAGAGAAAAGTTGTCAAAGAGGTCAGTCTAGCCTGAGCCCCCTTCAGACAGCAAAGTATAAGGTAGATGGTTATCATTGTGTTATTAAGGTTGAGTGATGGGAAGAGTTTTGGGGTGGTAATGGGTTTTTTAGTGTTCAAGAATGGGTAGAGATTACCGAGGTGTGTGGGTTTAAGGGTTCAGGGATAGGTGGAGTTTATAGGTAGAAAGGGTATATGGGTTAAGGGATTGGGGAGTTTATGGGTGGTGAGGGATTTAAGGAGTCAAGAATGGGTGGGTTTCAGGAGTGGTGAGGGTTTTTTAGGGTTCAGGGATGAGTGGAATTTGGAGGTGGTGCGTGATTTTAAGGGTTTAGGGATGGATGTGATTTAGGCATGGAACGTTTTTTTGGTGAAGATTAGGGGTTGCGAGGTGGTTTTTGTTTAGAGATGGGTAGAGTTTAGGAGTAGAAAGGATTTCAAGGGTTCAAGGATGGGTGGAGTTTAGGAGTCAGAGATCGGTGGAGTTTAGGTGTAGTGAGGGTTTTGGGGTTCAGAGAAGTGTGGAATTTAGGGTTAGAAAGTACTTATAGAGTTCAGGGATCAATGGAGTTTAGGGATCAGGGATGAGTGTAGTTTAAGCGAGGAGAGGCATTTTTAGGGGACAGCGAAGGATGGATGGTGTTAGTAACTGGGTCTCTAGTTGTTAGAGATGTGCACCCTGTCCAATTAGAGATCACAATCCAAGTTAAGGTAAGTCAGATAAACAACATAAATTAACCTGTGCTCACCCTCTGTTAGCTTGGAAATAAGCAGTCAGGATTAATTTAAGAGGCATTGTGTAGAGTATTTGTGAAACACTTAAACTACAGTAACACAGTAAAAACACCACAAAAAGACTCCACACCAGTTTAGAAATAGAATATTTATCTGAGTAAAACAAGAGCAAAACGTCAAAAGTCCAATAAGAGCTCAAGATATGTTTTTTAAAGAATAAACTGCAATATAGTGCTTAGACGTCAATGGCGCTTAACTGTTACTTGACGTCGCGCTGGACCGGGGTAAATCCAAAGTTCGGACTGATTGCGATGGATGGCAGGACGGATACAGGACCCATGCAGGGCCCCGCTGAAATAGTACCTTGGATGGAACAAGGGTCAGTGTTGCGTCGGTTCCAATTCAAGTGGCTGGGCTAATGCATCGTCCCCAAGCCTTGATGTCAGGTCTGGCATCATTGTTGAACCCTTTACGATGCAGGCACTGAGACGGTGTCAAGCTGCGCAGGGACGTCCTCGGATCGGTGCGGTGTCGTCGTTGAGCCTCGCAGTCAGGAACCGTGTCTTTGTCGAGCCGCGCAGGAATGTCCTTGGATTAACATTGTGTTGAGTCTGATTGGCATCACTGAATCGCTTTTTGCAGGAAAACAGCTGCTGAACCCACGTTCAAGGCTCAGGACTGGATTGGCACCTCTTGGCAGGGTAGGACTCACAGCTGGCAGAGTCTAGAAGCTGAAGCAGAGTTGAAGGAAGTGTTTGCTGGCCCTGAGACTTTAAAAACAGGAGGCAAGCCAGCAAGCCAGTGGAGAAACTTGGGTTCAAGGATGTAGAGAGCAGGTCCAGTCCTCACTCCAAGGCAAGAAGCAGTAGGCAGCAGGCCAACACAGCAAAGCAGCTAGCAGAGTGGCAGTCCCTCCTACAGCACAGCGGCTCTGTTGCCTGACAGAATGTCCTTGGTTCCAGCAAAGTTCTGATTTGGTGGTGTCAGGGGTACAGTACTTGTACCCAATTGTGCCTTTGAAGCTTGCAGGAACTTCAAGGAGGCCTTTGAAGATCACAAGGTCCCTGCTTTTCCTTCCCTGGCTCCAGACTCACTGTAGCGGGGTATGCAGCTTTTTGTGTTGGGACAGGCACAGCCCTATTCAGGTGCAAGTGTCAGCTCCTCCCTACCACTCTAGCTCAGAATGGCCCATCAGCCTTGTGATGGGCCATCAGGATGTAAATGTCACACCCCAGCTCCCTTTGTGTGTGACTTTCTAGAGGGAAAGCACAAAGCACAGCTGTCACCTAACCTAAATGTGCATTAAGACACAAAAAGAGGCACATAATGCTTAAGAAAATGCCAACTTTCTAAAAGTGGCATTTTCAGACTTACAATTTAAAATCCGACTTTACCGTATGTTGTGATTTTAAATTGTGAGTCCACAGACACCAAACTTCTACATTTCTATTGTTTCCCAATTTAAAATTACTCTTAAAAGATGCAATCCCGGGAGGAGCCTAGCGCCGGACCAAGATGGCTGCGTGAGCACAGAGCTCCCGAGACCCTCGTGCCCTCCGGCAAATATCCTGAAAAGAATCCTGTATCAAATATCCGGAATATTGGAGACGAACCATTGCTGAGGCGAACGTCGTTGTCCGGACTGAAATCGTGCACCGGGGACCGAAGTTGTGACAAGTGGAAGTTCGCGGCCTACCCCCGGGAGATGCACGGGTCTTGCGTTGGCCTGGGCCCGGACACTAATTGAACAACAGCGGCCGTTTGTGGCGTAGACCATCGGACGGGTGGTGTCTTCACTTTCACTTTCGTTTTCTCTACCACTGCGCGCCTTGGCCCGAGAGTGCCTTGGGCAATAGTTGCCTGTAGCTCGACCTGCACATGCCTGGACCTAAATCGGGCGTTTAGGATCCAGCGGACCTTGAATCAGCTGGAGGGCCGAGTGGTTCGTCTTGGACGCTGACTGTTCCGGAGTTGGGGATGTCGGCCAAATCGGAAGCCGAAAAACAAAAGCCCAAGAATACCAGGCGAGGGGGCTACACTCAAACGAACAATATGGACCGCTATGCCCAGCAAAAGGGTTCGCCAAGTGGACCGGGAAGGCCACAGGACGTACCGAGAGATGGTTCGTTCCCCGAACCGGAATTGACACTGCAAGACATCATGGGCGCCTTCGAAGGGATGAAGTCCTCTATTGGGCACCAGTTCGAGGCCCTGGCACACAAAGTGGATACTATATCAGTGGATGTTAACCTGCTTCGCGCAGACTTGGGGAAAACCAATGAGAGAGTTAAATCATTGGACCTAAAAACCTCTAGCCTCGAGGGGGACGTTTCTGATCTGCAAATAGAGGTCCGCACGCTGAGGACCGCTAATGACCTCTTTGCCCGCAAGATGGAGGATTTCGAAGGCCGGGCAAGGCGCAATAATGTGCGCATTGTTGGTGTTCCGGAAAAATCGGAGGAACAATCTGCGGACTTGTTTGTTGAGGACTTGGTGGTTAATCATCTGGCGCCTAAGGGCCTCAGCAAGTTCTCTGCGGTCGAGCGGGCCCACAGAGTCCCAGGCGGGAGGCCCAAGGTGGGGGCCCCCCCCCGAGACCGATTGTCGCCAGGATCTTCAATTTCAGGGACCACGACGCCATTCTACAAGCGTCACGAGTGTCCGGACCAGTCACCTTCCAGAACACTGCAGTGAGTTTTTATCCTGACTTCACCCAGGCGGTGCAGAAGCAACGGCAGAGTTTCCTGGGGGTTAAGAGGAGGCTACGTGAGATGGGTCTGAAGTATGCCATGCTCTTCCCAGCCAAGTTGCGCGTTGAGTACGAAGAGCGGACCTTTTTCTTTGACTTGCCGGATGTGGCTGGGGAATGGCTCGACACATTGCCTCAGCGGCGGACTGGTGGGGAGCATGCTGGCGGAGCAGCAGGTGGTCATGACGAACAAGAGTGAGGACTCCGGTGATTGAACATTCTGACTATGCCCAGGACAGTGGTTCGCTGATTTTCGTTCTCTTCTGATGGCTATTTTCCGGGGGCGGTGGGGGTATAATGGAACTCTTTCCTCCCACGGGGTTTCTTCTTGTAGATTAGTTTTTGCTAGGGCGACAGGCACACTGCAAGTTGGGGGGGCTTATCAGGCTTATGCAGGGGTGCAGGGTGGGGGGTGGTATGGATCAGTTGGGGTGGTTGTTGTTGTTTTTTTCTTTGCAAGGTATCGCAATGCTAATCTTTTTCACTCGAGTGCTGTTCTCTGGGGGGGTGGGGGTATCTTTCCATTTCGTGATGGGGGGTAGGGGTTTGAATGTACTTAGTTGGAATGTAAACGGCTTGGGGGATTGTATCAAGCGTGGGATTGTCTTGCAATTTCTGAAGCGGTGCTCTCCTGACGTAGTCTTGTTGCAGGAGACGCACCTGATAGGCAACATGTGTCATGAACTCAATAGAAAGGGCTACAAATTTGTTGCGCAATCAGGGTTTTCCTCGGGATCGCGGGGGGCTGGAATACTTGTTAGGACCTCGCTGCCGTTTGAAATTGATTCTACTACAGTCGATGAGTTGGGGCGCTTTGTGGCTGTGGCTGGGAGGTGGGAGGGCAGGACACTGGTTTTGGTTTCTGTTTATGTCCCTCCTGGCCTGCAGGCCGCCACATTTGCTGACTTGGGGAGGGCTATGCTGGATCTCCCCGAGGGCGTGTTGCTGGTGGGTGGCGACTTTAACGCAGTTGGTTCTGGACTACTAGACAGACATCCGCCAAGAGACCCCGGGGGGGCGCAGAGATGGCTACCGGACCTTCTTGATAGGCTAGGCCTGGTTGACTGCTGGAGGCTGCTTCACCCCACTCAGCGGCAGTACACTTTTCACTCTGGGGCACACGGTAGCCTCTCTAGAATAGATAATGTTCTCACTTTGGCTGCTCAGGCTTCATTGGTGTCCGAGGCTAGGCACATGGCTAGGGGCATCTCCGATCACTCGCCGGTGTGGATTTGTATGGATTTTGGCCGGGGAGCGGCAGGTAGGGTGGCTCCGATTAACCCCTGTTATTTCCGTGACCCTAGGACTCGTAGCGCGTGGTCGATCTCTACTTCCAGGAAAATTGTGGTTCGGTTACATCCGCGGTGTCTTTGTGGGAAGCGTTTAAAACGGTACTGAGAGGGGAGGCTCTCTCCTTGATAGCGGATGTCAAACGTCGGAGAGATGCGGAGGTAGGACAGATTGAGTCTGAGATAGCGGTACTAGAGGCAGCTCTGGAAGATGAGGTTAAGGCGGACACACTGCATAAGCTGAGATTAAAACAGTCTGAATATAAAGCACTGGTGACAAACGCGGCCAAGGTTATTAGCAGGGAACAACAAGGGCGATTGTACGACGTAGGGGACAAGGCTGGGAAATTCATAGCGTGGTTAGACAAAAAAGAAAGAGTTAATAGAGTTGTGCCAGAAATAGTGACAGTTGGCGGGGATATTGTCACCGAACCCGATGGGATAGTCCAGTGTTTCGCGGACCACTCCCGCACGGTTTATGCTTCTGTGTTGGACAGGCTAGAGGATGACTCGCATGAACTGCTGCGTGATATCACCCTGCCTTGTCTTTCGGACACAGACAGGGAAGACCTTGATGGTAACATTACAGCGGATGAGGTTGCAGTTGCTATCCGCTCGCTACGCCCGGGCAAGGCCTCGGGCCCAAACGGCTTACCGATCGAGTTGTATAAACTCAGGCCGGATAAGATTGCCCCGCATTTGCGAGATATGTTTGTAGAGGCGCGGGATAACGGGTGTCTCCCATTCGATCAACGTCTGGCGACAATAGTGGTTATACACAAAGATGGCAAGCCCAGGAACAGATGTGGCTCGTATAGGCCGATTTCACTACTCAACGCTGAGCCAAAAATCCTCGCCAAATTGTTGGCTAACCGTTTGATTAGGGTCATTGGGGACCTGATCCACCCGGATCAATCCGGTTTTATCCCACACCGCAACACCGCGTTGAACCTCAGGCGACTCCATGGCGTGCTCGCAAGGGTGGGGACGTTGCGGGAGTCGGCCATCTTGGCGTCACTTGATGCCATGATGGCTTTCGACACTGTGGAGTGGCCGTATCTGTGGGCAGCACTGACAAAATTTGGCTTCGGACCGGGTTTTATAGGCTGGATTAGACTACTCTATGAGGAACCTTTTGCTAAAGTCGCGGTAAACGGTAGGGCATTAAATCCGTTTGAGCTTGGGAGAGGCACCCGGCAGGGTTGTCCTCTGTTGCCACTATTGTTTGCCCTTGCCCTTGAACCACTGGCGGCATGGATTAGATGGCAGCCAGACATAAAAGGGATCAGATGGTCGCCGGACTACGAGGACCGCATATCTTTGTATGCAGACGACATTTTGTTATACCTGACCTCACTTAGGAAATCCCTCATACTGGTCTGTGACGTCTTGAATTCTTTTGGTAGAAACTCGGGTCTCGCCATTAACTGGGGAAAGTCGCATCTGTATGTTCTAAGTGGAGACACCCCTATTGTCCCGCGAAATTGCTCCATCCAGATCGCCCAGCAGGGTTTTCTGTACTTAGGGATATATATTTCCACCGATCCATCTGTCCGATACGAGAAGAACCTACTTCCTCCGTTGTCACGTTTGAGACGGGACGTTGCGGGTTGGAGGCGGCTGCCGCTCTCCCTCCAAGGCCGCGCCGCATTGTTTAAAATGATATCTCTTCCCCGATTTCTCTATGCCCTACAGAATACCCTGGAGTTAGTTCCGGCTTGTTATTTTCGTGAGGTGGAGAGTCTCCAGCGCTCGCTGTTGTGGGATGGTCGACCGCTTATAGCTATTGCAAAGTTGAGCCTTCCATGGTATGACGGGGGGATTGCACTCCCTGACATCAGAAGATATTATTGGGCTACCCAGTTGGGAGCGATTAACCACGGTGTTTACGGTCCGGCGTTGAACCCTGGCTTTGCTATGGATCGCTGGTTGTTGCGAGGGGGTAATTATCTCAGGGCGCTGTATTCCAATTCGCTGGATGGATCCCTCGCAGGGCCAACCAAGACGGCGGTGCATGTGTGGAAGGCGGTCACAAATTCGCTGGGTTGGAAGGACAGGCTTACCCAGGCTACTCCGCTTTTCGAATCCGATAAATTGGGGAAATTATGGCACACGAAAGGATTCGAGAAGTGGGACCTAATTGGGATTTCTAAAGTTGGGGATCTGCTGGCTAAGGGTAAGGTGAAATCGTTTGAGACGCTGCAGACGGAGTACGAATTAGGGGGTACTGAATACTTTCGATATGCCCAGGTGCGTCATGCTCTGCTATCTGTCTTTACCGAGGGGGGGGGGGGCGTGCCCGAGTCCTCTCCTTTGGAGGATAGGATTCTTGATGGCCATATGCCGGAGAGTACAATCTCCTTGATCTACAAGAAGCTTGTTAATGTTCGGACCGATCTCCTCCTCGATGTGCGCGAACAATGGACTAGGGATGTCTCGAACTGAATGATGAGGACTGGCAGTATGCCATCTCCTCTCCGAAGGAGGTTGCGATCCCGGCGAGACTGAGGCTGGTGCAGCTTAAGATACTTCACAGGGTTTATGTCACGGGGCCCCGCCTGATTCACATGGGTTTCTCTGAAGATGGCTTATGCAAGAGAGGCTGTGGGATGTTGGGCACCTTCCTACACATTATTTGGGAATGTAGGGAGGTCACAGAGTTCTGGAAACGAATTCACGCTGTAATGGAAGAGGGTCACGGGTATCGCACTGCTACCAGAGGCAAGACGTTGCCTATTGAATGTCTGGGGTCCCACCGACTATGATGCCGCTCAGACCCAATGGGTGACCCTGGGGAATATGGTGGCGATATTGCGCAGCTGTGGGGATCCCAGAGACCTCGAAACATGGATGGAAAATATGGACTGGGGCATGTTCCGAGAGAAAACGGTGTACAGCGCCCGAGGTCGCCCTAAGAAATGGCATAAGATATGGGGGCGATGGAACCATTATAGGGGAGATATTTGTGTGCCCCCGGTTACTGAGACGTTAGACGTGCAACTGTCCCACTAGCTCTATTTCCAACTTTGGACATAAAACTGACTATAACTTGGAGTCCATACCTCTGCTTTCCCCTCAATTCTTTAGCGTATTGTACTGCTCTGCTGATGGGAGTGGGACCTCGCCCCGACTGAGAACTGGCGCATGTTTATTGTATGCTTTGCCTTGCTTTTGTTTTTCATTTTTGGTTTAATTTAAAACTAAACCTTTGTTA
Organism: Triturus cristatus; assembly: GCF_964204655.1. Lineage (NCBI taxonomy): Eukaryota > Metazoa > Chordata > Amphibia > Caudata > Salamandridae > Triturus > Triturus cristatus. Next base: position 391,723,750 of record NC_140591.1, on the reverse strand, counting down.
CTCCTGTTCTATGGTTATGGACCCTCTCACGTGTTGTTCTTATCATGCTGCCGGACCTCCGGGATGTCGGCTGAATAGCTGAGATCCATGTTGGCATAAATAAAGGTTTTTAATAAAGAAAATAAAAAAAAAAATTTAAAAATGCAATCCCAATGTTGACCTATGGGAGAGATAGGCCTTGCAGTAGTGAAAATCAAATGTAATAGTTTTCACTACCAGGACACGTAAAACTCAAAAGTACATGTCCTACCTTTTAAATACACTGCACCCTGCCCATAGGGCTGCCCAGGTTCAAGTTTATTTTATTAACATAGTTAATAAAAACCATTGCATCAAATGTACAGCATTAAAATCTTCTTAAAAACAAAGGAAAATTGATAAAATATTGTTTAGATAATTCTAAACTGTAGTAGTCGTGAATTGAGTTTCTGAGTTCAAATTGTTTGGAGGAGTGTCAATTGATGGGGACCCCATTTCCCACTAGAATCTATTTAATGTTTTTATGCTGGTGGGACTTAGAGGAGTGAAAAGTGTAACGTGGGTTCAGTGATTTCCTCAAAAGTGCTTTAGGTTTGCTGTGGGTTGTTTTAGCAGTGTGTCCCTCTCTCAGTGAGCTGGCATCTTTTTTGCCACTAATGTCAAGAATTTTAACAATCGTCAGTTCAACTGTGGGTCCTCTGGTGCGAAGCATGCCAGCACAGCTTTCCTCCGTGTCCGCATCCCTCTTTGGCAGAAGTGAGGCTTTAGGAGTTCTTTGCAGGTGCATAAAAGGTGCTGTGCCGCATAAGCAACAAGAGGAACCTCCCTGATCCATGAGCCAATGCGGGAGATGCTGTGTGCAAGGTAGCAGTCCCAGATATTTTTTGGGGGGAGGGGAGGGGGGAGCAGAGCAGTACAAGTACTCAAGGTCATCCAGCCATGAGCCCTCTTCGATAGTGCAGCTTGATCTTCAAACGGTGATAGAAGTTTTATTGTTTTCTATACCAATGTTTTGCGGTGTTAGTGATGGGTGTTTCTCAGAGTTGTGATAGCCCTGTGCTACACACAAAACAAATTGAGGTAGCTTGGGGCAGGTGACAAGTGGCTCTGTTGTAGTTCTACCCATAAGTGGTGGTTGAGGATTTCTGGTGGGGCTTTCCGGATTTTGTTCCAGGTGAAAATGTAATTCCATTGTCTTGCCAATGTCTGTTTTTGTAGATCAAACTCCAACCCAATCTGTGCTTGCGAGGTGTGGTTGGGCAAGCCGAAGATAATTATGTACGCTCTTTTGATTGTGCTTTACAGGATCTTGGAATCCCTTCCCCTCTGTAGTCCACTCTCTGTAGGCTATCGTTGGTAGGAGCTTGGCGTGTGTGACTTGGACTAAGGGAAGTGGCGATGGGCCACTCAGTTTTGAGCTAAGGGCTGCCTAAGGCATACCTTAGGGGTTGACATACGTAATAAAAGGAAGGGTTTGGGCCTGGCAAGTAGGTTACCTTGCCAGGTCGCAATGGCAGTTTAAAACTGCACACACAGGCTCCGCAATGGCAGGCCTGAGACATATTTACAGGGCTACTAAGGTGGGTGGCACAATCAGTGCTGCAAGCCCACTAGTAACAATCAATTTACAGGCCCTGGTCACATGTAGAGCACTTTACTAGGGGCTTTTAAGTAAATTAAATAAGCCAATTGTGGTTAAACCAACATTACCACGTTTAGATTACAGAGCACATGCTCATTAGCACTGGTTATCGGTGGTAAAGTACCCAGAATCCTAAAGCCAGCAAAAAGGATATCAGCAAGACAGGAGGTCAGAAGTCAAAAAGCCTGGGGAATTCACACCAAGGGTGACAGGTCAAAAAGATGGTGTTTAGGGGTGGTAAGAGTTCAGTAAATTAAAAGCATCCGAAGTAATTGTTTGACAATGTAAAAGATATAAATCCAAAATAATGTCCACACATGTAACAGACTGAAATAAATACCTTCAACAAAACATTTCTGTAATTTATACCTGCAAACACTTCATTCACACCTTAAAAGTAGGCAGAAGCCAACTTCGTGAAAAAAAGACATTCTATGAATTGGTTTCTATGAAACGGACAATGCCAGTCATTCTGAAAACGTCCATTAATATGAAATACGGTATTCCATTAAAACGTTTATTTATGAAAGCACATAAAACCCACGGATCTATATGATGTCTTCCTATGGTGTCTAGGGACAACTCAAAGGCATGTAACAAATTCTCCCTGTTCTACCAAAGGCCATCAGGCTACAGGAGGCAAAACTACACATTACAGAGCACATTAAGCAAAATAGGATGCATTCCAAGCGTCAGACCCACTCCAAGTCGTTGGCCCATTGCAGGTCCCAGTCTCACTCCAAGTCGCAGTCTTTGACACTTCAAAGACAAAGTCCAAGGACAACTTCTGCGAGAAGTGCAAAAAGTCCAAGAGGCACTCGTCTCACCACGCCCACGACAAAGAGTAACTACACAGCTGACACTCCAAGATACCGACTCCGGCACCTTCGTCCAACTCTGACCCTACCCAGAGACTGGTTCTGGTGTGTACCGAGTTTTCCAGGCCATACTACCACTCACCTATGATTCCAGCTCAGCTCTTTCTGGAGAGCCCTTGTGCCTTACAGAGCAGCAGGGTGCCCCTGGTGGACTTCTATCAGGCCTCAAGAAATCTACTCACCCACTCACTAAGGCAAATCCGATTTTATCAGGGCGAGCTATTTTTAGGGCCAACTGGCCCGTTCTGGCGAGCTGATAAAGAACAGGTGTTCTGTTATCTCAGAAAGTGAATGAGCAATAAAGATACCTTTAAATCTTGTTTTTATCTGGTCACTGTTGCTTGCATTCTTATGCCTTAAACTTTGCAGTCAGAGAAAGAAAAGTAAAGAAAATCTCCACAATAAAATAAGCAGCGAAGTTAGAGGACTTTGTAAAGTTTATGACAATCGTGCTGTAAGAAGAGTGTGAAATGAAAGGCTGTAGGAAGTCAGGTTTTTTTTCAAAAAAAAGTTAAATAGGTTGCAAATGAACTGTGCAAACAGTTCAAAATCTATTTTAGGAGTTATGAAAGCACTTTTTTGTAATTCTGTGAGATGAAAAAGGTTTTTAATAGGATGAAAACAATTCAGAACACTTTACTTGGTGATGTGCAAATGAAAAAGATTTTTGCTGATACCCAATTTCCACAGATTCTTGTTTATACACAATACAGTTTTATCAGTAAAACTGCATGCTAGTGCTAGTGCAGGTTAGTGGGAAGGTTCGTGGCCATTTCAATTGAAAATCTGCGGTTTGTAAATGCCAGTGTGCTACCAAATAATGCTTTAGCAATAACTTTATTAAAAGTGAGCTTTTAAACGTACTGAGAAATATTCTTGCCCCGCCCTGATGACAATGCTATTACTCTTTTTCAGATAAGAAGTGACAAAATAGAGTGAACACCTAGCAACTTACACCAGTTGCAGCATCAGGGCAGAGCAGTAGAAGCAGTTTTAAAGTGATAGGTGGACATGCTGCATGTATACTCCAACTCTTTTGTTTAGACTGAGCACTAGCAATCTAAACTTAGGCAGCTTTCGGACATCTCTTGGTAGCTTATGACTCTCCTCTTAATACGGTCTGATTATCACCTCTAGAAAGGACATAAAATACACTTTTAAAGACATTTTGGAGACATTTTCTGTACAGCAGGAGCTCCCTTCTAGCCACCTGGTAAACAAACGTCTGTCCATCAGGCATTTCAGCAATGGAAATTATCATAAATAAATGAGCTGGACTACAAATGTCCGGATTATGAAGAGCCATTCAGTGAGAGACAATGAAGTGAGAGCAAGGGGGGGGGGGGGGGTTGAAGAAAGAAAGAACCAGAGACATGGGACAGAAGGACAGCCATTTGTGAGTGGGCCGGCGTGAAAGGAAAATAAGTGGCCAAAGAGCACAGGGATGAGGCTACAAGGAACAGGCACATTAAGGCTAAAGGGACAAACATTTCTAGGCTTGAGCCAGGCAAATTAAAGAGCAAAGTGAAGGGCAAAAGGGCATGATGGAAGGCCTAGGGAACAGCAAAGAACTTAGCCCAGGAACTCATGGAGTTGTAATTAGAAGAGTCTTTTAGTCACTGCCTTCCACTTTACCAGAGTACGCAGGTGGTGTGCTTTAAAAGCTGTCTTGGCCTTCATCCCTTCTGTAGGTTCTTTTAGCTCCTGGGATGCAGTGTGTGCTTCAGCCACGAGGAATTGCTGGCTACTTTCAGCAATTCACCCTCTAGCAGAAAATGTCAGCACACAGCCTACCTATAGGCCCAGCAGTTGGCTATTTTCCAAAAAAGCAAGAAATCTTTTGAGCTGTGGATGGGCTCAGTACTCCCCCGCCAATCCCAGGCTTACACACTTTCTCCATACTAATGGGAATTGTTTCAGCCTTCCCGACTGGTAGTGCCACAGCTCTGTCCCCGTTCACAGTAATTTAATGTGTAGTTGTCCGTCAGACAAAATAGACTTTAAGGGGCCGATTTCGATGTCAGACGGAATTGCTTCCGCCCGACACCGACTCGGTCCTGGGACCGACCGACCTGGCGGTCCCGACTGGCCCATTGCAATGCAACTGAACATTGTTTGGTCGCATGCTCCCTTTTCTCAATGGGAGCTCGTGTTACATCCGTAAAACGGCCGTAACACAAGCTCCAATTGAGAAAAGGGAGGTGCAGTTCATCCCTGCATCCCGTGACAGGCACCTCAAGGTGCCTGCCATAAGGGTCTCCAACCGGAGGCCGTGCACCAAATGGCGCCCTGCTGGGGCCCCTAAACATGCTTTTCATCATGGTTTCCATGTTGGACAGGCCGGCATGGAAAGCATGTCAGAAACCATGCATCGCAATCTCAAGGGCGGAAAGGCCCACCTTTGAGATTACTGGCTGGCTTTTGACTGGCCAGTGGGCTCTCTAAACCCGTCAGAAGCCAGCCGGAATGACCAGCTGGTTTACTTTCTGACCGCCTCCATCATAATAAGGAGGTCGGAAAGTAAACCGCATGGCCCATTAGGATGCGGCCCTCAAGGCTCCGACCGCAGGTCAGAGACTTTATGGGCCACATCGTAATCCGCCCATAAATCTTCTTGTCACTGATCTTACTCAACATCTTTCATGTAATAGGCGTTTCCCATTCCTGATAGAATATGTGACCTTGGCAGCAGGTAGATGGAGAATGGAAACCTGAGCAAATAAGATCGGTGATAGTAAGGAAACAAGCAGGAAGTGATCCAGAGTATTTGTTTCCAGTCCATGGAGAAATTTGAGGGCAAACACTAACAGATGTGGGTGCGGACATTCAAAAACTCCTCAACTGATAGGCGGAACATGTTGAGTTATGCAACAGATTTTTCACATCAGTAATCACAATAGGGTCCAACACTTACACTTTGTAAGGGAGACGTGGGTCTGAAGTCAAGGTGATCTTAAAAGTAGCTTTCGACCTGATAGAAAGAAATTTAAGATATAGTGAACACATCTTACACTTGTAAATGTTAAATACTGAAAAACTGGAGATGCTTATGCAAGTTATTAAAAGGTAATGAATGCTACAAAGGACCTTAAAGGGAACAGTCTAAATTCAAGGGTGACATTTTCATGAAGTAATAATGGTAATGTAAACAAAAGATGTGTTATAACTCCTGGCTGCACAGCTTTTTGGCCTATAACTGGGGAAAGAACAAAGCATAATGTTACAGAAGGTTTTTCCATAGTTATGTTTATGAAAATATCACCAGCTTGTTAGTAGTAATCTGTTACAAGTTATCAATTCTGTGATGCTGTATTATTCCATTTGTAATGTGGCATTACTACATCACTTCAAACCCAAGTTATTGGTAAAATATGTGCTTCTGAACATAAGATCAAAGTTCTTGAGTAGAGTCATAAAACAAATGAAGGTGCTAAAAAAGTTATAGACCAAATTAAATAAGCATTGGCATAGCCAATAGGTCTCGCTTTTGAGACCGTATTAGTATTTAGCCATGCAGCACATTACCCTGGGTACTACAACATCTACTGTTACTTCATGTACCACTCATGAACGAACACACACCCAAGGATGGGCTTCCATGCTGTTTAGTGAAAATATGATAAAGTGTCTTCAAAATTCAAAAGAGCGTAATTTCTTTAACAAAGAACTTTGACACTAATAGGCTGGATTTATAAAGGAGGGCACCCAACCAAACACACATGCCCCAGAAATTCCTTCCCTCATCTACCAGACGTTTTGCTGAATTTGTGTGTGGAGGCAGGGGGTTTTTACATGGCATGCTAGGTAAAGGCACATGCGTGGTAAAGACATAGGTGGTAAATTAATAAATTCTTCTGCAACAGCCCAGACATGACAATTAAAGAGAGCATTCTATAAAATCATCTGTATTTCTTTTTTTTTTTAAATGGCCTTTCGTCCTTTGTTTATTTTAATCAACAGCCAGGGATCATTAGGACAGCTATAGAACACTTTTAAAAGTTCTTCTTATATTTATTGTTCAAGGTTTGTGCAGAGGCAGGGAAAAAAATACCAGCTGTAAGTGATTTTCTGAACTGTTCTGGCATCAACATTAAAATACTAATAAAGTCTGCGAAAAACCAGCCAGGTGGCAACCCTACACCCTCCAAATGAGCGCACGTTCACAGGTTTTATTGAGTGCCTCTCCTTTATACCTAAAAAACACAAGCGATGAGAGCAAAGATGCCAGCGAATGAAAGCGATGATAAAGAGGCAATGCTCTATATGACGAACAAACACAATATTGACAAGCTGGGGCATGAACAAGAAGCAGGCAAATGAGTGTGACATGGAAAGCCAACCAATGGTAATCAATGGGCGGGCTCCAAGCCCTCTACATTCAAGATAAGCCACAATATGCCTAGCAACCGTCAGCGCATACGCTGCCTAGTAGGCTCGACCTAAAAAGGAGGGCACCCAACCACACACATGCCCCAAAGACTCCCACTCCCCGCCCCCCCATCAACCAGACTTCTTGGAAGGGAAGGTGTAAATAAAACTTTCATTTGCCATCTGACAGGAACTCCGGCACCCTAGAAAACCACACATATTGTAAGGAAATCCTACACAACAAACCCTCCTAAGCAGCAACTTTTTATATTATTACATTATTCTTTCCAGGCCTAGAAAGCAGGAGTGCCAGAATGTGAATTCAAAATAAAATGTGCACTGTCCGAACCACTGAAGAAGCAACTGTTTGCTTTGGAAACAAATAGTAAGTGGTCAGGTGAAATCCCCATCACATTTCTGTGGTTAATGACCCAATGCAAGTCTCTGCATCTTAATGTGCCTCATATTTTTTACCAACCACACAGGCACGCTTTTTTGCAGTTTTACACGGCGCAAACTCTACCCGCAAGCATTGGAGGACTTTACATAAGCATCAGTTACAGTGCGTGCAGGATTACTTTTTTTTTTTCTTAGGCATGGGGAGCCGAAGTGTGCCCAGAGTCAAAGGATGTTGAGAAACGCCGAGATTGGAGGCATGTTCCCCAGTTCCAAACTGGCAGCTCTGACTGTAACACCTCAACCTCTCTCTTGCTAATTGATTGATTTCTGTACAGTGGAGCTCTGGCTTTTGCTTTGTCTTGGAATCAAATGGAAATTAACATTTTGCTTGTGACAATGTGTGGCCCATTTGCAATAGTTCCCACTTTAAACCACAGCAACGCTATGTGTTTATATTATTATTGTTGGACCTGACCCTTTTTTCAGGTTTAGCCACAGACTTTTTGCCTTTTACCTCCTATTTTTTCTGACCTGTTTTGGTGGGCTGTAGGACTCTTGCCACTTTACCACTGCTGATGTGCTAAAGTGCATATGCTCTCTGTGTAAATTGTGATTCTGATTGGTTCTCCCCGATTGGGCTGGCATATTTGATTTACTGGTAAGTCCCAAGTAAAGTGCACTGTGTTTGCACAGGGCCTCTAAATCAAATGCTACAAGTGTGCCTGCAGCACTGATTGTGCTGCTTCCATGAGTAGCCCTGTAAACTTATCTCGGGCCTGCCATTCAGTGTCTGTGAATGTGTTTTTAAATTGGCATGTCGACCTGGCAAGTGCACGCACTTTCCAGGCCCTAACCCTTACCTTTTACTACCTGTAAGGCACCCCTAGGGCAGGCCCAAGGTAGCCCCATGGGCAGGGTGCAGTTTATGTGAAAGGTAGGAAATGCTGGTGTGTTTTTCATGTCCTGATATGCTACCAATTTGTTTTTCATTATTTATTTTATTTTACAGAGTTTTATTGAAAGGCTATTTCTCCCAAAGCTTATAATTGGAGCTGCCTTGTAACATCTAACAACTTGTGAACAACAAAGATTTCTTTTAAGTCTGCCCACTTAAAAGGCCAAAAGGGGTATAAGTATTGGACCTAAAACCCCAGACTTTTAGAACACTTCTGGATCAAGAGAAACCTCTGCCAAGGAGAAGAGCTGAAGAGCTGTGAGGAGGACTACCCCTTTGCTGTGTGTTGCTTTGCTGGGTTGGCCTGCAGTTGCTGCTTCTGCTTTTCAGTGGAAAAGGACTGGACTTTGCTGTGTATCCTGCTTGTGAAGTTTCTCCAAGGGCTTGTGTGTGCTTGCCTCCTGTTGGAAGTCTCAAGGCCATCAAAGGCATCACTGAATTCCACTGCTAGAAGTTCCGACCTGCCTTGGGGGTGCCAATTCCAGTTCTGCGCCCTTGGAGGTTGTTTTCTGCTTGAAACCATAAAAATCAATGTATCGCCCTTCAAGCACCAGTTATTCAGGCAAAGCGCTGATGTGCAGGAGATATTTCCACGTATCACCACCAAGGGGCTGAAGAAATCCATGCAGAGCCTGCCCCTGGCCGAAGAACCTACCGCAGCCAGAGTTGAGGAATCAGTGTCTCCCAAGTCAAAGACCACCGCACTGACTCCTATCAGGTCCTGCTGTGCAGCTGAATGAATCGGAGCATCGTTGGACTGCTGAAGAAATCGACACAGTGGCTGTTTGCAGCGGCTCCATCAACCGCCATCACGTCCAGATTTCAACGCATTGCATCTGTGCACCACCAGAACCGTCTTGGATTTCGATAAAGATCAGATTTGACACCCCACTTCTACTGCATGCAGAAGAACTGACGCATCACCTCCCCAGGCACTCAAGAACAGACCCATCACTGTGTTTTCTGACACTTCCCTCCTCTGTGGCTGTTTTCCTTGTGACTTTTTAACGCATCTAAATGTACTTTGTGTAAAATCACCGCATCCATAGAGTTCTATAATGACAGAGTTGCGAAAATCTTCTAAAAGTGATATTTTGTTTTGTTGGATTTTTTTTGTTTTGGTCTTGTTTGGTTTAGATAAAGATACATTATTTTCCTAAACTGGTGTGGTGCCGATTTGTAGTATTTTCGCTGTGTTACTGTGTGTGTTATATACAAATACTTTACACATTGCTTTTGAGATAGGCCTGACTGCTTGTGCCAAGCTACCGAGGGGGTGAGCAGGGGTTATTTTGGGTGTGTATCCCCATGTCCTGACTAGAGGGAAGGGTCCCTACTTGAACAGGGTGCATACAACTGCCAACTAGAGATCCCATTTCTAACAACAACGGTCAGCGTTGGGATAGGACTTGGGTTTGTACTTGACATAGAGTGATTAGTGTACACTACTGCATTGTGCAGACCATAACATGACCACATACTCTTTTTCCTTCTTATGTTCTCTGGTGTCCTCTGGAATTTTTGGTTGATACTTGAAACTCTGGTTCTTTGTTGCACCTGTTAGGTCTTGACAGAATGGATATCGACTTCTGGCACCTGTACATCTATTCAACGAGGGAGCTAAAGGTTTTCTGCGAGGAAAGGGGGCTGGCAGTGAAGATAAGGTCCACAAGGGAGGATATTGAGGCAGCCCTGTATTGCAATGAGGACAAACATTGGGAAGCAACACTACCAGATGAGTCTCAGAAGGAGGACTTCTCTGAAAGTGAGGGCAGTGGCCCTGAGAGGGAACAGAGAAATAGAATTGGCTTCTAGCTTGCGAGCAGAGCGTGATAGAGCTGGACCGAGAGCTAGAGAGGGCTGAGGCCGAGAGAGCCTAAGCCTAGGAAAAGGAATTTTGTGTAGCTCATGAACTGAGCTTGGGAGGGCTGGAGTCGAAAGCCATGAGGAGTCCAGCTCAGATGTTGGCAGCAAAATTGTTATGTGCAATACTGCGGAATAAGAAATCATGGCCAGAGACTTGGTGTCTGACTTGAAGGAGGGGGGTGACATACACTAGGAGGTTCAGGTTTGTGTGTTGGCTCCAGTGGTACGCATGGTCCTTGAAGTAGCAACTGGCATAAGGAGTCATATTTCTAGTGATGGGAGGGACACTATACTGGCTCCAGAAGGGAGTGGCAGGGAGAGATGTTCCCCCATAGTAGAAACCCTTGAAGTGAAGTATGGAGGCACCCCAGAAGAGTGTGGGTTGAGTTTCAAGGACCGTCTTATTATGTCTCACCAGTCTCAGGAGGGTGGTGTGGGGTATGTTCGAAAGGCACTGGATGGTGAGGTAGAGTGTAGTTTGGTTGGTGATGTAGAGTGTAGTTTGGTTAACAGATTTGTTTTAGCAATTCATGAGCATTATTTGCACGCCTTTTTATCATTAACTTTGTATCAGTTTTAATTAACTTTATACAATAAAGGCTTACTTACTTGATGTGAGGGGCTGTGTGATTTGATTGCTGGAGAACATTGATCCAGTTGCCGTTTTCCAGAGCAACCCCAACACCTGGTGGAGTGAGAGTTCTCGAACCCCAGGGAGAATGCACTGGAGGCAGACCTTTTGGTGGATTCCAGAGGGTTTGAGGAGGTTTTTTGGAGTGATCCTGAAAGGGGTGGCTCAGGTTTTGCCCAACCCTGGGGATTGGGGGGGGGGGGGGGTTGGGAGGCAGGGGGGAAAGGGGGAGTTGTAGTAGCCAAGATAGGTTCCGACCATGTATTGGGATGGGTGAGGGGTCCCATGTCCCTTTCAGAGAAGTGGGAGTGGGCGGAGGCTTAGGTTGCCCAAATCCCAGTCCCAGAGCTTGGATGGTTCCATGAGTGAGCACCAGGAGGAGGAGAGCATAGTCTGTATTGGGAGGCCATCCCTGAGGGGGACCCCTTAGTGTCAGGAGAGCTGGGGGAGGGACAGGCGGCTGTCTCAAGAGCCCCACCAGTTCTGGAATCTGGCAGCACCATGCCAAGGAGGAAGGTGCAGAAGTACAGACGTGCAGAGAAAGGGGCGAAGGGGATCAGTGGGTCAAGGGTTTCCAGCTTTGAGGTCAGAGCACAGAGGATAGAGAACCCCGAGGCCTGGCTCTCATCACTGACAGCGGTCAGTGGCTACTGTGGCTTACTGTCGTGGTAGTCAGAGTTGCGGATGGTGGGGGGGTAGAAGGAGTAGTTTCTTTTCTGTAACTCCAGGTCTGTAGTAGGGGTATCTCTGTTATAGTCATAATCTAGTGAATAGTCCCGCCCATGTGCGTGGACCCCGGAGCAATAAAAAATAATCTCTAAAGGTGACAAATCATGCAGACCTGCATACACCTTTAAGAGAGAATTTAATTTAAAGACAGATAATGCAGCCTATACCCACAGGCTACACTGTCCAGAACTTCAACTAGAATTCCACCAACATCCACAAACAGCACTGCCTGTCCAGCTTTTCTCCACATAGGACAAAACCCTGCCTCTACCAGCAAAAGCCTCTGGAATGATAGAGAGGAAGGAGTGGACAGACAAGCCCCATAGGCTGCCATTATGTGGCTTAGAACAGGATACTGTGCCTTTAAGAAAACTTTCCAGATTTCCAGAACTTTCCCCAGTATCCCAGAATGCCCAGCAGGTCCCTTTTACTTTCAGTTCTTTTTGAAGGCGTAGCACGCCAGACCTGTAGCATTCTTCACATGAATAATTATCTCTCCACCGGGGAGGAGGGCGGGCGCTTATGACTATAACAGAGATACCCCTACTACAGAACTGGAGTTACAGAAAAGAAACTACTCCTTCTGTAGTAGGGGATCTCTGTGTATAGTCATAATCTAGTGAATAGAATGGCAAGCCCATCCCCACACAACAACAGCGGTGGAGAACAAACAAGACAAAAACCACTACTGTGCGAACAAATTTCGCAGCGAAGCCTGCCCAACCTGAGCATCTGCCCTGGCATCCGAGTCCAGACAGTAATGCGCAGCAAAGGTATGGACCGACTTCCAAGTGGCCGCCTTGCAGATTTCCGCAATAGGAACATTACACAGCAAAGCCGTCGTGGCAGCTTTGCCCCTGGTGGAATGAGCCTTAGGTTTACCCCCTAAGGTCTTATTAGCCTTTTGATAACACAATTGTATGCAGGACACAATCCACCGAGAAATGGACTGCTTAGAGGTCGCAAGACCAGTCCTGACTGATCCATAATTAACAAACAATTGGTCAGACCTACGAATATCCTTGGTCTTATCCAGATAAAATTTCAACACCCTCCGAACATCCAGGGAATGGAGAGACCTTTCCGCTGGAGAAGAGGGATTCTGAAAGAACGTAGGTAAAGTTATGGTCTGGTTGACATGAAAATCAGAGATAACCTTAGGAAGAAATTTAGGATGAGTACGCATCACAACCTTAGCAGCATGAAATACAGTATAAGGTTCTTGACAACATAATGCCTGAAGTTCACTCACCCTGCGGGCCGATGTAATGGCCACTAGGAACGCCGCCTTCCAGGATAGGTGCTGCAATGAAGCCTTGTGAATGGGTTCAAAAGGCTTCTTCATCAGTCTGGACAGCACCACATTCAAGTCCCAGGAAGGCGAGGGAAGTCTGACGGGAGGAAACACTTTCTTCAAGCCTTCCAAAAAATCCTTGACCACAGGGATCTGAAAGAAGGAAGTCTGTGAAGGGCATTTCCTGTAAGCAGTCAAAGCAGCCAGATGAACCTTAATGGAATGGAAATTAAGGCCAGACTGCGCCAGATGTAAAGGGTACGGAAGGATGACATCTTCCTTACATGTCGTCGGATCAAAGTTCTTGGACTTACACCAGATACAGAACCTCTTCCACTTGTAGGCATAGGATGTCCTAGTGGAAGGTCGTTTAGACTCCTTCAGTATGTCCATACAATCGTCTGGTAGATTCAGATGGCCATATTGCACTATTTCAGGAGCCATGCCGCTAAACTCAAAGACGAGAGGTTGGGGTGCACCATCCGCCCCCCGAACTTCGTGAGAAGGTCCGGCCTGCACGGCAACCGCATGTGAGGAAGGAGAGACCGGTGAAGTAGGTCCGTGAACCACCACTGCCTGGGCCATTCCGGGGCGATCAGGATCATCCGCGCCCTGGACTGGGACAGCTTGATGAGCACTGCCGGAATCAGGGGAATGGGTGGAAAAGCGTACAGAAAGCTGTTCGACCAATCGATCCATAGCGCAGTCCCCAGCGTCCCCCGCTGGTAGTACCTGGATGCGAAGTCTCGGCATTTGCTGTTTTCGGCGGTGGCGAACAGATCTACGTCTGGAGTCCCCCACCTTGCGAAGACTTCTCCTAGTACTTCGTCGTTTATGACCCATTCGTGGTTTTCCTGAATCAGCCTGCTCAAGGCGTCCGACTGAGCATTCTGCACCCCTGGCAGATGCGTGGCCGTAATAGTCAGTCCTCGGGCCAGAAGCCAGTGCCAGATCGCCTGCGCCTCCTGCGACAGAGTGCGCGATCTCGACCCCCCCTGCTTGTTGAGGTAATACATCGTGGTTGTATTGTCCATCTGTATCAGCAGCGAGTTGGTCTGGAAGGACGGAAGGAAGGCCTTCAGTGCCAGGAAGACAGATCTGAGTTCCAGGAAATTGATGTGGTACGTCGATTGCAAAGGAGACCACTTTCGTTGAACCTGCAAGTCCCCGGAATGCGCTCCCCAGCCCTGGAGAGACGCATCCGTCACGACACTCGTCGTGGGAATGTCCTTGTGGAAGGGAACCCCCTTGAGGAGGTTTTCCTGCCAACATCACCACTTCAGAGACTGAAGAGCATGCAGAGACAGTCGTATCTTGTCGTCCCAAGAGCCTGTCCTCTGATCCCACTGATCCTCCAAGCACTCCTGCAGTGGTCTCATGTTTAGCCGTGCGTGAGGAAGATACAGGAGGCCATCGATCCCAGTAGAGAAGACACCTTCCTCACTGTCGTCGATGGAGCAGTCCTGAGGTCCTGAGCCTTCCGAAGGAGTGATAACCGTCTCTCCTCCGAAGGAGACACGCTTGCAGACCGCGTATCGATGGAGGCTCCCAGGTACTGTATGCACTGGACCGGAGTCGGGACCGATTTGCACATGTTGACGTGTAACCCCAGCTTGTGCAAGAGAGCGCACGTCCACCGGAAGTGATCTTGCGCTTCCGAGAAGGATGACGCCTTGATCAGCCAATCGTCCAGATACGGGTAGACAAACACCTTGTTCCTTCGCAGATGTGCCGCCACCACCGCCATGCACTTCGAGAAGGTCCTGGGCGCAGACTTTAGCCCGAATGGCAGTACTGTGTATTGATAGTGATTGGCGCCGACTTGGAATCGCAGGAACTTCCTGTGCTTCCGTGCTATGGGCACATGGAAGTACGCATCCTGTAGACCTATGGCACAGAGACAGTCTCCCCGTTGCAGCTGAGGGTAAATCTGATGCAACGATAGCATGCGAAACTTCTCTCTGCGAATCCATTTGTTTGCCTGTCGCAAATCCAGAATGGGCCTGAACTCGTTCTTGTCCTTCTTGCGAACGAGGAAGAACCGAGAGTACAGACCTCTTCCCCTTTGAGACAGAGGTACCTCTCCTACCGCCTTTTTTCTCAACAAGATGTCTGCCTCCGCCTGGAGCTCTCTCAGCTGGAACTGAGAGCTGACCGGCGGAATCGTTGAAGGCGGGCTGATAAACCGAAGACTGTATCCATTGCAAACAATATTCAGCACCCACTTGTCCTGAGTAATTTTTCTCCACTCTGCCGGAAAAACTTGAATGCTTCCCCCCACTGGAGTGGGTAACGGTTGAGGGGGAATTAGCCCTCAGGGCTGAGACCCGGCCGGGCCCTTGGTAGTGGTAGCCGCCTGCTGGCCTCCTCTACCCCTCTGGCGTTTCTGGAAGGGCTTCCGGAACTGCTGCTGTTGGTGCTGCTGCTGTCCCGAACCCTGCCCACGCCCTCTGCCCGTAGACCCGAACCGCCTCTGGAACAGGCGCTTCTTCTTCTCGGCCTTCTCCAACCCGACGGCCGTCAGGGTTTCCGCCTCCGCCTTCATGCGGGCCATCTCATCATCCGCATGTTTTCCGAACAGGGTTTCCCCGGAGAAGGGCAGGTTGGCCACTCTGTGCTGCGCCTCTGGTTTGAGGGACGTCAGGCGCAGCCACGAATGCCGCCTCTGGTGGACGCCATGACAGTAGGCGTGGGCGGCCAACAAGGAGACATCCGCCGCCGCGCCGATCACCTGATTCGAAACCAGCATGCCCTCGCGCACTGTTTCCAAGAAGTCCTCCTTCCTGTCCCGGGGCAGCAGATCCGCATACTGCTGCAGGGACTCCCACAGGGCCCGGTCGTAACGCCCCAACAAAGCCCCTGCACTCGCCGCCTTCATGGTGGTGGCGGCGGTCCCACACACCTTCCTGCCCGCAGAATCCAGCCAGCGGCTTTCTTTGTCAGGCGGGACCGTCGATGAAGGAGCGGTCGCATGTTGTTTCCTCGCCGCTGTCACGATGACCGAATCCGGCTTCGGGTCCACCCTCAAAAAGGTAGGGTCTGACTCCGGGGCCCTATACTTTTTCATGAGCCTGGAGGGGGCGGCTTTCGTCACCGCGGGAGTGAGGAACAGCTCCAACGCGGGCTCCACCAGTCCTGGTACAAGAAGCAGTAGAGGGCGAGACAGATGTTTCTTATGAAGTGTCTCGAATATTACGGACGTCGTGGGTGTGGGAACCGTCACCGTGATACCCAACTTTGCTGCCCCTCTCAACAGCACCTCTTGGAAAGAGACCAAATCGTCCACCGGAGACACCCTAGTCCCCGGCGAGTCCGACAGCGTCGGGGAAAAATCTCTGGTCGAGGACCGCGTGTGCGACCTGGACCTGTGCCTCCTACGGCGTCGTCCTGAGTCCGACGATGACCGTCCATGGCTCCGTGATCTTCTCCTCCTGAGAGAGCGGGAGCGCGACCTCTTCGGCTTCGGTCTGCCCGCTGGTCTAGTCGGTCCCGGCGACCGCGGACGTCGTGGCTTCGGAGTCCCCTGCGGCGGAGTCGGGTACCTTGGAAGGGAAACCGACCGCGGAGGAACCGCCGGCAGCCCCAACGGAGTGCATGGTAACGACCGAGGTGGGGGCGGCGGAGGCAGTGGTGCTGGCTGCGGATGTGGAGGCGGTGGTGGCGGTGGAGGTGGCGGTGGTGGTGGGGGCAGAGGCGGAGGTGGTGGAGGAGGAGGCGGTGACGTAGGCATCCGAGGAGGCGTATACACCACAGAGTACACCGATCCCGATGACTCTCTCTTCCTCGACGTCGATCTTCGCCTCGACGGCGATCTTCGCCTCGACGGCGACCTTCGTCTCGACGGCGATCTGTGCCTCGACGTCCAGAAGATCGACGTCGATCGTATCGACGTCGAACCTCTCTTCGACGGCGACGTCGACCGTCTCCTCTTCACCGACGGCGAACGGCGATCTCCCCTCGACGGCGAGCGCCGACGCCGGGTCCGATCTCGACGCCGACTGCTGGACGGCGACGTCGACGGCGTCGTCGCAGAAGATGCCGATGTAGTCGACGGCGGCCTGTTCAGGTCCCTCGACGTCGACCGTCGACGCCGCTTCTCCCCAGAGCCCTGGGGAGACGGCGAACAGATGGTAGTCATCCCCCTCGACGCCGCCGTCGACGCCCTCGACGGGGAGTGGGGACGCTTACTGGTCTTCCTGCCCCTGGGGAGCCCCCCAGAGGCCTCAGTATGGGCCAAATCAGCCCCTCCAGACCCACCTGGTGCCTTCAGCCTTCTCTCCTCCAGGACTTGAAGCCTGATCTTCATTCTGTCCCTCAGGGTCCTGGCTGAGAACGAGTGGCAGATTTCACAGTCTTCAGGCACGTGGGACTGGGGAAGGCAACCTATACACACCTCGTGTGGATCTGTTTTAGCCTTTTTTCTACCACACTCCGGGCACTTGTCAAACAAGCCAGGCATGTTGACAGTACCAGCCACTAAGCACTTGAAAAAGTGACATAAATTGACAAAAACTACAATAAACCCTTGAAAAGGGGAGAGCTCAATGCTCCAGGGTCCTGCTAGCAGGAGCCGGAAAAAAGAACTGAAAGTAAAAGGGACCTGCTGGGCATTCTGGGATACTAGGGAAAGTTCTGGAAATCTGGAAAGTTTTCTTAAAGGCACAGTATCCTGTTCTAAGCCACATAATGGCAGCCTATAGGGCTTGTCTGTCCACTCCTTCCTCTCTATCATTCCAGAGGCTTTTGCTGGTAGAGGCAGGGTTTTGTCCTATGTGGAGAAAAGCTGGACAGGCAGTGCTGTTTGTGGATGTTGGTGGAATTCTAGTTGAAGTTCTGGACAGTGTAGCCTGTGGGTATAGGCTGCATTATCTGTCTTTAAATTAAATTCTCTCTTAAAGGTGTATGCAGGTCTGCATGATTTGTCACCTTTAGAGATTATTTTTTATTGCTCCGGGGTCCACGCACATGGGCGGGACTATTCACTAGATTATGACTATACACAGAGATCCCCTACTACAGAACAGGAGTTTCACCCCGGCGGTGGAATAGGTCGCACCACATGGTGGTACTATCTGGCCACTGGGATAAGTCTGTGAGCAAGGAAAAGTTAGGTGCTGTACAGATGGTATCCACAGGTGAGGAGAATGGTTCCCCATGGGTTAGCTTAGTGGGCCCTAGGAGTATGGACAAAGGGATCCAACAGGGCTCAGAGAGGCATAGAACTGGAGTGTGCCCCTGCTGTTGCAAGACAGGGTCCATGTTCTATCGCCCCAATCAGGGAAGTCCATAGAGGTATTGATTGGTCTACCCTGGCTTTCGGCTGGTGGGTGTTGTGTTGGACCTGGACCTTTTTGCAGGTTTATCCCCAGACATTTTGCCTTTTCTGACCTGTTTTTGTTGGCTGTAGGACTCTGGGCACTTTACCAATGCTGATCAGTGCTAAAGTGCATGTGCTCTCTGTGTAAATTGTGATTTTGATTGGTTCTTCATGATTGGCATATTTGATTTAGTGGTAAGTCCTTAGTAAAGTGCAACATGCGTGCCCAGGGCCTCTAAATCAAATGCTACTAGTGGACCTGCAGCACTGATTGTGCCACCCACATGAGTAGCCCTGTAAACTTGTCCCAGGCCTGCCATTGCAGCCACTTGCCACGCCCTCACCTTCCCTTTAACTACCTGCAAGGCACCCCTGAGGTAAGCCCAAGTTAGCCCCATGGGCAGGGGGCATAGTTTTTCACTATTGAAAGGCTATCTATCCCATAGGTAATCATTGGAGCTGCCCTGTAACATCTTACAAGTGTAATTTTCAATTTGAAAAAGATGGAGAATTGGAGTTTGGGCTCCCTGAGTTCAGAATTTAAAAATATATCTTTTAGTAAAGTTGGTTTTTAAATTGTATGTTTAAAAATGCCACTTTTAGAAAGTGAGCATTTTCTTGCTTTACCAATCTGTGTGCCTCTGCCTGTTTTTGCAGTCACTGTCTTGTTTAAGAGTGACAGGAGCTGGGGGTGTGCCTTCACTCTAGACAGTCACAAGGTGTGTCCTGCCTTTCCTGGGTGACTCATAGCCAGGCTGAATAGACCTTTCTGCATTTAGAGTGGTGGGAGGAGTTTTCAAAGGCACTTGAATAGGCTGTGCCTGCTCTGCACAATGCTGTCTCCACCCCCTGTTGTCAAGCTGGACCAGAGAGGACAGAACTCGTTTGTACTGAGCTCAGTGACTCTGAAACAAAGACTACAATGAGAAATGGGGTATAAGTATTGGACTTAAAACCCCAGGACTTTAGATCACTTTTGGAAACAAGAGGACACTGCCAAGAAGAAGAGCTGAAGAGCTGTGTGATGAGCACCGCCATTTCTGTGTGAGGGGTGGGTTGGCCTGCAGTAGCTGCTGCGTCTTTTGGAGAGGGAAAAGACTGGACTTTGCTGTGTATCCTGCTTTTGAAGTGTCTCCAATGGGTTTTGCGTGCTTGCCTCCTGTTGGAAGTCTCAGGGCCATCAAAGACTTCATCTGCAGCATTCCTGAACTTCACCGCTGGGAGTTCTGCCCTGCCTTGTGGTGCCAATTCCAGTTCTGGGCCCTTGGAGGTTGTTTTGCTGCTTAAAACTATCAAAGTCGACGTACTGCCCTTCCAGCACCTGCTTTTCCGAAGCAGCACCGCCAAGCGGGAGAAATTTCCACACGCCACCGCTGTGCGGCTGAAGAAATTAACGCAGTACCTGCCCGAGGCCAAAGAAACCGTTGCAACCAGAGTTCCGTGCAAAGTGTAAAGCTACTTAATTTTTCTAAACTGATGTGGTGTCCATTTTCAGTATTTTCACTGTGTTACTGTGTGTACAAATACTTTACACATTGCTTCTGAAATAGGCCTGACTGCTTGTGCCAAGCTACCAAGGGGGCAAGCAGGGGTTATCTTGGGTGTATAATCTCCCTATCCTGACCAGAAAGAAGAGTCCCTACTTGGACAGGGTGCATACCACTGCCAATTAGAGACTCTCATTGCTAAGAACTATCTTATACTTTTCAGGCATGTGAAGCAGGAGTGCCAGAATGTGATTTCAAAATAAAATGTGCACTGTCCAAACCACAGAAGCAGTTTTCGAAACAATTTGTAAGAGGTCAGGTGAAATACCCATCACATTTCTGTGGTTAATGATCAAATGCAAGTCACTGTGTCTTAATGTGCCTCAGTTAAACCTTATCTACCAAACACACAGAGGCACACTTCTTTGCAGTGTTACACAGCGCTAACTCTACCTCAAAGCATTGGAGCACTTTACAAGAGCAGCATTTATAGTGCGCATGGTCACTGTTTTTTTTAAGGCACGGGGAGATTACATTTGCCCAGAATCAAAGGGTGTTGAGCCGACGCCGAAACTGGAGCCACCTTACCCAGTTCCAAAGAGCCAGGTCTTGCGGTAACACCATATCCTCGCCCTCTTCCTTGCTTGAATTAATTAATTTCAGTACAGTGGACCTCTGGTTTTTACTTTGTATTGGAACTGAGTTGAAATTAACATCCTGCCCGTGACCAAAGCATCACCCATTTGCAATAGTTCCCACTTTAAACAACAGCAACGCCTTGCGGTGCCCGGGATGTAGGCATCCATTTTCGTCACAACACACAAGCTGCAATTTAAACCCCTCTCGTCACAACTTCTTCATAGTTTTATTAGATAGAGTTTATGGGATCATAATTAAATATTGAACAGACAGTATTAAAACATGATAAACATGAAGGAGGCAGAGCAGAGGAACATCTTGTCACCTGAAAAGGTGAGGTGTTACGTGTTACTCCATGCTCGTCCATTTCTCTCAGACAATCCTCCCTCTTTTATGGGAAAATGTGATACCCACAATGCTAGTGTGACAGTCAGTTTCCACAGGCCTCTTTCCTCGCCGGGATATTGTTGAGGGAAGCCTTGTTGGCACCACTCCTGTGTAATAGAGGAAGGAGCACTTCCTCCCAGTCTGGAAAACTAACCTGAATCGTGCTGATCCCGTGTTATTACTAGCCTTGCGCTGGAACTTCAGCTGCTAGGCCACCAGAGGCTGACGGCGAGACTTAGTCCTATTTGTACTGCACCTTCACATTGTGAGAACCCCTGGAAACGTTGCGTAAATACAACCATTATGGCATGTGCAGACTCTGATGCAGAGTCACAAGCATGGCCCAAGATGACAAACGCTGGACCTCACTGGTGAGCTCTGATACCTTGGGGCGATACTGTAAATTTTTATATGGATGAGGGGGCACAGCATCTCCCATTATGTGGACGCATTGAGGGTAGATGTAAAATGATGTTATGGAAAGAAACCAACATTGACTCAAAACACGAGCGCTTGTGTTCCGGCCAGAAATCAAATGGAAAAAAAGCATGCCGCAAGTAAGATAAATGGCCTGATGTGAAATCAACCATGTAACAGGGCCATTTGCCATGGGCGTGACAAGCACACCAAAAGGAGGGAAAAATGGCAGAGATTCACCACACAAAAGAAAGACATTTCGAAAGGCACACAAAGAAATCAATGAAAAGCGACGAAGCCACCAGAGTAATTACAGCATGCCTCGCAGAGAAGGCATGCGTGCTGACTCTAGGCTCGACCTAAAAATTAGTGAGTCATAAAACAAAAGCAGGTGTTTAAAGCGGTTATATTTGTAGAACCGTATTTAAGAGAGTGAATTACAGACTGCACAATGAGTTTGTGGTTGTTCCAATAGCTGTTATTAATTGCAATAGCGCAATTTAGAAGCCATGGAAACATCAGTCTATATATTCAGACTGTTGTTTCTAATATCACACAGCAAGCAGGTAAGTCACTTGAGAAAATAAATCATGAGCATTACCTGTAATACCCACTTGCAAGGCAGTCTATGAGTCAAGTGTGATGCCAAAAGTGGGTCTGGGTATTTTAATTGAAAAAAGGATTGGTATTGTCCTCCGTGAACTATACTGTTTAGAGTATTTATTACAGCTTCATTTAAATTGAAAGGGAATTTAAAAAGAGAATCACCAGTGAAAATCATACAGGCAACAGTGCCCCGTTGTGGGTCCACAGCTTCATGTTCCTGCAAGAAACTAGGAATATTACTAGTTAGCCTCTGAACAATACATTTTAGACAGGCGCTTTAACACAAATCTGTATTAATAGAAGACCCAGAGAATAAGTTTAGATACAAATTGCATTAGGTTCGACTAATTAGTCGAAGGCATTTCGATCCCTACTAATGACGGAATAATCATTAGGACTCTTAATACACGAGTTCAAGAAGAAGGTGACAGCATGTAACAAAATCAACACATACATGCAGAAGACGCCTAAAAATTGTTGCAATAGGTCTGAATCGGCAGAGTGTTTTTGCTCGGCTTTTGCTGAAGGGCAGGATGAATATGGGCAAAATACTGAACCGGCCGCCGAGAAGCAGACAAGTTGAGTGAAACAAAAAATAGCTGCAGCGACCCGCAATGCTGGGAGGCACACAGTCAAGGTGGACTCAAAGAAATAACTTAATTTGTTTTCTGGGCCAATCTTAAGAAGGCTTTGTGATTCACAACTATTTCTATCACTAGTGTTTCACTCTTCTGAGCACTGAGAACAAACACTTTTCTACGTCACTGTACATTGGGATTACTGTTGGGTGAAAATGTGTTAATATACATACTTAATCATAAAAAATGACTTATTTCCATGACACTTTGTTATTAAGTACTATTGTACCGGCTCACTGGCCTCTGTGTTAAAAATCCTTGGTTGGCCCACTAGCAATTGAGAACCAGCTTGGATGCAAGACTCTCGGTTTATGTACATGGCCTATTGCCTGAGGAGAGAACAATGAAAAGATCAGTTCTTCCTTAGGTTTTAAATCTCCACTTTCTAGACTTGATTCCATGATTGATTTGAAGCCTGTCTGTTGGGTGAGCCAGAGTATGGAAACCTTGGTAAACAGCAGCAGAGACACTTCAGGGACCAGAGAGAGCATTTAAACAATAAAAAGAGTTGAATTCACTAGAACAAACCCGGAGGTACAACAAAATGAATTGGATTTTGGAATTCTAGCTTTCCCATCTTGAATCATAGAAATTGCAAAATCCAAATCCAATTTCCTCAACCTCTCCTAAATAGGCTATGCACGTTTGAGTCTCTTCCTCAGAAAGCCTGGCTGCTTGGAAGTCATAGTTTTGACATCTTTGCTGACGAATTTGTGACTGATTCAAAACCTGCCAATCCCATAAAGTTGTGTGTTTAGAGAATATGTTTTTCCTGCAACTCAGAGAATACATGCACCCTTACTCTCAAAAGAGTGCCATACAAAGATGATGTTATTTTTGGACCTTTTATGACATACTGGGATGCGCTTTTTGTGTGGGAGCCACAGAACTTTGCTGCCTAACACTTGTGGGACTCGCTGTCCCAGGGTTCAACTGACAGGTCCCAGCTGCTGGCGTGAAGGGAGGCGCTGGTCAACGTGCATAAAAGCGTTGCCTTACCTCTGCGACGTGGGATGGGCTTACCGTGTGGGGGCCCCAAACTTTGATGCCTAACTCTGATAGGACTCACTTTCCCAAGGTTCAACTGACAGGTCCCAGCTGCTGCAGTGAGGAGAGGTGCTGATCAACACGCATAAAAGCTTTGCCTTACCTTCACGTTGCGGGACACCCGCCGGCGGTGCCCGGGTGAAGAACGGGCCAAGGGAGAACCCGTCCTGCACCTGTCATCAACCGGAAGAGGCTGGGCCAAACCTATTGGTTTTCCAAACGCATGGATATTAATTATGATCCCTTCCTGTGAACTGTTCCCTTGTAGATGAGTTTGGCTCTAATGGAGCAATTGAAGCAAATGTGCAGTTCTGCAGGAATTTACGGTTTCTTTGGTATGAGGGAAACAAAAGATGTTGGGAGTTACAGCCCGTGTGAATGAGTGCATTAAGGTCTTCAGCCACTAATCTAAGGTTAACCGGTAAATATGGGCAAGACACAGCATCTGACAACGGGGGGTTGGCTCTCTGGAAAAATTCCTAATTGAATGGGTATACCATTAAATGGGTTAAGGTGGACCATAAGAGCTTTCTGGCCTTCACTCTATGATACTAAGGCCGAGGTGGCTATTTGTCTGGACCCACAGGCCGAGCCGTTATCTATCAAAATCGGCTTCTTGGACATGACCGTAAACATCAAGCACTCATTGAGGCGGGATAGTTGCCCATCTAAGACCCAAACTCGGGACTGGTTTGATTAGAGATGTACCACAGCCCTTACAGAGCTTCATAAGGTCTTAAGTATCAAGCCCAGAATGGCGGAACGTATTAAGAATGAATAAGGGCTTTATAAGGAGGCACTTGCTGTTAGTAAGTCATAGTTAAAAGATGAAGCACTGGAACCGCTCCAGGTGGCCAGTACACAAAAAGACAGTGTGTCTTTTTGGAAGGTAATTAATGCCCCTTATTTTAGAGAATCCTCTGATTCCACTATGGATGTCCATATTCATGAAGATAAGTGGGTGCAACATTTCACCAGTATGTACACTATTCAGAATATGGCGCAGGACCTTTACGAAGTTGGTCAGGGGAGTTCCACAGGGCAGATTAACCCTTTGATTTTCCATATAGGGGGAAGTACAGAGGAGCCCTGAAGGAAAGTAGTACGGGCAAGGCCCAAGGCCTAGATGGGGTCCCACTTGATGTATTTTGTGATCCTCGAGATCTCTGGGCACCACTAATGTTTTTAATGCTATTGCTACAGTAGGTCTACCCCAGGCGCGCAACACCCATTGGACTCAAAGGGCTTCAGCCCCCCCTGTCGTGTGTGGCAGCCGGGGATGAGACACCTTCCCGGGCAAAAAAGCAGCCGCACCCGAGCACTTCACAGGTCTTTAAAAGACCATTTGCATGTTAATGAGGCCTCGCTGTTGTTTCGCCCCTTCTAAGAGCCCCTGCAGCTCCACTCTGCCTATTGTTTAAAATTCAGCCCCTCCACCGAAATTTTTGCTCAGCCCCCCCCCCCCCCCGAAATTTGGCTCTAGTTGCGCCTCTGGTCTACCCCCACCTGGAACAACTCTGTGATAACTCCAATTTGTCATTACTTATAGGGAAATATACGACTGCTAAGAAAGGCTCAATATTTCACTCTTTCATGGACTTATTAGCAGCCTTTGATTGTGTATTTCACTAAAAACTCTGCTCCATTATGGCTGAGCTAGGTGTAGATTAGGCCAGAATTCATTTTATAAGACAATTGTACAAGGATGCCAATGCATGTGTACGTTATGGGTGAAACAGAGACTCAACTTAGCACTTTAACATTAAGACAAGAGTGAATACTCGCCCCTTTTCTGTTCTCACTGTACACGAACAGAGTAGAGACAGTGTTAAGAAAGAGAGCACGGAATACACCATATATTGGATCTCGCCCACTCTCCATTGTTTTGTATGCGGATGATGCAGAATGGGGAGAGGGCTTCAAGGGCTGATTAACAAGTACATAACATTTATGCATTTTTCATTTTTTTTTATTTTACAGAGTTTTATATAGCGCAAACTTGACCCGAATCACACTCATTTCTGTTAGGCACGGGGAGATTAAGTGATTTGCCCAGAATCACAGGATGTTCACGTCATTGTCGAGACTCGAACCCAGTTCCCCAGGTCGACCGCCCAGCCGTTAGGCCAACTCCTCTCCTGCATGACCTTGACTTAAAATTGAATGAAAGTAAAACTTTCACAATGATCTGCGGGGCAAGGCCAAGGAAAAGACCTGTCCGTATTATTAATAGTATCCAAGTTCTTAAATTACGGAAACGAGCATTATCACCGAGAGTACCTGATTTAAGGTCTCTAAATTTGATTGTTGCCTTTTGTTTATTGTCAATATATATATATATATATTTTTTTTTTTTTAACAACATATTTTATACATTTTGTACCACACAGCCCAGAAGGATCTGGACAAAGTGAAATAAACAATCATTTTGAGGTATAGTAATAATTCCTAACTGCCCATTGACTATGGTTACAGTGGGTACGGAGAATCATAAGCATAAAAGAACGTAAAGCAACAAAAACTATAGAAAACATTGCGCATCCATGCTCCGAATTCCATATTCTGTTCCCTTCGGACATCCCCTTTAATTCGAGGCCTTGACCTGTGCTGTATTGTTCTGATCTTGCCCGTAAAATAAATATTATATTGTTTTCAGTGTCTGGGCCATTGTAGTTTGAGTTTCTAGTGGTAGGCCTCTGAACTCGGCCTATCTTTGCCATATCTTGGTGTGTTCCCGAGGGCATCCACGAGCCATAAAAACTGTGAGTTCCAGTCCCTTATTGAAATCCATGCCCTTTTTCCAGGTTCCTATGCGGGGTGGAGTGTTTGCTTTCCATTGTCATGCGATATCTTGTTTGGCTAGTGTGAGGCCGATAAATAGAAAATGGAATTTATATCTATTTCCCTCTATTCCCTCCGTGCAGTGTAATAATATGAGTTTGGGGGATCTGGGGAGATCCTATACCTGTACCTCTGCTAGGCAACTCAGCACACCTCGCCGAAAAAGCGATCTAATGCCGTGCAACACCAAATCGTTTGTAGGAATGTACCTTCGTCTTGTTGGCAGCGTAAGTACTGTGGGGATGTAATCAGCTCCATCCTCCATAGTCTGTATCTGGTGTAGTTTGCCCTGTGAAGATAATTAAATTGTATAAGTCTTAGGCAGGTGGTCATGGCTGCCCCTCTTGGTGACTTGAGTGCTTCTGTCCAGTCGTCATCGTCTATTGGACCCAGGTCAGTCGCCCACTTTGCCTTCAGGGTATCTAGGGTACTAGGGTTATTCATGGTCAAGGATTGGTAGATTGTTGTAATGTTGTGTTCTCCGAGGTCTCCCATCAGACGTTTACTCTAGAGTGGGCTAAATTTGGGAAATAGTGGTTAAGTCTCAAATGTATGGTATAATGGGATGTAGCCTTATGGCTAGAGCGGTCGACCTCGAAGCTGGGGAACTGGGTTTGAGTCTCGGCAAGGACGCTCAACATCCTGTGATTCTGGGCAAATCACTTAATATCCCCGTGCCTAACAAAAAATGAATGTGTCCCTTTGTAACGAAACTGGTGCTAATGAAAGCGCTCTGATACCTGATATCTTCGGGTCTAGTTTGTGCTATAAAAAACTCAATAAAAAAAAATTAAAAATGCATGCTTAAGTTGTAGATACTTACAGAATTGATTGGGGGGCATAGAAAATTCTGTTAGAAGATCCTGAAAGGATTTGAGGACAGGACCCTTCATTACGTCTTCATGGATGAGATCCCTATTTGGTCCCACTGTTTGAATCCTAGAAGGTCTGCCACTTGGGGGAGAAGTCAGTTTTGCCATAATGGGGTTTCTCTAGTGATTTGACCCCACTAACCCATCCGGAAGAGAGACTGTCGCCATGCTAGGATCACGACCCTTGTCGCGGGGGGAAGATCTTTTGGGCCTGCTCTGTTGTAAAGAAGCGTGTATATGGAAGGATCTTCCATAATCCACTGTTCTACTCTATACGCTGGATCAGTCTTGGAGCCATACCACCATTCATTCTGGATCTGTAAGTGTGCTGCTGCATGGTATGCTTGAATATCTGCGGCTACGATGTCTCCACAATATGTGGATTGGAAGCAGGTACAAAGAGCTACTAGAAAATTACTCCCTCCCCATAGGAACAAACCCAGGAGTGCATTAATTTATCTGAACCATGTCGGTAGTGTAGGATATGGATAGGATTGAAGTTGGTATAATAGGCGAGGCAGGGATACCATCTTAAAGATCGCTGATCTTCCTTAGAGTGATATGGGAAGATCGGGCCACGGCCTCATGTCAGCTTTTACGCGTTCTGTTAAGGCACACAGGTTCCGATCCCATATAACAGATTGGGAGTCTGATAGATAGACTCCGAAGTATTTTAGGCTGTTGGTCTCAAACGTAAGTTCCTCTTTCCATCGTCCACTCCCCAGGGCCCCCTTAAGCGCCCACACTGATGATTTCTGTTTATTAATATATTGGCCTGAAGTTTTGCCAAAAATACGCATAATTTGAATGATTCTGGGCCCGGATCTATGTGGGTCAGTGAAGAAAAAGAGGACATCATCAGCATATAGGGCTATGCAATAGGATATCTCGGGCGTCCACTCAAAGCTACGCAAAAGTGCATCGTGTCTGACCCATGTGGCCAGGAGTTCTATGGTGAGAGCGAATAAGAGTGGGGAAAGAGGGCAAACTGGTCTAGTACCGTAGCCAATTGAGAATTGGCCGGATACCCTGCCAGTCATCGGAATAGAAGCCATGAGGGCTGTGTATAACAATCGTATATGTGCTAAGAATTTGGGGCCCATATTCAGATGCGCCAACAGTATGAACATATATGTCCAGCTGACCGAGTCAAATGCCTTGTCTATATCTGCAAGGAGTAAGGCCGATGGTCAGCCCAAGCAATCTACCGCAGCTACTGCATTGTGAGCTCAACGTATGCTGTGTCGTTTCGCTCTATGTGGCATGAAACCAGCCTGATCTGGATGAACCAGATACAGCACGTATGATAATCTAATCGCTAGTACTTTTGCCAGTATTTTGGCTTCTAGATTTTGAAGGGAGATTAGTTGGTATGATGAACAGAGTTCGGGTGGACTCCCTGGCTTCGGGAAAACAATGATTTCTGCATGTCTCCAATCAGGTGGCTTTCAGTGCGCTGCAGACTGTGGCCAGATAACTGGGTCTAGCATATGCATGCATACTTTAAAAAATTTGCATAGAAACCCTTAGGCCCTGATGCTTTCCCGGGCTTCATTTCTGTTATGGCTTGGGTTAATTCCTCTAGTGCAAATGTAAATGTAAATCCCTATTTGTAAAGCGCAAACTACTCACCCTTATGGGTCTCAAGGCGCTGGGGGCTGTTGTGGTAATTAAGTGAGCTATTGCCCAGTCACATGGTGCTGAGCTAAGCTGCCTCCGGAGCTGGGGATCGAACCGTGAACCCTCTGCTCCGAAGTCAGCTGCCCTGGCCCCTGCACCACACCTCTCCACAAGAGAGGTGTAATGGGGGCTTCTAGGGATTCTTTGATCTGGGAGGGTGATAGAATTCGGCAAAGCAATGGGCTACTTCATCTGGGTCCGGGGGGGGATCACATCGTTTTGTGATTTAATCGCCGATATCTGAACTGCTTTCAGGGTGCGTAGACACAGTTTGTGTAGGAGTTTCCCTAATTTGTCCCCCCATTGTTATATCCTGCATTGAGTGGCCTGGCATGCAAGTCTGGCCTCGTCTAGCAGCATCCCCGGGTATCGTTGTTGCAGTATAACTAATTGTCTAAGAGCGTTGTCCCAGTCTCTCTCCCTGCCACGTCTCTCTCTGTCCATAATTTGTGCTTCTATTTGTAACAGCGTCTTTTTTTCTGGCGTCGCTCTGCTGTGCAGTAACTAATGTCGAAACCCCGTATAGTTGGTTTCATTGCTTCCCATAAGGTCATGGCAGACAAGGTTGTCCCTTCATTGAATGAGAAGTAGTCTATCAGGGCTTTATTTATGCAGGTTTTATATTGTGGATTACACCTGTGCCAGAGAGAAAGTTGCCAACGGAAGGGATGTCGGCCAATTAACAGGTGTAGTTTCACAGGGGAGTGGTCTGATAGACCTCTTGGCATCTCTGCTTCAGGTATTCTGTGGGCGTGTTCACGTGTAATGAAATATATTCTAGTTTAAAGAATGAGCCGTGGACTGCTGAGAAGTATTTATAGCCTTCAGTCGTGGGATGTAGGGCTCTCCATATGTCCGTCCACCCCAGCATCTCTGTCACAGGGCCCAACTTGGATTCCCTTGGTGTCCCTTGTGAGGCTGTGTGTCTCCACCTGTCATGTTCTGAATGAATCTCATAATTTCAGTCTCCCCCAACTATTGTGAGGCATTCTGGTATGGACCCACAAATATCTAGTATGCGTTCGATGAATGTTTGGTTTAAGAGTGGAGGGGCATAAACACTGCCTAACACTATAGATTCTACTCCCACTTTGCCTTGCACAAAGATGTACCTGCCCTGTGTATCTACCCATGTACGAATGTGCACAAAGGGGATTTTCTGTTGAACCAATATAGTGATCCTTCTGGAACCTCTTACGAATCCTGAGTGTAATATGTGCATAAATCCATAGTGGGCCAAGCATGGGGCCTTAGTCCCCATGAGGAGAGTCTCTTGTAGAATGTCTGCTCCCATGCATTTCGCCTGTTTTAGAACAGCCCCACACTTTATATTATCAATTATGCCTCGGACATTCAATGTTCTCATATTGAGCCTGCCGACTGGAATCTGTCCGCTCAGTATTGTCATCGGAATGGGACGTGTATGTGATCGGGGGTGTATCTGATGAGGGAACAACTACGTTGATGTGGTGGATGTGGCATGCTAACAAGTATCGTAAACAAAACCTGGAACTGAGCTTTCTCTCCCCACCCAACCCACCCGCTCCCACCGCAATACCTCAGTAAAGTTTGAAGTATCTGTCACGGATGGAATACCGCACCCACTCAAACAGGGGGTGAGAGCAGTACCCGTACAATGGTTCCCCAAACGTCCCATGAGAACAAATGTCCTGAGAAGTTCTAAATTTTTCGCTCAGGTGTAGTAACCCTGGATTCATGCCAACATATTTAGAATTGTCTCATTGGTGCGTTTGGTGGGTCTAGAATTACGTTACATGTGGATTAGACTGTGTTCAATTGCCAAGGGTCTCAGTCAGGCTGTTTGTTACCCCGTGATTGTGAGCGCCAGGATGATCTGGATCTGTGTCTTTGTGTGTCTTTCTTGGCATTCTGGCTGTGGCGTGGGTCTCCAGACGATAAGTCCGAGTCTCGGGGCGTCGGTGTGTGTGGCTTCCCCGGACGGAGTTCATCTGTCCACTGGAGTACTACCTACGGTGTATCGAAGAACATGGTACGGTCTTTGTAGCTGATTCTCAGGAGTGCTGGAAACAGTAGCATATAAGATATTTGGAGTTCTCGGAGGCGAACTTTCGAAGAGGTAGACGATTGACGCTATTGTTGTACCATCCTAGTATAATCAGCAAATTTCATTATACGATGGGATTCGTAGGCGAGTGACTCCTGTGACCAGGCCTGTCGAAGAATAGTATCTCTATTGTGAAAGTTGAGTATCCGCCCGATAACTGCCCGTGTTCTGGCAGCTGTGGGAAATTTCGCGGTTAGAGGTTTGTGGGCACGATCTATTATGAAACAAGTGGATAGGGTTTCCATGGGGATCCATGTTTTAAGCCATTGAGCAAGAAATGTGCCTAAGTCTGTGTCTTCACTGCCTTCGGGGAAACCCATGAAGCGAAGGTTGTTCCTACAGGCTCTGCCTTCAGCGTCTTCTACGCAAGTAGCCAGACCCTGTGTGAGTTTCTCGAGTGTGTTCACCTTCCCTTGGAGCGTAGAGACAGTCTTTCACGCCTGAGACCCTGTTCTCGGCTTTGGTGAGGCGTTCCACGGCGTTACGGACGTCTTGGTGCAGTACCATTACATCAGACCCAACCGCGCCAACTTTGGCATCTAACATATCCCTTGATTGCATGATCGTGGCTAAAAGCGCAGCATTGTCAGGGATACTGTTTTAGCCTCCTATAGGCATTGTTTTCCCCACGCTGGTTCCGGTGAATTTATCCATTGTGGATTGTTTTCTAGTCAGGCCCGCTGATTTGTCTTCAGACATGGCTGCTGTTTGTCCTGTATTAGTGTCTTCAATATCTGGGGGGGGTGGTGGAGGGGGGGTAAGTGGGAGGGGGCAGTTTAATATGAAAGGGAATCTCCGGATGCTGGTCTTAGTGGATTGGTATATAGTATGGTATCCCCACCTATGTGTTTTATTTTCCTGTAGGGGGTCGGAATTCCAGAGTTGCGTAGCTGTGCGCTAATAGGGGGTCATCCCAACCACAGGCCGCACCAGAACTTAGTCTGGCCGCTTCTGCAGATAGGGATGAACCCCCCCTCTAATGGGCTCTACCTTCTTGCCCCCTGTTGGAGTAGTCTGAGGGGTGCGGTTTCTCTTGTCGCTGCAATTTACTCATGATACCCATGTTACCTTGCGGGTTTTAAGGCTGATGAAATGCTCGGTTACGCCTTCCCTCACTGGTCGTTCTGCCCCCAGGCAGTGCCTGTTGTGTATCTTTATCTTTTATTTCGCAGCGAGAGTGCACTGTGTACTTGCCATCACCTCATCTGCGCTCCAGTTTCTGCTTTTGTGCGGATTAGTCTCTTGGTCAGTGCCCAGGCAGCCGTTTTGCTGCGGTGTCTACCATGGCCAAGCTTTATTCGGGGCCTTCCGGCTCCACCTTGGCTCCGTATGTGTCTCTCCCCTTTGTCACCCTTTTAAGTTGGAGGACCCCCTGCCTGGGTGTTACTAGGCCTCCGGCGAGCTTGCCTCCGGTGTGGTCGATGTCTCAACAGCCCGATGCCCAAATAGGCTTTGTAGGCCGCTCGGGCCGATGAGGGTTCCACGGTCTCACCGGTGGTGCCCGGGGCCATTGTGTATCTTTAGCTTTATTTCACAGCGAGAGTGCACTGTGTACTTGCCTTCACCTCTGGGCTGCGCTCCAGTTGCTGCTTTTGTGCGGCTTAGTCCCTTGCTTCGCATCTGGGCTGCCGTTTAGCCACAGTGTCTCCTGTGGCCAAGCGTTATTCAGGGCCTTCCAGCTCTTCCTAGGCTCTGTGTGTGTGTCTCCCCTTTATCGCCGGTGCTAGTTGGAAGCCCCTCTGTTAGCATGTTACGTAGGCCGCTCAGGCCGATGGGGGTCCCACGATCTCACTGGTGGTGCCCGGGGCCATCGCTCACTCCGTTGGATTCCGGGTTTCCCTTCCCTGCAAGGGTGGTTACTCGTAACG
The DNA here is from genome assembly GCF_964204655.1 of Triturus cristatus. Taxonomy (NCBI): domain Eukaryota; kingdom Metazoa; phylum Chordata; class Amphibia; order Caudata; family Salamandridae; genus Triturus; species Triturus cristatus. The sequence continues at coordinate 391,691,124 of NC_140591.1, read as the reverse complement.
AGACCTCCAGGAGGGGCACCCGGGGCGTAGTTGTCGTCACGGCAGTCCACCGCCACTTTATGTGCCGTAGGCTGCACGGCCCGATGAGGGTCTAACAGTCCTACCGACAGCATCCGGGATTGTTGCTCGCTCAGCATGACTCCAGGAGCCACCACAGGATGTAGGGATTCTGTCCTGAGGCATGGGGCTCCATGTGTGGTGTTATGCCGGAATGATTATGTCAGATTTCGATAGGGTTACAGAAGTTAGTCTACAGCGCGTCCGCCATGTCAGACCACTTGGCCACGCCCACCCATCGATATATGTTTTTAATTCTTATCACGAATGTGTCATAGTGATTTGTGTCAAGTCATTGGTTGTCAAATGTTTTTGAGTTTTGATATGTTTTTGATATATTTGTTATCCTCAATATGATCTAATGTTTGAAGAACTGTATCTTATGTGGTTATGCTACAGAACTGCAGCGAATAAAAAATATTGATGATGATGACATATTGACCAACATTCAGCAGTTTTTTGTCCCATTATTTTCTGTGGCCATTTTGACGTATTGCAGATTTAAACTTGTGAAACACTTATACAATCACCTTGAGTTTGATTTTTTTCCTCTTGGTCAATTTTTCTCTATTTAATTTGAGGTGGACCTTTAGATGGACTGCTGTTTGGTGGTGCTAGAATACGTAATGTCCTATGATTGTGAAAGAGGAGTGGCGCAGCGGCCAGGGCGTCTGACTCCAGAACCCAGGGGCTCACTGTTTGATCCCCGGCGCCAGTTGCAGATCAGCCCAGCACCATATGACTCTGGGCCATAGCTTGCTTAATCTTCCTGAGGGCCACCAGCGCCTTGATACCTTCGGTTAATAGTTCACGCTTTACAAATACTGGACATTTACATTTGGACAGTTCGGATTTATTTTGAGTTGCCACTATGGCCTAGGAGCCAAGGAAATCTGCAGGTCCTATTGTTTTGGGGCACAGCCAAATCTTCATGCTTGTATTGAGCACGTCAGATTGTACATTTGCAGCATACGCACAAAGATCAGAAGTTCAACAGGATGGAGTCCTTTACCCGAGTTTTTTTCTGTAGCCTCCATCTTATTTGACCCTGTTACAGCTAGACAGAAAAAGAATGTCGTCATACAGTAACACCTCACAGATTACTCATTTGAAAAGAAATATGTTTGTTAGAACAGGGGCTCCTTTTGTGTCCTGTGATGAAAGGTTGTATTTTGTTTTGACAAGTAGAACATAGACGTGATAATGGAAAGTGTGATTCACTATCCCTTTGTTTGTTTGGGGGCGATGGTAGTGCTAAGATTGAGGGGGCTAAAGTGCTTTGTGAATTTTTCATTTAGCGAAATCCTCAGTGGAGTACCTCACTACCTTACTGTTTTAATGGCTGTTAAAAAAACCAAAAATCACACTCTTCCTTCTTACATTTTTGTCTCTATTGGGTGAAGCAGCGAATGTACACACAAGTTGTCAATTTGCCCAGTACATTAAAAATGGAAACATTGGGGGCGTGGCTAAGCCGCTGAGCGCGATGGCCGCTGCTTAGTGTAGCTCCGCCAATTCCTCTCATCCCCAGCATATTGCAATTTGAGAAGGGGACGCCGTCCGGTGGAGATCCTGCGACAGCGGACCCCGAGGAGTGGGAAGCGGGTAAGAACTAGCTGGTTTCGCACTCTTCCTGGTCGGGGCACAGAGACCGGGGCCTTGCGTGACAGCAGTTTCGGAAGTCGGGGATCGTTCTGATGCACCCTGCTGTGGAGAGTCCTATGCCGGAGGTCGTCTGACGTGTTTCCCTGCTGCAATTAGCGTGGAGAGTCTGCTGAGAACCCGGCATCAGCTCGGGTTTACCTGGGGCCTAGAGGAGGAGCAAGTGCCGGGGCCTCGAGTGCGTGATCTGATGGTGCATGGCCCCGGGCGCTCTAGCGGCTAGATTTGCTAAACCTACCTGCAGGTACGACCCGCCACCTGGGATTGCCTTCTCCCCTCCCCCCTGCCCTCCTGCATTGTATTCCAAATTACTGTGGTGAGTTGAGACCAGGGGAGGGACGCATTGTAGTGCCAATCCAGGAGACGACGGAGGTCCACCTTAGCGTTTACCCGCCTGCATCTGCTGCTATATACTTGGTCGGCCTGAGGGAGACGCGCAGTGAGAGCAGACATGGAGTGCAGAAATGAGTGTGGCACCCGCTGATATATGGTACCTGCGCATTGAGAGCCTTCAGTGCCTTTGTTACTGTGGCTTCTACCTTTGGCTGGGCGCGGTCCTCGCAGTGCATCCTTGGGTGGACTGTTGCCATAACGGCGCTGCTGGACTTTGGCCTCCTGCGACATCTGATATTGGAGGCGTGATTGACAGCTGGCATCCCCTCCCCCGTGGAGCCCTGCCATAACCCACTACACTGGCCATATATGGTTTCCCCCTAAGAGAGTGCCTTGTTACTATCTCCACGGATCTTGCCCCTTCAGACAGCGGAGTGCCTACATTCAATCGGACACCAGACGTGGGCACAAATCCTGGCTTAAACACGGGGGGCTAGACTGAGTGACAGAGTGGCTGGCGACCTCGAGAAGGGGAGTATTCCTGTTGTATTACTGGTGAACAATCAACGGCGCAATGTCGTCATCAAGGGGCAACAAACCAGCGCAGCAGAACCGACTGGACAGATACACGCTCCCCAAGACATTGGTGCCAGACACCTCACCCACGGGTAAGAGTGGTGCAACGCAGGGAGAGATGCTGCCAGAACACACACTTAAAGAAGTCCTGGAGGCGATCACAGGTATTAAGACTTCCCTAGAACACAAGATGGATACCATCACTGTCGAAGTCAACTTACTCCGGGCAGATATGAACAAAAACGCGTCAAGCAAATTGAACTGACCACGGCTAGCCTAATGGAAGATGCCTCACAGCTGTAATTTGCGGAAACCAAGCTAGATGACTAGGAGGGGCGCCTGCGTCGCAACAATGTACGGATCTTGGGAGTTCCGGAACAATCGGAAGGGCAGGCTACGGATCTTTTTGTGGAAAACCTTATTCTCAAGCACTTGCAACCCAAGGGACTGGGGAAGTTTTTTGTTATTGAGAGAGCTCATAGAGTTCCCAGAGGTCGACCGAAACCCGGTGCCCCGCCTCGACCGATCCTCGCCAGGGTCCTCAATTTTCGGGATCGTGACGTCATATTCCAGCATGCCAGAGCGGGACCGCCCCTGAAATATGAAAATGCGGACATAACATTTTTCCCAGACTTCAGGCAGCTAGTCCAGAAGCAGCGGCGTTCTTTTCTGGGGATCAAAAGGCGCGGAGAGATAAAGGCTACAGATACGCCATGCTGTTCCCAGCCAGGCTACGAGTGGAGGCAGACGGTAGAGCCTGGTTCTTTGAGCATCCAGAATCAGCGGAGGAGTGGCTGGACAATCGCTAACCAGTGACCCATTTGATGATGTGGTAAACCGGTGGGGGGGTTGGGTGAGATTTTGAGGGTGGGAGAAGACATTATTCTGGGCCGCTGCGCGGAACTGGCCGAGTTGAAAATGGGTCCTACTTAATGGGCTGGTCAGTGAGTAATCACATGCATCCTGGACCCTTCTCAAAACTTACTAGTGAGGGACGTTTGATTAACCTGTACAGGATAGTCTGACATTGCCTTTTGTGATGGGAGGGGGCACAACGCACCCCGCTTTCTACCTTTAGTTACCTTTTTGGGCGACAGGCACGCTGCAAGTTTAACCATGAGCAGTTTGAAGCCCAGAGTGCAGGGGAGCAGGGAGGGGGCGGTTTGGAGGGAATGTTTTTGTTGTTTGATTTAAATTTTTTTATTGGCTCAGTTCAATCGACCATATTGGGTGACGGCACAGAGCGGGGGTTACGCACGAAGGCAATTTCTAATGGGTACACAGTGGAATATAGGGGTTAAAGTCCTCAGTTGGAACGTCAACGGGCTTGGTGATAGGATTAAGCATAGTATGGTGCAGTTCTATATTAAGAGACAAGCCCCTGACATTATCCTGTTGCAAGAAACTCATTTGATTGGGAACACATGTCAGGAAATGAATGGGGGGGTACAAGTTAGTCGCACATTCAGGCTTTACTTCGGGTTCAAGAGGCGTGGGTATCTTGGTTAGGAAATCGTTCCCCCTCACAGTGCAGTCCATATGGTCCGACAATCGGGGTAGGTATGTAGTAGCGGGAGGGCCGGACTATCACATGTGTCTCAGTGTATGTTCCCCCTGGCCTCCAGAGTAAGACATATAAAGATCTAGGTACAGTGCGGCTGTCCTTCCCGCCAGGCCTTCTCATTGTAGGTGGCGATTTCAACGCAGTGGTGTCCGGAGCCCTGGACCGGCACCCCCCACGAGACATCAGACACGCACAGCAGTGGCTATCTAACTTTCTTGAGGCTGTGGGACTAGTAGATAGTTGGAGGCTACATAACCCAGACAGGGCCCAGTACACCTTTCGGTCCGGCACTCATCAAAGTCTATCCCGTATCGCTTATGTCTTAGTCCCGGCAACGCGGGTGGGTGAAATCCGGGATGTCCGCCATTTGGGCAGAGGCATTTCGGACCACTCCCCGGTTTGGATGCACATGGACCTGGGCCGCGCTAATGCAGGGAGAATTGCTCCCATTAACCCGTGGTACCTACGGGATCCTGACATTCGTAAGGAGATAGCCCAGTCCACAGATTATTATTTCCTGGAAAATGTGGGAACGGTGCAATCAGCCCAGACGCTGTGGGAACCATACAAATCGGTTATTCGTGGGGAGGCCATCTCCCTTATTAGGGGCAGGAAGAAAGATACGCAAAAAGAATTGGTGATAGTAGAGGATGAAGTGCTTAAACTGGAGGAAGAACTGGAACATGGGGTGACACCTGAGAAGGTGCACCTCCTAAGCCTAAAGCAAGAAGAATTTAAAGGTATATCAACAGATAGAGCCAGGGCGTTGGGGAGGGAAACGCAGAGTAGACTCTATGAACATGGTGACAAAGCAGGGAAATTGATAGCATGGCTGGATAGGAAGGAGTGGGCAGCCCGCCTGGTACCCGAGCTAGATGGGGACGGCACTGATCCGATCACAGACCCGCAACGCATAGCCGACCAATTTGCAGATCACCATCAGAAAGTCTACAAAACGGAGGGGCGCTACACGGAGGGAGATAATGTTGCCCTGCTTCACGATATTGCGCAAAAAAAAAAACAAAAAAAAAAAACAATTGATGGACAGAATGCAGAACAATGTCATACATTCACCCCAGTACAGAGATCTGGGCCTAAATCCATCGTTTTTTTGCTCACCATGACATTCCAGTTTGAACCCAGCCATATGCAAATCAGTCTTGACCCTGTGCCCCATGGGAACAGTCCAGCCCGAACTGCCAAGGCAGGTCCTCCCTGGACTGGAAACAAGCATCCTAGGACCGGTTTCGGGCTTTCAGCCCTCGTCAGCCAGGATAGCTTGATTCCAGTGGCATGGAGAGCACGGGACTCACGTCTGAGCATACCCTTCCCACTCGGGGTGACAGATGCAAAAAAAAACTGGGTGCGAGTGTTTGATTGGTTCTGATGCTCCGTCCATCACCACCCCCTTTTGTACCGCTTTGTTCGCCATAAGTTGGCAGGGTATGCTCAGACGTGAGTCCCTTGCTCACTTTGCCACTGGATTCAAGCAAGCCTGGCTGACGACAGCTGAAATGCCATAAACCGGTCCTAGGAAGCTTGTTTCCGGTCCTGGGAAGGCATGGCTTGGTAGTTCGGGCTGGACTCTTCCCATGAGGCACAGGGTCAGACTGATTTGCATATGGCCATGTCTGAACTGGGGTGGCAGAGTGGGCCAAAGAACGGTGATGGATCAAACCCAGATCTGCTGACTGGGTGTGAGTGTTTGATTGGTTCTGATGCTCCGTCCATCACCACCCCCTTTTGTATCACGATATTGCGCTACTCACCCAGTCCGATGAAAATCGTGAGTACCTTGAGTCTGATCTCTCAACTGACGAGGTGGCTCAGGCGATACAATCGATTAAATCTGGGAAAGCTTCGGGCCCTAACGGCATTCCGATCGAGCTCTACAAGCTGAGACCAGACAAAATAGCTCCTCACATTCGTTCAATGTTTGCAGATAGCAGAGAGAAAGAAACACTTCCTATGGATCAGAGAATTGCTAACGTAGTGGTCATCCATAAAGAAGGTAAACCCAAACCCTGTTGCATGTCATATAGACCAATATCGATACTTGATGCAGAGCCCAAGATCCTGGCCAAAATATTGGCTACGCACCTTGTAAAAGTAATAGACACTCTGGTTCACCCTGACCAATCTGGTTTTATGCCGCACCGCAACACCGCCTTAAACCTGCGCAGGCTGCACGGAGTGTTAGGCAGAGCTACAACCATCTTGGTGCCTGCAGTCCTGGTGTCACTAGACGCCACCATGTCGTTTGACATGGTGGAGTGGCCGTATCTCTTTGCGGTATTGCACAAACTGGGATTTGGACAACAATTTGTGAGCTGGGTCCGGCTGCTTTATTCCAAACCCCTGGCCCGAGTTGTAGTAAACAATGGTAAGTCTGTGGTGTTTGAACTCAGCTGTGGAACGCGTCAGGGGTGCCCCCTATCATCGTTTCTCTTTGCCTTGGCACTGGAACCCCTGGCGGCGTGGATCCGCAGAGACCCCATGATCCGTGGTATGCGATGGTCCCCAGACTGGAAAGATAGGATATCATTGTATGCAGATGACGTTCTGTTGTATCTGACTTCCCCAAAGGCCTCTTTGATTTGCCTACTTGACATCCTTGCAATATTTGGCAGATACTCCGGATTTACCATAAACTTGTCTAAATCCGTGCTTTATGTCCTGCAGGGTAAGCCACTAGTCCTTCCAAAAGGCTGCCAGATACAGATAGCTTCAGATGGCTTTTGTTACCTCCGCATATTCATCACATCAGACTCGGCGCTCCGCTTTACTCGGAATCTCTTACCATCAATTCAGAGGTTAAGAAATGATGTACAGCACTGGAAGTCCTTGCCTCTCTCCTTATTGGGTAAAGCTGTTCTTTTTAAAATGATGGCTCCGCTCAGTTTCCTCTATGCTCTTCAGAATTCCATGGATCCAGTCCCCGAATCATTTTTTAAAGAGGTAGAAACCTTCCAAAGATCTCTCTTGTGGGACGGCAAACCTCGGATCGCCCTGGCTAAACTCACCCTCAACTGGTATGACGGTGGCATCAGTCTTCCAGACATTGGACAAGATGGACAAGAGAAAAGTTGCACCACAAAATATAGCAATATATGGAATGCATCATTTAGCCGTATTCATGGTATTCAGGTTACAGTGAGCAGCGTCTAAACAAAGGGGCACGGACAATACTAATGTGAAAGCGCATATGGTGTGCTTTCACACAAAGTAAAAATAACATAATTAAGGAACTTTTCGAGCGGCGGCTGAAGTGAAAGTGGGCAGCACTATTAATTAATAAAAAAAATAAGTGCGGCCGCTAATGTGAAAGCGGCCTCCTGTAAAATAAATAATTAAATAAGTATGCCCGCTAAACTGAAAGCAGACCGCACCGTAAATTAAATAATTGAATAAGTGTGGCCGCGATAGTTAAAGTAGACAGCGTAGTAATAATAAACAAGCATTGGCATAGCCATTAGGTCTCACCTTTGGGACCTTATAAGTGTTTAACCATGCAACACTTGCATAACTAAATACTTATAAGGTCCCAAAAGCGAGACCTATTGGCTATGCCGCAAAAGTGAAAGTGATCGCAATCACGATCAAACATCAAAGCGGCCGTGGGGCCGCAAATGTGAAAGTAATCGCGGTAAAGCGTGGCGTGCGTGCCCGTGCACATGCACTGTAGCTCTAGGCTGGCCTGGTAGCACTTTTTGGAGCCCTCTCAATAAGTCTCGCCAGACCAGCGCATGCGCTGGGTCAGGCGAGACCTAAAAAAGAGTACAGTAGTAAAAGTGGGCCGTGCTGAGATGTCATGGGTGGAATAGGGGGAAGAGCATGAAGGAAAATAGTGCTCACCAACTTATAAAGCAGAGCATGTAACAACATCAGTAAAATGTGCAGTCCTTATGGGCGGTAAAGGAGACAAGGCGGTACCAAGGAGGGACTAACCAGCCTCATAATAAATCGGAAGCCAGCATTCACAAAGGGCAATGGCACAAGCTAATTAAAAATACGGGCGGAAAGTGGGCGGGGCTTCTAGTTCATACCCTAATACAGCATGCCTCGCAGAGCAAGCAGTGTATGCGCGCTACCGGTAGGCTCAACCTAAAAATAGATACACTGTACTCGGGAGCTCCTGTTTTGCAATAGGCTGCAGAGACCTGTTATTGAATTGTGAAAGTTCAACCTAAAATATTTTATCCCTGCCAGATTGGAACAAGGAGCCAAGTTTCATGGAAACAGATGCACCCTTTTCTAATATATTTTAGTGTTATGTTATACTTAAAAAATGAGTTTCTGGTCGCGTGTTGGCCTGTCTGGCTACAGCAAGCTGCTTTGCTCTGCAGAAACATTTTCGACTACAATAGATTTTCATCATCCAAAGGTAAAACATTTAATTGGGTCAAAACCAACAACTTTTGCCCAGACAGGCTTCATTGCAAGTCAGCAGCAAATGGAGGCTAGATTATAGTGCTCTATAACGTTTGATGGGATGAACCACCATCTTGCAGTCGACCAGGCTGCATCATGGGTCAGCTGTGACGTTTGCCATGTTCCGAGTCTAACGCAGCTCATAGGTTAACATTGGTTAATATGAATTTCATATTCTTTCCCATAGAAAAGATTTTTAATATTTAAGAATTACGGCATTCATTGTTAATTTTTCTGTCATTTTACTCATTACGTAGTTTTTTTTACTAATCTGGTTAAGAAGTGCACATCATTTATTTTTTTAACCATAATAATATATGCATTTTTCTCTGAGGATAGCCTTGCTGCTTCAGCCAAGCTACCACGGGTGAGTCTGATAATCTAAACAGAAACCAGGTTTGACTCTCTCAGCCCTCATTACAGTAAGACTAGCAAACTATGTGAAAAGGAAACTGGAAGATTTACAGGAAAAAACAACACAGAGTAAAAGAGTAACAACCATACCCAGGTAAAGAAGCCGCCTACTTCAACCAACTATTATATTGCCGTCAATGATAATGTGAGCTAGTTGCCTGAACATGCGTCACACTAACCTAAAGCCGAATTACCCTAATTAGGAAATAGGCAGAAAATGGAGCTATTGATAGAAAGCATGAACTGGCAGTGATAACTAACGAAGACCTCCAATTATCTGAAATGATTGATGGAAAACTATGCATATTAAAACAACCAATACTCAAGAGGCCTTGTGCTTCCTGTTCTCATTACCAGGTATCCCCACAGAGACAGCTGAGACATATCCATACTATTCTAAGGAAATCTGTTCCTCGAAAAAACACTTCTTCAGTATTGCCTGGCAGATCTTCTACCACCTGAGCATCTTCCACCGTTTTGTGTGACTCCGTTTTGGGACACATGGCCCTTACCCATCCAACCCGTTCCACGGGAGTAAAGAGCTTCTGCCTTTCTTCCAAGTTTCCTTTGATTGGACAACTTCTCTCTCGCTATACAGAACAAGGCCATGTCCAGACAAGTTTATACATTCTAAATAAGCATCACCAACCTCATCAACAAGAGAGTCTCGTGCCTCTGGTTAAGAGTCTACGTTTATTACAAAAGCCTCCTTTCTTTGAAGCTAAGCAATACTTGGTTACCTAATATTGAAAAAGACACACTTGGAATGTGTAGTCAATTCTGCATTATCACAGACGACCTTAGCATTCAATTCAGTGTTGTTGTACAAGTCACAGTATCAGTATGTACGAGTACTTACACGAATACCTTTTTAAGCAGCATTTGCTAACTTTTTTTATTCAATACTTTTATAGCATTCCTCATCACGCATGCACATTACACATTGATCATCAATAATACATGTGTGTAGTGTAAATCAAAGTACAGCATGTTACATAAGACAAAGAGTTTTGGGGTGTAAGAGTCACACATCATCTTTACATAATTATATGCTAAGCTTATAGAACTGAGAGAAATACAAATTCAGGATTTAAAACGTAACACAGTGCTTGGGGCTGTCCTTTATTACTACCCAAGAGAACACTTTTTAGAAGCCTTATATTAATCGACTGAGGAAAAACAATAAGCTTCTAAAGCTATGTCTTGCGGTTTGCATGCAGTTCCTGGATGTCATTTCATAGCTCACTGTGCTATATTAAAAGGATTGTGATTTATCCATGGACGACCACCACTGCGTACACTTTGTCATCAACAAACCCAAGGCACTCAAACCAGCCCCACGCCCACCACGAAGGAACTGGAGCAAGGTTACCGGCGAGCAACTTAACTCCACCCTCACTCGAGACAACCACACCTGGGCACTCGACGCAAACAACGCAAATGACTCAGCCAGGGAACTCCACACCTGGATCTCCAACTGCGCAGACGCCAGCGTCCCGCTACGCAACCCTGACAGACAACGCCCCAGGAAAGCCGCCTGGTTCACCACCGCTCTCCAAGAAGCCAGACGCACCTGCAGACGCCTGGAAAAGAACTGGAGAAATACCAAGACAACTGAAAACCACATCACCTACAAGGACGCCATGACGGACTACCACAACCAGATCAGAGCCACCAAGAGGAACTTCATCCACAACAAAATCCTGGCCAACTCCACCAACTCCAAGGAACTTTTCAGTGTCATTCAATAATTTACCAACCCACGCAGCAAAGCCACAGACATCACCCCATCCCAAGCCCTCTGCGACAAGCTTGCAAACTATTTCCACCTCAAGATCAAAAACCTCTACAACAACTTCATCGATCATCCAACAGGCGCCACAGACGGCCCCCCGCCCCCAGAAATACCAGCCAGCCCACCATCTGCAACTGTACACTGATCATGGCCGAAGACACCGCCTCGAACATGAAAAGCATCCACTCGAGGGCCCCCACCGACCCCTGCCCCCCTCACATCTACCACAGAGCTGCGGCCGCCATTGCACCCGAACTACAACGCACCATCAACATCACCTTCAAAACAGGCACCTTTCCAGACGACTGGAAGTGCGCAGAAGTCAGACCTCTGCTCAAGAAGCCCACAGCTGACACCACCGGCCTCAAGAACTATTGGCACATCTCACTCCTCCCCTTCGCAGCCAAAGTTGCAGAGAAAACAGTCAACAGGAAACTGACACAATTCAGGGAAGAGAACACCGTCCTCGACCCGTCACAATCTGGATTCCGAAGCAACCATAGCACAGAGACCGCCCTTCTTGCCGCCACAGACGACACCCGCAACCTCCTGGACCAAGGCCACTCCGCAGCTCTCATCCTACTCGACCTCAGCTGCCTTCGACATCGTCTCCAACCGCACGCTAGTCACCTGACTACACGACGCAGGCATACAAGGAACAGCCCTGGATTGGATCCGATCATTCCTCACCGGAAGAAGCCAAATGATCAGACTCCCACCCTTCCTCTCCAACCCCACGAAAATCACCTGTGGAGTCCCACAGGGTTCATCACTGAGCTGCACCCTCTTCAACATCTACATGGCCCCCCCTCGCAGCCATCGTCCGACAACACGGCCTCAACATCGTATCTTATGCCGACGACACCCAGCTCTTCCTCTCCCTCACCAACACCCCACCACTGCCAAACTCAACTTAAAGAAAGGAATGCAAGACATCACAGTCTGGATGACCAAGAGCTGCCTGAAGCTCAACGTTGAGAAGACAAAAGTCCTCGGTACCACCCCTTCTGCATGGGACAGCACCTAGTGGCCGACCACCCTCGGAAGCCCTTCTACCCCCTCAGACCACACCAAGAACCTCGGATTCGTACTCGACTCATCATTAATCATGAACCGACAGGTCAACGCCGTCACCTTCAGCTGCTTCAACACCCTCCGCAAGACCTTCAAGTGGATCCCCCCGGAGTCAAGGAAGACAGTCACCTACGCACTCCTCACCAGCAGACTGGACTATGGAAACACACTCTACACCGGCATCAACGAGTCCCTACTTCGCAAACTCCAGACAATACAGAACATCGCCGCCAGACTCGTTCTCTGCATCCCCCGACACAAACACATCAGCCAACACCTACGAAGTCTCCACTGGCTCCCCGTGGAGAAAAGAGTCACGTTCAAAATCCTCACTCACGCCTACAAATGCCTACACAACAACGGACCCAAATACCTCAACGACAGAATCAACTTCCAGGTACCCAAAAGAAACCTCCACAGAGCCAGAGCAGGTATAAGATCCTTCTCTCACATTGCAGCCAAGACCTGGAACGAGCTACCGGCAAACATTAGATGGGCCCCCTCCCCGAACACCTTCAGGAAGACCCTCAAGACCTGGCTCTTCGGCTAAACAGATCGGCGGACCCCCCCCACAGCGCCTTGAGACCCTTAAGGGTGTGTAGAGCACTTACAATTACCTGATTGATCTATTAACTGCAAGTGATATAAAGAGCTCTGTGTAAAAAGCAGTCTCACTTACCTATCTAAAATATAAACTGTCATGAGCATATTACACAATGCACTTTCCAGGAGGCACATTAAACCTCTATGCTAAGTCAAAACTGGGACTGAACAAAACACAAATCTCTCCATAAAACGCTTTAACTACCAGAGTTATCTAACCATTATTATTATTTCCTGAAATATACATGGCACAAAAGCTTTCTGCAACAGGTGCTTTGACCAAATTAGATATTTTTAATGCATCCTTTGCGACTAATTAAGCTAGAAGAGACTTACTATAACGTCTCTCCTTGTTGCCAATTTCTTTGTGACAGAGTTCTTAAAAACATAAATGTATATGTTGACTGTCAGACTGCTTTTCATAACTCCGCCCCTTGTGACCCCACCCCCTTTTTGTTGTCCACTAAGATACGCCAATTAACGGGCTCTCAGAGTTAAGTTTGCCCAATTCCAGCACAATGCCAGATAGCCTTGGCTAGCTTTTAATGGTCAACAAACATAGGTCTTCAAAAGGAGCTGAGGCAGGACCAAATGATAATGTGATGATGGACACACTGAATCTCATGGACATCAACTTTGTACTGAATTAAAATCAGTGAAACACACTGCCCGAAGAAGCACGGCGCCAAGACAAGTCTAACACCAATGAAAGGTGTCAGTCAGTCTAGGTTAGATTGAGTTACACTACAAACCCATACCCCAATTCGCTGCTGGGATGCAGACCGTTTATTTACAACAAGAGTGCCATAAAATATACAGCTGTCAATTGTAACTCACATCTTCCAGGGCACAGCTATCGGCGTATGGTGTGTAGGAACGCTACGCCCAAAGAAGACAGCGTCAGCAAAAGAGAAGCACATTCAGAAGGCAGGTCACCGGCACGGAACTCATAGATCTAGAAAGCAGCCGGTGCAGACCTTGGCCCTCCCAACTCCAACTTTAACTTTGCGGCCATCATGGAAAGATACGTGTGGGAACTAAAAGTGTGGATTATTTCACACAAAAGCTAAACATTTCAAATCGTACAGCTCATGACGATCTTATAATCATTACAAATATAAAACGGGTCACATTTTGTGAATGAATATATACAGATAAGCAGATTTATACGCTGCACATACTCAGACTGCAGACTCTTATTATTATTTGTGTTTCGACTTCCTATAAAGAAAATAAACAGTGACGGCCGTCTGGTTTTCCATGTTTGTGCGGCAATGTTACATTATTATTATTGTTCTTTATTTTAAATGTCTCATTACTTAGATGCGTGTCGCTCTTCTATTTCTACACCTGGTCTTTTGCAAGCATTGAAAGTCAGAAAGGAAGCCGCCTCCCCTGTGTGTACACATGGGGACAATTTACGTTATGCTAGGAGCCATGTTAGGATCAGGCAAACATCTCGCGAAATACACTCACCTAAATCATTTAAAATTCTATTCAAACTGTATCGAACTTGACGCTAATGTGATGTTCGCTCATAGCGTGCAAGGTTTGGAGCAAACAAGGTACGTGGCAATGTCAGTTTATTCTTAGACTTCGTTTGTGTCGCGTTAGCACGTAGGGTTTGAGACGCAGCTCGAGCTGCTGCGAAAACAACCACTGTCGCCGTTAATCCCTGCCTCTTGGGTTGTGAGGGGATGGTTACTTGGGATACTCGCTGGTCCATAGAGCAGGTGGATGTGCACAGCGGCCGCCGCAGGCTTTGTTTACTTTTTGTAGTGGGCGTGACCATTAGTAGATACAGCCCATAACAAGCATTTGCAATGCAATAGGTCTCGCAATTGCGAGATTTTGAGCTATTGGCCTTGTAAATGGCAATGCCTTTTAACCCCTTCCCCGCTCATGACGGAACCGTTCCGTCATGAGCCACGGTTGCCGTGTGCTCATGACGGAACGGTTCCGTCATGACAATCCTGTTGGCGGCCGCTCCGCCTGCGCGGCGCTGTTTCCCCGCCTGTGCGAGGGGACAACGCAAATGGGCGGAGTCATGACGGAACCGTTCCGTCATGAGCACAGCTCAACTGTGGCTCATGACGGAGCGGCTCCGTCATGAGCACAGGCCCACCGCGCTGCCCCCCTGCCCCCCCCCAGCGCTGCAGCGGAATGTCCGCAGCAGCGAAGGGGTTAAACTAATAAAAGGCATTGTCATTTACAATACCAATAAGTCAAAGTTTGGCAAAAGCGAGACCTATTGTATTACAGGCCGCGGTGTCCCTGAAGTGGATGCCGCATTCATCATTGAAGTAAAAAAAATAATTAAACAGAGCGGTGTCCCTGAAGCGGGCGCCACGCTCACCATTAATGTTGAAAAAAAATATATATATGAAACAGGGAGCGGTGTCCCTGAAGCTAGGTGTTCTGGAATGTATGTATGTGGTGTGTAGTGGAATTGTGTGTTGGACTGGATTAGTTAGTTGTCTAACTGTGTGGCATGGAATGTAGATTTTCCTAATAAGTTATGACGGAAAGTCTTAATTTTATTAAAGACACGGAGGCGAGTATTATGCTTTCTTTTCCTGCATTTATTCCAATAGCAGCAAGATAAGTAAAAAAACTACACTCCTCAGAAGGCTGTAGGAGAAAACTACTGGCCAATGGGGAGAACAAGAACATAAAGTAAACCACTCAGGTCAGGCCAACCATATAAGGACCTATCTGACCGCCAGCAGTCCTCTTTTCTTGTGCGAATTAGGAAGAAGACGAAAACAAAGGAACTAAAAATAACAATAGGTAAACAGTCAATATCCAGGTAAACAGTTCTTGAGTGAGGAACACCATGGACGAAAGATCCTGAGGAAACCAAGATGGTAGCCAGATGGAAGTCCACGTCAATGACTCCGGTGAGGCAAGAGCAGACCCACGAGGAAGGCAGTGGTAATGCTGGAGTACCTAGGGGGGGGGAGAAACAGAACAAATTAGAGCTGTTGTGGAGGGATAATACTCGCCTCCGTGTCTTTAATAGAATTAAGACTTTCCGTCATAACTTATTAGGAAAATCTACATTTTATGGCAAGACCGGAGGCTCCTATTATGCTAGTTAAAAGCATATCAACAACCAGAGAAGAAGCAGTAATCACAGGTTTACAATAGAAGGTCTTGAAAACACTATCATTAGACCAATCTGCTGACTTAAGGATATCTTCTAGACGGGAGCCCGACCAAAAGGCTTTAGAAGCCATGGCACCCCTGGTAGAATGAGCACCAAACACCGAAGCATCAATGCCCGCAAGAGACATGATCCAACGGGCCAGAGTAGCAGCAGAAACAGGAAGGTGAGGTTTGCGGAAAGAAATGAGCAGTTGGGTATGTGAAGAAGTCCTAAAGTCAGCAGATTTTTGTTCATAGGCTTTTAAGCAGCGACCCACACATAATTTCGGTTGAGCTGGAAAGTAAGGATAAAACACTGTCTGTAAATTTGTTTTTGTGCGTCTCTGCACCTGAAACAATACTCCAGTAGGAGAAAACTGCCTTGAACAAAGGTCTAAAGCCCTAACATCAGAAACACGTTTAATGGAGACTAAACACAACAACATAGTAAGTTTTGCAGACAACATTTTCAAGGATAGGGCAGCATTATTAGGCCAATCCATAAACAATTTAAGAACCAAATTAACATCCCATAAAGAAGAATACTTAGCCAACGGAGGTTTGGAAAAACGGATTCCTCTTAACAAACGGCAAACCAGCGGGTGAGAGCCGACCGGCTTATTGTCAATGGGACGATGATTAAGTGAAATAGCTGATCTGTACAGGTTCACCGTGCGATAGGACTTGCCAGCGCTGGCCTCCGTGGCCAGAAAATTAACCACAAAAGTCACAGAGGCTGAAAAGGGATCGATAGACCGTTCCAGACACCAGCTTGACCAAAGAGACCAAGCGGATTTGTATGCTCTGGAAGTACCGGGAGCCCAGGCCCGGCTGATAAAGATTGAAGCTTCCTGAGAAAGGAATTGGTCAGTAGAGAGAGGCCGGAGAGCTTCCAGGCCGAAAGAGTCCGAGACCGATCCAGAATGAGGGAGTGAGGGGAACCTTGAGGGTCCAGAAGAAGGTCCGTGGAATGAGGGAGAAGGACCGGAAAGTCCACCGCTAGTTCCAAGAGACAAGGAAACCAAATCTGTGATTGCCAAAAGGGCACTATCATGACTAGAGACATTTGCTGGCGTCGAATCTGGGAAAGAACTCTGTTGATCATAAGAAAGGGAGGAAAAGCGTAATTGAGATGAAGTGACCAATCCTGAAGGAACGCATCGGTCGCTAAAGCTAGCGGATCCGGGCGCCAGCTGTAAAAACGAGGTAACTGGGAATTGAGGCGGGATACAAACAGGTCGATAAAGAAAGGACCCCACTTGAGAGAGAGAGAATGAAACACGGAGGGAAGTAATCTCCAATCGCTGGAATCCCGGAGATACCGAGAGTGCCAATCCGCGACGGAATTGAGATCGCCGGGGAGATACTCGGCTTGGAGGGAGAGAGTGTGGGAGAGGCAGTAATGCCATAGACTCTTGGCGAGTTCTGCGAGGGGTTTGGATCTTGTGCCACCGAGATGGTTGATGTAACGGACCGCAGAAATATTGTCCATCCTGAGAAGAATAGAACAACTTACCTTGTTCTTTGCAAGGCTGCGGATTGCAAAGGACCCGGCAAGCATCTCTAAACAGTTGATGTGCAATGACGACTCCTCTAGAGACCATGTACCTCCAGTCGAGATTGGTACACAACGGGCGCCCCAACCCGCCAGGCTGGCATCTGATTCTAATACAAGATCTGGGGCCATGGCGAAGATAGTCCTTCCGTTCCACGCATCTAAATGGTCTATCCACCATTGCAGTTCGTAACGCGAATCTCGATCTAGGAGGATAAGATCTGAGTAAGCCAGCCCCTGACGTAGATGCCGTAATTTTAGGCGCTGAAGGGCCCGATAATGAAGAGGACCTGGGAAGATGGCTTGAATGGAGGCGGAGAGAAGCCCCACGATCCTTGCGAGGGAGCAAAGGGAGATTTGGGAGAGCGAAAGAACTTGAGAAATTTCTGAACGGATAGCTGCGATCTTTTCGGTAGGGAGAAAGAGAGACGCCGAGGGAGACTCCACGCGAAACCCCAGGAACTCTACACTTTGAGAGGGAATCAACATGGATTTCTCTGGATTGATCAGAAAACCGAGATCGAGCAAAAGAGATTGGGTCACCTGAAGGTCCCGCAAGAGACCTGGTTTGCTCGCATTCATCAGAAGAATATCGTCCAGATAGATGATCAGGCGAATTCCCAAAGCTCGAAGATAAGCCACCACAGGTTTCATGAGTTTGGTGAAACACCAAGGGGCCGAAGAAAGCCCGAAGGGGAGCGAACAAAACCGATAAGTGACGCCCAGCCATTGAAACTGGAGGAACTTGGAATGCTAGGGATGGATAGGGACTGTCAGATATGCATCTTGAAGGTCCAGCCGGACCAACCAGTCGCTGGTTCGTAGAGTGTCGTGCAAGTGAATAATGGTTTCCATTTTGAAATGTCTGTGCACAACAAACTGATTGAAGACTTTGAGATTGATAACAGGACGCATCTTCTTGTTCTTTTTGCGAACCAGAAACAAGGTGCTGAGAAAACCCGAGGGATCGAATGGGAGTCTTTGGATAGCTTTCTTTGCCAACAGGGAAAGAATCTCTTGAGAGATCAAGCGCGACACGTCGTCGGAAAAAAACAGAGGCAAAGTAACCTGGAAAGGAGGAGCGTAAAACTCTATGAGATAGCCTTGGAAGGAACTGAGAACCCAAGGGTCTGAGGTTAAGGTTTGCCATTTGCTTAGAAAAAGAGCTAAACGCCCTCCCACGGGAGGGCCAGAAGACAGGCTTACCTTGTTGGGAGAAGTTAGAGTTGTTGTTGTTGCCTCTGTGGCCCCTCTGTCCACGACCCCGGAAGCCACGGCCACGCTGGGGGTAGAACTGAGGCTTGTACTCTTGAAATCCGGCGTTGGAGGCGCCTCTGGAACCTTGGAAGTTGGAAAAACGGCCGGAAGAGTGGCTCCTGCCTCTGCCGGCCCTGCCAAAAACCCGAGGTGCAAAAACCTTTTTAATGGAAAGTTGGGCCTTGTCAAGAGAGGCAAAAGTGGTAACAAATTTAGACAGGTCTTTGACCAAAGAATCACCAAAGAGTAAACCGTCCGCTTTGAGTCCAGGGTCCTGAGAAGCCAGATTGGCTAACTTAGGGTCTAACTTAATTAGGAGACCTTTGCGCCTCTCATGCGTAATGGCGGCATTGGCATTGCCCAATAAACAAAAAGTACGTTGGGCCCAAAGTGAAACCTCTTCAGGATTTAGCACCAACGCTTCAGAGCGCGCCGACTCTGCCAGATCTAAAATGCGGGCAAGGGGGCCCACCATATCCAAGAGTTTGTCCTGACAAGAGAACCATGCTCTGTCCACCCCCTTACGAGGGTCCTTACCGAACTTAGAAAAGAAGGTGAGGAGCGGTTGGTCAATAGTGGGAGTGACCGTAATGTTGGAGGCCAAAGAAGGTTTGGGGCATTCGGATTTTAATTTTGCTCTGACAGATTTATCCAGAGGTTGACGTAGTTTGGAAGATATATACTCTCCCACATGGGGAATGGGAAACCATTCCGTAGAATTTGGATGTCTAATCAAAGCAGGATCAAACATGGGCATTCCCTCTGAGTCCAGGATAGGTTCGGACTCAAAGGGTGATAACTTTTACTTCTTGGGTGAAGAATCGCCAACACCAAAAAGATCAAAAAGGATGTCTTCATCTGTGTCACATAAATCATCATCATCCGTATCCTGGATGGTATTAATGACCAGCTTCTTAGGAACCTCCACATTTTTAAGCTTGGCTTTACTTTTGCCAAATGTCAAAGTAGTCCCCTCCTTTGACTGAGGCCTGGGAGGAATAGCATCCTCAATCTTGCGCGAGGAAACCTCGCTAACCACATGTGACACTTTTTTGGGTAAAATAGTGGAAGGAACCAGTTTACGTTTTCTGCTTTCCCCCGCAGACTGGGCCAAAGCTTTGGTCATTATACGAAGTAAAGAATTTTCCAGGGTCTTAGACACTCTCTGCATGGAGTGTTCAACTGCAGTCTCCACAGAAGAATTAATGAAGTGGCTCAAATCTGATTTGAAATTAATATTTTCCTCATTATCAAGCTCAGGAGAGCTGGGAACATCAATTTCTATTAAACTGGAAAACGAAGGGTTAACCTGGGCAGAAGGACAAAGGGGGCGTGTAGAAATGAGCCTGCCAGTGAAAAATGAGCTTCAAAAGGAGGTGTGGCCAAGAATTATTCAGACGAGCGCTGAGGAGACCGAGAACACGAAGCTACAATGCAGGGAAAGGCAGCGCTGACAAGCGTCACAGAAGCGAGGCGTTCTGAGGCAGCGAGCGAGCAACGAAAGCCGGTAAAAGTAAACAAAGCGCGCGCGCAGACGCGCTGAATTCAAAGCCGAGGAGAAATTTCAAAAGCACTCAGACGACAACGAAGTCGTAACCATAGAAACCTAGCGCATGAAACAATGCGAATGGAAGCAATAAATACACAATAAATATGCTTAAATACACTGTAAACAAAAAGTTTGAATAGGAGAATAAGAGAATTCGACTTATCTGACTGCGAGCAGCAAGAAAAGAGGGCTGCTTGTGGTCAGATAGGTCCTTAAATGGTTGGCCTGACCTGATTGGTTTACTTTACGTTATTGTTCTCCCCATTGGCCAGTAGTTTTCTCCTACAGCCTTCTGGGGAGTGTAGTTTTTTTACTTATCTTGCTGCTATTGGAATAAATGCAAGAAAAGGAAGCATAATAGGAGCCTCCGGTTTTGCCATAAAATTGTGTGGTGTGGTTTGGATTTGTGTAGTGGAATTATGTGGCATGGTGTGCCGTGGAATTATATGCATAGTAAATATGTGGTGTTGAGTATACTGGAATTATTTGGAGTGGGATTGTGTGTTATGGATTGTAATTATGTGGAATAGTATTTTGTGATGTGGAGAGGTGCGTTCTGGACTTTAATTATATTGTGTGCTGTTGAATATTTTGTGGCGTGATGTGGAATTGTGTGGTGTGGATTAGTTGTATGTGTAATTGTGTTGTTGAGTCGTATTATGTGGTTTGGTGTCGAATCATGTGGTGTGGATTGCAAATGTGTGGAGTTGAATTGTGTGGTGTGGAACTGTGTGGATAGGTTTACCTGTTTGGTGAGGAAAAGAAGAAATAGGTTTGAGATGAGCTGCAGATCTATGTGTTTGGATGCAAACAAAAAAGAAAGAGTTTGAGCTATTGGAGTTGTAAATGTCTTTTCCCTATATGTTATGGATTGGAGTGGATGTATGTGGTGTGTAGTGGAATCTTGTGGGTTGTATTGGAATTGTTAATTGTGGCATTGTGTGGCATGAAATTGTCTGTCATAGAGTGGATGCGTGTAGTGGAATTATGTGGCATGGTGAGCAGTTGTATTATGTGAATAGTATGTGTTTTTGAGTGTATTGGAATTATGTGAAGTGGGATTGTGTGTAATTATGATGAATGGTATTTTGTGTTGTGGAGTTTTATATAGTGGACTTTAATTCTGTGGTGTGCTGTTGAATTTTAAGGTATGATTTTGAATTGTGTGTTGTAAATTGGCTATATGCGATGTGTGGTGGAATTGTGTTGTGGGGTGGAATAATGTTTGCTTTTTGTAATTTGTGGTGTGGAATGGATTTGTGTGGAGTTGAATAGTGTGGCATGGAACAGTGAGGTATAGAGTGAAATTGTGTTGAGTGGAATTATGTGGCATGGTGGAGAGTTTTTATGTAGATTGTTATCTAGTATAGAGTGTATTTATGTGGGGTGTACTTATGTGGTATTGAGTAGTGTGTAATTAGGTGGAGTTGAATTATGTGGTGCTGAGTGGTATTATATGGATTGTAAATATGTTGTGTGGTGTGATTGTATGGATTGCCATTGTATTGAGTGGTATTGCGTAGAGTTGCATTGCGTAGAGTAGAGTGGTTTGGCGTGCAGTAGTGTAGCATTGTGTGAAGTGCAGTTGGTTGGAGTGGTGTTGCATAGAGGAGTGGGGTTGCGTGGAGTGGTGTTGTGTGGAGTGGAGTGTAATTGCAAGGAGTGGCATTGCGTGGGTGGCGCTGCATTGATTAACACTGCATGGAGTGGTGTGGTGCAAAGTGGAGCACAGTTGGGTGGAATGCAGTTGTGTAGAGTGGTGCCGCATTGCGTAAAGTGCAGTTGCGCAGGGGTGGCGTAGTGTGAAGCAGCATAAAGTGGCACTACATGGAGTGGTGTAGAGTAGAGTGGTGTTGCGTGTAGTGGCATTGCATTGAGTGGTGTTGTGTGTAGTGGCTTTGCATTGAGCTGAGTGGTGTTGCGTGTAGTGGCATTGCATTGAGCTGAGTGGTGTTGGGTGTAGTGGCATTGTATTGAGCTGAGTGGCGTGGAGTGCAGTTGTGTTGATTGAAGTGCAGTTTTGTGGAGTGCGGTGGCGTGAAGTGCAGTGGCGTGAAGTGCAGTGGCGTGGAGTTAAGTGCAGTGGCATGGAGTGGAGTAAAGCAGAGTGGAGTAAAGCAGAGTGGACCGGAGTAAGGCAGAGTGGACCGAAGTAAGGCAGAGTGGAGTGGAGTAAATCAGAGTGGAGTGGAGTAAAGCAAAGCGGAGTGGAGTAAAGCGGAGTGGAGTAAAGCAAAGCAGAGTGGAGTAAAGCAAAGCGGAGCGGAGCAAAGCAAAGCAGAAAAGCAAAGCAGAGTAAAGCAAAGCAGAGTAAAGTAAAGCAGAGTGGACCAAAGCAGAGTGGATCGGAGTAAACAGAGTGAACTGGAGTAAAGCAGAGTGGACCGGAGTAAAGCTGTGGAATGAAGTAACGAAGAGTGGAGTAAAACAGAGTGGCGTGGAGTAAAACAGAGTCTATTAGAGTAGAGCGGAGTTGAGTGACATGGAGTAAAGCAGAGTGGAGTCAAGCAGAGTGTAGTGGCGTAAAGCAGAGTGCAGGGGTGTAAAGCAGAGTGCAGGGGTGTAAAGCAGAGTGTAGGGGTGTAAAGTAGAGTGGAGTAAAGCAGAGCTGCATTAAGTGGAGGGAGTAAAGCAGAGTGACGTGGAGTAAAGTAGAGGGTAGCGTGGCATAAAGCAGCGTGGAGTGGACCGGAGTAAAGCTGTGGCATGAAGTAACGCAGAGTGGAGTAAAACAGAGTGGCGTAGAGGAAAACAGAGTGTAGCAGAATAGAGCGGAGGGGAGTAAAGTTGAATGACATGGAGTAAAGCAGAGTGGAGTCAAGCAGAGTGTAGTGTCGTAAAGCGGAGTGCAGGGGTATAAAGCAGAGTGGAGTAAAGCAGAGCTGTATTGGGTGGAGGGGAGTAAAGCAGAGTGGCGTGGAGAAAAGTAGAGAGTAGCATGGCATAAAGCAGCGTGGAGTAAATCAGAGTATAGGGGTAAAGCAGAGTGTAGGGGAGTGAAGCAGAGTGTAGGGGAGTAAATAAGAGTTGCATTGAGAGGAGTGGTGTAGAGTAAAGCAGAGTGGCATGGAGTAAAGCAGAGTGGAGTAAAGCAGAATGGCGAGGAGAACAGCAGGGTGACGTGGAGTACAGCAGAGTGGAGTAAAGCAAGGTGGAGTACAGCAGAATGGCATGGAGTGGAGTAAAGCAGAGTGGCACTGAGCAGAATGGAGTTGAGTGGAGAAAAGCAGAGGGGCGTTGAGTAAAGCAGAGTGGAGTAGAGTAAAGCAGAGTGACATTGAGTGGAGTGAGGTAAAGCAGAGTGGCGTTGAGCTGAATTGAGTGTAGTAAAGCAGAGTGGTGTTGAGCTGAATTGAGTGTAGTAAAGCAGAGTGGTGTTGAGCTGAATTGAGTGTAGTAAAGCAGAGTGGCGTTGAGCTGGATGGAGTGTAGTAAAGCAGAGTGGCATTGAACTGGGTGGAGTGCAGTTAAGCAGAGTCGCGTTGAGTGGAGTAAAGCAGAGTGATGTTGAGTGGTGTGGAGTAGAATGGAGTAAAGCAGAGTGGAGTAAAGCAGAGTGGAGTAAAGCAGAGTGGAATAAAGCAGAGTGGAGTAAAGCAGAGTGATGTGGAGTAAAGCAGAGTGACGTGGAGTAAAGCAGAGTGGTGGGGAGTGGAGTAAAGCAGAGTAGAATCGAGTAAAGCAGAGTGGCGTTGAGTAGAGCTGAGTAAAGCACAGTAGAGTGGAGTAAAGCAGAGTGGCATGAGTGGAGTAAAGCAGAGTGGTGGAGAGTGGAATAAAGCTAAGGTGGGTAGTGGAGTAAAGCAGAGTGGAGTAAAGCAGAGTGGAGTTGAGTAGAGTAAAGCAGAGTATAGTTGAGTAAAGCTGAGTGGTGGGGAGGGGAGTAAAGCATGCACAAATATTATAGAATGAATATTTCATTTTTCCTTCATTAATTTAAAACTTTTAATCAGCTCAAACAACACTAATGTAATTTGCAATCTACACCCAATAACTAAGCCTCTTGAAAAGTAAGTTCCACTGCTATGGAAGTTGTCAATAAAACACAGATATGACAGTTTTAGCAGTGATAATCTTAAGCTATGCTAATGTCGTCTTTTATATAGCGTAACTATCACCTTTTTAACAAACTGCACATGTTCTTTCCGGACGGCAGACTCCTTGTCGCATCCTTCTCGCTTTGAATAAATGTAAGGTGCAAGCACATTACAAAGTGATTGTGTGCTAAAAATAGTCCAAAGGTTTTAACATACAGAATTGACTCCATAAGCACCTTTAGAAAGTTTGTAATTGCTGAAGAAATAATTAGCAAAGGAGGAAGCATCTACTGGTGGGAGACGGAAGAATCCTTTGTAGCTGTGCTCAACTGTAAAGATTGTTATCATCCTTCTAACCAGCACATGGTTTATATTGCCACATTTGTCTGTAAAGGTTCCCAACCGCACACACATGCCATGGGACGGTGGAAGGAGGTTTAAGGGGGCTGGCCCTAACTAGTATCATAACAAGGACAATGCTCTGGGTGCTGTATGTTTAACACGCTGTGAGTGACAAATGGCATGCACCAAGCGCTACATTTCTCACACAAGGAGACTGCTGTAGGCGCTTGATGTTTAACTCTACGTCATACGATGAGCAGTACCAAAGCATATAAATATTGGCATTTTTTTACAGATACACTGAATGTGGCATGGTTAACACACGCTGGTCACCAAGCACTGCATGTTTGACACGAAGAGTGTTCTGTGCGCTATATGTTTAACATTAAGTAAAAGCAAGCAGTACTAAAGCATATAAAAATAGTTGTGCTAATGTACTTTATAGAACACAAAATCGTAGTTAAACTCTGAGCAATGATGGCTTCAACTAGTTACAACTAAGTCTAAACAAATAAAATAAGCAGGAGGGAATGCGACAATCCTAAGAAGCGAGATTGAGCCCTGGAATTCCAGGTTACAACAAGCAGCTATTTAAGGAAATTACAAACATGCAAGTTTTTAATAATACATTTATTTTTAACATTTCAATGACATGTACAGTGCAAAGACTCAATACACCAGCCGGATGTGTTTTCTGGTGTAACAGCAGCAGCAGCGTTTTTTTTCTTTTAAAAGGAGGCTGATTTTATTTTTGTTTGGGACGATGGTTTCTCAAGATCTGCAATAAAGCAACTCCAGGAAGGGGGAGGGCAGAGAGAGAACAGAAGAAGCCTTTGCTTTGCAAGTGATACCACTATTTCTAGTAAATCAGCCCTTTTAAAAATGCTAAAAGCACAGCTTTAACTCATTGTTCCTGGGAAACAGCCGAAGCAGCACTTAAAGTAAGGCACTAGTTCGGATCACAAACATTTATTTAAACTGTGGGCAATGCTGGCTGGCTTCAACTTGTTACAGCTAAGTTTACACAAATGAATGACAGAACCCTAACACATCGACATATGTTCAAGGATTTTAAAGCTAATTTTTTTCATAATAAATATTATGCACTCATAATATTGGTGTGCCAATCTGTATCAAATTCTAGTTTATGGGCGTGCCAACATGTAGGACTAGGAGCGGTGTACTCTAGATACAGACTTTGGTGCTCCCTGATTGGAACGTCTCTTTTCTAGTTAGGAGAACTCATACAATGAACTGCGGCGGCTCCTTTGTTAAGGTGGAGGAGCGTCGCCCCCCCCTTCTCAGAGGAGTGCAAAAAGGAAAAGTAGAATGATAATAACACAATGTTATTTTTATTGTATTTGTCAGTAAAGAGCCAGGGCGGGGCTGTGCTGTTGTCACGGAGAAGGGAGTAGGAGTGGTGGGCACCATAAGTGTGCATTAAAGTTTGGCCGGCTGTCTTAGGAAAGCCAAACTGACATGCACACTAAGCATTTTTCCACCCGGCTGCGTTGCACAGTCGGGTGGAGAACAGTCCCAGGCACTATCTGAGTGGCAAACCAGGCCTCTCAAACCAATCACAACGTTGCTGCTTACTATTACCGGCATGACAGCGGCATTATGATTGGCTTAGGGGTGTCTGTGTGCTGTCGGGAGTTGACAGGAACATAAGAGTACGGAGGAGAGACAGCGGTCGGCAGGTACGTGATTCTTTTCTTTTTTTCTTCCCACGGCTCACCACCTCTGTTCCGTAGCAGGCGCCACTGACGATGCTGAAACATTCCCATAAGAATGACAGATAAAGATTCTCTTTCAATGCTTTATATAAAAATTAATTGACAAAATACAAAAAAGTTGTCATAAGCAAATTTAGTAACAGAGTATATAAGTCTAGGTACAAAGAACTAAGTACAGTTCTAAATGTTCTAAATGAAACTTGGCATAGATTTGCCTTGTAATAGTTCTTTGCTAGCAAAATCCACACTCTTATAAAGGGCTTTAGACAAAGATGTTCAAAAATTCTTTAGGAATACATGATTCAATAAGTTTGGACCAATAGGAAACATCCTAGAAGAAACATTTCACTACAGAATACATTAGCGGATTCTTCCAGCATACTGGTACGTTGAGATGCAAGCACTCTCACAGTCTTAGCTGTTTAATTAAGCTGATACTTTGTTTACATAAGCCTAGGACAGTAAGAACCATCCTTGATTCAGTGCAACAAAGACATTTCTCTGAGAACACTTTCTGGTTACTCAAATGAAACTAGACATATTTCATTTAGAACCGGAATCAACAACAATTATCATGTGAAATATAGTGAAGTTGAGGCAAGATGGAGAATAGTGTAAACACAGGCTAATGTTAGCACACGCTCAAATCATAATGCTCTTTTTATTGGCAGAAAATTGACACTCACAACATCAATATTAACATGTTAGCATGCAAATGTGTTAACTCTGTATTACTCACTTTTAGATGGACCATATAGATGGCTTTGCGGAGTAGCACAAGTATACAATATACTATACGAAGAACCAGTCTAACATTTATGGGAATGCTGTCAAGACTTCAACTGCCATGATGCTTTATTCTTTTTCAGGAAGTACAGGCTTTTGGCAACATCTACGCAGCCATTTTGGGAGGGGCATCAGTATAAAACCGGCCCGCCCAAATGCACGATGATTATTATTATTTAGTGGGCAGGAGTGAAGGAGCTGCATTGTCATGCAGATATAATCCTGTTGCTGGTCTGCTTTGATCCAAATTAAATAGTGCAATAGGGGTGCACTTGCACCACAAAGTTTCCTCTGGTCTGCTTTCAATATTAGTGGCACAGTAGTCGCTTGGTAAACAAAGTCGTGAGGGTGTTGAAGCTGCACGCATAGCCTTCGTGTGTAACACCTCTGAGTTAGCCTTAACACGGGGGGGGCTCCGCTTTCATATCTCATTGAAATGTTCTGTGTGTGACAGTTGTGATGTAGCCATGACGCGGGTGAGCTCCACTCTCAGAAAAGACTTGTTGCATTGAAAATACATTCAGTTCACATATATAGTGAGTCCAATGAGCGATGAAGAATGAGAGAACTCTTCATATTTACATGTGACTAAAACACTAGCTGATACTGTCAGTTGTTATGAATAATAAAGCACGAGATGAGTGAACTCAAATATTAAGAACTCTTCACATGTGCAAGTGCAATAGCTGCGCTATTGAAAAGTATACCAATAAGTCAAATGCAAAAGTATTTGTTGGTAATCAACCTATCTTTATGTTGCTCAACAGGGGATGTGAACATTATGAAATACCCCTGTGAAGTAAGAGGATAATTACAATAGGTTATGTTGGCCAACAGAATCTAAGTTTGAAGGCTAAAGCATCTTTATATTAAATAATGTTGTTTTTTCAGTCATAGATATTGCACAGTTCTGTTCAAGAGAAGAATCCAAAGGATACACTATCATTTTCTTCCTTTACAGGTAGGATATTGTGAGAGTAGTGCAATGTGAATGGGGAAGAGAGAAGTAAAGTATTAAGTTGACAAACATAATCGTGCTTTTGACTCTTTCAGTTCTCACACCTAGAATGGTACAAGAACGTCAGACAACGGCTGTAGTCTGATCAATAATCTGTGCTCCAAACAGGGTAACAGCTCATATATAGATGTCAGCGGAACGGCTGTTCTATGACAGGTCCCGGACACGACACTCATTTTGATTATTTCTTTGCAGAAAGAAATAGAACGGCATTTGGCGGAAGCATTGATACAGGGTCCTTACACGTTTTGTGGCCGTGTCCTGCCAAACATAAAGAACATAATCTAAACCAAAGAAAGATGCAATTTCTGGCAAGACCCAGGTGCAGAAAGCCTTTAAATGAATATGCGTGCCTCTAATTTCGCTATCTCACTTAAATCTATAGAATAAATTAATGATCTAATTCTTGGTGAAGGTTTTTTCTCCTTTCACTTTTACCTCCGGTCACTTTTTGATCTATCTTCACATGGTTGCATGGCATGAGGTTGCAAGCCCACAGGTGGTAGGCATGTTTTGAATGCAAATAGGATCGCACCAAGGGGACACGATTAAGGTCGCCCTTAGATGACAAAACAGAATGGGATGTAGTATTAGTATACATAAAATTTATAACAACATTTTTTTTATTGTGATTAGCTTTGACAGTCCCCGCATACAGTGTTTTTTTTTTTTATTGTTATCTTGTGTTATTACCTTACAGATAAACCCGTCCATATTTTTGAGAATTATATGACTCAAATCTGGTCCTGATGAAGGTGGTTTAATTGACGTTGCACTGAAACGTGCGTTGACCACAATTTGCTATATGGGGAATCCTTCCAGAGACAGACAACTAGAGGAAATTGAGGGGATTCAATCATACCACAGACGAAAAGATAGCTTGTTGTCTCTTACAATATTCCCAGGATCCCTGATATGATTGGACTTTTTTGGTGTATGAATGTTAGTGTGGGTGAGATGGTTCGATAGGTGAGAATGATGATTTATGATGGCTGCGTGTGGGGTTATTTGTGAGTAATTGACATGTACTTTATGTATTTTGATTTTAAGGTTGTTGTTCTGGTCTTTTTGTTCTTATAACAGTTACAGATGAAGAAATTGAAAGACCCTGTATCTATACAAATACAATCTATTGTCTATGTGTTGGTATAAAATGTCCAAAATGCTGCAGAATTATCACACACTAAGAAGTTAGAAGCATTGTGTTAGACCTGGCACCATTGGCGTGGGTCTCCCTTCCATTTTCTCTGTTGCCTCCTGTGTTTTTACTATGTTTTTGCTGGTCTAGATGCTTTCGGCACTTTGCTATTGCTGTTCAGTGCCAAAGTGCAAGTGCTCCCTATTGTAAATTTTTGTAATGGACTCCATGATTGGCTATTTTGATTTGCTTGTCAGACCCTAGTACAGTTCACCATGTGTGACCAGGGCCTGTAAATCAAATGCTGCTGGTGGGCTGGCAGCACTGGTTGTGCCACCCACAGAAGCAGCTTGTAAAATATGGCTAAGACCTGCCATTGCAGAGCCTGTGTGGAGTCTGGGACTGCCATGTCGACTTGGCAAGTGCACCCACTTGCCAGTCCCTAGACCTTCCCTTTTCTACATGTTAGGCACCCCTAAGGTAGGCCCAAGGTACACCTATGGGCAAAGTGCATTGTATGTGAAAGGTAGGACATGCCCTGATGTGTGTGGCATGTCCTGATAGTGAATTACAGCCAATTTTGTTTTTCACAATTGCAAGGCTACCTGCTCCCATAGGCCAGAATGGGTTGTTTGATTATAACATCTTATAAGCCTAACTGACCCAGGGAACACAGTAGAAAAATGAGTTTAGTATGCCTGAACACAGAATGTTAAAATACATCTTTTAGTGTGGGTGATTTTTACATTCTGTGTTTGAAAATACCACTTTTAGAAAGTAGGTATTTTCTTACCTAACCATCCATTATGCCTCTGCTAGGTTTTTGTATTCCGTGTCTGGTTTGTGAGTGACAGGGGGGCTGGAGAGAGCCTTGACTCCAGCAGTCTGATGAGTCAGGGCTGGGCTGAATAGGACCTGGGTTGAATAGAGAGTAGGGGGAGAAGATTTCCTTTCACTTGCCTAAGCCTACACTACATAGAATAGAGAGTAGGGGGAGGAGATTTCTTTTCAGCTACCTGGGCCAGGTCTGCTTTCAACAATGCTGTCTCCACCTCCTGCCGGGAAGCTGCACCAGGGAGGACAGAACTGGTTTTGACTAGGTATAGACACTCTCTGCCTTTAGAGAACAAAGGATTTAGTAGTATAAATATTGGGGCCCAGACCCCAGAACTTTAGATCACTTCTGGGAACCAAGACAAACCTTTGCCAAGGAGATAAACCAAGAGGAGGCTGCCCCTGTGCTGTTTGCTGTTCGGGGTTGGCCTGCAGTGGTTACTTTTTGCCAAGG
This sequence comes from Triturus cristatus, assembly GCF_964204655.1. Lineage (NCBI taxonomy): Eukaryota > Metazoa > Chordata > Amphibia > Caudata > Salamandridae > Triturus > Triturus cristatus. The sequence goes on along the minus strand of NC_140591.1, from coordinate 391,660,762 downwards.
AAAGGAGAAGAGGAACTTTGTGTGTACTTTATCATCTCGAGGAAGATCTACAAGGGCTTGAAGCTGAGCTTGCCTCCTGTTCTAAAGTCTCAGGGACACAAAGACTGGATTAAGGCCCAGATCTCTGTACTTGGGTGAATGTATGACATTGTTCTGCATTCTGTGCATCAATTGTTCTTTTTGCACTAAAACTTCACCACCAGCTCCCCTTAATTTCCTTGCTGGGAATTCTGCCTGCAGAGAGGTGCCTGCTGCTGTTTTTGGGACCTCTAGAGACTGCGTGTCGCTGGGAGCTGGAAGCGCGACGCAATGAGGAAGAAGCCGCAGCTGTTTGCCAATGCATCGCCGAAGAAGCGTGTCGCCGCCAGAGATGTTGTCATCGCATCACCGGAGAAGCGTGTCGCAGGGCCTGTCATGGCTCAAGAGTCCACCAAGTTCTCCGCACAGCCGTCGGGCGTGCACGTTTCACATACAAGTTGTCGCATCGCATCAAAGAAGCCATTTTGCATCACACCGGATCTTCGCATCGCGACGCCATCTTGTTGCATCGTAACCGGAACGTAGTAAGAAACCGACGCATCACCTCCTCTCCGGTAAGGACGCGACGCATCACCTCCCCTGCGCTGCAGTAAGGAACCGACGCATCACCTCCCCCGAAGCAAGGAACCAACGCATCACCTTCCCTGCGACCCTTTTGTTTGTTTTTCGTTCAGCATCTAAGGTACTTTGAGAGTAAAGTGTCACCTTTACTGTATACATTGAACTAAGCTATTTCTACCATTTAAAAGTCATATTTTTGAATACTGTATTGTGGATTTTTGTCGTTTGGTCTTGTGTTAAGTCTAGATAAAGATTACTTATTTTTCTAAACTGGTGTGGTATCCATTTGTCGCGTTTTCACTGTATTACTGTATGTGCTCACAAATGTTTACACACCGCCTCTGAGATAAGCCTGTCTACTTGTGCCAAGCTACCAAGGGGGTGAGCAGGAGTTATTTTAGGAGTGTATCCCCCTTTCCCTGACTAGAAGCAAGGATCCCTATTTGGACAAAGGTGCAAACCATTGCCAACCAGAGACTGCCATTTCTAACATTGGTGGGCAGCGGTGAGGATTTGGACTTGCATTTGTGACTCATATACAGTGATTGATGTACACTACTAGTGAGTGCAGACCATAACGCGGCCACATACATTTTTGGTAGAATTTTTTCCTTGGGACTTCCATTTTTGCTAAGAACTGCCAATCCTTGTTACCATGAGGAAAGCAGCATCCAATGCATCTATGGATCTACAATTTGAAGAAGGGTTTAGACCTACATTGTGTCACAGCTTAAAACCCTCTGTAAAAGACTTAAAATCTCTGTGAAAGGCCTCACCAAGAAGGAGGAGTTCCAAAAGGCGCTGAGGGCCTAGTTGGAAGCTAGAAAGGCTGCTGAGCATCCTGAAGAGCCTCGGGAGGAGGCAGAGAATACAGATGGGCAGCTAGATGGGCCATTGGGCCTGACCGGGGAGAAAGTACCTTGCAGGGCGGGCAGCAGTGTTTCTTCAAAGGACCTGTCCCAGGAGAGCTGGAGGACAGGGAGAGGGATAGAATGCATAAAATGGAGCTAGCCAAGCTCAAACTGGGTGGTCAGATGAAATTAGAAAGCAAGAAGTTAGCCTTGAAAGAAAAGAGAATTCATTTAGAGCATGAAAAAATGTTGAGGGAATGGGAGGTGAAAGCCAAGAGCTTAGAAATTACTCCCTCTGGTGGCAGCACACCATCCGTGCCTGTCGAAGCAAGAGTATTTATCCCCAAAGATGGTAATTAAGGAGTTCCACAAGCATGAAGATATTGGGCAATGGTTTAAGGCCTATGAAGTGGCCATATCCTCCCACCGTGTCCCTGAGAAGTATTGGGGAGCGGGTTTGTGGGGGCGGTTTCTCAGTGATGGGTGGGACACCTTGTTTGACTTGCCCTCTGAGGACCAGAATTCCTATGTCCACATGAAGGAAGCCTTAATGACCAGGTATGGGTTGACCCCAGAGCTTTATAGACAAAGGTTTAGCAATTGTAAGAAGCTGGATTCAAGTACTTGGGTGGAATATGTGTCTTTTTTTTTTGCAGAGCATTGGATGGTTGGGTGAAGGGTAGCAAAGTAAATGATTTTGAGGCGCTCTATGATTTGATTGCATTGGAGCACTTGTTCAGTAATTGTTTTCCAGACCTACGCCAGCACCTGATTGATAGTAAGCTGACTAACCCTAGAAAGCTTGCTGAGGAGGCGGACTGCTGGGTCTATACCCGGGTCTACAAGGGTCATGTGGGAGGCTTCGCCAACGGTGGGCAGGGTCCCCAGCAGTAGAGTGGGGAGGACAAGGGTAAACAGAAGGAGTTCCAGAAGGGGCCCCAAAGTAAAGGGAAAGGTTCCCAGCTTCCCCCTGAGAGGAAGCCAGGGGCCCAACAGATACGCCTGTTCAAAAGGGGCCAGGAAATGTTATAATTGTGGTCAGGTAGGCCACTGCTTCTGGGATCCTAAGTGTGCCATGAAAACGAATGCACCCACTGGTGCACCGCCCCGGAAGATAGCTAGCGTAGCCCTGGGGGAGGATTTGAGTGCCCAAGGTGGGTGGGATCTCGCAGATATGTCCCTAGTCTCTCTAGGAGTCAGTGAGATGGGCCCTAGGACCCAGCTGCCTGATAACACTAAGAAATACAGGCTGTGGGTGACTATCAATGGGCATAGTGTGGAGGCTCTGAGAGACACCGGAGCCAGTGTGACAGCTGTCAGTTGTCGGCTGGTGTCTGAAGAGCAGGTGATCCCCCATGCATTTTACCCTGTAGTTGACGCTGACAACTCGGAGAGCCACTGTAAGGTGGCCAGGTTCCCTTTGAGTGGGGGCAGTCTCAGGTACCTTTCAAGTAGCTGTGAGGCCAGCCATGCCTGTTGACTGTCTGCTAGGCAATGATTTGGGCAGCTCCCCTTGGGCTAAGGTGGAGAGAAGGTCTCATTTGGAGATGTTGGGTCTGCCCGAGTGGGCGTCTGTGACCACTCGATCAATGGCAGCCAGTAAGGGTATTCAAGAGGACCTGGAGCCTGAAAAACTGTCCCAGGTGCCTGCCTTAAAGAGGAGAGGCAGGGAGCACGGGAAACCGGCCCCCAAAGTTACCACAGTCCAGGAGGACGCAGACCTTGAGGGCGATGCCCTGGAACCTACAGCGGAAAAAGTAGCTGAACTGGGGGACCTGCTTGAGCTGACCCATTGGCAGCAGGAAGGAGGCCCCTCCAGGGAAGAGTTCTGCGAGGAGCAGAAGAAGTGCCCTTCTCTTGTGGGTTTGCGGCAACAGGCCTCAAACCAGGCAGCAGGTGATCAGTCTGGATCACATTGGATCTATTGGGAGAATGGTCTCCTGTATAGTGAGCCTAAGGTTGCTGAGCTTGGGTCAGCCCGTGTGCTGGTGGTACCCCAGCGCTTCAGAGCCTTCTTACTGGATCTGGCTCATGATGTGCCTTTAGCAGAACATTTGGGGCAAGACAAGACCTTTGAACAGCTTTTCAGCCACTTTAATTGGCCCCAAATGCGCAAGTGTTCAGATACTCATTGCAGGACCTGTCAGACTTGCCAGGCAAGTGGTAGAAGTGGGAGGATGCACAAGGCTCCTCTCCAACGTTTCCCTGTGGTCAGCACCCCCTTTGAAAGGGTGGCCAATGACATTGCGGGCCTCTGGATCCCAAGACAGCCATGGGCAACAGATTTACTCCCATTTGGGGATCCCCAGAGAGGTGGTGTCAGACCGTGGTACCAACTTCATATCTAAGTATATGAAGTCCCTGTGGCAGGAGTGTGGTGTAACCTATAAGTTCATCACTCCTTACCACCCCCAACGTAATGGGTTGGTTGAGAGATTCAACCGGACCCTAAAAGGCATGATTATGGGTCTTGAGGAACCTATGAGACATAAGTGGGACATCCTCTTGCCTTGCCTTCTGTTTGCTTACAGAGAGGTGCCACAGAAGTCCTTAGGGTTCAGTCCCTTTGAACTGCTGTATGGTGACTGTAGGACCTGGGGTCTCCAGGCCCTATGGGGCGGTAACGTGACACGAGCGGTCGGGCCACCGAAGGTCTGTGTGTAAAGTAACCATACAACACGCACCTCACCTGGGACGAGGAACACACACAATAAGTGACGCCACACTGTTGGAAGTAGGTAAATACTCAAGTTTATCCAAGCAGATCACGTTAGATGCAGTTCATGAGGTAGCGGTCCATTTCATAAGCTGATAATACCATTCCTAGCGATGTACATGTCAGTCAGGATCTATAATTGCTGGTCATACCATAAATGACATTCATGACATATCAGTACTGCCTGAGGTACAACTACCCTTTGCATAGAGGTACACGCGCGCTTCACTTTCCTGTAGCGCCTTAGGGGGGTGATTATGGCGCTATGCGCGCTAACTGGTGACGACCTCAGAACGGGGCATCTAGCACAGAGAGCTACTCGTAATCGATGGCATTTAGCACTTCAATATAGAACATGAATAACAGAGCGCTACTCGTAATCAATAGCACGTAGCACTTCAATAGGGCACATGAATAACAGAGCGCTACTCGTAATCAATAGCACGTAGCACTTCAATCTGGCACATGAATAACAGAGCGCTACTCGTAATCAATAGCACGTAGCGCTTCAACATGGAACAGGAATAATAGAGCGCTACTCGTAATCAATGACATTCAGCATTTCACTACGGAGCATAGATAACACAGCGTTACTCGTAAGCAATGACATTCAGCATGTCACTACGGAGCAGAGATAACATAGCGCTATTCGTGTGTACGGATATTTAGCACTTCAGGTCGGAACAGGGCTATCAGAGCGCTACTTGTACTCAGGGGCAGTCAATGCTTCACACGGGGGCTGTCCGCAGGGAGCGCACGGGACTTGCGGAGCGAGTCTCTCGGGCTCCGGTGCAGTTCGTAGGGCACTGCGCTTCAGTGCAGTCACGGGGTCACCAGGAAGGGATCCCTCGGCGGGGTCTCTCTGTCGCGATGACAAGGGGGACTCCCACGGAGAGGGGACCCGGGCTGAGGGTGCGGTGTGGCTCCCAACCAGTAGGGGGCGCACCAGGGACAATCCCAGCCTCCGGGCTTACCTCGTTCTCGACGTCGGAAGGCGTCCGCTCCAGCGATGATGGGGGGACCTCGGCCTCGCGCACCTTCTCACGCAGCTGCGACCGCAGCGGCGAGGCCCCGGGCTTCTCCACGGGCCTCGCGATACGGCAGGGCACTTCTTCCGGCCTCCGGGCCGCGGCGGTGAGCGCGCTGGCTTCCATGTCACAGGGGGGTGCTCAAGTTAAGGATGGGGGTTCCGCGCTCAGCGGAGCACGCTGCCGGGGGTCCCAGGCCAGATCAGGGAGCGCAGGGGTCACAGCGCTAATACCTGGCCGATCCCCGGTGGCTCTTCAATCTGCTTTACCTACGGCTTCAGGGGTCAGTCTGGACACGCAGTCTCAGCGCTTGGCATATAGGTTTAGAGTTCAATCTGGACACGCAGTCTCAGCGCTTGGCATATAGGTTTAGAGTTCAATCTGGACACGCAGTCTCAGCGCTTGGCATATAGGTTTAGAGTTCAATCTGGACACGCAGTCTCAGCGCTTGGCATATAGGTTTAGAGTTCAATCTGGAAACGCAGTCTCAGTGCTTGGCATATAAGTTTCTGTTCTCAGATGTGAGATGAAGTCTTGTTGGCGCAGATGTATCTGGCGCCCTTCAGGGGTTCTGTTACAGGGGGGTAGGGATGGAGAAGGCGACTAGGTCCTTCCTAGTCAGGCTGGGCAGAGGTTCTCTGGGTCCTCCTACTGCTGGGCAAGATCAGTGGGTTTCACAGGGTCCCTCACTCACTTAAGAGGCAGCACCTAAATCCTGTCACTCTCAGAGGCAAAAGTCCCTGGCTAGGCCCTACCGCCTACACTCCTGGTGGATTCTTCCAGCTCTGCTTCACCCCTCTGGCCAACTCACCACAAAAAGTTCCCTCCCTCACTTAAGTAGCCCTAGGTCAGGTGACCTCTAGCCAAGGCGGCAAAAGTAAAACCCCACCTCCCTTCTAGAAGGTTCCAGCACATTCCAGGAGCTTCCCCATTCTACCTATGGGACAAAAAGGCGGGCTGGTGTTGCAACATTGTTGGGGGGTTCCAGCCAGCTCCTGGCAGCTAGGGTGCTACTAGAACAGGCCACTCTGCAGTAGCAGGGGCCTGTGGCAGCCATCTTGGGTGAAGGCAGCACCTGCACCTTAACACTACAAAAACGAAAAAATTCAGGGAAAAAGGGCCAAGTCCAACAGTGACCCTGTAAGAGGACATTATTTTCACGTGGGTCGCACTCCGCTGGTCTTTAGCAAGTAGCCCCATAGGATTCTGGATGATAGAGTAGCAGCGGCGAGTACACCTATGCTACAAAGTGTAATAATAAATGCCATCCCTGGACACGTGTTTCGAGGTAGTTGCCTCTCGTCAGCAGGGAGCAGGACTGTGTGGGGGGTGCCGTAGACTGCCAAAAAATATGAGGTTTAAGTACCTTTCGTGGCGGCGCGCGGGTGCAGACTCCAAGCTCGTCAGCCAATCGCTCAGGGAGCTTCAAACATTATTTTCACGTGGGTCGCACTCCGCTGGTCTTTAGCAAGTAGCCCCATAGGATTCTGGATGATAGAGTAGCAGCGGCGAGTACACCTATGCTACAAAGTGTAATAATAAATGCCATCCCTGGACACGTGTTTCGAGGTAGTTGCCTCTCGTCAGCAGGGAGCAGGACTGTGTGGGGGGTGCCGTAGACTGCCAAAAAATATGAGGTTTAAGTACCTTTCGTGGCGGCGCGCGGGTGCAGACTCCAGGCTCGTCAGCCAATCGCTCAGGGAGCTTCAAACATTATTTTCACGTGGGTCGCACTCCGCTGGTCTTTAGCAAGTAGCCCCATAGGATTCTGGATGATAGAGTAGCAGCGGCGAGTACACCTATGCTACAAAGTGTAATAATAAATGCCATCCCTGGACACGTGTTTCGAGGTAGTTGCCTCTCGTCAGCAGGGAGCAGGACTGTGTGGGGGGTGCCGTAGACTGCCAAAAAATATGAGGTTTAAGTACCTTTCGTGGCGGCGCGCGGGTGCAGACTCCAGGCTCGTCAGCCAATCGCTCAGGGAGCTTCAAACATTATTTTCACGTGGGTCGCACTCCGCTGGTCTTTAGCAAGTAGCCCCATAGGATTCTGGATGATAGAGTAGCAGCGGCGAGTACACCTATGCTACAAAGTGTAATAATAAATGCCATCCCTGGACACGTGTTTCGAGGTAGTTGCCTCTCGTCAGCAGGGAGTAGGACTGTGTGGGGGGTGCCGTAGACTGCTAAAAAATATGAGGTTTAAGTACCTTTCGTGGCGGCGCGCGGGTGCAGACTCCAGGCTCGTCAGCCAATCGCTCAGGGAGCTTCAAACATTATTTTCACGTGGGTCGCACTCCGCTGGTCTTTAGCAAGTAGCCCCATAGGATTCTGGATGATAGAGTAGCAGCGGCGAGTACACCTATGCTACAAAGTGTAATAATAAATGCCATCCCTGGACACGTGTTTCGAGGTAGTTGCCTCTCGTCAGCAGGGAGCAGGACTGTGTGGGGGGTGCCGTAGACTGCCAAAAAATATGAGGTTTAAGTACCTTTCGTGGCGGCGCGTGGGTGCAGACTCCAGGCTCGTCAGCCAATCGCTCAGGGAGCTTCAAACATTATTTTCACGTGGGTCGCACTCCGCTGGTCTTTAGCAAGTAGCCCCATAGGATTCTGGATGATAGAGTAGCAGCGGCGAGTACACCTATGCTACAAAGTGTAATAATAAATGCCATCCCTGGACACGTGTTTCGAGGTAGTTGCCTCTCGTCAGCAGGGAGCAGGACTGTGTGGGGGGTGCCGTAGACTGCCAAAAAATATGAGGTTTAAGTACCTTTCGTGGCGGCGCGCGGGTGCAGACTCCAGGCTCGTCAGCCAATCGCTCAGGGAGCTTCAAACATTATTTTCACGTGGGTCGCACTCCGCTGGTCTTTAGCAAGTAGCCCCATAGGATTCTGGATGATAGAGTAGCAGCGGCGAGTACACCTATGCTACAAAGTGTAATAATAAATGCCATCCCTGGACACGTGTTTCGAGGTAGTTGCCTCTCATCAGCAGGGAGCAGGACTGTGTGGGGGGTGCCGTAGACTGCCAAAAAATATGAGGTTTAAGTACCTTTCGTGGCGGCGCGCGGGTGCAGACTCCAGGCTCGTCAGCCAATCGCTCAGGGAGCTTCAAACATTATTTTCACGTGGGTCGCACTCCGCTGGTCTTTAGCAAGTAGCCCCATAGGATTCTGGATGATAGAGTAGCAGCGGCGAGTACACCTATGCTACAAAGTGTAATAATAAATGCCATCCCTGGACACGTGTTTCGAGGTAGTTGCCTCTCGTCAGCAGGGAGCAGGACTGTGTGGGGGGTGCCGTAGACTGCCAAAAAATATGAGGTTTAAGTACCTTTCGTGGCGGCGCGCGGGTGCAGACTCCAGGCTCGTCAGCCAATCGCTCAGGGAGCTTCAAACATTATTTTCACGTGGGTCGCACTCCGCTGGTCTTTAGCAAGTAGCCCCATAGGATTCTGGATGATAGAGTAGCAGCGGCGAGTACACCTATGCTACAAAGTGTAATAATAAATGCCATCCCTGGACACGTGTTTCGAGGTAGTTGCCTCTCGTCAGCAGGGAGCAGGACTGTGTGGGGGGTGCCGTAGACTGCCAAAAAATATGAGGTTTAAGTACCTTTCGTGGCGGCGCGCGGGTGCAGACTCCAGGCTCGTCAGCCAATCGCTCAGGGAGCTTCAAACATTATTTTCACGTGGGTCGCACTCCGCTGGTCTTTAGCAAGTAGCCCCATAGGATTCTGGATGATAGAGTAGCAGCGGCGAGTACACCTATGCTACAAAGTGTAATAATAAATGCCATCCCTGGACACGTGTTTCGAGGTAGTTGCCTCTCGTCAGCAGGGAGCAGGACTGTGTGGGGGGTGCCGTAGACTGCCAAAAAATATGAGGTTTAAGTACCTTTCGTGGCGGCGCGCGGGTGCAGACTCCAGGCTCGTCAGCCAATCGCTCAGGGAGCTTCAAACATTATTTTCACGTGGGTCGCACTCCGCTGGTCTTTAGCAAGTAGCCCCATAGGATTCTGGATGATAGAGTAGCAGCGGCGAGTACACCTATGCTACAAAGTGTAATAATAAATGCCATCCCTGGACACGTGTTTCGAGGTAGTTGCCTCTCGTCAGCAGGGAGCAGGACTGTGTGGGGGGTGCCGTAGACTGCCAAAAAATATGAGGTTTAAGTACCTTTCGTGGCGGCGCGCGGGTGCAGACTCCAGGCTCGTCAGCCAATCGCTCAGGGAGCTTCAAACATTATTTTCACGTGGGTCGCACTCCGCTGGTCTTTAGCAAGTAGCCCTATAGGATTCTGGATGATAGAGTAGCAGCGGCGAGTACACCTATGCTACAAAGTGTAATAATAAATGCCATCCCTGGACACGTGTTTCGAGGTAGTTGCCTCTCGTCAGCAGGGAGCAGGACTGTGTGGGGGGTGCCGTAGACTGCCAAAAAATATGAGGTTTAAGTACCTTTCGTGGCGGCGCGCGGGTGCAGACTCCAGGCTCGTCAGCCAATCGCTCAGGGAGCTTCAAACATTATTTTCACGTGGGTCGCACTCCGCTGGTCTTTAGCAAGTAGCCCCATAGGATTCTGGATGATAGAGTAGCAGCGGCGAGTACACCTATGCTACAAAGTGTAATAATAAATGCCATCCCTGGACACGTGTTTCGAGGTAGTTGCCTCTCGTCAGCAGGGAGCAGGACTGTGTGGGGGGTGCCGTAGACTGCCAAAAAATATGAGGTTTAAGTACCTTTCGTGGCGGCGCGCGGGTGCAGACTCCAGGCTCGTCAGCCAATCGCTCAGGGAGCTTCAAACATTATTTTCACGTGGGTCGCACTCCGCTGGTCTTTAGCAAGTAGCCCCATAGGATTCTGGATGATAGAGTAGCAGCGGCGAGTACACCTATGCTACAAAGTGTAATAATAAATGCCATCCCTGGACACGTGTTTCGAGGTAGTTGCCTCTCGTCAGCAGGGAGCAGGACTGTGTGGGGGGTGCCGTAGGCTGCCAAAAAATATGAGGTTTAAGTACCTTTCGTGGCGGCGCGCGGGTGCAGACTCCAGGCTCGTCAGCCAATCGCTCAGGGAGCTTCAAACATTATTTTCACGTGGGTCGCACTCCGCTGGTCTTTAGCAAGTAGCCCCATAGGATTCTGGATGATAGAGTAGCAGCGGCGAGTACACCTATGCTACAAAGTGTAATAATAAATGCCATCCCTGGACACGTGTTTCGAGGTAGTTGCCTCTCGTCAGCAGGGAGCAGGACTGTGTGGGGGGTGCCGTAGACTGCCAAAAAATATGAGGTTTAAGTACCTTTCGTGGCGGCGCGCGGGTGCAGACTCCAGGCTCGTCAGCCAATCGCTCAGGGAGCTTCAAACATTATTTTCACGTGGGTCGCACTCCGCTGGTCTTTAGCAAGTAGCCCCATAGGATTCTGGATGATAGAGTAGCAGCGGCGAGTACACCTATGCTACAAAGTGTAATAATAAATGCCATCCCTGGACACGTGTTTCGAGGTAGTTGCCTCTCGTCAGCAGGGAGCAGGACTGTGTGGGGGGTGCCGTAGACTGCCAAAAAATATGAGGTTTAAGTACCTTTCGTGGCGGCGCGCGGGTGCAGACTCCAGGCTCGTCAGCCAATCGCTCAGGGAGCTTCAAACATTATTTTCACGTGGGTCGCACTCCGCTGGTCTTTAGCAAGTAGCCCCATAGGATTCTGGATGATAGAGTAGCAGCGGCGAGTACACCTATGCTACAAAGTGTAATAATAAATGCCATCCCTGGACACGTGTTTCGAGGTAGTTGCCTCTCGTCAGCAGGGAGCAGGACTGTGTGGGGGGTGCCGTAGACTGCCAAAAAATATGAGGTTTAAGTACCTTTCGTGGCGGCGCGCGGGTGCAGACTCCAGGCTCGTCAGCCAATCGCTCAGGGAGCTTCAAACATTATTTTCACGTGGGTCGCACTCCGCTGGTCTTTAGCAAGTAGCCCCATAGGATTCTGGATGATAGAGTAGCAGCGGCGAGTACACCTATGCTACAAAGTGTAATAATAAATGCCATCCCTGGACATGTGTTTCGAGGTAGTTGCCTCTCGTCAGCAGGGAGCAGGACTGTGTGGGGGGTGCCGTAGACTGCCAAAAAATATGAGGTTTAAGTACCTTTCGTGGCGGCGCGCGGGTGCAGACTCCAGGCTCGTCAGCCAATCGCTCAGGGAGCTTCAAACATTATTTTCACGTGGGTCGCACTCCGCTGGTCTTTAGCAAGTAGCCCCATAGGATTCTGGATGATAGAGTAGCAGCGGCGAGTACACCTATGCTACAAAGTGTAATAATAAATGCCATCCCTGGACACGTGTTTCGAGGTAGTTGCCTCTCGTCAGCAGGGAGCAGGACTGTGTGGGGGGTGCCGTAGACTGCCAAAAAATATGAGGTTTAAGTACCTTTCGTGGCGGCGCGCGGGTGCAGACTCCAGGCTCGTCAGCCAATCGCTCAGGGAGCTTCAAACATTATTTTCACGTGGGTCGCACTCCGCTGGTCTTTAGCAAGTAGCCCCATAGGATTCTGGATGATAGAGTAGCAGCGGCGAGTACACCTATGCTACAAAGTGTAATAATAAATGCCATCCCTGGACACGTGTTTCGAGGTAGTTGCCTCTCGTCAGCAGGGAGCAGGACTGTGTGGGGGGTGCCGTAGACTGCCAAGAAATATGAGGTTTAAGTACCTTTCGTGGCGGCGCGCGGGATGGCTAACGCAACACATACTGTTCTTTATACATCGTGGCATAGGCGTACCCGCCGTCGCCACTACATCTACCACAGTCCTTTGGGGCAACTTGCTGGTGTGACGAGCAGTGTGCGACCAACCTTTGCTTAATTTACCCTGTAAGAGGACATCTGAGTTTGGTAAAGGAAGGCTGGGAGAAAGCTCCCAGTAAACCTCCCCAGGATGTATATAGCTACATGCTGGCCTTCAGAAACCAAACTAGGCGTTTCAGACAACTCACTCTCGAATCTGGATGCCAGCCAGGAGGAAATCAAACGTGGTATGATCAGAATGCCACTCTGATCGAGTTTCAGCCTGGACAAAAAGTGTGGGTCATGGCCCCAATGGAGCCTTGTGCTCTCCAGGATAAGTGGACCGGACCATTTGAGGTGGTTGAGCACAAGAGTAATGTCCCCTACTTTGTGGACTTGCGGTCTCCTAGGAACCCTTTGTGGGTCCTGCATGTAAACCGCCGGAAGCCCCACTTGGAGAGGTCCGAAGTGGGCATGCTCCTAGCGACAGATGATGGAATGGAGGAGGAGACTGAGACTCTTCCTGACCTCCTGTCAGCAACAGAGCAAGATGGGTCAGTGGACGGTATGAACCTCTATCCCGCCCTTACCCCTGAGCAGCAAGATGACTATCGCCAACTGTTGGGACAGTTTCCTGATCTGTGTTCTCCCTGACTCCCGGTGTCACTGAGTGGTGCGTCCATGACGTGGACACTGGGGATAGTCCTCCTGTAAAACACAAAACTTACAGAGTGACTGACAGGGTGAGAGATTGCATCAAGAAGGAGGTCTCCAAGATGTTTGCATTAGGGGTGATTGAGTCCTTGGGCCAGCCCAGTGGTCTTGGTCCCAAAGGCTGTCACAACGGGTGCCACGCCAGAACTCCGGTCTGTGTGGATTACCGAGGGCTCAATTCAGTCACCAGGACTGACGCGCACCCCATCCCCAGAGCTGATGAGTTCATTGATCGGTTGGGGGCTGCACGGTACCTTAGTACGTTTGATTTAATGTCTGGGTACTGCCAAATCGCCTTAACTGATGGGGCAGAAGAGAGGTTAGCATTCTCAACCCCAGATGGGCACTACGAATTCCGGGTTATGCCCTTTGGGATAAAGAATGCCCCTGCCACCTTTCAGAGGTTGATCAACCAGGTGTTGGCTGGACTGGAAGATTTCCGTGCCGCCTACCTGGATGACATTGCAGTGTTCAGCGCCAGTTGGGAAGAACATCTGTGCCACCTCTGGGAAGTGCTGATGGCGCTACGGAGGGCAGGCTTCACGATCAAGGCGAGTAAGTGCCAGATCAGGCAGGGTTCCGTGGTGTACTTGGGACACCAGATTGAGAGTGGCCAGGTGGCGCCCCTATAGCCCAAGATTGATACCATCCTGGCTTGGGAACCCCCAAGACCCAGACAGAGGTGAGAGCCTTTTTAGTACTCACAGGGTACTACAGGAGGTTTGTCAAGGGGTATGGCCGCATTGTTGCACACTTGAGAGAGCTGACTTCCAGGAAGCAGCCCAAGAAAGTGAACTGGACTGACACCTGTCAGAAAGCTTTTGATGCCCTGAAGATTGCCATGTGCACGGCGCCCGTGCTTCAGGCACCCAACATCTCAAAGGAATTCATTGTGCAGATAGACGCTTCAGAGCATGGTGTGGGGGCTGTACTTTCACAGATAAATGAGGAGGGCTTAGACCAACCTGTAGCCTTCATTATTAGTAGGAGGTTACTTTCACGGTAACAGAGGTGGAGTGCAATTGAGCATGAGGCATTTGCTGTGGTCTGGGTACTGAAGAAGGAGAGACCATACTTGTTTGGGACTCACTTCCGGGTTCAGATAGACCACAGGCCCCTCAGATGGTTGATGCAGATGAGGGGTGAGAATCCAAAGCTGTTGAGGTGATACATTTCCCTACAGGGGATGGACTTCACGGTAGAACACCGCCCTGGTACAGAACACGCAATGCTGATGGTATGTCCAGATTTTTCTGCCTTAGTGAAGAGAGCTCCCAAGAGGGTGGGTAATTCTCCCCACATTTCAGCTGTAGGAGACACGTGTTAGACCTGGCACCATTGGCGTGGGTCTCCCTTCCATTTTTAGGTCTCGCGAGCCAAAGGCTCGAAGAGACATTTTATATCTGGGCTTTTCAAAGTGCTGCCGTGGCCTAAAGCTACAGTGCATGTGAACGTGCACGCGCGCAGCGCCATGTGTCTTTCCTCCGTAGCGATCGTAATCACGATCACTTTCGCGGCCGCGTTTCCAAAGCTTGTTTCATCTTAGCATGCGGTATAGGATTTCCGTCCATCACTTACTGAAAGACGTGAATGTGTTTCTATGCCACCCCTTTGATTAAGAATGCTACAACACCAGCAAACGAGTCACCTTTTTAACCTCATACTCTCTGCAAACAAATCAAGCAGTAGGTATGTTCGAATCTGCTCCCAGCTGAATTTCAAAACCAACCCCCGCCCCTGGTAATGCAACACACTTTGTCGATTTTTTATGCAGTCTGTAAATGTATTTAATGGGTATTGAATGCCCTCTTACCCCTCTTAGAAGTACTGCTTCAACAACTGAGTTGTGTTATGTAAGTGAACCTTAATAGAGGTTAAAATACTGGAAATAAATACGGCAGCAGAAATAGAGCCGTTATGTTTGCTCTCGGTCTTTATTTACTGGCAATAAATAACGTTCATAGCTTTATTATGTTCTTGGCCTGGAAGCGGTAATCACTGAACAGCCTGTTCTGCAATGTGACATTAGAGCCGCTGCCCATTTAAAAACTATCTTCCTGTTCTCTCTGCCTTCGCAGCCCAGTCCCCAAAGTCTCACTTCAGAAACGCATTTGGCGCTAAGCTGTTTCAGAGGCTCAAATTCCTGCAGCAGCTAAGAACTTTTCGACTTTAATATTTGCACAGCAGACTATGAAATAAAACGTGGTACGTTCATGTTAACTTGGGACGCAATTTAATACTCTCTCACCTCCTAAATGAAAAAAGAGAAGCTCGAAATAAGGCAGGGCAGCAGAACCTCAGCAAACAAAGGAAAATAGTACGAATAAAGCACCCTGCCAGCCTCTAAGAGAACGCAGTGGTGAATGGAACTGGGTGGCTTGCAACTTCCATGGCAACACAGAGTAGGGTGTTGTTGGCAGAACTACACAGGCAAATGCACTTAGGCAGAAGCTATCAAGCAATTTGCGAGAAAGCGCTTGATGAGATTATGTGGCCACAAATTCACATCGCGCCCTATTTTTGTTTTCAAAGCTTTTTTCGGTCTCCTCTCTGCCGTTCTTGGCAAGAGGCAGGGGTTCATTAGAGAAAGGGCCATCGTTGGAGTAATTGTTGTTTATTAGGGACAATGATATGCGAGCAAAAAGCACGCACAAAAAAACACATCAAATAGGGCCAGGCAAGGACCAGCACAGCCTGACACTCAGCTGACCTCAATGTGTTTCTCAACTCGTTTTATGGCTTCAGTGGGAACAGACACCAGGAAGCACTTCTAATTGCTGATTTAGCTTATCTGCAAGAGAATGTAGACAGCAGTGTGAGATGTGGGGGCTGATGTTATCTAAATAATGATACGAATAGTAAACCAGCATTTGCTTGGTAGTAATCCTTTACTTCTTGTTTTGTGAGCTCTGATAATAAGTTGAAATTATTTCTCTTTTGCTAGAAAAACTAAGCGAAGGACGATAGTCATGTTATACGTATTTTATTTACCGTGAAGACAGTCCTTAGCCCAAGACCCAAGCTTATTGCATTTTTTCCAGTGCTGATATGTTTCCCAACAGTTCTGTGCTTGGTGAAAATCCCCCCCATCTCATCTTGTTTTTGTAGTGTGGTCGGACGTTATTGTTATACAAGCGATGCAAACATAACCACCTGTTGGTTCTGTTCGGTTGTAGAAATGAGATTCATCACCAGTGCTCACATTTTTGTCTCTCTCCTCTGGCCCCGAAGCCATGTCCACAGTAACGCACCTGGTGCCAGTTACACCCCCCCCCCCCCTACAGATCTTTCCGTAGGAATCCAGGGTGCAGATACTCCCAGTGTGTCTTTTGCCATTGTGCATTCTGATGTTCTCCAATTTAGTTTTACGCTTGTTGAGGAATGGATGGTATTTCCCTGTGTCTCACAGGATGTAGCAACCTTTATATTTGTTCTTGTGGGCTGCTATTAAATTCTAACAATTGTGTTGCATACTGCAGTTTGACCAATAAGTATCGCAGTAGCAAAATACATCTAAACCACTTTTTTATAAAGTATTTTTGTAATGATGGCAGCTCGGACTGGACAGTTCCCATGGGGAGCAACGTCAAGACTGATTTGCATATGGCTGGGTCTAACCTGGAATGGCGTGTGGCATGCAAAACAAGTATTTGCAATGCAATAGGTCTCGCATTTACGCGAGTTTAAGCTATTGGCATTGTAAATGACAATGCCTTTTATTTATGTTTTTAAAAACGGACAAAAAATAAAAGGCATTGTAATTTGCAATTTCAATAGCTCAAACCCACGTAAATGCGAGACCTATTGCATTGCAAATGCTTGTTTTCTGTTGCCTCCTGTGTTTTTGCTGGTCTAGATGCTTTGGCACTTTGCCACTGCTGTTCAGTGCCAAAGTGCAAGTGCTCCCTATTGTAAATTGTTGTAATGGATTAGTGACTCCATGATTGGCTATTTTGATTTACTTGGCAGATCCTAGTACAGTGCACCATGTGTGCCCAGGGCCTGTAAATCAAATGCTGTTGGTGGGCTTGCAGCACTGGTTGTGCTACCCACAGAAGCAGCTTGTAAAATATGGCCCAGGCCTGCCATTGCAGAGCCTGTGTGCAGTCTGGAACTGCCATGTCAACTTGGCAAGTGCACCCACTTGCCAGTCCCTAAACCTTCCCTTTTCTACATGTTAGTCACCCCTAAGGTAGGCTCAAGAGACACCTATGGGCAGGGTGCATTGTATGTGAAAGGTAGGACATGCCCTGATGTGTGTGGCATGTCCTGATAGTGAATTACAGCCAATTTTGTTTTTCACAATTACAAGGCTACCTGTTCCCATAGGCCAGAATGGGCAGTTTGATTCTAACATCTTATAATGCTAACTGAGCCAGGGAACAAAGTAGAAAACCGAGTTTAGTGTGCCTGAACTCAGAATGTTAAAATACATCTTTTAGTGTGGGTGATTTTTACATTCTGTGTTTGAAAATACCACTTTTAGAAAGTAGGTATTTTCTTGCCTAACCATTCAGTATGCCTCTGCTAGGTTTGTGTATTCCATGTCTGGTTTGTGAGTGACAGGGGGGCTGGATAGAGCCTTGGCTCAAGCAGTCTGATGAGTCAGGGCTGGGCTAATTAGGACCTGGGTTGAATAGAGAGTAGAGGGAGGAGATTTCCTTTCACTTGTCTGAGCCTACATAGAATAGAGAGTAGGGGGAGGAGATTTATTTTCAGCTACCTGGGCCAGGTCTGCTTTCAACAATGCTGTCTCCACCTCCTGCCAGGAAGCTGCACTAGGAAAGCTGAAGGAGGAGACTGCCCCTGTGCTGTTTGCTGTTTGGGGTTGGCCTGCAGTGGTTACTTATTGCCAAGGAAAGGAGAAAAGGAACTTTGTGTGTACGTTAGCGTCTTGAGGAAGATCTCCAAGGGCTTGAAGCTGAGCTTGCCTCCTGTTCTGAAGTCTCAGGGACACAGAGGCTTCACCACCAGCTCCCCTGAACTTCCTTGCTGGGATTTCTGCCTGCAGAGAGGTGCCTGCTGCTGTTTTTGGGACCTCTAGAGACTGCGTGTCGCTGGGAGCTGGAAGCACGACCCAACGAGGAAGAAGCGTGTTGCCGCCATAGCTGTTGCTGTCGCATCACCAAAGAAGCGTGCTGCCACCGCAGCTGTTTGTCGACGCATCACCGAAAAAGCGTGTCGCATCGCCGGAGAAGTGTGTCCCTGCCGCAGACGTTGCAGTCACATCACCGGAGAAGCGTGTCGCAGGGCCTGTCGCGGCTCAAGAGTCCACCGAGTGCGCCGCACGGCCATCGGGCGTGCACGCATCACATCCAAGTTGTCGCATTCCATCAAAGATGCCATTTTGTCGCATTGCACCGGATCGTTGCATCGCATCGAGGCGCCATCTTGTCGCATCGTAACTGGAACGCAGTAAGAAACTGACGCATCACCTCCTTTCCAGTAAGGAACCGATGCATCACCTCCCCTGCGCTACAGTAAGGAACCGACGCATCGTCTCCCCCGAAGCAAGGAGCCGACGCATCACCTTCCCTGCGACCCTTTTTTTTGTTTTGCTTTACGCATCTAAGGTACTTTGAGAGTAAAGTGTTGCATTTACCCTATACATTGACGTAAGCTATTTCTACCATTTTAAAGTCATATTTTTGAATACTGTATTGTGGATTTTTGTTGTTTGGTGTTGTGTTAAGTCTAGATAAAGATTACTTATTTTTCTAAACTGTTGTGGTGTCCATTTGTAGCGTTTTCACTGTATTACTGTATGTGTTCACATATGCTTTACACACTGCCTCTGAGATAAGCCTGTCTGCTCATGCCAAGCTACTAGGGGGGTGAGCAGGGGTTATTTTAGGATTGTATAACCCTTTCCCTGACTAGAAGCATTGGTCCCTATTTGGACAAAGGTGCAAACCATTGCCAACTAGAGACCCCCATTTCTAACACATTGCAGGTGTGTATAACTGTTATGTGTCTTTGTAAATAATGAACATTTATAAGCAAGGAATAGCAGCAAATTAAAAGTATATATACAAAAAAGAAAACGTTTTTACATATATAGAATACAAATAATAAAAGATCTTTTTTTTAATCAATTTTGGTGTAATACACTGATATTGGGGGATCTGTGTTACAAATGAGCCTGAGGAGGCCACACTAGAAAGTAATAGAGGTCTGATAAGAGGTTCCTTCATAGTTCTTGTTGTTTCCTCCTCCTCTTGGAGCTTTAATTATATAGGGGTATCTTTTCCTTCTTGTGGACCTATGGACAATGTCAGGAAAAATGACTGTTCAGATGTGAAGTCTGCCCTACTGACCTGCTTGCTGACCAAGGACTGCTTTACTCCCAAGGCCTGCTGTTGCGGCCCCAGGAGCCTTCTGCTGCTATGGGCTGCCCTGATGAGTCCAGTCTACCTGTGTGGACCCAGAACTCCAGTAAATCTCCAAGGGTCAGTTGGATGACTCCCTTTTCCACATGCTCCCTTTTCCAAACCTCATGGACATAACAGGTTTATTCAATGTCGACACATCTCAGTGCAGCTTGTCTTCGATGCGACACATCTTATTGCAAGTCCTTGCCACCTGCCCACAGCTTTTTCTATGATGACACAGCCTAATGCCGACATGGATCCAACACGACCCATCTCGTCACCTGTGGTGGCGCCTCGCAAGTCTCCAGAAGCTCCACGGTTTCCCTGTTCATGACGCAGAACTTCACATCACACCTCCTCGTCAACAGCCATCAACTCTGCTGCTGTGCGACGCAATTCGATGCCAGACCTCCTATCACAGCTCCTCATTGACAGTTCTGCAACAACAGCCTGCACTACACAATGCAAGGACTATGCATCTCAATGCCCAGGGACATAAGGTACTCAGCGTACTGAAGTCAGTCCTGTATCCAGCCGGCGCTCTGTCGCAGTCAGCCTGAACTTGTTACTAGGAACCAGTTTACAACGACCATAAAACTGTGGTTGATGATTTTTGCTTCTTATCGCTTGATTTTCCCAAAACCTTTAAAGTTGCATATCTCCAGTTCTGCTACATTTCTTTTCTTTTTTTATGTTAAACAATTATCACATTTTACTCTCTTTTTCTAAACTTTTGGCATTTTTCTTGTGTTGTATTTCACTTTATTTCTGCTTGGAGTATTGCATAAATTGAGCAGATTGAGCACAGGTTAATTTGGGGTATGCATGTTTTCACCCTAACAAAAATTATGGTTGCTGCTTGAGTAGGGTTTCACCCCTCCGCCCCAACCAGTAACCCAATTTCCTACATCGGTGTTAAGCTGTGAGATTCAGGACTTTTGTTTGTTCAGTGCCATACGGTGATTTGATGTTACTCTAAAAATCCCAGATAAACAATCTCATACAATTTTGTGTTTTAAAAAAATTCTCCTTGATTGGCTCTTTTGATTTTCCAAATTCACTCTCATTCTACCGGACTGTCTGTGACCATACCTGCAGAATTGGAATTCAAACTCAGCAACCTAGAGAGCTACACTGCGGTTCAGCTCAAGGAGTTCTGGGCCCGACATAATTCTCCATTGCGAGAATTAAATCACTGCTTTGCAATTATGATTAAGTATCCTTACTGCCAAGAATGAGGTCGGCCCCCCGCATTTAGATGTGGGCAGACCTTTAGGTTAATCACAGCAGAGACTACTCTGTCTCCCCTGAGATTAACCCCATCCGATGGCCCTGGGGTGCAATGGCCATTAGAGAAATGACTTCATGTCCGGTAAGGAACAGTAAAAACATTGTAATGCTCTCCCACCATTGGAGAAGCCTTCTATTGAAAGGGGAGCATTACTTTTTTTCTTTACTACAGAAAAATCCCAATGCTGGATTTTGGGGGAAAAAAAATATGCTTTGTTACAGGGCCACATTTTTCCAAAGCAGTCTTGTAACAAACAGTAAAATGCATTGACAGGAACCACTGTGAGGGCAGTTCCTGCCAAAGCCTTTATAAATGACCTCCTTGTAGGCGAGCATATATACATTTGGCAGGCAGAGTGGTCTCGGCCTGGCAGATGTAAAGTCCTCTCCCAGGCTAATGATCCGTCCGCCAAAAATTTAATCGGGCCCTCTGTAAGGAAAAAATTGACGCAGTGCCGTTTGTCGCCGCGGCATGGAACGCTGACGCATCCTGGATTTCCACGCATCGCATCTGGGTGGCAAGTTTTCCCGACGCATCACCCGCAGACCCGAACCGTCTTGAAGTCGACGCATCACTTCCCTTTACAGTCCGGATTCAACGCATCACTTCTCCTGCATGCAACAGAACTGTTGCATTGCCTCCCCAAGGTCTCAGGAACTGACACATCTCTTTGTTTCTCAATGCTTCCCATCTCTGTTTGGCCCTGTGAATTTTGATGCATGTATAGGTACTTTGTGTAGAATCCTGCATCCATAGTTTTCTATTGACTCAGTTGCTTGTTACCTTTTAAAGTCATAATCTTCTTACATGTATGTTGGATTTTTGTTGTTTTGGTCTTGTGAGTGAACTTACTGGTACTTTATTTTTCTAAACTGGTGTTGTGTCCATTTGTGGTGTTATCAATGTATTATTGTGTGTTTTGAGTACAAACACTTTACACATTGCCTGTGGGATAAGTCCGTCTGCTCGTGCCAAGCTACCCAGGGGGTGAGCAGGGATTATCTAAAGTGTGTATCCCCTTACCCTGACTAGAAGCAAGGGTCTCTCTATGGGCAAAGGTACATACCTCTGCCAACTAGAGACCCCCATTTCTAACCAGCGGTTCCTGCCGCTCAATTATTATTCAATCTTTTTTATTTATTATTTTTTGGGTATTCCACCACTCAACTCCTGGGGCTTTTGTTTTAAGGGCAGAGGTGTGTGCGGCCCTGTTAGAAATGGGGTTTCTGGTTGGCAGAGATATTCACCTTGTCCAAGCAGATACCACCAACCTAGCCAGGGGTAAGCTAGTTACATACTAAAAGATAACCTGCGCTCACCCTCTGGTAGCTTGGCACAGAACAGTCAGGCTTATCTAAAGAGACAATGTGTAAAGTATTTGTGCAAAACACACACACACTAACACAATGAAAATACCACAAAAAGACTCCACACAGGTTTAGAAAATAGACTATAATTTCTGAAATAAATTAAGACCAAAAACAAAAAAATCCAATGTATAGAAGTAGTTAGGAATTTTTAAAGATTTAAATGCGTTTTAGCACTTAGAAGCCACAAGCGCCAATGGCGGTTATCTGGTCACGCTGGACCAGGGCAAAGTCAATAGTTCGAGCCGACGGCCATTGAGAGCAGGTCGGCTACATGACCCACGCAGGCCCTGGTGAACAAAGTACCTTATCTTGGTCACAACAGCGAGAAGTGCGGCACTTTTGAGCAATGCGTCGAAGTCGATCCCACAGAGATGGCAATGTGTTGGTTCTGTAGCAGAACTGCCAAAATGCATTGGTTCTGAAGTGTGAAGCGCTAGGTTTCTCCATGCAATTGAAGGATGCTTCAATGTCCGAAGACTGCTGTGGCTGCGATATGCGGTTCCGATGCGTTGGACATATGCCGATTCTACTCCCGTAACCGGGTCTATGCGCCGGTTCTGCTACATGCAGTCTGGAGATGTGTTGATTTCTGTGATGCAGGTATCTGGGTTCACTGGGTGAACCAGACACACGAACAGTGGAAGAGACTTCAATATCCCCAAGTCTCAGGCAACAGGAGGCAAGCCAACAAGCCCTTGGAGATCACTTCAGTGTGATGCAGAGTCCAGCTCTCTTCAGCAGAGTCAGAGAGCAGCAGGAAGCAGGGCAGCACAAGAGAACAGCAGACCGTCCAGCAGAGTGTCAGTCCTTGATGCAGCACAGCAGTTCTTATTACAGAGTCCAGTTGTAGATCCAGAAGTGTCTGATTTGATGGGGTCCGAGACCAATTACTTATAGCCAAATGTACCTTTGAAGTGGGGATGTCTTAAAAAAAGGGTCATTGAAGTCTTCCTCAGCCCTGTCTCCACACTCTGTGGGGGGGGGGGGGTAATCCGCCCTTTGTGTGGGGTCAGGCTACTACCTATTCAGATGTTATAGCCCCTCCCTTCCTGCTCAGGAAGAGCCATCAGAATGCAGATGAGCACTCAGACACATCTAACCTTCCTGTGTTTGTGGATACCTAGAGGGAGTGTACAAAGTGTAGCTATCACCCACCCCAGACATATATTGGAGACAGGCTACTGGCACACAGAGCAGTAAGAGCAAAGAAATGTCCACTTTCTAAAAGTAGCATTCATTAAACAGTAATTTTAAATCCAACTTTGCCAGTAAAGAGTATTTATCATTGCCATTCCAAAGATATAAAACATGATGCAGCTACTCCTTTCTAATCAGAAATTACAAGTCAATGGTGTATTAAAGAATTATGAATGTTAACTTATGAGAGGGTGTATGCCACTACCACTACATGCAAAATGTAAAAATACATGTCTTCCTTTTTACTTACATAGCACTCTGGCCTTTGGGCTTCCTAGGGCTTGCCTTAGGGGTGACGTATGTGTAATAAAAGGGGAGTTTAACACTTAGCAAGCAGTTTTAAATGACATGTCAAAGTGGCTGTAAACTGCACACACAGGCCCTGCAATAGCAGGCCTGTGACAGGTTTGAAAGGCTACTTGTGTGGGTGCACAATTAGTGCTGCAGGCCCACTAGTAGCATTTAGGTCAAGGTTACAGGGCCTTGGTATATGGTATACCACCTTCCAAGGAATTTACAAGTAAACTAAATATGCAAATTGTGTATATATCAATGTTGCCATGTTAAGGGGAGAAATACATGCACTATAGCACTGGTCAGTAGTGGTAAAGTTCTCAGAGTGCTAAGGCCAACAAAACGTAGGTCAGAAAAGGAGGGGAAGAAGGCAAAACGTTTGGGGCGACCCTTCAGAGAGGGATATTTTCCAACAGGCCCCTGGACCCCATCCCCCAGGGCATAAGAGCGTAGGCAGGGAAACAATGTGTGCTCTCAACCAGCTGGTGCGTTTTGGTAGCTCTCCCTGGGTGGGAACAGACATGGTTCCCCTGCATTACTTCTTGAGGGCAGGAAAACTGTCCCACGGTGGGCTCCTCGAGACACAGTGATTGAGCTGGCCCCAGGGATGGGGTCCCTGTGGCTTTTGTTGGCTTGAGAAGGGGGGCAGCGTGCCCCCTTCCCTTTGAAAGTCGTTTGTCTGGGGGATGGGCTCCCCGGTGCATTTAGTGGCTCAGGTAGTGGAGCCTCCCTCCCCTAAATGAATTATGCCAGGGGCAGGAGGATGGGGTCCCTGGGGCCTTAACTAGGCTTGGGGAGCAGGGCTATGCACCCCCTTTTAAAGAAAGTATCAGCCACTGGGGATGGGGACCCGGGGCCTCAAGCAGGCTCTGGGAGTGGGGCTCCGCACATCTTCTTTAAGGAAAGCTCCAGCCCCAGGGATGGGGTCCCTGGGCCACAATCCAGCTTGGCAAGGAGGGCCACATGCTCCCCACCCCTATATAAGTGATTGTGCTGCTCCCCCAGGCACTGCCCCACCCCATGGGCTTTTTTTAAATTTAAATATCACAGTGGATTCGCGGATTCTCCCCATATTCAAAGTAACATTGAAAAACAATAGTTTTGGGCCCATGGGTTGGTCCCTCTTGGACCGCCCGTCCAGGTCTAGAAGGGTAGGGTAGGAATACCCTGCCCCTATATGTTTTTTAATCCTATTTTGCAGGACTGGGAACTTAATCCCTGAGTCCTAAAATGACTGCACCACATCTTTATTGATGTGGTGGCAGCCAATCAAATCTCATCTCCACTGGTCCTCCGTGGTATGATATATGGAGAAATGTTGAAATTTACTTTCTCAAAAACTACTGAACGGAGTTACACGAAGTCACAAAAAGCATGCTTTCTGGACCAAGATCTACCTTCCTGCCAAATGATGTCTAATTCCTTTCAGAAGTTTTGGGAGTAGAAAAAGCTCTATGGAAATTGCATGTGAATTTTGCATTTTGAGACCCTTCTTTTTTCTTAGCCTCCTCTTGATGGATCACTCCAAAACATTCCATGAAGAACCTTAGCAAAATAGAGCTCTTTTTTGGAAAGTTTTGTGAAGATATGTCAAACAACAACTAAGTTATTGGCAAAACTTGCCATGGAAACGCTGAACTAACTATAACAATGCAGTGGTGCCCAAGACTGGGTAAAATATATAGATGCTGTTTAGTTATAGTTGGGTCCATAGGAAATGCCTTTTTTGTTTTGCTAATCACTTTGGAGCGCCCACATCTCTTTTGCACTATCCCTGGGTCTGACTCCTTTCCACTTTTTCCTGGGCCATTAATCAGAGGTACCAGGGGCCCGGAGGATTAGGGCTTTGCATCTAAATGCAACCCTGCTGGACTCTTCCCTGCCACCCCCTGGACTCACCCTATTACAAAAATGAACCATACGTGAAAGGTTACCCGTAGCTGCGTCTACCTGAAAGTGAAGGCTTGGGAACTTCTGTTCTGTGAAGCAGAGAGAGGGACAGAAAACTAAAGCAGAAACAAGTATTTTCTCCAGGGTACCTGCTGACTGAAAAAAGTGTAAATGTGTGCAGTTGGTTAATAAGACAATATAAAGACTGCTTGAAAGCCAGTATAGTCTTTAACCGATGGAGTCACTTGGAGCTCAACAGTGACAAAAATGTGTTCTTCTTGAGAGGTAATGTGAGGGTGTTACAGTTGAGTTCTGGAGAGTTTCGTTTTATTGGACACACAAAAATATTTCTTGATATAGTCTGAATACACAATACTAAAATGTATAGATATAAATAACATTGTACAGATTTATAGTGCTTTCTATCACAGGCTGGCATCTTGCAGCACTATAAATATATAAGCCACTATCTCTCACTGCACCAACTAGGATTCAATTCTGTGTTTCTCTTATCTCACCGAGACATCTCTAGTGATTTCATTAGCCTAATGAGGTTTCATTAGGTAAAAGAGTACATTTCCCAGCGATTAGTTTCATTAGCCAAATGAGGTTTCATAAGGTAAAAGAGTCAATTTCCCACCGATTAGTTTAACTTGTATTTATTTTTCACTTAACATATGCATGTTATTTCATATGCCGTTACCTGAAGGTGAAAAAAATAACAAAATAGTTGTAGAATATTTTGTTCTTTTTAGCCACGACTTTGACCCCGCCATCCAACCTTGACCCCATGGCACCCAGGATGACAGTTCGCAAACTTTCTTTTAGGCACTTCAACTGCTGTATGTAGTGAAGACCACCTGGAAACACAAAATATAAACAAAGTCACTCTGCCAGGCAATCTTCATTTACAAACGCATTTGCGCCCCCTCACTAGGGCATTCAGCCACGGCATTGTTGGTAGGCACAACCCTGTGTTTGAAGACCTCTGAGCTAGAAGGTCAACCATTGCTTCATTTTTCAGCAGGATACTTCTTGAACCCTCTTCACATTCATGTGTTAAGGAAATGGAGATCTATTACACATTCCATGAATGAGGTGGAGGACTTCGGAAATGCATAGGCTGCATCATGCAGTTCCAAATTTCAATACAGACTCTATGGATCTTACATTTTATGTGGACTTCTAAAAACACATTGCCTCTGCATATAGATTATTTGAGTATTTCATATTCCATAACCAAGAAATCCATTACCACTATCCATTTATCAAGAAATGATTACCATATTTTTATTTATTACACTGTTGCTTCTTTTTCAGGGGACCCTCCTTAAATTCCCTTTACATTCTGTGAACAACATGCAAATCTACTGCAAATTCCAGGAATAAGATGACGGACGCACCTTTTTTGAGCCTCAACACATCAAATGTAATGTTCCTACTGTTAGGCTAGTCGTTTCTACCATTTTTATTTAGATGGCCGTTCCCGGGTTCATGGCTTGGCTGCCTAAGCTGGTGGTCACTGGTTAAGAGAGTTCTGCACCACCATGAACTCCCTACATAAATTCTGCCTAACTCTACCTCATCTTGCATCTTGTACCAAAACCCTGTGGCTGGCCTAGATGGCTCCCTGTGCTGCTGCCAGTGCAATTAGTGGGGTAGATGTGATACTAGGGATAGCTGCAGGTGCTGAGTGAGCAGGGCCAACTGGAGAGTGTGGAGAGGGCCCGGCCACGACGGAGTGGGTTAGTGAGGGAGCAGTTCCGGTGGCTGGCAGGTCTCCCGTGCCACCGCTTGTGCTGTTTTAGAGCTGCTGCAGCCTAGGAGAGAGATCGGAGAAGCCATGCGGGTGAACTCTCCTGGGAGGGAGGTCGGTTTCTGATGCACGGTGGCACAGCCAGTGCCATCCTGGAGACCTTGTCCTGGGAGAGTGGGCCACCCCCTACATGGTAAGTCTGCTGTTGGGGCAATGGGCAGTGGTGCACATGCAGGAGCACACAGCAGGTGCTGGAGATCTATTGGGGCCTGTCGAAACCATGTAGGCTTTACTTTTTGAACTGACTTTGGGTTAGGTGTAGGTGGTGACTAAGAGGAGGACATCGCCTGCCTGTAGAGACACACATTTGGGGTCCTGCTGGGATGGTCAGAGTTTTTTTATCACTTCTGGCTCCCCCGCTGGTCCTGATCCCTGAGGGGGGCCCATTTGGAGACTTGGAGCAGTGACAGAGTACGTGTGGATTGGGGCATGGCTAGGGTCCTCTTGACTCTCCAACAGGTGTAAGAACGAGGTGGCAGCTGTCTCCATTAAGAAAAGATCAATAACTATACAAGGACCCTCTTCTGCCATTGCCATGCATGAAGGGGGTCAGGTGCCAGAGGACCCTGGGCACCCGGAAAACCAGATCTCTTCGGCCACAATACTGCAAACAATTAAGGATTCTCACAAAGATACGAATGAGAAAATTGGTGGCGTGGGAGTGGAGCTGTAACTTGTCCGACAGGACTGGAAGAACATTGGAATCTCGTTGTTGGTGGGCTCTGGAGAAGACACTGACTTACAGCCGCCCTAAAAATTAATGACTAAACGCTTGTGGTGCATGGTGCTCAGAACCAGGGATGAGGCAATGGCTTCTGCACATGTGGAATTTAGTGACACTAGTCCATTGGCAGAATAGTTCACTTGATTCACTGCAGGAAATGGCAGAATGATGAGGCTCATACCCCCTTTAGTGCAAGATGTTATTGATGTAACTTATTTCTCCCTATTTTTCTATATTTAAGGTGGGGTAAGTTCTAAATGGTCATGAGTCGACAGATACTTCATGTTTGGAAGTGTTGGGTGTTTCTTTGTTTGGTAAAGACATGGCTCAAGCATTGCACATTCACCGGGGAACACACAATACATCCACACAATTCGCCACGACACAAAACACTTTGACCTCAGTCTATAAAATACTGACCTGGGATGTCAAAATTAAGAGGGGGATATTACTACGCCAGGGTAAAATTGTTTATCCTGCAGTGTTCTTTCTCCAGGAAATCTATTTAATGGATAGTAACACCTTCACTAGGGTCTACCATCCATATTTTGCTTAAGGCTCCAGGGGGTCAGGGATTCTCTTACATAAAACTTTTCCACTGGTGATAGCTGATACAATAGCTGACCCCCTGCAACGGGTAATATAGGTAACCAGTTCCATTGAAGGGAGGATAAGCTTGATTAGTAGTGTCTATGTCCTGCCAGCCCTCAGGGACCAAACATTAGAAGACTGTACGAAGGTTGTAGCTGTTGTAAGGGTGTACACTGGCATAGGAGGACTTTAACAATATTATGCATGCATAGTTAGACACTTAAGACACAGCCAACATCAGGAACACAGCAACATTTGGGTCATGGTCAGACTCAATGTGACTTCAAGACGTTAGGAGGCACCTTCACTCAGGTACCAATGAATACACTTACTACTGGAGCACATATTTGTCCTTACAATAACACGGTAGGAGTGGTGGGGGCAAGAAACCACACAAGCGTGATCTTAGACCATTAACTGGTCGAGGCAAAGCTCAAAGGGGTTGAGAGTGGCTTGAATAGGCAATGGCAACTCCATAGGGCATAGCATATGTCAGACTTAATATCTTCCCCAGCATTTCCCGTGTCACTTTCTGGGAAGCCATGAAGGGACATTGTGGAGAAGGATAAAATCCTACATGCTGGAGTGGAGACGGGAAAAGGGGAAAGAAATCCAGTCTCTAGAACAGCAATTGATCACACTAGAGGGCCAATCGATTCTATCCTCCATCGAAGAGGGCCAGTACCAACTAGATGCCTTCCGACTTACCCTTAATTTTTTTTTTACAGATGCCGCACGAGCTGCTCTTGCGCCTAGCTAACAAAGAAGCCGAATACAGACTGGTGCCTATGTTGAGGACCGTCAATGGTCAGACAGTTAAGTATGCCCGAGGTACAGCCTATACCTTGTGAGAGTATTAAGAATCATTCTACAGATCACACCCACCTTCCAAACTGGAATCTCAGGTCTCAGTAATACATGACTTGACAGTGCTCACACTTTCCGAATGGGACAGGGCTGACCTGGACCTGCCACTTATGGTAGAGGAGTTGACCTTGGCCACACAGGACATGCCTAGGCAAGGGATGGTGGGGGGAAATGAGGTTGGATATATTCTCAACAGACATCTTAGACGTATGGTTAATTCTGGTACAACCTAAGTTTGAGGTTGTCATTGCTGTACTTGTTATGTGGTTACACATCAATAGGTTATTACCATAAAACAATAAAAAGTATATCCATAGTTGGCCATTACCTGTGAGCACTTGTTCCTTGGGCACAAAGTTCATTTGTTTTGAAGTACCACCTTCAGCAACTACAAGGAATTATCCTCTTACTCTGTCTGGCCACAGTAAGAGTCAGTGTTTCTAAACTGACAGAGAACCATGTACAGTGCTCTGTTGACAAATGCTTAATCCACACTCTGCAAATCTCTTCTTCCTTACTACGTTGACAATGCCAGTCCTGGCTCAAATTTCTGTTACTCCATTACTATGCAGACAGAAAAGCTTCAATTAGTTCTCAGAAGTAGATGTGAACCAAAGAGTGAGCAGGCTTTAAAGTTCTGTGACTGACCCAAACTGCTTGAATATGGCTGGGATTAAACTATGGTGGGATGGTGAGCTAAAGATTGCATATGGCTGGGTCTATACTGGGGTGGCAAGGTGAGCTAAAGAACGATGATGGATTAAACCCAGATCTGTGACTGTGGGTGAGTGTCTGAAAAAGTTCAGCGCTCAGTCCTTCATCTCTTTGTGTTTGCTTTGACCCAAACTGTACTCACTTGCATGTCACCAAACTAATTTTCATGTCAACTTTCATTAATTATTGGGACACAAAGCCATACCACTTTGCCAAAAATGTTGGTAGCAAAAATATTTCCATACATAAATGTTTTGGAAGTAAATGGCTTCCATGACAAATATATTGTAGTGTGAATGTAGGCAATGTAGGACTTGAAATGTACGATCATGTGATTTTTTTTATTTAGAAAGAAATACTGATGGTAAAACAATGAGCATTATTAGATACCAAATAAAAGCAGATGGAATGGACCGTGGGGCTCAGGAAGTCAACAGTTGAGATTTCTTCTATCTGGGGAATCCCAAGGTTTAAAGTAATATTTTAAACACAGTACAATATATCGAAGTCTTTGACTTTGTGGCGTAATTGTTTTTTTACAATTTGTGGCTTTTATGGACATAAAACATCCAAAAAGGTGGTTAGTAACTGATACATTGCGCTCTGTATTGCTGATTATATAGCAGCTGGGCAGAGCCCTTAGTTTGTCAACCATGAGTCTGGCGTCCCTTCATAAAATGAAGTCCAATTTTTGGGGGGTTGGAGTCATACACAACCAGGATTCCTTACTCTGGAACTCCCCTCCATTTCACCTCCACTTGCAAACTCAGCAAACAAATATGTGAAAGTTCTGAAAATCTAACTGTTTCTCTCTAACTATTAACTTCAATGACTCATCGTTAATGACTTCAGATTTCACATATGGACCCCTCTATGTGATTCCAATTGCAAATAGTCTAAATCCTCCCCAGTCTCTTCCCCTTGGTATGAGGCTGTACTACTTGCTGTATGTGATGGTTTGTGTGGGATGACATAGGTTCTGTTAAGGAACCTTTGTATGTAAGAGTTCTACAAGTAATTTAAGGTCACTGTGAACATTCCAATAGAGTCAGTTGACCTGCTGCACTGGTTGATGTATGAGGTGAATTAAATCGTACCAGATTGAAGTGTTCTGGGCCAAATGTAGTTATTTAAATGTGGTAGAACCACACATTTTAGCAGAAAGTACATGTAACGAGCCCCGCAAGTTGAAGAAATGTTGCAAGTGAAAGCTGCAGTCACTGTGTAACCAGCATCGTGGAGGTGAGGTGGGAGGGGGTCTGGGCACAACATTGCAGGTTGCTACTGCATGGCTAATAAGTTGAATAGTCAGGTAGAAGCGTTTTCGGATGTGTGCGAGGTCTGGTTTCTGGTGAAATGCATTTGAATTTCAGGTCGGCCAGTGGGAGCCTGTACACTCTATTGCCCATCAAAAGCTAAGCAGATGTTTTGACCCAAGCTTATGTTCCGCCCCATCTTCTTTTGAAAACAACCCTAAGGGGTAGGTGACGACGCACGGCGGCCATCTTAGGTCATTGGGAGGTTTCCCATTCACTATTGTTGGATTCAGGATAAGAATATCAACACTAGCTAGCAGGTATTTCTTTTGTGAGTGCCGATCTTTTACATCTTCGGTGATTGGCATACTGTGCAAGCAGAGTTAACCTCACTGATACAGGCTTTACAAATTCAGACAACGGTACAATTTGGTAATCAGCAGTACAAGTTGGTGCTAATTATATTTTCTTTCAGTCATTGGCACACCATGTGAACTGAGTTAACTTGGTGCCAACCATTTTTACCCAAATTTGATGCTAATTACATTTACCTTTGGTGTTTTGCACACTATGTGAACAGTGTTCACTTGGCTGGTGCCTCTCATTTTTGTCCTTGATGATTGGCACAGTGTGAAGTCAAGTCTATATAATACTCTTGGGTTTTGTTATTTTGGTTACTGGCACACCTTATTGTTTAAGTGCCTGTCCTGGTCGGAGATCGGCACACCTCTTGGACAAAGCTGAATGGTACTGATGGTGTTTGTTACATACTTGCATCATCATTATTATTCTTATTCCTTTATTTACTAATGGTTTTGAAAAAACTGGAAATAACCACATTCAAGATGTGATCACATTAAGGACATAATTAGAAGTGATCTGTGGTAATTCGAATACAACAACTTTTAAGATAAAAAAAAAATTATATTTCGTAATAGTGTTTGTTATAGTGTTTTTGGAAAATAATATTTTTGTATGGTGATAGCCATCATATAGTTAGTAAATATGCAGAATGCTCCCTCTCCTCCATTTATATTAGTCCTGGCAAACTAACCATTAAATGGCAAAAAGGGAAGAATATCTTTGTGAATTATGTGAGGATGTGTGGCACAAATTTAAGTGGGAATTGCAAATATTCTTTATTACTCCAGTATCTATGAGGTGAGCGGCAGGAGGTATTAAAAAATGTGCCTGAGTTAAACACTGCTGATCAGAGATCATTGAATGAATACACTATCTGCCACAAGTAAGAAAGATATTATTTTGGGTTAAGGGAGCAAGCGAAAGATGAGTCTGTGGAAGATTTCATGACCAGTCTTGGGAAATCGTTATCTAGCTGTAAATTTGGAGGAGCAACAGAGGAAAGAAAGAATAAGGGATCAATTTGTTTTGAAATGTGCACATGACAAGATAAGAGAAGAATTGTGGTTGAAGGAGGAAGCACCTATGGAGGAGGTAATAGCAATTGCCAAACATATGGAGCCATGCTCAAGTGCGTTGATGAATTAAGCAGTGCTAAGAACAAGATGAATGAAGGTAATGTTAAGGTAGAAGAAATAGTCAAGTCAAAAACTGGACTTCTATTTCAGAAAGTAATAAGCCCATACGTGTTTCAGAGGATAGAAATGTTCAAGAATTTAAAGGCACATGCTTTCTGTGTGGTGAAACAGGTCACAAAACAAATGCAACTTACTGTCCTGCTATGCTAAGAAAGAATGCTTATTTCTTCAAATGCTGCAGATGTAAGATAAAGAAAAATATTCGTCAAGAGGTAAAGGAGATAGTATTTCAGTTAGATGGTGCAAAGATTGAACAAAGCAAAACCAAAGGGGATGATGGACGGAGTGTTGAACAATGCAAGCACTCTCCAACAGTCAACTGATCTGGGTTTAATCCATCATCATTCTTTAGCTCACTCTGCCACCCCAGTTCAGACATGGCCATATGCAAAGCAGTCCGACTCTGTGCCTCATGGGAACAGTCCAGGCCGAACTGCCAAGCCATGTCTTCCCTGGACCGGAAACAAGCATCCTGGGACCGGTTTCTGGCTAATCAGCCGTCATCAGCCAGGCTAGCTTGAATCCAGTGGCAAAGTGAGCAAGGGACCCACGTCTGGGCATACCCTGCCAACTTAGGGCGAACAAAGCAAAACCTAAGGGGATGATAGACGGAGTGTTGAACAATGCAAGTACTCACCCCCAGTCAACTGATCTGGGTTTAATCCATCATCATTCTTTAGCTCACTCTGCCACCCCAGTTCAGACATGGCCATATGCAAAGCAGTCTGACCCTGTGCCTCATGGGAACAGTCCAGGCCGAACTGCCAAGCCATGTCTTCCCTGGACCGGAAACAAGCATCCTGGGACCGGTTTCTGGCTAAGCTGCCATCATCAGCCAGGCTAGCTTGAATCCAGTGGCAAAGTGAGCAAGGGACCCACGTCTGGGCATACCCTGCCAACTTAGGGCGAACAAAGCAAAACCAAAGGGGATGATGGACGGAGTGTTGAACAATGCAAACACTCACCCCCAGTCAACTGATCTGGGTTTAATGCATCATCATTCTTTAGTTCACTCCGCCACCCCAGTTCAGACATGGCCATATGCAAATCAGTATGACCATGTGCCTCATGGGAACAGTCCAGCCCGAACTTCCAAGCCATGCCACTGGAATCAAGCTATCCTGGCTGAAGAGAGGTGAAACCCCGAAACCGGTCCTAGGATGTTTGTTTACAGGCCAGGGAGGACCTGGCTTGGCAGTTTGGGCTGGACTGTACCCATGAGGCACAGGGTCAAGACTGATTTGCATATGGCTGGGTTCAAACTGGAACGGCATGGTGAGCAAAAAAACGATGGATTTAGGCCCAGATCTCTGTACTGGGGTGAATGTATGACATTGTTCTGCATTCTGTCCATCAACTGTTGTTTTTGCAAAGATTGAACATACATCACAAAGTGAAAATTGAGGTAGTTGACATAGAAATAAAGGTTGATTCATGTCTCACTATGATCTGTAAGAACACCTTTGACACTTTCTTCAAGGGTAAAGTAAAATTGTGTAAAATAGACATTTTTTTCGGTGGGTTATGGTGGGGTACTCATACAAATGTTTGGGTATTTTATAGCATGCATTGAACTTGAAAGTAGAATGGTAGCTAGGAAGGTGTATATTGCAAAACAAGTGAATGCTTCACTGGGGTGGCTACATCAGCGATTGTTGGGAGTCATGTTAAATCCCAATGCAGATCCTTAAGTACATGTACAAGAAACAGATGAGCCCAAAATTACTTTTGAAGAGGAACTAAGGATGGGGTAGGTTGCCTTAAAGGGTACAAACATCACATAAAATTGAAAGATGGAGCGATACCTGTTGTTGCCAAAGTGAGAAGAACACCTTTAAATGTACAAGTTGTGATACAGAAAGAAATAGAAGGTTTGATTGGTATAAAGATTATTGAACCAGTTGAGGCAACAGAATGATTGGCTCCAATTCTGGGGGTCAAAAAAGCCATTGGTGAAATTAATTTATACATAGATTTATGAGCACTTAATAGGGAGGTGGTTGTTGGAAGGTACCCCCTGCCCAATGTTTGGTGTGATTATCTGTATGCTACCAGGTGCTAAATATTTCACAACTTTATATAAGGCATCTGCTTATCATCAAGTTCAGATAGATAAATCTTCACAGGAATTGATTGCATTTATTACATCAGTAGGACATTTACAGTTTTGCAAATGCTGTTTGGGTTGGTCTCTGCAGCCTCTCTGATTTCCAAACAATCATGTCAAATGTACTTAAAGGAGTTATAGGTGTAAGATACTATCAAAATGATTTCTTGATTTTTGGGTGTGCAAAGGAGCATCATTCAAGGGTTAGTACGATTCTAGAGAAGTTGAGGAAAAAAGACTTGACTTTGAAACAGGACAAGTGTAACCATTGTGTGCAAGTTAATTATCTGGGACATCGTATTTCAGGTCAGTGTATGTTTCCTAAAAAAGGAGGTGGTTGACGTCATTGTAAAGCGTCAGGAACCTTGTAACAAGGAGGAGGTGGTATCTTTTTCAGGTATTGTAGAATACTAATGTAAATTTCTTCTGGGTTATGCTGATAAGATGCAACACATAAGAAGGCTACAAGGCAAAAATTTGAATTTTAAGTGGGATTGAGATTGTAGTAAAAAGGTCATTTTTGTAAAGAAAGATTTAAGAAGTGCTCCCTGTTTCCAAGCATTTATACCAGGTGACGAAACTTACCTTATGACAGATGCAAGTGTGAAAGGCACTGGAGCTGTGTTAGATCAATAAAGGAATGTGTTGGAGCACATCACTGCTTGTGTATTTAGATGCTTTAAAGGTTCTGAGTTAAATTACTTAGTGATTGAAAAAGAGGCTCGGGCCATCTATTGGGCATTTGGAAAATATAGGAACTTGATTTGGGGCATGAAAGTTAAGGTGCTCTATGATTATAAACCTTTGAAAGAAGTTTACTAAAAAAAAGGATTGAATGCTATTTCTTCAAGGATCAAGAGTTCAATCATATCTTTACAAGAATATGATTTCACTATTGACTGTATTCCCGGGGTAATTAACTGGTCAGCAGATTGTTTATTCCATTTGATATTTGATGAGTGTAAATGAAATTGAGCAGGATGCACAAAAGATTTTGGATGATGAATTGAATGTATCTGAGGTCACATTGGGTGTTACGGAAGAAGTAGAGTGGAAGAGTGAGAGAGGCAAGCATCAGGAAATCTCTAAAATGATTGAAATTACATTAATTGGGAGAGGTAAACGATTGGATAAACCCTGGTCCATGATTACAAACAAACTTTCGGTAGTGCATGGAGTTCCCACTGGTGGTACAAAACTTGTGCCACCAGTTGGTGTTCATATAAAACTGATCAGTTTTGCTTATGATGGCCGCTCGTGTAGCGGGAAGAATTGTGGACAGTGTTTTTGGCCGTTCCAGGGGCACTATCAGCAGCGGAGCCCTTTCCAAGATTTTCTGCGTGGCCTGGGAGCATTTCGGCTCGGTCACCTCGGCTGGGGGAGTGCTTCAGACGCCACCTGCATAGGGAGCCGGACTGCGAGGTCCAGAAGTGCTTGCGCCGTCCACCGCGCGCACCTGGTTCCTCTTCCCGCCCCCTTCTCTCCTCCTCTACTTTAACCCCGCCTTGAACGCGTACGTGGGACGCGGGCGGTCGAGGAAGCGGGCGAAGACCGGGCAAAGAGCGGGCCGTTTTAGGCCGTTAGAGGCCGGCAGAGACCGGACCGGGCCCCCCCTCTAACGTTGTCCCTGTCTCAAGGCTCTTCTCCATACTCCATCAGCCTGCGGCTTTGACTGTTCCTCTCGCCATGGCTACTAGAGTATCCAGGAGTAAGGCTGCCCAACAGTGCTCTAGCACACTGGAAAAATTCTTTCCGAAGACCAGTGCTGCGGCTAGCAAAGGTCGCACAGTATCAGACACTCTCCTTGAGGTAAACTTAGAAAACGCGTCAGTTTCAGTGGACCCCTCGGACTCTTCTTCCATCGATGTTAGTACTCCAATACCCCTTGACGTCACCCATCTATCTCTCATGGATAGCATTGATCAGACAATCGAGTCAGTCCTCCAACAACTTAGGACCCCGTCTAATCTACTGAGGGATAGCGAGCCTCTGCGTCCCTCGGGGGTGGTGGAGACCACTCCGTATATGAACTGTGCGGAAATGTCTAAGGCGCAGGATGAAGGGCAAGTTGCAGCGCCAACAGATCCCGTAGGCAGTAGAGTGGACCATCCTCCGAAAAGGAAAAGGTCAAGGAAGCTTAGAGGGGCAAAAAGGGCCAAAGTGGATAAAACCAACCCAACATTAGATGTTAGCTCAGACATTTTGGCTTCTCCCGTGGTTACTTCCCCGGGAATTGGGTCTGATCAACCAGACTCGCCATTAGCCACAGTGGTACCTGGGTGTTCTGGGCCGTTCATATTTGGTGGAAATCCTCCTAATGCGGCAGAGGCTCTAATTGGCTCTTTTAGGGACATCCTTAGGAGCCTGTTGGAGCCCCTGTCTGTAAAATTGGACTCCATAGCTGCTAGACTCAGGGCTATAGAAAACGCACATAACAGGAATAGTCCTAGCAGGGGGTTGGGTCCAAGTGCACAGACGGCTCCCCGGGAATCAGTAGGGAATAGACCATCTACTGCTGGAACAAGCATACATGCCCCGGCTGGGGCACAACACAGTGTTACAGGAAGTCATGCTCCCCCACTGCCCTCTTCACAAATGTCTAGGCCCCCTGTCCCTGCACCTAGAAGATCTAAGCAACCAACACTACCCCTTCCAACGAGTGGGGGGCGAGTTAACAATGAACATACTGGTCGCCCCACTAGCCCCAACACTAGGCGCAGGGCGGTCAATCTGCCCCCTGAGGCTGTGCCCCACACAGCGATTATGGTGGGAGTTCCTGAGCTCACTGGCGACACCAGAGAGCCACAGGACTCACTCCGTAATAAGGTAATTAGCTGGCTTAATATTAACAGGCCCCTCCCTTCTAACATCAAAGGTGATGTGTTGATGGTCAGAAGGATCCCATGGATCGGAATCACCCCCAAAAACAGGGTAGGGGACTGTATCATAATTAGTTTCAAAAGCCCACTGGTTGCCCCTTACATTTGTAACTGGCTGGTAAGGCCGGATAAGTCCAACATAGAATTAGTGTCCCTCTCACACTTCTACCCAAATGTTTCCAACTTAGTAGTGGGGAGGGAACAGATTTGGACCAGAGTGGGCTTCGCCGTAGATGGTTCACGGTACAGACCCAAGCACAACACACTGCCCGCCCATGGCCATTTTGTCCATCAGAATAGATTCTCCTGCCTGGACCAAGTAGATTGACCAATAAGGGGGGACACTCCACAACACCCAGTAAATTCTGCCTATGGGTCTACACTCAGGGGGGAAGGTACATCTGTTCCCGTAAATGAAAAAAGGTCCCTGGCCCCTGCAAATGAGGGGGGGACCGCCCTGGGAAGCATCCAAGTTTTAGATGAGGATCCACCAAACACACCAACTGTTCTTACAACGCAATTGGTGGAGCTTGTTGAATTACCCACCCAGTCGCCCATTACTACTGGTTTGGGTGACCTGGGTAATTTTGCACATGACATCCCGTCTGCACCAAGTGAAGCAGGTCCGCAATTTCAAGGTCCAGGCCTGACTATCCTTTCCTGGAATGTAGCTGGCATCTCAAGTAAGGTGGATACCCCGGAGTGGGAAACTTTGGTCAGTAAAAGTGACATCCTCCTCTTCCAGGAGACTTGGGCTAGGGCACCACAGCTTAGGAGGGGATATGACATTTTTGAAATCCCGGCAAAGTCGAATGGGAGGGGGAGACCCTCGGGAGGTTTAGCAATCTGGGTGGCGAGCCACATTGGGTGTCAGGTGGAAAGAATGGATACACTTTCTCAGGACATTCAGTGTGTGCTCCTCAGATGGCCTGGTAAAAGTACATGGGCTATTGTTAACGTCTACTCTCGACCAGTCGCTGTGGGCAAGGAATCCCCAACCCTAGCTGATCTTTCATCTTTTCTAGGGCAACTGCCAGGTGACTTGGAAATAGTGATGGGAGGAGATTTCAACTGCCACTTTGAACCCCTGGAAGGTCTAATGGAGGGTGCCTTTACTGCCGAGGATGACCACTGGGGAGTCCCACCTTCCTCCTCACCTCACCCCAAAGCTTGGTCTCCGTTGACAGTACAACTTACCTCTCTCACTCTGAACTTTGCACTGAGGGCGTGTAACGGACGCACCCCCTCTGACACTCCTTCGGTGTGTACTTTCAACAAAAAGGGCCATGAGTCAAGGTTGGACTACATTTTTATAGATATTTCCCTGTGGCCCAAAGTTCAAGATTTTAGAGTGATCCCGAGGACAGACAGTGACCACAATTCCCTTTTGTTGGAGATCCAGCACCCAGCCCCTGCTATAGGGCTGCTAACTACCGATTCTGGAGTCGACCAGGGAGACATACTACTCACTACAAGCAGGCGCCGGGTGAAATGGGGGAAGCTAGTTGATAAAGAAGAAGCTATAAATAACCTCTATGGCATAGCACTCCCCAGGTTCCAGGAGGTGGATGCTCTCATCAATCAACCAAGACCCTCTGACTACAATGAGAGACTATTTGGCATTCACCAGGCCTTAGTGAGGGACCTTGCAGATGTCTTCAATCCGGCCCTGCCCACTAGAAGGAAAAAGACTCGCGCTCCGACTTGGTACACCTCCACCTGCAGGAAAACTAAGTCTGAGCTTCTTTCCGCAATTAAAGAGGGTAGCGATAAGGTGAAGATTGCAGCCCTTAGGAGGGGGTACATGTTAGCACTGGCCAATGCAAGGGGAGAGTGGGATTGGAACCACTGGCATGAACTGACTGAAGCCCTCAAATCCAAAGACTCTAGAAAATTTTGGGCTCTGGTAAACAATGGAACAGGGGATCTGCTATCCGCAGTAGAACCCAATATTGCCCCCTCTATTTGGGAGGCCCACTTTGGGACACTATATCAAGAAACCACTCTCTGCCCGGAAGGGATGGCGGTGGAGTCCCCCTGCCTTCCAGATGTGGCCTTGGAATTTTCCTTGGGGGAGGTGAAGCTAGCACTGGAGCGCCTAGCGCTGGGGAAGGCACCGGGGTTGGATAAGCTACCCGGTGATTTGTTCAGATACCACCCTGACATCTGGGCCCCGTACTTTCTTGTTCTTTTTAATGCTATTTTGGGAGGTATGGCGGTCCCTTCCTCTTGGCTAGGGGCTGAAATAGTTCCGATTTACAAGAAAGGGTCCCCTTTGAGTCCGGCAAACTACAGGCCTATTAGCCTGATAGATGTCCCCCAAAAGCTTTTTGCGCGCCTTATTTTGAACCATCTATTAGACTGGGTGGAGGAAAATGACATCATGAGTCCCCTGCAGGCTGGCTTCAGGAAAAACACGTCGACCATGGACCAGATCTTCCGCCTCGTTCTCCTCTACTGGAAGACGGTGAGGATCGAGGGGGGGAGATTGTACATGGTCTTCGTGGATCTGAGGTCAGCCTTTGACCTAGTCCCGCGCAGGAAACTTTGGGAGGTGCTGGAAAAGTTAGGAATTCCCCCCCAGCTACTTAACATCTTAGCCAGGCTGCATGAGAACAACTATGCTCAAGTCAGGTGTGGGAAAGATGGCAAACTTTCATCCAGGTTTCCTGTCCGTCGAGGTGTGAGGCAGGGTTGTGTCTTGGCACTGACCCTGTTTTGCTTATTCATTAATAACGTCATCTCACACCTGGAAAACGTCAAGGACAATGACGCCCCCTGTTTGGCAGGTAGGAAGGTACCGGCAATCATGTTTGCCGACGACACCCTCCTCCTTTCAAAATCCCCGATGGGGATCCAGAGGATCCTGGATGGATTTGGTCTTTTCTGTCATCAGCATGGGTTGGAGGTGAACACAGAAAAGACCAAGTTCATGATCTTCAACCCACCAACCAAAACTAGGCCCAATCCCACCCTGGGGACCGCCAGCCTTGAGAGGGTGTCCACCTTCATATATCTGGGGGTAACACTGCAGGAAAATTTAGCATGGGACCGACAGATAGTACGATCTAAGGCCAAATTATCCCAACTGTCGGGTGCAATCCTGAAAGTGGCTAATACTTCTTCCTTCAAGCCCATAAGCCCGGCCCTTGAAACTTACAAGACCCAGGCCAAGGCTGCGGCCATGTATGGCAGTGAGCTATGGGGATACAAAGCGGTGAAGGGCTTATCAACAGTGGAAAATAGTTTTTTAAGGCGCCTTCTAGCCCTTCCAAGTGCCACGCCACTTCAGCCTCTGAGAATGGACATGGGTCTCCCCCCTATTGCAGAGGAGCTTGTGTCAAAGCCAGTGAAGTTCTGGCACAGGCTCTGGTCTACGGACGAACTTCATCATTATAGGGAGGATCTCACCCATGTCATGAGTTTAAACTGCAGCGGCAAAATCCCCTGGCTCACCTTTGTGGAAAATGAACTGTCTGCCATCAATCTCCGTGTCCTGTGGGAGGACCCCGCGCGAGGCTGCCAAACAATCTCGTGCAAAGCCCTGGCACAAATCTACAAAGCCAGGTCCCTTGCTCACTTGATGGACGCTCAAAATAGCGGCACCCTAACTTTGCGATTTTTAGAATCCAAAAATTCTTATGTTTTTGAACCTTTTATGGATTTTATCTTTCCCATCCTGGCGAGGAAATTGTATGTTCAATGGAGGCTTAGCACACTACCTATTAATTCATACACCTGCAAGTGGACAAATGGGGGCGATAAAACATGTCCCTGCTGTAACAACCATGTGGAAGATGACCCCCACATCTTGTTTGTGTGCCCTGCATACCAAAGGCCCAGAAAATACTGGATAGCACCGCTCTGTAAGAACCTGGGGTTCAGAGAGTATGCACAGGCATACAGGATTTTGAAAACTAGCACCCTGGGCCACATTGTGTTCGCTGTTTCCAAATTTCTTATGGCCATATGGTTGATCAGAAAGAAAAAATCCTCTGAAGCCCCTTGAACTTTCTAATGCAATTTTAAATCACTCCTCGCTGGGAGAGCGGACTCTATTTAAATGTGTTTTAAAATAATGTTTTAATGTTTTTAATGTTTCCATTGCATCTTTTATGGTCTATATGGCCGAAATAAAGAATTTTTGGAATTGGAATTGGCTTATGATGGGCACTTGGGTATTGTGAAAACTAAAGAAAGGTTAAGGTTACAATTATGGTGGCTAGGAAGGTATATGGAAGTAGAAAGACCAGTGAGAGATTGTATGCAGTACCGAGTCAGTGATAAGGTGTTAAAAAATAAACAAATGCACATGGTATGTAGACAGCTTCCAAAATGTCCATGGGATGAAGTTGCCATTGACATAGTATGACTTTTCCATGGTGAAATTAATTCTCCTTTTCTAATAGTGGTTCTAGATTTGTATTAAAGATGGATTAAGGTTGTGTTCTGCTTGGGTTTTCTGATCAGATAGAACTCCCTCATCAGAGCCTCACTAACCCAGCCAGAACGTTACCCCCTCCCTAGAACCTATTTACAATCCTACAACCACATAAATCTATCACCTAAGGACAGGGGATTCCTACTATGCATACCAAGATCTCACAATCGGCGGCCTCGCGATCCCATACGGATCCAGACCTTTCTGCCCATACGACAGTATCACAAGTGGCGGCCTCGCGGTCCCATACGAACCCAGACCTCTCTGCCCATACGACAGTATCACAAATGGCGGCCTCGCGGTCCCATACGAACCCAGACCTCTCTGCCCATACGACAGTATCAGCACAATCGGCGGCCTCGCGATCCCCTACGAATCCAGACCTCTCTGCCCATACGACAGTATCACAAGTGGCGGCCTCGCGGTCCCATACGAACCCAGACCTCTCTGCCCATACGACAGTATCACAAGTGGCGGCCTCGCGGTCCCATACGAACCCAGACCTCTCTGCCCATACGACAGTATCAGCACAATCGGCGGCCTCGCGATCCCCTACGAATCCAGACCTCTCTGCCCATACGACAGTATCACAAGTGGCGGCCTCGCGGTCCCATACGAACCCAGACCTCTCTGCCCATACGACAGTATCACAAGTGGCGGCCTCGCGGTCCCATACGAACCCAGACCTCTCTACCCAGACGTCAGTCTCAGCACAATTGGCGGCCTCGCGATCCC
Organism: Triturus cristatus; assembly: GCF_964204655.1. Taxonomy (NCBI): domain Eukaryota; kingdom Metazoa; phylum Chordata; class Amphibia; order Caudata; family Salamandridae; genus Triturus; species Triturus cristatus. The sequence goes on along the minus strand of NC_140591.1, from coordinate 391,617,973 downwards.
CTACGAATCCAGACCTCTCTACCTAGACGGCAGTCTCATACGACAGTTCATCCTATGATCACCATAACATACAAAAAGGGAATCAGTCTCACTATTCATCAGATCACACAAGGATTGCCAGTTCGGGCATAGCCTGTTCTCAGGTTTGAGGGGCTCCTCTTTCCCTTATTCAGTTACCACTTACCTGATCAGGGTTAACATCTGTTCATGTAGCCGCAGCTGACTAGAAGAATAGGCTACCCTCTTATACAAGAACACACAGCACATGTTGGTTCACTACAAACTGGATACTTTATTACTCATTGCATATACAATCACATAACATTACGATATAACACATAACCTGCAAAGAAAAGTGAAAGATTAAGTTGTACACTCTAATAAGAAAGGGTCGACATCACCTTAGTAGTATGTAGCCTGCACTCAGTGGTCATCTAGGCTCCCTTCTCGTCTGTGCCTCGGCTCGCCTGGAATCACCCTTCTCCGAGTCACTGGGACCTCTTCCTTATCGGCTACTCTCTCCTCTCTGGTTATTCTGTTAGGAAAGCATCTGTCTCTCAGTTCTTCTCCGCCTTCAAGATGGCGTCTGTCTTCCCTGGAATAAGTAGTAGCTTTACTGCTAACGGCTAGATGCCGCCTACGGACTGAACATGTAACTGCCTCAGACTTTCACTAATATAGAGGTGCATTTCCTCATGGAAAATTCCGGCCCGTAACCTGCCGCCCACCAAATTCTTGTACCTCCCCGTACCAAGGACACGTTCCCAGCCGGCCGGCCTGATGTAGTGTCTTCGGCATGAAGAAAAATACAATCCTTCGATAAGGGCCGGCCTGAACCGGTTCTCTCCAAGCGAATAACACCTCATAACTAAAACATTACTCTTGACCTAGAAGAATCCCAAGCTGCCGGAGCAGAAAGAAAGATGGAGTCTCTCCCGTTTGAGGCCTACCAGGCCTGAATTTAGCACAGCTCCATGAAATACCCTCACTACAGGACAGGTTATCCCTAATACTAACAAATCTATCCCCTAGGCTATGTGTGCAAGCCCTGATCTATGGGGAAGAGCACAGAATCATGTCGAAGTGCCTAGTAAATAGGCTCCATTCACTACTCTAACCCTTAGGCTTGAATGGTAAGAGACTGAAGTCACATTCAATCACTTGTTAACACAAGAAGGCCGGGAAAATCGAGCAGAACATTTCACCCTTGACTTCAGTCTATTATACATTTATTAAACAGAACTAATATCTGTGGAAGAATAATATGAAACAAGACTAACTGATCTATGTCTAGTACCAGGTGTGCAGAATTGAAGTAGTGAAGGAATACACTGAATAAAGCAACAGATAGAAATCAAAATGCCGATAGCAATCAGAATACCTCCTAATATTTGACGTAACAAATGCAAATCAGGTAACCAATTAAAGAGCCAGTCAAACCAGCCCTGGTCAATGTGTTTTCTAACTTCTTCTGTCAAGTCATGTAATTTGTCAATGTGAACCTGAATGGATTTTGTATGATCCGACAAGTTAAAACAACAAAGACCCTCAAAATCAGAACAATCGTGTCCATGTTTAAGCAAAAGATAATCAATGGCCGCTCTATTTTGTAAGATAGCCCTTCGTTCACCCTGGGCGTCTAATAGCATGTCAGACAGGATTGTAGAAGTATGATTGATGGATTTTACCATCCAGCAGGCCATTTTCCCAATAGATTTGGCATTATAAACTGCCAAAGCAGGAACACCAACAATTGAAACAGCCAGGCTAAGGTATTCAGACTTGGAATATAAATGCAAAGATGAGTCACAATCCTCCTGTAACCTCACTGTATCTCGGATCACACGAGAGTTGGCATTCGGATGTGACGAGAACATGAGTAGGCTCAGTCTAGTAATGGCACAAGGGCCTCCAGAAATATTTGCGGGGATATATGGCCAGGAAGTATTACCACATGAGAAAAGCCATCCGGCAGGTAGTAACATCGTGCGATAGTGACTGGGGGTAACTACCATACTCTTGCAAGTCATGTTGTTCTGAACAGAAGTACATGTTTTCGGTGTCCTTTGAAAGCACAAAGTTCGTTCATGAGCGGTGAATGAGGTGGCACCTTTCAATTTTAAACGCATACATTCAGAAATCGCACTAGGATCACAAGTAAGGAAAAAACATAAATCACCTTGTGTGATATTATAGGTAACTATTTGGGACTGGACAGGCGGTATCGGGTCTGACAGTACAGTACACAAGGGGCAATACTCATGGGCAGCGAAATCGCCCAGAAGAACATTGGGACGAGCATTTGTTATATTAAAAATATGAGTCAGGGTCTCCAATGAAGCAGGGACAGCAACCAAACAAGTTGCCAATATATCAGTTACCGATCTCATCGGTGTCAAGCAAAAATGAGGGGTCTTCGTCACTTGCTTGGCCAATGTAACCCAAAAGTTTGGCGACGAATCCCACGCAGCGAAGGAACGCGACACTCGGGTTCTCAACTCAGCCCGGTTTGATGGGATCCCTCTTCTCTCGTCGTACCATCCCAAAAGGAGTCCAATGCCGACACATCCTGCAGCAACAGTCCAAAGAATGATCTGAAAAAGAATCAAATACAGGCATTATTCATTCTCGTAAGTAACATTTGTCAGCCGGGACTGCTTCCCAGCTATCTTTCCCTGGTCTCATAACTAAAATGGTGTTGTCTTGACCGGTTGCAATCACTTCTGCTTGTTCAGGGGGATTCTTAGGCGACTGCACCCAAACTCTGGCCCCAGGATTATCTGTGGAGCCAAAACCTTTCTGGCCTCGTACCGTTAGCAACGTTGGGGCAGTGCCTTTTGTGATCTCACCGCTGAACACAGGCATTATTAGCAATTGAGCCACTCGGTCAGTTTTATGTATCAGTAAGTCAACCTCACTGCTATTCAGCAGGAGCACCTTAATCTCTCCCTGATAATCACTATCAATGATTCCTCCAAGCACCTGAATGCCTTTTACAGCCAGCCCCGATCTAGGGGCAATTAATCCGAAATTTCCAGGTGGTATCTGAACACCAACACCTGTTTCAAGGATGACTCGATCTTTACTTTTTATAATGGTGTCATCCATGGCATGCAAGTCTAAACCTGCCGACCCTGGGGTCGCTCTGCATGGAGCCAAAGCTCCGGGAGTAATCTCCCAGTACATCACAGTCTCTCTGATCTCATTAGGTTTAGCATCAACATTCGGAGGAAACAAACGCATAAGTGGGGATTCAGCATTTAGAAAAGGACGGTTATTCAAAATCAATAGCGCTTGAGGCAAAAAATCTCGCCAATTCTTATACTTGTCATCTGTTAATTTGCGAAGTTGGTCTTTTAGCAGGCCATTCAACCTCTCCACAAGACCCGAGGCCTGTGGATAATATGGTATATGAAATACCCATTCAATATTGTTTTCCACACAGAATTCCTGTACCAATCTTCCACGAAAATGGGATGCATTATCAGATTGAATTTGGAATGGCACACCATAATACATCATAATCAATTCCAATGTTTTAATAGTATTCAATTGGGTAGCTTGCTTACAGGGAAGGGCCACCAACAGGCCACTGTATGTATCAACAATAGTGCAAACATATTGACAATTCCTACTCATAGGAAGTGGACCAATGTAATCAATCTGCCAAATTTGAGCGGGCAATTTCCCGCGATGTAAATGACCTTTAACAATTTGGGGCACTTTGCGCTGCCTGATATGCTGACAAATGGGACAATGTAGAATAACATTTTTAATTAAATCTAGGGGAATATAAATTCCTCGATCAGCAGCCCTCCTGCTAGTGGCTTTTTCTCCAAAGTGTCCTGCTTTCTGGTGGGCCCATTTCGCCAATCCCGCAATATCAGAATCTTGCGTGTCCACCACTGCCTCAGCAATTTTAGATTTCTCATCTGCAATGTTATGAAAGAATTTGTCAAGAGAGTCTATCGGGGTATGAGCATCCACATGGAAGATTGTAACAGTACTCTGTGGGAGCATTTCCCAAATCTCCTGCCATAATTCTTTTCCCCACAATTCTTTGGAATGGATTTTCCAACTATGGGAATGCCAAGTCGGTAACCAAACTGCCAGTCCATTGGCAGTAGACCAAGAATCGGTAAAAATATGACATGTGCCAGGTAACTCTTGTTTCAGAACTTGATAAACAGCATAGAGTTCAGCAAATTGACTGCTCTTACCCTCACCAGTTGTACTCAGCAATTTTTGTGTGATCGGATTATAGGACACTGCCTTCCAATGCCGTTTCGTCCCTATGAACCTTGCTGAACCATCCGTAAACCAGACATGGTTTCTGTCCTCTGCGGACAAATCATCAAAAGGTTTACCCCACTTAACAGGAGATTCCTGTACTAAAGGTACGGAACATTCACTCTCAGTTTCAGTTGATGGCGCCCGTGCCACCTGCTCATGCAAAGATGCAACTCCTTTTTGTCCCACACGTGCCCTGTCTTGTATATACCATTTCCATTTAATCACACTCGCCTCTTGAGCGTGTCCAATTCGGTGAGTTTTCGGCGAACTCATAACCCACTGCATGATAGGAATTTCAGGTCGCAAAACTATATCATGTCCCAAAGTCAACTGCTCGGTATCCACCAGAGCCCAATAACATGCAAGTAGCTGTTTCTCAAAAGGTGTATAACGCTCACCAGCATCAGGTAACTTTTTGGTCCAGAAACCTAACGGTACTCTACTCTTGCCTTGTTTCTGCCACAAACTCCAATTCGCATAAAGGCCTTGTACAGACACATTCAAATCCACATCACCATCACATACAGGCCATAAATCCAGAGCATGCTGAATTGCTTCTTTAGCCAGACTGAACGCATCGTGCTGTGGTTTACCCCATTCAAATGCATTCTTTTTACGAGTGAACTGGTACAAAGGGGCCAATATTTGACTCAAATGAGGAATATGCTGGCGCCAAAATCCAAACAAACCAATGAAGCTTTGGGCTTTTTTCCTATTTCTCGGAACTGCAAAATGAAGAATTTTCTGTTTAACCTGAGGGATCACTTCTCGGTGCCCTTCATGCCAATTAATTCCCAAAAATTTCACAGCCTGGGACGGACCTTGTAATTTATCCGGGTTGATTTCCCAACCTTTCTCACGCAAGCACTCAATGACTCTATCCAATTGGGTCTGAACTTCCTCTTGTGATTCACCTTGGATCAAAATATCATCAATATAGTGACATATCTGAATTTGTGGATGAACTGGTACCTCAGCCAGATGCTCTGCCACCAGCCGGTGACATATCGTAGGACTATGCACATAGCCCTGAGGAAGACTTCTAAACGTCATCTGACGCCCGTTCCACGTAATACTGAATTGTTCCTGACACTCAGGGGCAATCGGAATCGAAAAGAAAGCATTAGCAATATCAATGGACGCATACCATGTACCTGGATGTTTTTGGATTCTTTCAATTAGGGTAATAACATCCGGTACTGCAACAGTCAAAGGGGGTGTGTGTCTATTCAATTCTCGATAATCAACAGTCATGCGCCAAGAATTATCACTCTTACGTACAGGCCAAACAGGATTATTCCAAGCAGAAGTAACTGGGGTTATAACTCCTGCATCCACCAACTCCTGAATAGTGGTACTAATCTCTTCATGACCACCTGGAATACGATACTGCTTCTGACGAACCACTTTTGTCGCCTGGGGAACTTTTATGGGGGGCATTCTTAAACGACCAACCCGTACAGGCCTGGACGATATATAATGTTTAGTTCCAAATTGGTAACATCCATCATCTAAGTGCAAAGTCATTCCTTTCAAAATATCAATTCCAATTATGAATTCTAAGAGTGGCACCACTAATACAGAGTATTCTTTTCTAGGAATTCTACCTATTCTCATTTCAAGTAAGGTTTGAACTGCGGGAGTTTCCTTTCCACCTAATCCGGTAATTGTAAAAGGCTGACCTTTAAACTTCTTTGATTTTCCATGAATAAGAGTGGCCTCCGCTCCTGTATCTACCAATGCTCGGGCCCTTTGGATATTACCATGTCTCCAATAAATATCAATATCTACATAGGGTCTATTATCTCTGTGAGCCCATCTGTGTACTGGAGCTTGACCTATTTCCTAGTCCTTTTTATTGTGTTCTGTGTACCAGGATAAATCAGGATAAAGACTCTCACGGTTCCTAGGTATCGATACCTCCTGTTCATATCCATCTCCATTACGAAATGGATTACTGTTCCCTGCATTGTACTGCGGGTTTCGATCGGCCAATATGTGTCGATCCTCTCTCCTTCTCAACTCAGGGGATTGATCCCTATCATCTCTACGTCTGCTGTTAACATAATCATCTCTCCCCCTCTCTCTTTCCCCCTCTCTCTCCCTGTCTCTGTCACGACGGGGGGACAAATCACGCGCATAACGTCGATCATCACGACGATCAGAGCGCCCACGGCGGTCGTCATCACCGCTACCGTCAGAAAAACCACGATCACACTCAGTTGTCCGAACACGCCGGGCACCCTCCTTTCGATCCAAGCCACGTTTGCGAAACATTTCCCACAAACGAGAAGTAGTCTCACCATCAATGTCCTCCTTTCGCACACCATCGGCCATAAGACCAAAAAACATATCACGTCTAGTAAGTTTATTGTCACCAGGAGTACGAGTGTCAGGCCGGGATTGCCGTTCAGGTTTAAACCACTCACCCAACTCACCGAGTTGGCGTACTGATTCCAGCACCACAGATAACATGTTACCAGTCTGATTAATCAATAAAGTCATCATGACCTGCTTATAAGCAACAGGGGAAGAACGAATAATACGATTCCGCACAGAAGATGTCAAGAAGCCATCAAGCAACCGGTCAGCAGTATTCAGAAAAATTGCCGTTTTCATCACCTCCTCTTTGAGACGTTGCGCAGCATCGCGCAAAGTATACCACGGTTTGTCATTCAGAGGCCAGTCAGACTCAGTAGGATATTTTTGATTACAACCCTCAGTCGCCAATTGAAGCAAAGAAATTTGACCACCACCATTAAAGTTACGAAAATGATCCTGTACAGTAGAATCCGAACTCAAGGAACAAAACTTCAAACAATCGCCAGCATCCAACATAATGCCAGCAGCGCCCAGTTCATAAAGGCGCACCATCCATGTGAGCAAGGGCTCACCAACTCGCTGCCGAAATCGCTGCAAAATATCACTAATTTCTTGTTGAGTAAAATCCTCCAAAGAGTCTAAAGCAATACCATTCGGAGCACCGGGAGCCTGCTGCACCTTCCGTCGAAAAACTGGATGCGCCGAGACCGCGGGATGAGCATCACAAGGAGCTCGACCAGTACACGTAGAGGAACAATCAGTGGAAGAAGCATCGACCCCTCTCGAAGGACGAGCGCAATCACGGGGTGCACCATCAGAGGCGCAAGAAGCAGATTTACAAGCACGGCCGGAGCGAGAGGACTCGCGCTTGGCAGACTCCTCACCCGAGGAAGGAGAATCACTCGAGTTCCAGATATTACCATCCCATTCATCAGGATTCCAATCCAGTCCGGCTTTCGCCACGACCAGACGCACCTTCCGCGTGGAAACCGGACCACGCCGATTCTTGTATTTATAACGAGCAATTCGCACAGCCGCCCTCTCGGCAATAGTTTGGTATGTCTCAAGTTTGTCAGCAAGCAACTTATTTTGACACCGCAACAAAGTATGAGCATTCTGAATCTCAACAAAGTTCGCTTCCACATCCTTATGCACATTCTGTAACTTCAACAACCTCTCATGCAGGATCCTGTACGCAGACAGAACAATCCAACCTGTGCGCCCCAAAACGGGAAGCTCATCACCCTTAGATACCGCCGCCTTCTGTAAACAAGTAATCACATTAGCCGGCTCCGCCAGCTCCAAAAAAGAATTCCAATTCTCACTCAAACCAGTAGAATCAGCCCACTCACGGGCTAAGGCTTCATAAGGCGTTGAATCCCAGCCGGGAATATCAACGGGCAACTTAAAAGTAGATTTCGACTTTCTAGAAAACATCTTTGAAAAGAAAGAAAAAGAGAAAAAGAAAAAGAAGAAAGAGAAAAGAAAACTACACGCAGGTATATACAAATAATATAGAAACAAAACCACGCACGCGCCGAAGACAAACACGATACAACCACAACGCACACAGGTTTCGTAAACGGTTCGTGACACCAAATGTTCTGCTTGGGTTTTCTGATCAGATAGAACTCGCTCATCAGAGCCTCACTAACCCAGCCAGAACGTTACCCCCTCCCTAGAACCTATTTACAATCCTACAACCACATAAATCTATCACCTAAGGACAGGGGATTCCTACTATGCATACCAAGATCTCACAATCGGCGGCCTCGCGATCCCATACGGATCCAGACCTTTCTGCCCATACGACAGTATCACAATTGGCGGCCTCGCGGTCCCATACGAACCCAGACCTCTCTGCCCATACGACAGTATCACAAATGGCGGCCTCGCGGTCCCATACGAACCCAGACCTCTCTGCCCATACGACAGTATCAGCACAATCGGCGGCCTCGCGATCCCCTACGAATCCAGACCTCTCTGCCCATACGACAGTATCACAAGTGGCGGCCTCGCGGTCCCATACGAACCCAGACCTCTCTGCCCATACGACAGTATCACAAGTGGCGGCCTCGCGGTCCCATACGAACCCAGACCTCTCTGCCCATACGACAGTATCAGCACAATCGGCGGCCTCGCGATCCCCTACGAATCCAGACCTCTCTGCCCATACGACAGTATCACAAGTGGCGGCCTCGCGGTCCCATACGAACCCAGACCTCTCTGCCCATACGACAGTATCACAAGTGGCGGCCTCGCGGTCCCATACGAACCCAGACCTCTCTACCCAGACGTCAGTCTCAGCACAATTGGCGGCCTCGCGATCCCCTACGAATCCAGACCTCTCTACCTAGACGGCAGTCTCATACGACAGTTCATCCTATGATCACCATAACATACAAAAAGGGAATCAGTCTCACTGTTCATCAGATCACACAAGGATTGCCAGTTCGGGCATAGCCTGTTCTCAGGTTTGAGGGGCTCCTCTTTCCCTTATTCAGTTACCACTTACCTGATCAGGGTTAACATCTGTTCATGTAGCCGCAGCTGACTAGAAGAATAGGCTACCCTCTTATACAAGAACACACAGCACATGTTGGTTCACTACAAACTGGATACTTTATTACTCATTGCATATACAATCACATAACATTACGATATAACACATAACCTGCAAAGAAAAGTGAAAGATTAAGTTGTACACTCTAATAAGAAAGGGTCGACATCACCTTAGTAGTATGTAGCCTGCACTCAGTGGTCATCTAGGCTCCCTTCTCGTCTGTGCCTCGGCTCGCCTGGAATCACCCTTCTCCGAGTCACTGGGACCTCTTCCTTATCGGCTACTCTCTCCTCTCTGGTTATTCTGTTAGGAATCATCTGTCTCTCAGTTCTTCTCCGCCTTCAAGATGGCGTCTGTCTTCCCTGGAATAAGTAGTAGCTTTACTGCTAACGGTTAGATGCCGCCTACGGACTGAACATGTAACTGCCTCAGACTTTCACTAATATAGAGGTGCATTTCCTCATGGAAAATTCCGGCCCGTAACCTGCCGCCCACCAAATTCTTGTACCTCCCCGTACCAAGGACACGTTCCCAGCCGGCCGGCCTGATGTAGTGTCTTCGGCATGTAGAAAAATACAATCCTTCGATAAGGGCCGGCCTGAACCGGTTCTCTCCAAGCGAATAACACCTCATAACTAAAACATTACTCTTGACCTAGAAGAATCCCAAGCTGCCGTAGCAGAAAGAAAGATGGAGTCTCTCCCGTTTGAGGCCTACCAGGCCTGAATTTAGCACAGCTCCATGAAATACCCTCACTACAGGACAGGTTATCCCTAATACTAACAAATCTATCCCCTAGGCTATGTGTGCAAGCCCTGATCTATGGGGAAGAGCACAGAATCATGTCGAAGTGCCTAGTAAATAGGCTCCATTCACTACTCTAACCCTTAGGCTTGAATGGTAAGAGACTGAAGTCACATTCAATCACTTGTTAACACAAGAAGGCCGGGAAAATCGAGCAGAACAGGTAGCTTGTGTTAGAGATATCTCAACTGCTAGTGTAATCAAATTCCTAGAAGAGATATTCAAAATGGAAAGCTAACCAAATTCTATTTCATCTGACAGTAGCTTCCGATTTTGTTCAAATGAGATGCAGAAGTATTTAAGAGATTGTGGTATTCAACATAAAAGAAGTTCCATATATCACCCAGAAACAAATAGTGCTGTAGAAAGAGTGAACACAACTTTCAAAGAGAGCATACAGTTAGCGAGAGCTAACAATTTAAATTGGAATACAATCCTGAAGGGCAGGATAACAGCCTATTGCATGTCTTTTCATACCACTACTGGGAAGGCATCCTTTGAGTTATTCAAAGGTAGATATGCAAATAGAAAGATGTGTCCTGGTTGGTTGACATGGGATAAAGGTTTTAAAAATAATGATGTTGTGAATGGAGAAGTAAGCAACTAAGACATCAACTGTACAGGAAACAGCAATTTCATAAATAGAAATGTGCTTACAAAGTTTTATAGGTGGTGTTATAAGGATAGGGCAACTACAGGATGTCAATAAGGGTCAAAATACACTGAGGACAGAAAAGTGGTGAAATTATTTGAAAATGCTATAATGATGGAGGATGGAAGGATTTGGAATAAGAGTCGGATGGTGGTGATCAGACCTCAGTGTGACTTGGCTCATAATAGACACAGTCATGGGCGCAATCATTATTTAGATCAGGATGGTTCAACAAGTCATAGAGAGGCACACTTGGCACTCATTAGGCAAAGAAGTGGGAGAGCATTTAGAATGCTCCTGCACATGAAGAATTAGATATGCAATGTTTAATTTTGGTGCTACTTTCTCATATAATATAAAATGTAATGTTAATTACACTATTTGTTTAAAAAGGGGGAGGCGAAGGATGATGGTTTATGAATATGTGAATGTGAACAGCACAGTTATGTGTTTAATTTTACAAGTAGTTTATTAAAGGTAGAAAAGTGTGGGACAACATAGATAGGTTCTGTTAAGGAACCTTTGTGTGTAAGAGTTCAACAAATAGTTTAAGGACACTACGAATATTTTAACAGAGTCAGTTGACCTGCTGCACTGGTTGATGGATGAAGTCAATTAAAGCGTACCAAATTCAAGTGTTCTAGGCCCTCTGTAGTTATTTAAATGTGGTTGACTGCACAGTGTGAGTGTATTTTTAAAGTGAGACTCATGTGGGAAGCGTTATGTGTTGGGAGATACTCCAGTCATATTGTGCATGCTTTGTGCTGTGATTCGGCATGTCAGTGATGCAGATTGGGCAGCTCTGGATATTACATTCTATTTTCTGATGGTCTCCACGGTTGGCTCATTGTTTGGTATCCACATGCAGGGCTTGACTGTGTTGAGGGGTAGTCTTGGTTCAGTGCAAAGCAGCTAAGTGCATGGCCTGTACTGCACATGGGAAAATGAGGTGATTGTGAACATTTCTTATTCTTGCTGATTGTGCTTTACAGAACTCTAAATCAGAAAATAGTTTCTGCCAATTCAATACTTTTGCACCTGTGATGTGGATAGTAGATATCAACATTTTTGTAGAGTGAGAGTTTTATTCAGTTGGGCAATCAGTCTCTTCCAATTCAAATAATTTCCTCCTTTGTATTTGCTTATCTTTTTGTATATGGAAATTAGCCTTTCATGGTTATTGAAAAAGGAAATTAATTAGATTTTCTATTTCTTGTTTTACCTTTAGAAGCAACATTTATTAATACAGAGGTATATAAATTCATACTTGCTGTCCAGAGAAAAATAGTAATTAATCTGCTTTTCCAATTGAGGGTGATTTGATGCAGGAATATCCATTGATAAAAGTAATGGATGATTCCCAATTAAAATTATTTTCAATTCAATACATTCTGCTTTGTATTGTTGAAACGTCAGGTGGAACACCTGAGTAATGTAACTTGCTCTTTCTGTCCTGAGGGTTAACAACTTTAGAAATAACTGTAGAAAACAATATCAGGTGATGGGAAGTGTTAAATAAGTACTGTAAATATATATTTGAAACAGTACGTGTATAAACATTGGTAATAGAGGTGGAGTTTTTGTTTTCAGCTCGCAAATGACTTAATATGGATACATTATTCTTCACATTAATGCTTGTTAGTCATCTCAAATGCCTTTTTACATGTTTTGATTACCAGCCTATATCTAACCTTTTCACCGCCATGTTCCCATCATCGGGTAATTCACTTAGCTCTCATACCGGAGAAGGTCATTTATCAGAAAGAAATTGCCAACAAATGTTGCTATCTCACCTATAAAACAATTTTAGCATTTATGTTTTCCTGCAGGTTCACCTGTATTTCTGGGAGAGCTTGTTGGTTTTATGTGTCCTAGCAGTTATAGAAATAGCACTATGTTGGTTCTGACTCCTGGCGTATGACTTGAACACACAAATTGCTGTGAGAGAGATTTGTTCTTTTAAAAACAGGCTTACTTTTAATATGGCAAATTTATTATCAGTTTTGGCTTATATTCCGTTATATATATATCTATCTATCTATATATATATATATTACCTACTGGCAGTCGCCAGTGGGTAGTTATAGTTAGGACCTAGTTTCCATAGGAAAAGCGTTTTTTGTTTTCAAACCTGGAAGTGTTGGCAGCCATCTTGTGCCTCGGACAAGGGAGAAATAAAAAGGTAAGACAAAGATATATATATACGTAGTAGCATCCTAACATCTGAGTACATGTCTGCCTCTGTCGTGTGCTATACGGATACTGGTAGGATGCAGGGGGCGGTGTCTCTGAGCTCGCCGCCCGCTCTCCGCAGGGAGCGCTCCCTCCTTCCCACACCGGTGCATGCCGCAGCCGAAGACATGCTCACCTTCTTCCATATGTCCGGGGGCTCCATTTGGCTGCTGATGGGTGAGTTTGCCGTCACGGCGGGTCTTGCTATTTCTAAGCGTTCCCGGACGTTTGGTGGAGCATCTTTTCCATTTTGTTGCTGGGATAATTATGTGATAAGAGCGACGAGTGGGTGTGTGGATTTGTGCGCAGCATCCCGTGTGCAGAGGGATATATTTTTATTAACCTTAGGAAAACATGTTCAGCAATTCAGCATATTCCACTGCAGCACAGCCCCCATAGCCTCGCCGGGGAAGCAAAGCTGTGTTGCACAATTATGTTTCCCAATCGCTCTAGTGGTTTGCAACTGGGGCAGAAGAGAGGCATTTACACACACAAGAGGCTGAGCAAAGTATGTGCACGCATCCCCCACTCGTGTATAGTAGCTATGGCACTGCAGCAGTATTTGTACTGATGTGTATCTAGTAAATCACATCTAATTATTTTTTGGGAGATCGTTTTTGCCGTTAATTATTCATAAATAATGGACCAGCGTCACCGAATTCCAAATACAGTGTCCTGCAATGGCAGGAGGACATGAATCCCGAATTACTAAATCGTTCTGTCACGAGAAGAAGCACCTTATGTACTTGGTGTGCTCAACTCCCCTTGGCGATGCACTGTTCCTGCTGCCAGGGAAATTGGAGAATAACTTTCACATACGCAGAGGTCTCTCAACGCCTGGGATGACCCTAACCATAGGGACATTACGTGGCTGACCCTAGAACTGGGGAACCCGGTTCAAGTGCCGGCCTCGACTGAACATCCTGGGCACATCACTTAACCTCCCTGTGCCTAAAACATGTGCGTAATGTAATCTGATTCTCGCGCAAAACGCTCTAATGCCCTCGGGCCAATTCTTGCTATATAAAACTGGAAAAAATAAAAAAAATAATCCTAGTTCATCAAACCATATGGAGTGAATTCAACATCTCCACATTTCGCGTTTCTTTAACATAATTTCAGTGTGACAGTCAGTCACCCACTCTGCTCATATTTGTTTCTGAAAGCGACCTTGTTGCATGTGCTGCTGTTGGTTGTCTACTTGGGAGCAGGGATTCGAGAATGTTATTTTATTGAGGTGTATTTGACATTACAATGCCATTCATTTGTGACCTCTGCATCATTTCTCCCCACTGGTTTGGTGGCTGGTGCACTCAGCATCATCACCAGGTTGCCAACTATTAGGCCTCAGAATTGGTAGCGCCCTCTTCAATGGCATTCTTCGCCACTGGATCTAGGGCTGCGCACACAGGCCCTGAAGTTACACTGGAGCTGGAAATAGTCCAGGAGAATGTCAGGGATGTTTGTTGTGTCCCAGGATCCTCTCAGGCCTCTGGCGCTGTCTAGCCTTGTAAATTGAAACATCACTTAATTTCAGTGCAGACAGCATGACAAGAGCTACTGTCCCTTGTTTGATTAATTTGGTTGTATTCTTTATTTCTGGAGGCTTTTGATTGCACGGCCTACCTACCACTTGGGTCCCAAAAGAGCTCAGAAAAATACATTGAAGAATGTTTGTTTGCTTTGGATAGATAGCTATAATAAACTATCCGTGATATTGTAATCTTTACCCTTCCCAAGTTTTAATAATTCATATAAAGTTTTGAGACTTTTGAACTTTGTCTTAGTATTATCTGTAAAAAGACATGCGTTCTAGCCTCAGGTTCCAGGATTCTGCAGACAGGTACAGAGTCAGGTATACAAACAGAAGGAAACGGAGGTGGTTAGTTAAATAAGACACAAAGATTGAGAAGGGTGGGCAGGGGTAAGCAGGAAAGCAAATACAGTATTGTGTTGTAGCATTTCTCTGGCGCTTACTACCTTTGTGTGAAGCGCTGAAGCACTCGCCTACATGGGTAGCACACTACACCGTGTAGGGTGTGTGGTTGGAGGGATGATGTCTTTGCTTTGATCCTATGTGGGAAGTGTTTCCATATGCGTGATCAGGTTGTCATGTTATGGGACGCAGCCCGTAGTGGTGTGGTGGAGGATGAAGTGTGAGAGACAGACGCACAGTTTTAGATTTTCACTATGCTGCTAAGTTTTACCAGTGCTGCAGGTCCCTTCATGATATTCCTTATGCTATAGACTGCTTAGCTGGTTGTTGCACTGGATTGTCCAATCTGAGATTTTGTATTTAGTTGTGGTCCTAGACTTACATGGTTGGAGGGAGAGAGAAGTATAGCGATCTGTTAGGATGAGCATTTTTATTATCATCCCATATCCAAGTGTCTTTGTGAGATGTAAGGAAGAGGACACAATATATATAAATGTCAAAAACGCCAAAGGAAAATAACGGGCACTCTGGGGGCACGCACTGGATGCAAAATTCACTTTTTTATTCAATAGAAACGTTTCGGAAACATGCCTTGTCAGTGCTTTCAATAGGTGTACTGAACGTGGTGATACAGCTGCTTTTAAAAGGTGTCCAAAGGGCGCTCCCATTAGCGGGTTACTTAAGGACATCAAGAGAGCACTACGCCATCCTACTGCTGAATACAATTGTTTTGACCGCCATCTTATATGTAACATTGCGATGTGTATCAAATAGCAGTACTGGCATTTTTCATGATTATAGATTTTTATATACACCAATAAAAGTTCAGTCTTTAATAGGCATGTAACGAAAATGGTCCAAGTACATTATCAAAGTTTCACAAGTATCTGGCTCAAATACCCTAGTCTTCTCTTAAATAAATATGCTCTGAATGAGCTGTCCTTCGTCCCTCTCAGGAAGTCACTTGCTGTAAACAAAGCATCGCACTCTTTCCAGCTCGCCCAGACTAGCCACTTAACATGTCTCTTCACAGGTGATTAGTTATTTGGAAAATGTGCCCCTCACCACAACTGCAGATACAATTTCACTGACTTTTAATGACACATCTCCGTAGAGGTCAGTTCATGGCCTTTACACCCCTCTGATTCGATAATCTCCGACATTTAAGTCGACGGAAAATGTTCCTTCATCCAACTGCGGTGTTTCTGGCAGTATTAACTATTAAATCTGTTTAACGATTCCAACAATTACAGTAAAACACTTGTTGGGTGGGTGCCTCAGTTCGTGAGGATGGACTCACAACATATGTCAAAAACTCCAAAAGGAAAATAACAGGCACTCATGGGCACGCACTGGATCCAAAATGCGCTTTTTTATTCAGCAGACGCGTTTCGGCGACATGCTTTTATCAATGCTTTTAATAGGTGTAAAGAACATGGTATAATACAGCTGCTTTTAAAAGGTATCCAAAGGGTGCTCCCGTTGGAGTGTTACGTAAGGACATCAAAAAAGGACTACGCCATCCTTGTGCCGAGTGCAATTGTTTTGGCCGCCATCTTACATGTATCATTTCGATGTGTATCAAATAGCAGTACCGGCATTTTTTGCTATGATGGATTTCCATATACACCAATAAAAGTTCAGCTTATAATAGGCATATAATAAAAAACGTCTAAGTATGTCATCAAAGTTTCACAAGTATCTGGCTCAAATACCCAAGTCTTCTCTAAAATAATGAAGCTCTGCTTGAGCTGTCCTTTGTCCCCCTCAGGAACTGTAACTTGCTGTAAACAGGGCACTGCACTCTTTCCAGCTCTCCCAGACCAGCCACTTAACATGTTGCTTCACTGATGATTAGTTATTTGGAAAATGTTCCCCTCACCACAGCCACAGATGCAATTTTACAGACTTTTAATGCACATCTCCATGAATATATATGGTCCACAGTAATACCAAGACCATATTATGTAGTGGTCAACAGCAAATGATAACTTATACCTCTTAAATTCACATAAGACATACCTGCTATGAGGGTTGCGCATCATCACCACTATACAGCCAAAAAACCAAACATCAACAAATGAACAGGCATTAAATAACTGAAAAGATCTGTCACACATTGCTGGGCAATTTAGAGAACTTTAATATAGTCCACAACAGCAAAACCCAATATATATATATATATCAAAACAATACCCTTTCAGGCTTAGAGTGACGCATAAAGTATGCAAAAAAGAAACAGAGAACTCTTGCTAGTTCTCAAGTTTAGGTGAAAAGCAGCTCCAGTATCGTCAACACCAGCGACACTCTAAATTTGCTCACCTCAAAAGTCTGTTTTTCTATCAAAGTCTTTAAGCGTAGTCTTAGCGCAGTGCCATCCACGCTGAGATGGAAAGGGAAAAAGTCTTTTGCCATTTCTACAGCAACATTTTTAAGCATAGAACTAGCACAGTGCTATCTATGCCAAGCTGTAGAATGAAAAAAGCATTTTACCACTCCAGGCACAGTATTACAGCTTTTTACCAATTCAAAACTGTGCTATTCCTATGCTTAAAGACTTATATAGAAAAGCAGACATTTGAGGTGAGCAAATTTAGAGTGTCGCTGGTGTTGAGGGTGCTCTATACTGGAGCTGCTTTCCACCCAAACTTGAGAACTACCCAGAGTTCTCTGCTTCTTTATTGCATATATATATATATATATTCACAGAAAAAACCATAGGTTTCACACATGTTATAGTTAGCGGAAATTTTACTGATAAAAAACCAATGAAATTGCCCCGTTATAGTTAGTGCTGGCAACTATAACTCACGCGACCGCAATCCTCTGCTGATGCTAATACTGTATTTAGACACTTATTTGCCCATGTCTTCTTCCATACATTTTTAGCTATACATATATTACAAATATTTTTTTTTATAAAGACACATATGTCATCAGCAGAAGATTGCGGTCGCGTGAGTTATAGTTGCCAGCACTAACTATAACGGGGCAATTTCATTGGTTTTTTATCAGTAAAATTTCCGCTAACTATAACATGTGTGAAACCTATGGTTTTTTCTGTGAATTTGCAAGGTTTTTTAAATGCTAATTCCTAACTATAACGTGTGTGAAACCTATGGTTTTTTCAGTGAATTTGCAAGGTTTTTTAAATGCTAATTCCTAACTATAATATGTTTGATACCTATGGTTTTTCCAGTGTCTTTGCAAGATTTTTAAATTTCTAACTATAATGTGTGTGATTCCCAAATTCAGTGAATTTGTATTGTTTTTTAAATGCAAATTTTTTTTATGTAAGCCTTTTTATATAATAATATATGTACTATATCCTGCATTATGGAAAGGTTTTTTTTTTTAATGCATTTTTTTCCGTGCGCGTACGGTAAGCTGACGCTACGCGCTTGTAGGATACGCGTACGGTAAGCTGACGCTGCGCGCTCTGGACGTCATTAGTGCAGCGCGCCTACGTGATACGTGCGTGCCGTACGCGTATACCCGGAAGCAACGTCGCGGTTACGCTGGGGCGTGTAATGCGCATGCGCCATACGTGATACGTACGTGCCGTACGCGTATACCCGGAAGCAACGTCGCGGTTACGCAGGGGCGTGTAATGCGCATGCGCGAAAGTGACGTAAGCGCTGCGTAAGCGCACCGTAAGCGTCACGTGCGCGCACGGCAGGTCATGTGACTTACAAAGATCACTTTTTATTGGTTGAAATTACTTTCACTTCCAGAAACTTCCCACACCACACCCATTCCCCTCATTACTGCTTGAAAGAACACTTTTCATTGGTTGAAACTACTTTCAGTTCCAGATTCTTCCCACACCACACCCATTCCCCTCATTTCTGCTTGTGATTCTCTAGGAGCAGGAGCTGGATTGACATTGGGATACAATGGCAGAACAGCAGACCTCTTCTGAGAGTGAGGCCAGCAGCACCACCATGATCCAGAGAAGGAGGAAACAAAAGACTTCTTTTGTATGGGAGTATTTCACTTTTCCAGAGGGGGAGAAAAAGGTGAATGCTCAATTGGTCACTTGCACACTTTGTGGTCGTGTTTTATCAAGAGGAAATCCAAGGAGGAAATATTCCTTTGGAAATCACTCTATGATGAGACACCGCCAGGACAGACACCCAAGGACCTTTGCTCGACATACTGGAGAAAACTCTTCAGTAAGTCACCAGAGCCCAGCCTCAGATGCTCAGCCGAGTACATCACCGGCAGCTCAGCTGAGCCCTTCCTCTGTTGTTGGAGCATCACCTTCTTCTTTTCCTTTGGACATCAACCCTCGATTTGGGAGTGTTGAAATGAGGTGTACAAAATGTGGTGGTCTTATTGTTTTTGGGGAGGTCAGTCTTCCCCTTATTAACAATAAGATAGACCAGCATGTTTGTAGACGCTCATAATACTCCCATTCTTTCTTTCCTCCATCCCTGTATGAACCCAACGGCTCTTATAAGAGCCAACCTTACCTCACAATTTTTTTTATTTTTTTTTAAGCTTTCCTTTTTGCAAATTTTTTTTTGCCGGGCGCGCACGGTACGCGTAATTCCGCGAATTTCGCAGATTCCACCGTGCGCGTACGCTACGCGCATACGGCGATTTTTCGAAAAAAAAAATAAATTTCATTTTTGCCCTTGAGGGTCCTTCTGGGACCCCCTGACCAAGGCTAGGGGGTCAGGAACTGTCGAGCCTGCCCCCTTTTCACATTATCCACCTTTTTTATTCACCCCCCTGACAGTGCGAGTGAGAAAATGGCGGCCGCCGCTTCCTGGTTTCGACCGATTCGAATGTTTACTATGATCTAACAGCCAATCAGAATCGCGCTCGCGCACGGCACCGTACGCGTACCGTAAGCTTACCGTAAGCGCACCGTAAGCGCACCGTAAGCGCACGGTAAGCTGCCACAGATATATATATTGATTTAAATGCTATTATCTCAGAATCTACTGAACAGATTTACACCAAACCTACAAAAGGCACTTCCCTGAGCTGAGGACTACCTCTCTGCCCAATTTCAAGTAATTCTGTTCAGCCGTTCGGGCTGTAGCTGTGTCTAAAGGTCCTATGGAAAAATGCATGGGAAAAACGCGTTTTGGGACCCCCCTTTTATCTCAGCCCCCGCTTGACGAATCCCCCCGAGACTTTCAGGGTAGGAGCGGAGCGTAGCGCCCCACCTATTTTGAAAAATTCGCGAGGATTCGTCGACCGGCGCCAAAGTTATTCAAAATAGAATGTTGCGGATTTCCTATGGAAAAGGGGTCCTAACTATAACTACCTACTGGCGACCGCCAGTAGGTAATATATATATATATATATATATATATTTTTTTTTTTTTCTTCGTCAAAAGCCACTTATTCGCCGAACAGCTTGCGGGCGGGTGTCGTTGCCGTGACAGCGGCAGTCACGCATTAATTCTTCAACAATTCCCCAACAGGAAGCAACGCACTCCACGGACTCCACAACTTTCAATTTATTAATCAATCAAGGCAGACCGGTTTCGGCATTCCGCCTTCCTCAATGCCTTCTGTACACATTAGTTAGTATTGCCCCCATTTAAATGTCCAATCACATTTTTCTATTGGTCCCAGCAAGAGTCGCAAACAATGACGGACTTCACATTTTTCCGTTATTATGTCCGCCATATTGTAATGGGTACTCAAAGTTATCTCTAAGTGAGATTTGCTTGCATATTCACGTGTTTTAACATTAAAGTAATGCTTTGACCTCAGTGGACACGAAAATACACAAGTCTTTTTGGGGGTTTAAACTGAAAGATTGTTCCTCGCCCTACCGTACTCCACTGCACACAGGGGTGAAACCACAGGGAACGGTTTGGTAACTGTACTCCTTCATTTGTAGTAAATGCTGACTGGTGTCAATGAGATTCACCGTGCTGGTCAGTGGCGGCGGTTCAGGCAAACCAATTAATTTTCTTCGTCAAAAGCCACTTATTCGCCGAACAGCTTGCGGGCGGGTGTCGTTGCCGTGACAGCGGCAGTCACGCATTAATTCTTCAACAATTCCCCAACAGGAAGCAACGCACTCCACGGACTCCACAACTTTCAATTTATTAATCAAAAGGCAGACCGGTTTCGGCATTCCGCCTTCCTCAATGCCTTCTGTACACATTAGTTAGTATTGCCCCCATTTAAATGTCCAATCACATTTTTCTATTGGTCCCAGCAAGAGTCGCAAACAATGACGGACTTCACATTTTTTCGTTATTATGTCCGCCATATTGTAATGGGTACTCAAAGTTATCTCTAAGTGAGATTTGCTTGCATATTCACGTGTTTTAACATTAAAGTAATGCTTTGACCTCAGTGGACACGAAAATACACAAGTCTTTTTGGGGGTTTAAACTGAAAGATTGTTCCTCGCCCTACCGTACTCCACTGCACACAGGGGTGAAACCACAGGGAACGGTTTGGTAACTGTACTCCTTCGTTTGTAGTAAACGCTGACTGGTGTCAATGAGATTCACCGTGCTGGTCAGTGGCGGCGGTTCAGGCAAACCAATTAATTTTCTTCGTCAAAAGCCACTTATTCGCCGAACAGCTTGCGGGCGGGTGTCGTTGCCGTGACAGCGGCAGTCACGCATTAATTCTTCAACAATTCCCCAGGAAGCAACGCACTCCACGGACTCCACAACTTTCAATTTATTAATCAATCAAGGCAGACCGGTTTCGGCATTCCGCCTTCCTCAATGCCTTCTGTACACATAATTATGGGGGCAATACTAACTAATGTTGTGGAGTCCGTGGAGTGCGTTGCTTCCTGTTGGGGAATTGTTGAAGAATTAATGCATGACTGCCGCTGTCACGGCAACGACACCCGCCCGCAAGCTGTTCGGCGAATAAGTGGCTTTTGACGAAGAAAATTAATTGGTTTGCCTGAACCGCCGCCACTGACCAGCACGGTGAATCTCATTGACACCAGTCAGCGTTTACTACAAACGAGGAGTACAGTTACCAAACCGTTCCCTGTGGTTTCACCCCTGTGTGCAGTGGAGTACGGTAGGGCGAGGAACAATCTTTCAGTTTAAACCCCCAAAAAGACTTGTGTATTTTCGTGTCCACTGAGGTCAAAGCATTACTTTAATGTTAAAACACGTGAATATGCAAGCAAATCTCACTTAGAGATAACTTTGAGTACCCATTACAATATGGCGGACATAATAACGGAAAAATGTGAAGTCCGTCATTGTTTGCTACTCTTGCTGGGACCAATAGAAAAATGTGATTGGACATTTAAATGGGGGCAATACTAACTAATGTGTACAGAAGGCATTGAGGAAGGCGGAATGCCGAAACCGGTCTGCCTTGATTGATTAATAAATTGAAAGTTGTGGAGTGCGTTGCTTCCTGTTGGGGAATTGTTGAAGAATTAATGCGTGAGTGCCGCTGTCACGGCAACGACACCCGCCCGCAAGCTGTTCGGCGAATAAGTGGCTTTTGACGAAGAAAATGAATTGGTTTGCCTGAACCGCCGCCACTGACCAGCACGGTGAATCTCATTGACACCAGTCAGCGTTTACTACAAACGAAGGAGTACAGTTACCAAACCGTTCCCTGTGGTTTCACCCCTGTGTGCAGTGGAGTACGGTAGGGCGAGGAACAATCTTTCAGTTTAAACCCCCAAAAAGACATGTGTATTTTCGTGTCCACTGAGGTCAAAGCATTACTTTAATGTTAAAACACGTGAATATGCAAGCAAATCTCACTTAGAGATAACTTTGAGTACCCATTACAATATGGCGGACATAATAACGGAAAAATGTGAAGTCCGTCATTGTTTGCGACTCTTGCTGGGACCAATAGAAAAATATGATTGGACATTTAAATGGGGGCAATACTAACTAATGTGTACAGAAGGCATTGAGGAAGGCGGAATGCCGAAACCGGTCTGCCTTGATTGATTAATAAATTGAAAGTTTTGGAGTCCGTGGAGTGCGTTGCTTCCTGTTGGGGAATTGTTGAAGAATTAATGCGTGACTGCCGCTGTCACGGCAACGACACCCGCCCGCAAGCTGTTCGGCGAATAAGTGGCTTTTGACGAAGAAAATTAATTGGTTTGCCTGAACCGCCGCCACTGACCAGCACGGTGAATCTCATTGACACCAGTCAGCGTTTACTACAAACGAAGGAGTACAGTTACCAAACCGTTCCCTGTGGTTTCACCCCTGTGTGCAGTGGAGTACGGTAGGGCGAGGAACAATCTTTCAGTTTAAACCCCCAAAAAGACTTGTGTATTTTCGTGTCCACTGAAGTCAAAGCATTACTTTAATGTTAAAACACGTGAATATGCAAGCAAATCTCACTTAGAGATAACTTTGAGTAACCATTACAATATGGCGGACATAATAACGGAAAAATGTGAAGTCCATCATTGTTTGCAACTCTTGCTGGGACCAATAGAAAAATGTGATTGGACATTTAAATGGGGGCAATACTAACTAATGTGTACAGAAGGCATTGAGGAAGGCGGAATGCCGAAACCGGTCTGCCTTGATTGATTAATAAATTGAAAGTTGTGGAGTCCGTGGAGTGCGTTGCTTCCTGTTGGGGAATTGTTGAAGAATTAATGCGTGACTGCCGCTGTCACGGCAACGACACCCGCCCGCAAGCTGTTTGCCGAATAAGTGGCTTTTGACGAAGAAAATTAATTGGTTTGCCTGAACCGCCGCCACTGACCAGCACGGTGAATCTCATTGACACCAGTCAGCGTTTACTACAAACGAAGGAGTACAGTTACCAAACCGTTCCCTGTGGTTTCACCCCTGTGTGCAGTGGAGTACGGTAGGGCGAGGAACAATCTTTCAGTTTAAACCCCCAAAAAGACTTGTGTATTTTCGTGTCCACTGAGGTCAAAGCATTACTTTAATGTTAAAACACGTGAATATGCAAGCAAATCTCACTTAGAGATAACTTTGAGTAACCATTACAATATGGTGGACATAATAACGGAAAAATGTGAAGTCCGTCATTGTTTGCGACTCTTGCTGGGACCAATAGAAAAATGTGATTGGACATTTAAATGGGGGCAATACTAACTAATGTGTACAGAAGGCATTGAGGTAGGCGGAATGCCGAAACCGGTCTGCCTTGATTGATTAATAAATTGAAAGTTGTGGAGTCCGTGGAGTGCGTTGCTTCCTGTTGGGGAATTGTTGAAGAATATATATATATATATATATATATATATATATATATATATATATATATATATATATAACCTACTGGCGGTCGCCAGTAGGTAGTTATAGTTAGGACCTATTATCCATTGGAAAATCGTAACATTCTATTCCCAATAACTTTGGCGCCGTTTGACGAATCTTCGCGAAATTTTCAAAACTAATGGCCTGTTACGGTCAACTCCTATCCTGAAAGTTTGGGGGTGAGTCATCAAGCGGGTCCGAGAAAAAAGGGGGGTGCCAAAATGCGTTTTCCCCATGTTATTTCCCATAGGGAATTTTAGACACGCTACAGCCCGAACTGCTGAACGGAATGACACCAAATATTGCAGTTTCTGAGAAATTCAAAAAATAGTGGTCAAAAAATCATTTTCCCATAGGAACCTTTAGACATGGTTATAGCAAAGACCTCTGAACGGAATTACAACAAATTTGGCAAAAACATACTGCTTGGCTCAGAAAGCGAGCTTTTAAAAAATGGTGTAAATCCGTGCAGTAGTTTTTGAGAAATTAAGAAATAAAGATAGTGATATCTTGGACCCACGCACCATCCCGATCACGAGCTTCATGCTAATTGGCTGTCAACACTCCAAACCAGGAAGTGTTGGCAGCCATCTTGTGCCTCGATTCTACCAAGGCACAAGAAAACAGAAAAAGAATCGCAAAAAAACAAGAAAAGGGGGCAGGGTAGAAACACCCTGACCCCTGAGGCCTGCTCAGGGGGTGCCACAAGGACCCCCAGGTCCTAAAAAAGCATTTTTCTTTTTAAACAATCGGCGAGATTCGAGCACCCAGCGCGAATTTCGGCTGAAATTTTTAAAAAAATGAAGCGCGGACTCCCGCGCTTCGTTAATATTGAGCCCTCGGGTGGGCCAAGTCCCGGGGGCAATCTTTATATTGGGGGCCCCATAGCCCCAGGGACCGCCACCCCGGGGCTTTTCAAAAATATGTGCTGAGGGGGCTCACAGGCCCCCCCAGCCCCAGGGACTTCCACCCCCCCGGGGCTTCTAAAATAAATGAGTGGGGGCTCAAAGGCCCCCCCAAGCCCCGGGGACCACCACCCCCCAAGGCTTTTTGAATTTTTTTTTGGGGGGGGCTCACAGTCCCCCCAGCCCCGGGGACCACCACCCCCGGTGCTTCTAAAATAAATGGGTGGTGGGGCTCAAAGGCCCCCCCAAGCCCCGGGGACCGCCACCCCCCGGGATGGGGTCCCTGGGGCCATAAGTGGCCTGGGAGGGGGGCCACGCAGCCCCCCTCCCAAATTATGAAAACATTTTTTAAGAGGAATTAATTCCCCAACTTAAAACGCACCACAGGGCGTGTTTGCACACATGCCACCTCAAGCCCCACCCCCTTCGTTCACCACTGTGCAAACACACCTCCTGGTGAGTTGTAAGTTGGGGAATTAATTCCCGTTCAATACTGAGGGTCCCTGGGGGCCAACTAGCCCACCAGGTACCTCCAGTATGCGCCAGGGAGCTGCGTTGCAGAGATGTGTTCAGAGGCCATGCCCCTTTTTACACCTCTCTGCAACGCAGCTCTGTGGCGCTTACTGGAGGTACCTAGTGGGCTAGTTAGACCCTAGGAACCCTCAGGATTCAAGGGGACTTAATCTCCCAACTTAAAACGGCCACAGGGCATGTTTGCACAGTGGTGAAGGGAGGGGACAGGGCCTGAGGTGACGTGTGCAAACACGCCCTGTGGTGCGTTTTAAGTTGGGGAAATAATTCCCCTTCAATCCTGAGGGCCCCTGGGGCTAATTAGCCCACCAGGTGCTTCCAGTAAGCGCCACTGTGCTGCGTTGCAGAGAGGTGGTCCAGGCCGTGCCCCTTTTTACACCTCTCTGCAACGCAGCTCTGTGGTGCTTACTGGAGGTACCTAGTGGGCTAGTTGGACCCTAGGGACACTCAGGATTCAAGGGGACTTAATCTCCCAATTTAAAATGGCCACAGGGCGCGTTTACACAGAGGTGAAGGGAGGGGACAGGGCCTGAGGTGACGTGTGCAAACACGCCCTCTGGTGCGTTTTAAGTTGGGGAAATAATTCCCCTTCAATCCTGAGGGCCCCTGGGGGCTAACTAGCCCACCAGGTGCTTCCAGTAAGCGCCACTGTGGTGCGTTGCAGAGAGGTGGTCCAGGCCGTGCCCCTTTTTACACCTCTCTGCAACACAGCTCTGTGGTGCTTACTGGAGGTACCTAGTGGGCTAGTTGGACCCTAGGGACACTCAGGAGTCAAGGGGACTTAATCTCCCAACTTAAAATGGCCACAGGGTGCGTTTACACAGTGGTGAAGGGAGGGGGCGGGGCCTGAGGTGACGTGTGCAAACACGCCCTGTGGCGCGTTTTAAGTTGGCGAAATAATTCCCCTTCAATCCTGAGGGCCCCTGGGGGCCAACTAGCCCACCAGGTGCTTCCAGTATGCACCACTGCGCTGCGTTGCAGAGAGGTGGTCCAGGACGTGCCCCTTTTTGCACCTCTCTGCAACACAGCTCTGTGGCGCTTACTGGTGGTTCCTAGTGGGCTAGTTGGACCCTAGGGACCCTCAGGATTCAAGGGGACTGAATCTCACAACTTAAAACGGCCACAGGGCGCGTTTACACAGTGGTGAAGGGAGGGGATGGGGCCTGAGGTGACGTGTGCAAACACGCCCTGTGGCGCATTTTAAGTTGGGGAAATAATTCCCCTTCAATCCTGACGGCGTCTGGGGGCCAACTAGTTCACCAGATGCGTCCAGTAAGCGCCACTGCACTGCGTTGCAGAGAGATGGTCCAGGCTTTGCCCCTTTTTACACCTCTCTGCAACGCAGCTCTGTGGCGCTAACTGGCGATACCTGGTGGGCTAGTTGGACCCAAGGGACACTCAGGATTCAAGGGGACTTTATCTCCCAAATTAAAACGGCCACAGGGCGTGTTTGCACACATCAGCTCAGCCCCCCTCCCTTCACTAGTGTGCAAACGCACCCTGTGGCTCGTTTTAAGAGGTAGTTTTAATCCCCCTGCCCTATTATGTACCAGGATCTTACAGAGGATGCCATGGTAATCACAGGGGTACCCCAATGCATAGTGTTCGCTAGTGTATGTAGGTGTTTTAACTGTATTCTAAGTGTCTTTTAGCATAGCACTGGCTCTAGGACTGGTTAGTCAGAATCAGTTACCACCATTACTCATCTGAAAAAGTTGAGGGTACAGGATGATTTTGCAGCAAGGCCTCATTCGGCTCTTCTGTTTATTCTTTCTGCACGTCTTCCTTCTTCATGCACTTTTCTTTGTCTTTGAGGACTTCTGTTGCTTCTTTCTGCATTTCTTTTGCTTCATTCTGTGCGTTTTTTCTTCTTTCTTCACATGTCCTACCTCTGTAGGCATAGTTAGAAACTAGCATTTAAAAAAACCTTTGAAATTCACTGAAAAAAACATAGGTTTCAGACACGTTATAGTTAGGAATTAGCATTTAAAAAACCTTAGAAATTCACTGAAAAAACCATAGGTTTCAGACACGTTATAGTTAGGAATTAGCATTTAAAAAACCTTAGAAATTCACTGAAAAAACCATGGGTTTTAGGGAAAGTTATAGTTAGTTGGACATTTCACTCGTACAAAACCCGTGAAATTCCCCCGTTATAGTTAGTTCAGCTAACTATAACTTGTGCCCCCGCAATGCACTGCTGATGACGTCACATATTACATCGCTCATGACATGGTCAGTGACATCACTGATGACATCACTGATGACATCTCAAATTACATCACTGATGACATCATCCAGTGACTGTGTGTTTCTGTAAAGTTTAAATATGTTTAATATATATAGGGAAAGGCGTATTGAAGAATGAGTGGGTGTATAAGTGTCTGAATGGATGATTTAGTAGGTGTGTGACTGACTCTATAAGTGAGTGATTAAACATATCTTACTGAATGCATGGGTTAGTGAGTAAACTGTGTGAATGTCTATATCCGTCTGTCTGTTGGTATGTAAGCGCCTGCATGGGTTTGCGAATAGCTACATGAGTGTCTATATGGGTTATTGATTGGTTGTCTGAGTATCTGTATGGGTGCCTGAGTGTTTGTGTGGGTGGGGTGTGTGTGAATCTGTACATAGATGTGTGAGTGGGTGATTAACTGGGTGCATGGTTTCAAGAGTGCATCTGTGATGGACTGTATGGGTGGGTGAGTGTGTGGATGGGTGTGTTAGTGAGTGAATGTATATCTCCATTGTATATGTGTGAGTAAGTACATATGTGAAAGGCAGTATATATGTGTGTTGGAGTATATAAATGGCATTAACTGAGAGTGTGTGATTGTGAGAGTGGCTGTATGGATGAGTTTGTGCTTGTATCATTGATTGTATAAGAGCATAAGTATGTGCTAGGATTTGTATGAGTGAGTGAGCTGGTGTGTGTATAACTGAATAGGTGATTAAATGGGAGTGTGATTATTTTTTTACATCACTGACTAGGTGTGTGAGTACCTCTATGGATGAGTGGCGATGTGTGAGTGTCTATATAGGTGCATGAGTGCATATGATAATCCTGTACTGAGTGACCGTAACTATGAGTGACTGTACGGGTGAGTGAGTGGATGTGTGTGTAGACCTAAGAATCAGTGAGTGGGTATCTAGTTATTGGTCCTGGAGTGTCTATGGTTTTGAGAATGGCAGTCTGTAATTTAGAGTGGGTGTATCAAAAGTTATATTAGGGTGTGAGAAGATGCATGAAATTATCACATGGATGTTTTCATCAGTGATGTCATTTGAGATGTCATCAGTGATGTCACTGACCATGTCATGAGGGATGTAATATGTGACGTCATCAGCAGTGCATTGCAGGGGCGCAAGTTATAGTTAGCTAAACTAACTATAACGGGGGGATTTTTCTGGTTTTGTACAAGTGAAATGTCCAACTAACTATAACGTCAATGAAACCTATGGTTTTTTTCAGCGAATTTCCAAGGTTTTTTAAATACTAATTTCTAACTATAAGGTCCCTGAAACCTATGATTTTTTCAGTAAATTTCAAAGGTTTTTCAAATGCTAATTTCTAACTATAACGTCCCTGAAACATATGTTTTTTTCAGTGAATTTCAAAGGTTTTTCAAATGCTAATTTCTAACTACAACGTCCCTGAAATCTGTGGTTTTTTCAGTGAATTTCTAAGGTTTTTTAAATGCTAATTTCTAACAATAATGTCCCATAAACCTATGATTTTTTCAGTGAATATATATTACCTACTGGCGGTCCCCAGTAGGTAGTTATAGTTAGAACCTAGTTTCCATAGGAAAAGCATTTATTTATTTGCTAATAACTTTGGCGTCGTTTAACGAATGTTCGCGAAAATCTCCAAAAAAAAGGTCTATCCAGGTCAGCTCCTATCCTAAAAGTATGGGGGTGATTCGTCGAGCAGGGGCTGAGAAAAAAGGGGGGTCCCAAAAAGTGTTTTTTCCATGGTAATTTCTATAGGAAATTGTATTACAGGCTACAGCCCAAACTGCTGAACGGAATTACACCAAAATTGGCAAAAAGGTAGAGCCTGGTTGAGAAAGCAACCTTTTTTCTAAAAGGTGTAAATCCATTCAGTGGTTTCTAGGAAATTCAAAAAATAAAAGTTAAAACATCATTTTCCCATAGGAAACTTTAGGCAAGGCTACAGCCCAAACTGCTGAACGGAATTGCACCAAATTTGGCAAAAAGGTAGTGCTTGATTCAGAAAGTGTCTTTGTTTTAAATGGTGTAAATCCGTTCAGTAGTAGCTGAGAAATAAAAATAATAAAAGTTTCGATATCTGGGCCAGTGATGGGTTCGTGCACCCTCCTGACCGCGTGCTTTACTGTGATTGGGTGCTACGACCACGATCTTTACTGTGATTGGCTGCCAACACTGCAATCATTAAACCAAACAAGGCTTAGCACCAAGAGGATTTACAATTTTTACTTAGGAACTACACAGCTAATGGGAATGATTATTTCCCCTCAGCTACTGGTATTGCATCCAAATTAATGTAGTCCTAGCCCCCTTTAATTTCAGAAGAAACCAATATAGCAACCCTACACTACCTGACAATCACTCCTCCACAATAAACAGGTGAAGAAACCTCAGAAAAATGAAGGTGAGAGTGAGAGGGCACCTCACGTACGCAACACTAGGGAGGCTGCCAGCCGGTTCTCGCCAGTATGCCCACGTTTTATCATCATCGGTTGCCCACTCACAAAAGTCAGGAAACTAGTGTCCAGTGAAAAAAGAAAGGAAACAGATCAAGAAAGAAAAGTTTTTTACTGTCTCCATCAAAGAAAGAAGCCCATGTATTGCGAAGAACCAGATGTCCCAAGCAATATTTAAAATTGAGTTAGAAACTCACTTAAAGTAACCCTCTTTATTCAAACTAGTGAGTCTACTCAAAATAAAAGCACTCGATGTTGCTAACCTTTATAAAGAAGGCCAACATGTTTCATTGCCACTTATCTTTGTTCTGGCAAATTCATCAGGGCATAGGGTTTCAATCAAGCACCTCACTGGACAAATGCTTTTATGTTGCGGAAGGGCTGTTAAAAACAGAAAAGAAAACAAAACAGAATAACCAATTTCTGTTCTATTATCAATAAAAATGGACCAACCACATGTATTCATAGTCAAGTCTTTTACACACCAATTACTCGTTTCAATTGGAGGTATTTACCATGTAGAGGCCGAGGGCATTCGTACCTGCCTCCACTATACCAAACGGGGTTGTATTGAGTACTCTTTCCCCGATTTTTAGAGCTGCACTATCGCTAACTCGTTATCCACCTGTGGAAAGAAGACGTTTTTTAAACATTTTTTGTCAGTCAGACTTCATATCTCACTCCGTTTCATAGTGTGTATTGTATATTATGAATACCCCTATTTATTCCACGCTGACACTCTCACCCATTGTATGAATTTACTATTTTACATCTATCGAGAGTCGCGTACCACATCCAACCTTCAACAGTGGAGTGCTCATGTAACAGTTTCCGACTTTCGAATGGCCTAGGTCCAGCATCCATATAATAATATGCCGGTAGCGTTTCTACTTTCCACAATGGTAATCAGATCCTGTAGCTCATGTGTAGGATCTCTAGGGAGGGGATGATAGTTTTTCCGCTCAGCTAGCAGTCTTCGTACTTCAAGGTCATAATCTGAAGTGTTCATAACCACAATGGCCCGCCCTTATCGGCACTCTTTATGGTTATTGCTGCATTATTCTTTGTACACAAATATCCCCCAGGAAGCCACGCTGGTGGCAGCAGCAAGGGCCCTGGGGGAACAGGACTGGTTTTACGACACACCCCAGTCATTTGTGCTCCAATGTATTGAGCTTGCTCTCACTTGCAACTATTTTTGTTATAAGGACGAGCTGTATTTGCAGGTGTCTGGTACATCTATGGGCGCAACTTTTGCGCTGAGTCTGGCCTGCATTTATGTAGGCCAGTTTGAGGAACATTTCTTGTACCAGTCATCTAACCCCTTCCAGAGACATATTTGCCTCTGGAAGAGGTATATTGACGATGTGTTGTGCATTTGGGAGGGGAACGAGAATACCCTTTTACAATTTTTGAACTGGCTAAATAATCTTGACCCCTGTCTAAAATTCACCTGGACACTGAGCAATGAACACGCGGTATATCTAGATCTTGATATCAAGGTGCAGGGTAACAAACTGAACACAATGGTCCATCAAAAAGGGTCTGATAGAAATTCATTGCTACACTATCAGTCATATCACCCGAGGGCTTTACGGGATAATTTACCCGTAGGTCAATTTTTAAGGTATCGCCGTAATTGCTCTACCTTAGAGACTTTCTCTCAACAAGCAGAAGAGCTCTCGGGTAAATTGATACAAAGAGCTTATCCCAAGAAGATCATTAATAGAGCATGCAAAAGGGCCCGGAATACACCACGGGAGGCACTTTTAGAAAGGAACATAAGGGAAGTAGGTGATTGTCTGACTGTGGTTATGACATATGACCCCTTGGCCTCCAAGATAAGACAAATGATGAGGAAGCATTGGCCATTGCTGTCCACTGCAGATTTTAAAATGCCTCAACCTAGATTTGCGTTCAAGCGTGCAACTAATTTGAAAGATAAATTAGTACATTCACGACCGCAGGTGACACAAAGGATTTCATCGGTCCCGGCCGGACACTATCCTTGTGACAGTTGTTCGGTCTGTAACTTGACGGAGAAGACCAAGTTTGTAAGCCTAAACAATGGTAACATTTGGTATTTGAATACATTTTCAAATTGTAACACAACAAAAGTTATCTATAGACTTACATGTCAGTGTGGGTTACAGTATGTTGGCTTGACAACAAGGAAAATAAAGATTCGGATCCAAGAACACTTAAGCACTATTAAAGCTGGTAAACTTACCACGCGCCTGGTACAACACTTTCGCGAATCTAAACATGATTTACAGGCCTTGAAGTGGGTGGTTTTGGAGAAGGTGGTGGCCAGCAATGATTGTATAGAGCAAGTGCTGGCAACCAGAGAAGCTCGTTGGATTTTTTCTGAAAAAGTGCATCAAGTAGGTTTAAACGATCACATTGAGTGGAACAAAGTAAGTAGACAGTAGAACCCTTGACAGTGTTGTTAAGAACTTATTGGGTTTTACTGCAGAAATGCCCAGGAGATAGGCATTAGACGTGTAAGAAGTGAAACTAATATGAATCCCTTCAGAATAGATGCAGTTGTGGGTGGAGTAATTCACAATACACTCCTCCTAGGTTCTCTTGACTGAAGCGGTTGTGGGGTACACCGGGGGTAGGTGAAAAAAGAGTGTGCTACCCCTTTTTATGTATAGATCCAGCAGTGCCAGCCAGCAACCTAAGATGATATGAGCAGTCTAAAATTGAGAAACCGCTCAATGATTACACGATGAGAATATGGTTGAATTCATGTTTATTGGGTAAACGTGTTTATATTGTTGTGAACAATCCTCATTTAGCTCTTTTGTAGTGTCTGAGGTCCCGAGTTAATATGGCTTGTATGGACCATTATACACTTTAAGATGGCCGCCGCTGTCGGGTAAGAGATCTAAGTGTTGCGAGCTCTGGCCCCGTAACACGTGAGGCGGAAGCAGAGGGGCGGAGCTCAGGTAGGATAATATCAGTAGCCACGTTTCAACAGGAAAGTGAAGCGGGGATGAGAGACGGCCCTTCCAGAGATTGGTTGCGGTGAGAGAAATGTATCAGCGGTTGAGTGCTGGCAGCTCTTACAAATGCTCTGTGTGATTATGGGCAATACCGTGTGCTGTGGTGGTGATTAGATGCGCTGACTGATTGTGGACTGTAGACATAGCCGCATTAGGTCCATTGTGGAAAGTAGAAACGCTACCAGCATATTATTATATGGATGCTGGACCTAGGCCATTCGAAAGTCGGAAACTGTTACATGAGCACTCCACTGTTGAAGGTTGGATGTGGTACGCGACTCTCGATAGATGTAAAATAGTAAATTCATACAATGGGTGAGAGTGTCAGCGTGGAATAAATAGGGGTATTCATAATATACAATACACACTATGAAACGGAGTGAGATACGAAGTCTGACTGACAAAAAGATTTTAAAAAACGTCTTCTTTCCACAGGTGGATAACGAGTTAGCGATAGTGCAGCTCTAAAAATCGGGGAAAGAGTACTCAATACAACCCCATTTGGTATAGTGGAGGCAGGTACGAATGCCCTCGGCCTCTACATGGTAAATACCTCCAATTGAAACGAGTAATTGGTGTGTAAAAGACTTGACTATGAATACATGTGGTTGGTCCGTTTTTATTGATAATAGAACAGAAATTGGTTATTCTGTTTTGTTTTGTTTTCTGTTTTTAACAGCCCTTCCGCAACATAAAAGCAATTGTCCAGTGAGGTGCTTGATTGAAACCCTATGCCCTGATGAATTTTCCAGAACAAAGATAAGTGGCAATGAAACATGTTGGCCTTCTTTATAAAGGTTAGCAACATCGAGTGCTTTTATTTTGAGTAGACTCACTAGTTTGAATAAAGAGGGTTACTTTAAGTGAGTTTCTAACTCAGTTTTAAATATTGCTTGGGACATCTGGTTCTTCGCAATACACGGGCTTCTTTCTTTGATGGGGACAGTAAAAAACTTTTCTTTCTTGATCTGTTTCCTTTCTTTTTTCACTGGACACTAGTTTCCTGACTTTTGTGAGTGGGCAGCCGATGATGATAAAACGTGGGCATACTGGCGAGAACCGGCTGGCAGCCTCCCTGGTGTTGCGTACGTGAGGTGCCCTCTCACTCTCACCTTCATTTTTCTGAGGTTTCTTCACCTGTTTATTGTGGAGGAGTGATTGTCAGGTAGTGGAAGGTTGCTATATTGGTTTCTTCTGAAATTAAAGGGGGCTAGGACTACATTAATTTGGATGCAATACCAGTAGCTGAGGGGAAATAATCATTCCCATTAGCTGTGTAGTTCCTAAGTAAAAATTTTAAATCCTCTTGGTACTCAGCCTTGTTTGGTTTAATGATTGTTGAGAGGAGGGCGGCTTGGCACATACCCTCTATAGCTCAATATTGTGATGATGGTGTGCCAACACTTCAAACCAGGATGTGTTGGCAGCCATCTTGTGACTCTGTAGAACCGAGTTACAAGAAAACAGTTGAAAATAGATTAAAAGTGAAGAAAAGGGGGCAGGGTAGAAATACCCCGACCCCCTAGTCCTGCTCACAGGGGTCCCACAAGGACCCCCAGGCCTAAAAAATATTAATTTTTTAATAAAAAAAGTCAGAATGCACGCTGGGTGAATCCAGACGAATACAATTAAAAATAAACGAAGCAGGGGTCCCCCACTTCATTTAAATGAGCCCCTGGGTGGGCCAGGTTCTGGGGGAATTCTAAAATTATATTGTGGGGGCCTGCAGGGCACCCGCAGCCCTGGGGACCACCACCTCCCATGTAAATTAGGTGTGAGAGGGCACATGGCCCTCCCGCAGCCCCGGGGATCGCCACCTCCCCATGGCTTGTTTTATAATTGTTTGGGCGCCTCCAAGGCCACCCTCTGGGGCTTTTATTAAATAAGCAGGGTGGGCCTCGCGGGCCCCCCAAAGCCCTGGGGACCACCTCCTCCCTGGGGCTTTGAAAATAGAGGGAGGGGGGCCGTGTGGTCCCCCTCCTGGAGCGCTTGATGGCCCTGGGGATCGCCACCCTCCAGGGCTGGCTCCTGCAATGTCCCGGGGTGTGCACCCCCGGGACAATGCCGTTTACTATGATGGGGCAGGAGCATGGCTTCCACCCTGTGATAGCAAACCGTGGGTTGCTTTGTTGAAGCGAGAGGAGGAAAACCTCATCTCGCTTCAATAAAGGAAGGAGAATTGCTTTTGGGCAAGGGAAGCTGCATGTTAGCTGCTCCCGTTGCCCAAAAGCAATGCCGGCTTCGGCAGGAGTAGTGGAGCCGGCGGGACTGTGGGGACATTGGGGCTCCCCCCATGGTACCCAACAGAGATGCCAGGCCCTGTGGGATGGAGTCCCCGGGGCCAGAAGTGGCCAGGGAGGGGGGCCACGCAGCCCCTTCCCCTTTAAAAGAAAAATTATGAAAATGAACGTTTAAAAAAAAATAGTTTGGAGTCGCGACCCCCCGTCCACCCCCCACAAACAAATGTGATAGCAACCTTCCGAAATCTGGAACGTAACAAATCGGCTGATGTCGCACAGTTATAAAAATCAAGATGCATGTGAGGTTGGACAAATGAGATTCATAGTTATCTATGGATGTACATATAAAACATTTTATTTATACAAAACAACAAAATAAAAGTAGGTTCAGCCATGGCGTGTCATCCCTTGACAATCTGAGAATCACAGCCTGCAAGACAAAAAGTAAGATAATATTGTGTGTTATGCGCCCATCAAAAGAGAGAGAGAAAGAGTGAGAGAGAGAGGAAGAAAGAGAGAAAGAGTGAAAGAGAGGAAGAGAGACCAAAAGAGAGAAAGAGTAGGACAGAGGAAGAGAGGGAGAAAGAGTGTGAGAGAGAGAAACAGAGAAAGAGAGAAAGTGTGGAAGAGTGAGAGAGAAAGGAAGAAAAAGAGAAAGAGAGAAAGAGTGTGAGAGAGAAAAGAAGAGATGGAGAGGGAGAGTGAGTGCCAACACTGCGGACAAAATACTCACAGCTCACCTTTCCATCACCGCTGTGTCTCTAACTACGTGCCAGGACATACTCTGGCCCTCAAGCTCACTCATCTGAAACATAGTATAGAATCAGTAATGGCAGAATATAAACAACTGTACATGTCTTCATCGCTGTGCCGCCCCTACGCACCCAGGTTGCTGCATCCCATTCACTCCTGCCACCCAGAGGTGTCTGCTTGCCCCTACGCACCCAGGCTGCTGCACACCATGCACTCCCAATGGCCAGAGGTGACTGCCCGCCTCTGCACAAACAAGCGTCTCTGCTCACCTTCCGCCACCAGCGTGTGTCCAAGAGGGCCCATGACGTGAAAGTCGCACATTTGATTCTGGGTCTTGATATCGCAATGGCCGAGAACATATAAAAGCACTTCGCCGAGGAGTGTGTGGCAAACACACGGTCCAGCCAAACTCACAATTCAAATCGGGTCTCAAACTGATAATAATAATTATAATGACTAATAATTCAAACTATAATTAGAAATTAGCATTTAAAAAACCTTAGAAATTCACTGACAAAAACCATAGGTTTCAGGGACGTTATAGTTAGAAATTAGCATTTAAAAAACCTTGGAAATTCACTGAAAAACCATAGGTTCCAGGGACGTTATAGTTAGAAATTAGCATTTGAAAAACCTTTGAAATTCACTGAGAAAAATCATAGGTTTCAGGGACGTTATAGTTAGAAATTAGCATTTAAAAAACCTTGGAAATTCGCTGAAAAAACCATAGGTTTCATTGACGTTATGGTTAGTTGGACATTTCACTCGTAGAAAACCAGAGAAATGTGTCCGTTATAGTTAGTTGAGCTAACTATAACTCGTGCCCCCGCAATGCACTGCTGATGACGTCACATATTACATCACTCATGACATGGTCAGAGACATCACTGATGACATCACTAATGACATCTCAAATGACATCACTGATGACATCACCCAGTGAATGTGTGTTTCTGTAAAGTTTAAATATGTTTTATATATGTTAATTGCAAGGTGTTTTGAAGAATTAGTTGGTGTATAAGTGTCTGAGTGGAGGATTTAATAGGTGTGTGACTGACTGTATAAGTGAGTGATTAATTGTGTCTTACTGAATGCATGGGTTAGTGACTAAACTAGAAACCTAGAAATAGGCTCATTCAATTAATAAATGGACAGTTTTCATATTTGGTAAGAATAAAATAGACTTCCGTGTGTTAAAGCTGTCGGTGTATGTGTAACGCTATCCCAAAATTTAGAATATACTCATTCAATAAAACTTTACGCAAATTGGGCAGGCTTCGGTACTTTATGCTTTAAATGTCTTGCTCCACTTGATTTATTAACCTTTGCAATGCATGTGACGAGATTCGTCCTCTTTATTTCAGGAGAAGCAACCACCAGAATGAATTTCTCTTTAAAAAAGAGCAATTCTTTTTTTCAATTACTGTGATACACAGCATGTGCAGCACACTGATGGTACAGTGACTGAAATTGAAACCAGCTTTCACTTTGACCAATGCCCAGGGGAATACTTCTGCCCCACCTCCCGAGAACTGATCAAGAGAAGTGAGATAGCGCAGAAAAGATGCAATGTCTTTTGGACACAGATTTGAAATCTTCCATTTAACCCAAACAAAAACTCCTCTACTACTTGTTTTTAATTGTGTGCATTGTGTAACAGCCAAAATGCATCAAATAGCCTGGCTCCAGCTAGTACCGTCTCTGAACTTGTAAGAGGTACAGTGGCTTCCTATATTTTAGCCCTAACTAAAACATAGCCAAGTATTTCAGCAGCTCTTCTTTCAATAGTAAATGTGGTTTTGCTGAAGATTTCTTTATATGTATTGCTGTTTTTGTGTATTTTCATTCAAAATGATGCAATTTGTGAAAGTGAAAGATATGTGTTTATAAAGGTGAATGTGATGTAGGTAATGATTCGGTAAAGTTTACCGAATCGGAATAATTCGGAAATTATGAATCGGTATTTACCGATTCGGTAATGAGGCATACCTTCCCATACCTTCCCATTGATGCCTATGGGCCTGGAGGCCCATAGGAATCAATGGGAAGGTATGCCTCATTACCGATTCGGTAAATACCGATTCGGTAATGGAGGGAGCATATACAAGGGTGGCAGGGTGTCACATTGACACCCTGTGGCACCCCTGAATCTTGCATGTGTGCACATGTGGCGCACATACATGCCCTAAGGGCATGTATGTCTGCCACATGGCACTCTTAAATCAGCAAAATATTGCTTTTTGCAAGGTATTCGTTATTTATCACCAACCTGTATTTGGTGGTAAATAACGAATTCTTAATACTGATTTTCACTCTTTAGAGTGCTCCCTACATTGCATTTCTGGATTCGGTATTTACCGAATCGGTATTTTACCGATTTCTTAATTTCCGAATCGGTAAATACCGAATCCAGAAATCAGCCCCCTACATAGCAAATGCCTAAATACCGGTCGGTAACGGGATACTTACCGAATTTCGGCCGTTACCGACCGGTATTTGGCTTCCTACATGAGGCCCAAAGTCTCTTAGTCTAATCAATATATTACTGGGTAGTCTAATCCACATCACCCCCTCTTTCTGAAACAAGGTTAAGCTAATCTCATTGTTTGCATTAGTGCCTATCTGCATCACTTTGTCTCCCTCATTTTTTATGTTTTGATGATATCATCATATTGATTGAGGAGTCACTTTTTTTCTGAAAAGACATTGACTAGGGGGAAGATTTCTTCAGTTGAGTAGGTCACAAGTCAGATAATCTTTCTTCCATTCAATCACATACAGCTAATTTACGGTAGTTCTCATTTTGTTGAGATTAACAGCACAAGTCATAGTAAGAACAGAATCTCGCCTGCTGCCTCTAAGATCCAGCATGGTAGCATTTTTATTCAGCAGCCAGATCCCCCTTCCAGGAAACCAAGCCAATATTTCCAGCAGAATTTGGTAAATTTTCTGAACAATGGACATTATGACTTATTTTCAAGTCAGAACACATGCACCAATTGGACACATGTACATATAATATATTGTAAATAAAATACCTAAAGACTCCACATTATAATTGAAGTTCCATAAGTCTATTAATTATTTTTTTATTAAGGTTACAATACATAAACATCAAATCTATATAATTTCTCTCTTTCTGTACACTTTACCAAATGGAATATAAACATGTACATATTTCTGGCATAAGTATGTATTTTCTGCTTTTATACTTGCAATTTGTGATTCAGTCCACAACATAGGCCCTTATTAGCAATAGCTCTATTGTGCTATCAATTAATCTTGGCAAATGTAAGATGTCTGTAAAATTGATTAAGCCCCTGACCCAAATTAACACCTATGTTGTGGTTGATCCACTTATATTTCCTAGACTACTGCTACAATTCTGCGGACATGCAAAGTCAACCATGGCATACCTAAATCCACTTTATAATCAAGTGCAGTTATTAAATCTAAACAAAGGTTTTCATGATGGCCCCCAAACCACAGCAAATGAATCATACACATTTGAAGGAATGCTGGACCAGAAGGAAAAATATAACTCTCTATTGTCTTAACCTCTTCTAAAACCTTTTTCTTAATCACAGGTATTTGGTGCCAGGAATCATTGGGAGAGATCCCGGAGACTGGTAGGAAGAAAATACACTTTGATCTCCTGGGACAGGCAGTAAAGGAAAGCACCACAAGAAGTTCAGTGAATGGTGATTATTGAAGGCAAGACAATGGTAGTTGTGGCACACAGGGATTAGGCAAGGATTCTGGGTCATATCAGCCAGAGAAGAAGCCCCTGTGGAGTTTGCTAATTACCTCATTGCTCAGTTGTATGATAATGCATTAATTTGTCCATCCACCACTTTCCTATCCCACACTGTTGAAGTGTTGCACCTTATGTCTCCCTTTTCTTCTCTTCCTGCACTTACAATTGTGCTTGTGCTCACCTGGAAAATTTTAATTGAACTTTTTTTGTGTGTACTCCTTGCTGCTGTCTGAATAGCTACCAGCACCACATACTGGGCATTCTCCTTCCTTGATGTCTTCAAACTCCATGGGGCCATCTTCTCAGGTCCTCCAGGTTCTTTGAGTTGCTGGAAGGAATTGCCAGTACTCCTTTGGATAATTACCAGCATTCATCTAGCAAGATCTGGATTTTCATGTCATACTTGAAGTGTGTAAATCCTGGCCTGCTGAGAGATACCTGCCTGAGATACCATAGCCACCCAAAGGAGATGCCACTAGTTTTTCTCTCTCAATCATATCCCCCATTATTCCCAATAGAAAGAACTTCTGAGTGAAGTTCCAAACTCGTGGTCACATATTTTTTTTTATAGAAAGGCTTTGGGATTAGCACTAGGATCCTACACATTGTTTTCTCCTTTAAATAAATGAGCACAGTCCTCACATTTGTAGAGATTAAGTAAACAATGTACATTTATTTCCCTGGGGCTCCTGAATCTAAAAGTCCTTAAACAATATTTTCTTCTCCATCCAACATTATCATTTTGAGTGGGTAGGCTCATATGAGCTATCGAAGAGAGCATGGTATTCATTACCTATTTTGGACCTGAGTTAATTTATTCACTTGACAGTGCACCTCCTTCCATAGTCAAGAAATCATGTTGTTTCACCAACTGTTACCTTTTTGTATGTGTAATAAAGTAATAAAGAAGTCCAAGAATTATGTAGTTGTACTTCGTATAGTTTATTGATCTTATAGATCAAGAGAAACACCCCAGCCACCTGACACCTCCAAGCTCCAGTTTCATCTTGCCCTCAGCATTCCAATGGAATATGCACATGTAGGGATTCCAATGGAATGATGACATAGCGTAGCTCTCTGTAAGAAGAGTGACTTCATGCAACAGAACCTGTCACACAGAACTTCTTTTTATGACTGGGGCTCTTCTGTCTGAATTTGGGTGTTATTTTGCTTAATTTTTAAAAGAAAATCCAATCTGATCATTTTATCTCTTTTAACAGTTACACTGCACTTTACTGTTGGGACACTGGGGGACGCCATTTATGTCAGCGCGCCAGTGTTTATGAGTCTCACCTATATAATGAGATCCGCTGTGCAGACGTGCGGTTAGTGTCATACAGAATGATTTTTTGTGGCTGGGGCAAAATGTTATTCTGTCTGAATTTGTGTGGTATATTGCTTCATTTTTTAAAGAAAAAACATTCTTATCATTTTATCACTTTTAACTGTTGCACTGCACTTTGCTGTTGGAACACTTGGAGACGTCATTTTTGTTAGCGCTCCAGTGTTTCTTGGTCTTGCCTATTTAATGGGACCCGCTGTGCGGATGCACAGTGGATGTGCACAGCGTGTACGCAGCTGGCGCACCGCTGGCTCACCGCTGGCTCACCGCTGACAAGCCCGTCTGCGCCGGTCCATGCCCGACCTGGCCAGGGTCTAGGAACCCTGGTCTTTTTCAAGTAAACAAAATGAAGTATTCTTCTAGTCAAGTTTTAGCGCTACAGAGACTGTGTAATGAACAATGTGTCGATTCCATTTGCCTAACGAATGATGGTCTCTCCTGCACAGACTGCTCTTTTAATCCTCCCCGTCCTAAGGATTCGACTTGAACCAAAGACTTCGGGTTCCTTCAAAACGTTTTTAATTAACTGTAGGTCAATGCCTAAACATTATAATGTACTTTACATACTTATTGAAGAGGAACAACCTGACGCCCTATATTTAACAGAAAAATGGCTTCATAAGGAGTCTGGTCCTGATCTTGTACAAGCCCTTCCCCCCTGGCTACTGCATCCAGGGGAAAGATTGCAGTACTAAGATAG
Organism: Triturus cristatus; assembly: GCF_964204655.1. Classification (NCBI taxonomy): domain Eukaryota; kingdom Metazoa; phylum Chordata; class Amphibia; order Caudata; family Salamandridae; genus Triturus; species Triturus cristatus. The sequence continues at coordinate 391,576,020 of NC_140591.1, read as the reverse complement.
GTGGAGGTATCACTATTATTCTTAAAGACTCGTTTAACTGCCGTATTAAGCCTGACCTAATCACTGACTGAGAAACATTTAGTTTAGCAATCACCTTTCCCCCTATTTGCACCTTTTCAGGGACTTAAATATACCGACCCCTAGGAGATACTGGACAATTCCTGAAATTTCTCCCAAAAATTGTCACCAATTTGGCCAGCACTACTTCTAGTTTTTTTCCTCTTAGGGGATTTTAATTTACAGTTCGATGATTCATCAAATTCCCAAGTATTGGAGCTTACCTAAGACCTATTGGCTATTCAGCTAATACAAAATGATTTTAGCTCTACACATGGTAAAGGACACTTATTAGATCCCATTTTTTCCAATGATAATAAGTTATCAGTTGAGAATCCTATTCCCCTGTCCTGGTCTGACCACAATCTGATCCCAATTACCTGGGATACGATTATACAACACTCTTCTTTTAGAACCTCTAGCAGTATTGGAACATGCCTAGTCCAAACTTCCACTGGAGCAAAGGATCACAGTCCTTAAAAAGACTAAGCCTACTCTAGATTCTAACCTTACGTTAGCGAATGAAAATTTTAACTGTTGGATTGAGTCATCTTTGGGACAATTCAGTCCAAAAAAGATGGGTCGTAAAAGAGCTAAAGATAAATTTACACCTTGGTATTCCCCTAAGCATTGGGAATTCAAACAACACTGTAAAAAATCCGAAAGGAAATGGAGGAGTGATTATAGTGACTCAAGTAAACAGGAATACAGGGACACCATAAAACTCTATCAGGCTGAAAAAAGCACAAGCACTCTATTATGAAGAAAAAATTAACCTGGCATCCAACTACCCTTGATAAATTTTCCGTATTGTGAAAAATCTTCTGGAGCCCTCCCTACCCAATATACTGTTAGATGTTACATCAGCTCATTGCAATGAACTTGCCTTTTTTTCACAAACAATTCAAGATATATAGAACTCTTTCTCCCACTCTGTGATTTCCGGTACTCTTCCTACTGAAAATAACTTTTCACCTCACGCTGAGCATCTATTGAAGGAATTCCCCTCTATGAATATTGATATGCTATCAGAAATGTTCTCTCAAGTAAAATCAGGTTCCCCCTCTGATCCGGCTCCTCCTCGTTTTCTACTTAAGGCTGCTGAAGTCATGCTTCCGGTTGTACTCGAGCTGATAAACTTATTTATCTCTACCAGCCAAGTCCCTTCACCCTGGAAACACGCCATGGTGAAAGTGCTTCTAAAGAAGCCTACTTTAGATCCTGAGATTTTGGGTAATTATCGTCCCATTTCCCTTCTCCCGGGGATAAGTAAAATCCTAGAAAATATGTTAATACGATCCTACCGAAGTTCTTAGAAACTCATGACTTACTTCACCCCACAGAAACAGGATTTTGGTCATTACAAGGTACAGAAACCACTCTTCTCACTGTAGTCGAGGAACCTAAGAAACTTCTTGACCAAGGAGGAACAGTTGGTATCATTCTTCTCGATTTGAGCTCGGCATTCGACACAATAAACCACAATACTCTTATAAGCAGACTTAGGGATGTTGGAATATCGGGAAGTGCTATCACCTGGCAACAATCCCTCCTAGAAGGCATAACTTTCCAGGTTTTTGAAGGAGCTAATATTTCCAACTGCATACCGCTTAGATATGGAGTGCCCCGTGGCTTGTCCCTGAGCCCAACACTGTTTAATGTATATATGAGACCCCATGCAGAGATTGTTCTACCCCACAGGATCAATATAGTTACATATACGGATGATACCCAACTTGTGCTTTCACTGAATCACTCTCAGAATTTCTCACCCTGCCTTGAATACGATGGAACATTCTTGTCTTAAGCTTAATGGAGATAAGGCAGAGCTGATGATCCTGGGCAATTCTTCCAACTTAGAGCGTGAACTGGCGTGGACTAATTGCCTTGGCCCTGCACCTAAGCCAATGATTGAAAGTCTGGGTATGTGGCTTGACATGTTTTTAAATTCGAGCATCAAGCAGTGAAGCTGGCAGCCATTTGTTATGACATGCTCAGAATGCGTAGAATAATTCTACCTTTGCTTCTCTTTACAGGGCGGAGACTCATGGTCCAGGCTTTGATTCTCTCTCGCCTGGACTATTGAAACTCCCTCTAGTTAGGTGCCCTTAAGTCGACTGCAAGGAAACTACAACTGTTACAAAATTGTGCAGCTTGGATGCTGCTCAATACTCCTAGAACTCACTCTGCCAAACCAGCACTGAATACCCTACATTGGCTGCCGGTCACTGAGAGAATAAAGTTCAAATCCTTATGCATATCTCATAAGATACTTTGGGGGAAAGGTCTTCAATCCATTGTTCTTACATATCCTTCTATCACCCCAGGAAAAGTCTATGATCAGCCAATCTATTTTTGGTTTTACTCCCCAGAATAAAAAAGGAAAGATTTGGAGGCCACTCCTTTTCATATAACACTGCTAGGCTCTGGATAGTCCTGCCTCTTCACCTTCACCTTCTCTCAGCAACGCAACATCTTTTTTTTCGAAGCCTCTTAAAACCTGGCTGTACCAGAATGTTGTACTATAGGCCATTTAGTTTGTTTCTGTTCAACACTACCAGCGATGGGATGCCTTCGGGTAGTTATGCACCCTACAAGTGTTAAACTATTATTATAATAATAACCCAGTTACCACACACTTTCCACCTTATTAAAAAAAAAAAAGCAAAATAGCAAAACAATAACAACGGTAAACAAAAACCTAAATAAAATACATTGAAGTCTAACACTATTAACACACCCAGAAGCTTCAGAAACCCCCAACAACATTAGTTTGAACATAATCCTTTAAGTATTTAGGAGGCGTCACTGGTTTAGAACTTCTTCTCACATCTGTCACACTTCTACCGCAGCCTCCAACACTTGCCTCATCTCCACCTGCTCCAAAGTTCATCACAGAAACTCTACTGAGATTCCACACTCTAGAACCCGCAGTATTTACAGTATTCTTAAATAATTTCAAAACACAAATGGGTTTAGAAAACATTGCATGACCACCCGGCAACCTGACCCTCACCCATTCTCCCACTTTCACTTTGATGATCTTGACACAAGTCCTGTCATCAAACAATTTCTTCCTCTCACTCATACTTTTCTTTTCCTTGTCCCAAACAGACATCATTTCACCACTCTATTCACACTTGCCAACAACCCAACTAGGTGTTAGCAGACAGCTAGCCCTTCTTTTCCTAAAAAGTTCAAAAGGGGTCTTGCCGGTCCAGGAATGAGGTGTTAAGCAATACACGCACACCTTCCTATGTACCTTATCTCTCCAATCCAATTCACCATCCTTAGCCATTCTAATTGTTTCTTTTAACACTCTGTTGAAACGCTTCACGACCCCATTACATTCTGGCTGATATTGGGCACACTTTGCATGCTCAATTCCCCTCTCAGAAAACAACACTTCCATTTCATTCAACACCCTCTGCACACCATTGTCAGTCAACAATTTGCCAGGTATGCCCTCACGTCCAAAAGATCTTGCAAGAAAGCAATTACATGCTTGGTTTCAATGCCCTTGGTAACAACTATTTCTGGCAAACGCGAAAACAGATCCATTAAAACCAACACATAATGAGAACCACTTTGATCATAAATAAGCCCCACAAGGTCTAAAGCAACTTCCTCCTATGGACCCTTCGGAAAACGTCTCGTCACCATCGGTTGGACTCTCAGCTTCAAAACCTTAATGCTCATTATGCACTGAACTCACTCACTAACCAATCTCTCTGACTCCAAATCTATACCTGGCCACCAATACGTGTCCCTTAAACTTTCTTTGGTCTTAGAAATGCCCAAGTGACTTTCATGTGCCAACTCGAGTAAAGACCTCCGCAGCACAACCAACGGCACCATCCTGGTCCCACGAAACAACAATCCATTAATCTCAGACCATTCTCCTCTAACAGACAAAAATTTCTTACACTCCTTATTGGAACAACCCTTCCTACTCCACCCAGTCCTCAATCTCTCAAATACCTCTTGAATACCTCCATCTTCCTTCAGAGCCATACGCCACTCATCCTCCGAAATGGTTGCACCCTCCACAACACAAACACACTCCTCCTCTTCTAATTCCTCCTCATCAGGTTCCATGACCCAATCACACTCCGAAACCAACCTTGACAAAGTATCAGTGACCGCATTCCTACTAGCTGGGATGTACTGAACCCCAAAGTTATACTCCTGCAATGCTACATGCCAGCAGGTAATCCTCCCTAAAACAGCGTCAAAACCCTTATTAAGGAATATTTCTCTCAGCGGTTTGTGGTCCGTTTTCACACAAAACTCAGCACCCCATAAGGACGGTTTCATCTTCTTCACAGCCCAATGAATGGCTAAAGGCTCTCTCTCTATGACCGAGTACCTAATTTCCGGTACATATGGACTTCTAGACGCAGACATGATGGTCCTAGTGTCAGACCTCTCTACCTGCAACAAAACCGCTCCTAGTCTTTTAACACTTGCATCCGTGACAATGGTGCTTTTCATGCTTTAATCAAAACTGCTCAGATTTGGTGCATTTCCCAGCTCCTTCTTCAACTTAACAAACTCGTCTTCACAATCATCATCTCAACAAAATGGCACACCTTTCTTTAACCCCTTCGATGCTCATGACGGAACGGTTCCGTCATGAGCATCGGTTGAGCTGTGCTCATGACGGAACCGTTCCGTCATGACCACGCCCGCGCTAGAACCCTTCAGCACCGCGGGGGAATCCGCGCAGCGCTGAAGGGGTTAAAAGTGATCTCATTCTTGAACACTTGGACGCAAAGTTTGGGATAAATTTGCTATAATACGCAGCCATCCCAAAAATTTTTATTAGCTCCTCCTTTCCAGTCGGGGCCACCAAATTCTTTATGGCATTGACTAAACCCAGTTTCGGCAGTACACTATCCTTGGACACCTCGTGACCCAGATATTCAATGAAAGTCTGTCTGAACTTGCATTTTTCTCTCTTTATCGTCAAATACACACTTTCCAATCTTTTAAACACCATCCTCACCATTTCATTGTGCACCCTAGCATCAGGACCAACAATTAAAATATCATCCTGATAAATCTTAATACCTTCTAATTCCTTCAAAACCTTTTCCATGATTCTCTGAAAAACAGAGGGTGTAGACACCAAACCGAGCGGCATCCATGCAAACTGATACGTACCAAAAGGTGTTACAAATTGCATCACATCCTTAGACTCATCATCCAGTTCAATCTGATGATAGACTGACTTCAAATCGATGGTTGAAAATATCTCCGTGCAAAAATAACATTTGATGGACAGAATGCAGAACAATGTCATACATTCACACCAGTACAGAGATCTGGGCCTAAATCCATCATTTTTTTGCTCACCATGCCATTCCAGTTTGAACCCAGCCATATGCAAATCAGTCTTGACCCTGTGCCTCATGGGAACAGTCCAGCCCGAACTGCCAAGCTAGGTCCTCCCTGGACTGGAAACAAGCATTCTAGGACCGATTTCGGGGTTTCACCCCTCTTCAGCCAGGATAGCTTCATTCCAGTGGCACAGTGAGCCCAGGAACCACGTCTGGGCATACCTGGCGCACTTAGGGCAAGATAGCAAAAGACACACAATTGATGGACGGAATGCAGAACAAATCAAAACATTCACCCCCAGTCAAGAGATCTGGGTTAAATCCATCATTCTTTTGCTCACCATAGCACCCCAGTTTAGATCTGGCCATATGCCAATCAGTCTTGACCCTGTGCCGAGTGGGACGGGTATGCCCAGACGTTTGTCCCGTGCTCTCCATGCCACTGGAATCAAGCTATTCTGGCTGAAGAGGGGTGAAACCCCGAAACCAGTCCTAGGATGCTTTTTTCCAGTCCAGGGAGGACCTGGCTTGGAAGATCGGGCTGGACTGTTCCCATGAGGCACAGGGTCAAGACTGATTTGCATATGGCTGGGTTCAAACTGGAATGGCATGGTGAGCAAAACAACAATGGATTTAGGCCCAGATCTCTGTACTAGGGTGAATGTATGACATTGCTCTGCATTCTGTCCATCAACTGTTGTTTTTGAAAATATCTCCGTACCACCCAATGACACCAACATCTTGGTAATATTAGGAATAGGATATTTGTCAATTACAACCCCTTTATTGAATTCACTCAAGTCCACACATAAACACAACTTGCTGTTACTCTTCCTGGCAACCATTATCAGAGCCAACCAATCAGTCCCTTCCACTTCTTTGATGACACCATCACTCAAAAATCTCTCCAACTCCAAATGCATACCATTCTTACTGAGAAAGACACATTGTGCACCTTGCCACACTTGGGTTGTACACCCTCCCTCATTTTAATCTTGTGACGATATCCCTTAAGACAACCTAACTCAGACCTGAATACAGAGGGGAATTGATCAACCAAGCTTTGAACAACCTCCTCCGACAGGATCCCCCTCTCCACATTGGTGCAACAGTTTGTACCTCACTCTTCACTATTTTTGGAGAAGCACTGTTGGGATTAAGCATTAAAACCAGACATTGCTGGTGAAACCAGCACAGTATGCTGTCCCCTCTCATTGATACATACACAATTCCAGCAACCCACCATCCTTTGTATTCAATCATACCCATAAAGTACCCTCTCAACGTAATTTGGTTCTCCTTCATAGGTCAATGGCCTAATGTCAGGTTTACGTAGCTTCACATGTTCCTTCACATTTTGTTAAAAAATTAATTCAACATCAACGTGATTTTTTGCCCCTGAATCACACAAAACTTTAGTAAGTTTACCATCGACCTAAATATCATCAATTGGACGCTTATGCGACATACCATCCCTCTGCAGCACTATTTGACTGCACTTAAAATCAAAATGCTCACAGCATCCAACCTCCACCACTTTTACCTTCACGCCTCCTTTTGCGTTCTTGTTTTACACTCACTATAAAAGTGAGCCATCTTGCCACAACCCCTGCACACAATTTTAGGAGCTAAACAATCTTTGTAGAGAGCTAAATGGGAGGCACCCCCACACCTTAAACATTTCCTCCCATCTTTAGCCTTCACTGTCCCATCCATTCCTTTGTTCACCTTTTTCCCTACAGATATCCCATGTTTCTTTCGTGCCATCTCCACCCTGTCTTTAAATACTTGAACCTCCAGTTTAGAATCTTTCTTGATAACCAAAACATTTTAAAGAATGTTCAATTTTCTTTGCGATTTCCAGAACAGCCTCCAAAGATGGATCGTCTTTGGGCCAAAGTTCAACCTTGACTTTTTCAATGTTACATCCGAGCATAAATTGATCTCTTATACTCTCTGAAGATGTACCTAAAAACTTGCACGACTAAGCCAATTTATGCAAATTAGTGACATAGTTCTCTACAGTCTCCCCTTCCTATTGCACACGTCCCCTGAGGGAATGCTTGAATCCCACAGGAGCGCAGGGACAGTTCCACAACACGGTAAGCAGGCAGCTGCGCACAAGCCTATGACGGCTCCTCAGTACTTACAGTCTATTTTGGTGTCATGACAACCGTATGTATATTCACAGCTGAATCGACTCCCCAGCAAAGCTTTGTCTCTCCACAGATTGCAGAAAGGAATTACCACTTCTCAATCGATGTAGGGCTCCAGAATCCCCTGAAGGTGATTGTGTTGAGGTGTCTTGTCCTCCTTAAATCCTGTGGACTCGTCCTCCAGATTGTCAAGAGTGTAATAAAGTGATAAAGAATTCCAGGAATTATGTAGTTGTAATTCGTATAGTTTATTGATCTTCAAGATCAGGACAAACACCCCAGCCACCAGACACCTCCAAGCTCCAGTTTCATCTCACCCTCAGCATTCCAATGGAATATGAACATGCAGGGATTCCAATGGAATGATGACTTAGCTAACATCTCTGTACTAAGAGTGACTCCATGCAACAGAACACAGTTTCCACAGTATGCAATGTTACCAATGCTTCCACAGTAAATACACACATTCTGTGTATATATTATTTCTATTCGTTTCTTTGAAAAAGCCATTTAACACTACTTAATTGCACGGGTTCAGAACATACTATACTTTTACTGTCTTCTAACTGAAGACGCAAAACAAATAGGTTTGTCTCTGATTTGGTTTTCTACAAATAGAGTTCACCACTAAGATGATCTACCAACTACCTACAGGGAGAGTAAGCACTAATTACAATTATAATACAATATCCTACAACTGCACCACTAAGCCTGCAAGCACCGCCCATTTAGCAGGTGGATTTACTACCTCTGTCACAGCATCTTTTAATTCAGTTTGTAGCCTTTGATAAACTGATTATTCTCTTTTTCTTTGGGTTAACCAGTTTCAACTACTAAACTATTAAATGTGTTAATATATCTCAACAAATCCTGATGGCCATGTTTCAAATTATCCAAAGAAAGGTTGTGTGACTTTCTATGAAACAGCTTCCACATTTGCTTGCAAAAAGCAGAGCAATTATACTACAGTGAATCATTTCCTTGTGGATATATGCAGATTGTCGCATTTCCACTTAAATATGACTGAACACAAGCTGCTTTATTTTTTTCATTTGGAAATGACATGGGTTTTCATACAGAAGTGCAATTGACACTAATTACAGAATAGTGAAAATCTATTTAATAGTGAATATATGTTTGAGTCCCATGTAAATCTCTCTGAAGGTGCTGATGGGTATTTGCGTGAGATTCAAACTCTTGTTGTATGACACCAATATCTCTTTTAACCACAATTAATTCCAATTAGAAGGCTTTGATCTCAGACCTTACCAAATTAATTTCCTCTTGTAATTTGGTCACTATATCTAACATTTGAGCTAGACTAGCATCAGGAAGCATCCCTTAATTTGGAAGATGGTTTGAGCTAGGCAATATCCCTTAAAGCACTAACTTTGTTCTCAGGGTTTAATAGGAGTGATGCACTCTTTCACTCCTCACCACTTCCAACGTCAAGCACACAATAAGAGTATGTTGCCCAATGGGAGAAATAAGAAAAGGAGGGTGAGATAAGAAAGAAATCTGATACACTGAATATCACCATTATGACTCATCACTCTGCTGGACATTGATTCTTCTGGTCAAAGTGGATATCATAAGAGAATCTCTATACCGTGTGTAAAGCCAGCAAGGGCTGTGGGGCTTTGGAGTTCCATCTTCAACCTACAATGATCTCCTACTGTCCGGGTGCCCTACTGGTACCTGGCAACAAAGCAAAAGACTGTTGTGCAAGGCCACGTTGCAAAACAATGGAAAACCTGCTCATCACATATTTCTTAAGTGAGAGCAATGGAGCGACCATAATGCCCAGCGATGGGGCTGGGAATTTGCATATAGCTCAATGTGGTGTATGAAGGATAGGCAGGGGTACCACCAACAGTCACCCATCATGTTTGGAGGACTAAAGAAGATGTAGCAGCCCCCCCAGGAATGTAACTTCTAATAGTAGCCTAATGTTTCTGAGACTTTAACATTGTGACCCCCGAAGAGGTTTTCATTAATTGTAAGCATGTATGCCATGGATATATGTTTAGAGCAGCCAATGTAATCAATTTCTATTTACAATCATCATGTATGTGCTACTGTGTTACATATTACTTCATATTATTTTTTATCTAATATGTATGCATTATGATTTAATGTAATTATCTTATTTTTGGAAATAAATAACATTTTATGAGGTAAAATCTTCACACGGGTTGTTCAAATGTGAAAACCTGGAAGTATAATTCAGGTCGTTCACATGTACACTTTGTGCAACCACTTAAATAGTTGCTATTCTATTTTCTGCCTTATAATAAATCTGCTACTAGAAAATAACAAGTTGGGAATCATGATCGCCAAAACTTTGCAGAACACGATGTCAAAACACATTAGAAAGGCACAGTTAACGGCGGATCTTCCATGTTCTACGACCATCATGAAAGAGCCCCAACCCACAATTTATTTCGGGATTTTTTAGCTTGGGGCCCATTCCACATACTTCTCAGCAATCCTGAATCTCGCAACCCTAGGTTGAAACATAACATGAAAGTATACAAGCTCTTGAGATTCTTAGACCCTCCATTCATCATTGAAAAATTATTTTAACGATGCTTAGTGAACAATTTATGTATTTATTTTATTTATGCAACTTATAAAGCACGCAAATACCCTTGGGTGTCTCGGCGCAACAACATCAAAACCAACTTTTATTAGCTTGACTGTATTTTTATACACAACAGCAGGGGTCTTAGGATTTGTGAGCTTGTTCTTTCCCTATCTCTGTTTGTTTGCTTCACCCTCTGTTTCCTGATGACATATTTCACTCTCTTTTAGAAGTATTTCCTCACTACATAAACCAAAGCTTAGCCCCTCATTCCGATTGGCTAGGTTTTTGGTTGCGGGAAATAAGGATATTATATGATTTATTTTTTTCTCATACAGATTTACATACAATTCTGTGTTTTCCTCCTTCAAATGAGATATATATACACTGGTTTTAGAGTTAGTGCTCCTGATTACCCTAGATTGTCACTATTACCAATTAGTTTTGTCTTGCAAAGCTAGCCAGGCTGTGCATGAAAAGTTTGCATTACGGGTAACAATAAAAACCTGTTTGATCCCAATTTGGAATTACAGGGCTATTCAGAATGAGCCTTAGAGCTGGAGTCACATGTTCTTGCTCATGACTGAAATTTGTTTTTACAATAATCTGTCTTCCTATATGTATTTTGCGTTATTTTTGATCCACAGTTCCAACTTGTGCAGTGCTTGTTTGAGATCGTTAGGCAATGTCCAAATTGTAAAACTTCGAACCTGAAATATATTTCTGAATTTAATTTATTAAATATAAAATAGGAAAACCCTTCGAAATTTGGGTCAAATATCTACACATACAATAAGTTCCATACATGTTATGGTTGAAAATGGCCGAAAATGCATGCCATAAGCTAAAACATATTGACATTAGAGACTATCAAATGCCTTTCAAAACAATGTTAAGCATAACATGAGTCATTGTAGAATGTATTACTTCTCAGGCATCTTTATACACCTGTGAAACGTCATTAACCTCAATTTGATAGACAGTGTCACGTGATAGAGCCACAAGTGGACCTGAAGCACCTGACTTGCCTTCCCAAGGACCATGCCACCTTAAGTTCTCAGTTGTTTTCCAGATTAATTTATAATTGACAGATAGCTTTCTCTTGCCTGCCAGCTTCCTCTAAGATCCTTCTTTGTACACATTCAATAACGTTTGTGAAATGAAGTTCCTGCAGGTACCAAGCTCTAAAAGTGACCATCTCAGGTATTGTCTTCAGTGCTTTTGTGGTCCTCACTTTCAGTCAAAGCACGTGCAAGATCCTGACATGCTTTTTGTTTTGCTTTGTGAATTCGTGGCCCACCTCTTCCAACAGACTCATCACTGGTCCAGAGAAGAGCTATGGGTCTATGATCTATGGTAGACAGCACTCCAGCTATAACGAGGCCAAGATTCCAAAATGGCCTGAACTTGACAGTGGTCTCAACTGTACATGGGTGCTAACATCATTATCCTTTGGCTGCCAGCATAAATGTGTACAAAGACACAAGAGGGGACATTTTGTGTTTCATCCTTAGGTCCCAAGAAGGTGTGTGTGGGGGGGAGCCAGTTACTGTTTCTTTGTCTTTCCTGAATCCTTTTAGAAGCATTTAGGATTTGCACCATATAGACTAATTTGCTAGTAACATTTTCACCAAACCCTTGCAAGTTTGGAGATTTTAACTTTTACTCTTTTAATTCAAAAGTCTTCCATCAGACAATATCTTCTTTAATTCTTAAAGCCAGCACTGGACTGAGACCGAGAAGCTGCCCTAGAAAAAAATGGCACCAGTCTCGCATTGCACAGAGCAAAACCTCAATGTTTTGAAGAGCTTCTCCTCAAGGAAACATTGGAAACGTTTAGGCGAGTCTATGCGTTATACAGCACAGTTTTCAAATATATTGACTAGAAAGCTGTAGGTTTTATAGTCAGTTCTTGAAGGAAGCTGTTGGAAATGGCCTTAGTTGCAGGATCACTTCCAACCTTTTTACCTTCCGCTTGTTTTTTTCTGAATTTGTTCTTGTTGGCATTAGGGCTCTGAGCATTTTGCCACTGCTAACTAGTGCTAAAGTGCATGTGCTCTCTCCTCTAAACATGGTAATATTAGCTCATACATAACTGGCATATTTAATTTACTTATACGTCCCTAGTAAAGTGCCCCACATGTGCCCACAGCCTGTAAATCAATTGTTACTAGTGGGCCTGCAGCACTGACCGTGCCTCCCACTTAAGTAGCTCTTCGAACATGTCTCAAGCCTGCCATTGAAGAGTTTGTGTGTGCAGTTTTATACTGCTATTTCAACCTGGAAAAATAAACCTTTTGCCAGGCCCCAACCTTCCTTTTATTACATATAAGGCACCCCTAGGGTAGGCCTGGACAGGCAGGTGGGCAAGTTGCAATGCATTTAAAATTCAGGACATGCACTTTTAAGTTTTAATGTCCTGGTAGCGAAAACACTTACATTTGTTTTTCACTACTGCAAAGCCTATATCTCCCATAGGATGTCACTGGGATTATCTTATTATTTCTTATAAGTATAATTTCCAAATGGGAAGATATCACAAGTTCAAGTTTGGTGTTTTTGGAATCCTAATTTATAATCCTAATTTATGGTGAAATCAGATTTCAAATTATAATTCTGAAAATGCCACTTTTCAAAAGTTGCCATTTTCTTCCCTTAGCCATTTGGTGCCTGCTGCCTGTCTCTGGCCACCTCACTGTGTGTACTTGGCAGTTGGGCTTTGTGCATTCCTCCCTCCTAGACAGCCACACACAATGGGAGCTTAGGTGTGACTGAATGGACCAGAACTGGCAGTAGGAGGGAGGAGTTGGGACCAGCCTCACTTAAATAGGCTAGGTCCTGTTCACACACAAAGGGCTGCACACCCCTTGTAGTTAGTCTGAAGCCAGGGCAGGGAAGGCAGGACATCTGTGCACTTCAAAGGCGTGCCTCTAGAGGTTTCTTCCCACTTTAAAGGCATAACTGTGTATGAAAGAAGGACCTCGGCCACCAACAAGTCAGTACACTTCTGGACCTGTGGAAACTCTGCCAGGAAGAAGGACTGTTGTGCTGCTGAAGGACTGCCACTCTGCTGGACTCCTGCTTTGCTGTGCTGGCCATGCTGCCCTCTTTTCTGGGTCGAGAAAGATGGACCTGCATCTCTCGAACCCAGAACCTAGGGTGACTCCAAGGGCTAGTAGCCTGGTCTCCTTATCTGAAGCCCCAGGGACATGACAGGTTTCCAACAACCTTGCATTTGCACCTGGACTCTGCCGTCTGTGAGTCTACCCTGCCAAGTGGTTCAACCCCAGTCTTGGACCCTTGGAAGTGGGCCAAAGCTGCTTGCCAGTGGAACCAATGCATCTTCTCTGCTGAGTGACGCATCCCGAGCAGAATCAACGCATCTCCTTGACTGAGTCATGCATCCCCCTGCTTAGCCGCTGCTGCATGAATTGAAACCTTCACAAAAGACCGCTTTGCCCTCACAGTCCTCGGGATCGACACATCACCTTGGCAGCGTGGTGCACCCACAGCCCAGTTCCTCACATCTCTCGTTGACTGCAGCCTCGACTATGACATTGGACTCCACATTGAAGCCTCGTAGCCCCTTGAAACCGATGCATCCCCAACTTCACACCACATTCCTGACACTTAACTTCTAATAGCAAGCTCAGTCAATGAGATAATCAACGGCGATGCAACAGGACCTCGCACTGCAGCCTTACCTTATCTCGGAACCAGCGCATCGCTTTGGCTGCACAGAGCATCTTAGACACTAATCCAGGCAATGCTCTGCAACCAGGATTTAATTTACTCTGTTTAGCATACCTAACTCTGTCTCTGTAGCCGGTCCACACACCATTGCAGTCGGCCTAAACTTGTGATCCAGCTTTAACAAATATCCCCAATTGGCGCATTGTGCATTTTGCCACTTTTTTCACTATAAACTTTAAAATTCAATATCTCCAGTTCTACTAGGTGGATTTTTGTCTTTTTGGTCTTGTTTTATTCATTAAATTAAACTCTATGTCTCTCAACATGATGTGGCATTTTTGTGGTGTTTTCACTGTATTACTGTTTCAAGTGTTGCACAAATACTTTACACATTGCCTCTAATTTAATCCAGACTGCTCTGTGCCAAGCTAACAAGGGGGTGAGGACATTTTAATTTGGGGTTTGTTTGTGCCTTAACCTGATAATGATTTTGGTTGCTAATTGGCCAGGGTTCACACCTCTGTCAACCAACAACCAATTTCTTGCTGGAGCTAATAAGATGTTTCATTACTTCAGAGTTTTCTCATAGTGCAAATAATGGCAAATTATACACATGCATCTGAGAAATCTGTACCTCGCTACATAATTGTGGATGCACAGCAAGAAAATATATTTATGTCACATAAGAACGAATGCCTGTTTAATATCCTACATCTCACTTTACAGAGAAACTAACACCAAGCAAATATCATATCCTGTGCCAGGAAAAAACACTTTTAAGTATTGTCCTTAGACATTATGGGCCCCATTTACTTATTGGCGGACAGAGTAGTCACCATTGGCCTGGCAGAGGACTTAACGTCCGCCAGGCCGAGACTACACCGCCTGCCAAATTTATAAATGACCGCCTAATAGGCGATCATTTATAAAGGCATTGGCAAGGAACCACTGTCACGGTGGTTCCTGTTAATGCATTTTACTGTTTGTTATAGGGCTGCATCAAATGACACATCCCTATAACAAACAGTAATCTTGTTTTTAATCAAAAAGAAGATCCTGAAACAGGATTTTCTTTTTGTAAATTAAAAAAGTAATGCTTCTCTTGCCAAGGGGGGCTTTTCCCATAATGGGGAGAGCATTAAAATGTCTTTACTGTTACTAGGTGGTAAGAAACAGTAAAAACTTACTACATGTCCCCCATCCAAATTGGGTGGTGCTAGATCTGGCATCATTGGCGCGGGTCTCCCTTCCTCTTTTTGCTTCCTATATTTTATGTTGGCTGGATTTAGATGCTCTGGGCGCTGTGTCACTGCTAATCAGTGCCACAGCACAAATGCTCCCTGTGTATAGATGACTGTATGAATTGGGATAACCATAATTGGCTCGTTTGGTTTACCAGTCAGTCCGTAGTATAAGTGCACTGTGTGTGCCCAGGGCAGGTAGACCAAATACTGCTGGTGGGCCTGCAGCGCTGATTTGCGCTACCCACCGAAGCAGCTTTTAAAGTATGTTTCAGACCTGCCATTGCAGAGTCTACAGGCAGTCCAGAACTGCCTTTGTAACTGTGAGGTGCACCCACTTCCCAGTCCCTGCACCTTCCCTTCGCGCCATGTAAGACACCCCTATGGCAGGGTGCATTGTCTGTGACAGGAAGAACATGCCTAGGTCTGTGTAGCATGTTCTAATAGCGAGTTGCCCTCTATTTCACTGTTTATTATAGTGAGGCTATCCGTTCTCATAGGCCAGAATGGGCAGGCTGAGTATTACATTCCAGAATCCTACCTGCCCCCAGGAACCTGATAGGAAATTCAAATTTGATATGTTTAAGCTCAGGACATTGAGATACATCTTTTAGTAAGGATAATTTGTATATCCAGTGTTCGAAAAGGCCTCTTCTAGAAACGAGGTATTTTCTTGCCTAAGCTTTCCTGTAGGCTTTGCTAGTATGTGTATTGGCCATCTGGTTTTGGAGCAGCAGGGCCAGCTGGGCCAGACCTGGCTGGAGAGAGAGATCGGCATTCAGAGCATGGAGAGGGGTGACTCTTTGCTAGTGGGCATCTGATAGCAGACCCCCTGATTCTCAAAGGGCTGGATGTCACCTCGTAAACCAAGTGCTCCCTGACCCCACCGAACTGGTTCTGGCTGGATTCAGTGATTTGTGACTTTAGAGAACAAAGACTTTTTAGGTATAAAACGCTGCGTTGAAACCTCTTTCAAGTGTGTTCCTTCTGGATGTCAAGACGAAACTCTATCCGAGTGAACAGAGGAAAGGACTTTGAAACTTTCATCAGGCTTGCTGAAGAAACTACCCGAGGGCCTGAATTGAGAGCGCCTCCTGCTAAAGTCTCAAGGACATTAGACTTCACTCCGTCAGCCGTCCTGTGCGAGGGATTCTACTTGCAGGTGAGGCCTCCGTCAAGTAATCCGGAGCCTCTAGTTCTACTGTGAAGAACACGGACTGCTAACCCTTGTTAACTCTGTGTGGGCCGCCGCAACTAAGAGAGAGCTGCCGCCGCTGAGAGCCCGCCTTAATTTGAACCTTTGGAACCTTCGCTGAATCTGTGTTGGCCACCGCAGTTAAGACAGAGCTGTAGCCGCTGAGTGCCCGCCGTTGTGCCAGCCTGGTCGAGGTCATCCTTTGTCCTGTGGGCCGCTGCAGTTAAGAGAGAGCTGTAGCCGCTGAGTGCCCGCCATTGTGCCAGCCTGGTCGAGATCATCCTTTGTCCTGTGGGCCGCCGCAGCTAAGAGAGAGCTGCTGCCGCTGAGTCCCTACACCTTGGCCAACTTTGCATCATCGTGATTTGTCCTGTGGGCCGCCGCAGCTAAGAGAGAGATACCAAAGGGGATGATGGACGGAGCGTTTGAGCAAATCAAACACTCACCCCCAGTCAACTGATCTGGGTTTAATCCATCATCATTCTTTAGCTCACTCCATCATCCCCTTTGGTATTAGCAGCTAAGAGAGGGCTGCTGCCGCTGAGTGCCCGCACCTTTGCCAACTTTGCATCATCATGAGTCGTCCTGTTGGCCGTTGCAGCCAAGAGAGAGCTGCTGCCACTGTGAGCCCACCACGGAGCTGCACGACGAGAGTCATCGCCACCACCAACCCGGGCCGCCGCAGCCGCGTGCTGCTGCGGCTGAGAGCCCGCCTGTCCCCAAGTGCCCAAACCATTGTGAGTGCATGCTGCGGACCACTGCAGCCAAGAGTTGTGGTCGCTGGGAGTCCGCCTGTCACCGTCTCCGCTTCTTTGAGAAGCTGCGTGCTGTGTCCCCTTCCAACGGCAGGTATCTGGTGCGCAACGGATCGCATAGACCCAGGCCTTGAACTCAGTCAGTGCCACGTTCTGGTGAATACGTTATTGCATTTTTAAGTCTACACTGATTTATGTGCATTGTGGCTTGTTGAAACGCTTTGAGAGTCTTGTGTTAAACCTTAGATAAAGCTACTATTTTTCTATACCTACTTGAGTTGTGTCCTTGTGTGGTGTTGTTACTGCCTTATTGTGCATGGACATAAATGCTTCACACACTGCCTCTGAGATAGGCCTAACTGCTCGTGCTACATTACCACAGGGTTGAGCAGGGGTTATCAAAGGGGGTAACCCACTTGCCCTGACTTAGCAAGAAGGGTCCCTATTTGGACATTGGCTCCAGCCATTGCCAACTAGAGACCCCCATTTCAAACAGATGTGTGTACATTTAGTCATTTCTCCAAAGGCCCTTGCAGCCCAGGGCAGTCGGAGGGTGTTAATCACCGTGATTAGCCGAAGGCGCACCCACATTTAAATGTAGCAGGTGGACTGCATTCTTGGCGGTGAGGTTACTTCATTGCAGTTGCAACGGAGTATCCTTACTGCCAAGAATTAAATAGGGCCCTTTGTCTTTCACTGTGTCTTTGCCAGTTAATATCTTATCACATTTCCTGTGTCAGAAAAAACATAATTCAGAACTGAAACCAATAGGGCAAGACAAAAATATATGAACTGCTCAAGTATTCCAGGGTGCTAACAATTATACTGCTAATAATGTGATGCTCAATGTGTCACTTTGCCAATGTTGTTGCTAAAATTTTGTTGCCTTCTGGTCAGTCTGCTAGCTTGGGAAAGATGATCGCAGTTTCCACGTTGACCCTGAATGTAAAGCATACATAGCTGTGCTTGTTTCTGTGTTCCTAAATGTAAAATATATTGTTAAGAATTTTTCTGTATTAACCTGTATGCAAAGCACAAATTAATTGATAGTTTCCACATTGCACTGTATATAAAGCAGATGTTCTTATATATATTGTCATCAGCCGCGGCCGCTGCAGGTAAGAGCGGTGAGGCGGTGGGGCCAGGTGAAGGGGGATTTCAAGAGACAACCATGAGGGAAAATTAAATGAATAATTAATTTTCGATCATGGTCGTCTATCGAAATCCCCCCTCACATAGCCCTACCGCCTCACCGCTCTTACCTGCAGAGGCCGCGGCTGCTTGTTATATTTCCAAAGTACTTAATTCATCTGTATCTTCCATGCTACCCCACTTTATAATGCCTATAATCTTGACATGTCCTAGCAATGGAATGCATGGTTTACTTACAGGAAGCGGAAATGGGCATGGCTGAAACTGTATTCACAAGGCTGACAAGATTGATCTGTGAAGTAGTTCTTGTCCCTAACAGGTCACACGTTTAGGGGCTTAGTTAGAAGCTGGTGCATTACTTCTAACATGGAAAAAAGTTATGTACCGGTGGTGTAAGGGGCTTTTAAAAAAGCCCCTTAAATCGTGGGCAAGGCAGACTCAGCGTTCTGTCAATCTGAGGTCAGTTTATTGAGTGACATTACATTGTGTGATAATTATATCACTTCGAAACTGCAGACGTTTTGCATAAAGTGCTGTATAAAAAAATAGTATTATGAACAGAGCAACACACACATTGTTTTCATTGATAACCTTTCAGTTAATTTCTAACACTGGATTAGATATCCTACCTCAAAATTAGAACTCTGTTGTTATTATCTAGAATGATAGCCATTTAATTTATCAACAATACTTTCAAAAGGCAAAGTGTATCTGCAGTCTGTTTCTCTTTTCATATCAGTCTCATTTCACATTGGTTCTTCTCTATGCCCAAAGGCGATTTAATGAATGGGCAGAGTGGACGCTGGCCCAGGGCTCCAAGCCTTCAGAGAGCCCCCGATGGAGCCACCTCGGTTCTGCAAAGAGTTCTGCAAAGAGTCTTGCACTGATGACATTGGATAATTCATAAACAGATTGTTGCCTCTAATACTGCTAGCGAATCATCTCCTCCAATAGCCATTATCGATTTCCCTAGTGAGAAAAAGGGGGAAGGTGGGATTGATCCTGTAGCTCCCAATCTACCTATTATGGGCTCTGATATTCCATTACCTCATGTTTTAAAAACTGATGTCAAAATTATCTCATGGAATATTGCCGGTTTGAAAGCTAAGCTTACATTGCCGGACTGGAACAACTTTATTGCAACCCATGATAGCTGTATTTTTCAAGAGACCTGGAGCTTAACACCATTATACAAATCTGGCTACACCTGTTATTGTGTTCCAGCAGTATCTATTGGCCGAGGGCGTCCCTCAGGAGGCCTCATGATATGGGTAAATATTGCTCTTCATTGTAGAGTCTGCCACATACAAAGCGCTTCACCAGATGTGATGCGCCTAACATTGAGAGGGCCAAAAGGGGGGCCCACTATTGAGCTCTTTAACGTATAGAAGTGTGGCTCACTGGTTAGAGCAGGCAGACCCTGAAGCAGAGGTCAGACCCGGGACCAGGGTTCAATTCCCGACGCGGCAGGGTCTTGAGCTCAAATGTCCATGGACTCGATAATTCTCGCTTCGGTGCCTGACCTAATCATGGGTTCACACTCTGCAACTCTGGGCATTAAGCTTGCTTAATCTTCACAACGGCCCCCCGCGGCGGGATGCCTGGCTTTCACCTTGGGGATGCCCTGTAGGGGCTATCCCACAGGGAAAAGCCAGGACTGGTTCCCAAGGCAAGCGCGGAGATACCCCTTCGGGGGTCGATTCAGGCGCTATATAAGAAACATAATTATAATAATAATATATTAGAGGCACCAAAGGCGGAACCAAGTCATCATTGTTCCTACCTTGGAAGAGGAGCTTTTCTCCTGCCCCCCAAACTCATTTATTCTGGTGGCCGGAGATATGAATTGCACCTATGAGCCACTTGCCTCTGAAGATATACTAGAGGTTGAAGAGGAAGATGCCAGGTGGGGCATACCTCCTCTGGTGGTTCCTCCAGTCAAAAGGTGGACGCAGGTGGCAATTCAATTGAACGCTCTAACATTGGAATTTGGGTTGAGAGCCGCCAATGGTCGGCTCCCCTCTGATCTCCATGGTGCACCCACCTTTAACAGAATTTCCAGCCCATCTCGTATCGATTATATTTTGATCGATCACAGACTATGGCGATACGCAGTAGATTTGGTCATAGCCCCTACCACGGACAGTGACCATAATCCCCTGTGTTTGATACTGAAGAGACCATGGCCTTTCGATCCACCAAGCTCTGACCCCTGCCCTATCATGACTACCAAAGAAGTAACCCCATCGAACTGCAAAAGATACCTCAAATGGCCGACAATCTCCTTAGATGAGCAAAAACTTACATCAATAAAAGAGATTTTGCTGACAAAAACTGTCGAATTTAAGAGAGCTTTCGACGAACCCGATGGGAGTTTAAGGGCTGGGACCATCCACACAGCCACAGCTGATTCGATAGGGGCATTCTTCATGGTACCCTCTCTTACTGGTAAACCCAACAGGCGCAAAGCGCCTGGTTCATGGTATAATTCTGAATGCAGGATTAGAAAGAAAAAGCTTGTAACTGCTGTCAAAAACAGGGATTGTTGCCTAATCCAAACTGCCAGATCAGATTACAGAAAGGCCGTGGCTAAAGCCAAGTGTGCCTGGGAGGAATCCCACTGGCTGGCCCTGAAAGCTGCTAGCTTGGCCAGAGATGGGACAGCATTCTGGAATCTCTGCAGATATTCAAAAGATTCCGACCCTGACATAATTTTAAATCATATTACAAACCTGGAATGGTTTGCCCATTTTTCAAATCTTTATTCTGGTGAGGACACACAAAGCTCTAGGGTTTCTTCCTATACCGCTTTGGTAGACCCTATCCCCGAGAGTTACGATCCTTTTACGGAGGAGGAAGTCATGACCGCTATTAACAAAATAGTCCCAGCCAAGGCCCCAGGCCCCGACGGCCTTCCTGGTGACCGGTTCCGTTCTGACCCCAAACATTGGGCAGCATATTTTACCATCTTGCTCAATGCATTTCTCAAGGGATCGCCCATCCCCGAGTCATGGAAAGGAGCAGAGGTAATCCCAATATATAAAAAGGGTTCTAGAGAGGACCCTGCCAACTACCGACCAATAAGTCTTATTGACGTTAGCCAGAAGGTGGTTGGCAGGGTCCTGTTGGAGCGCATCCTATTGTGGGCCAATGAGAACAACATCTTGTCCCACTACCAGGCTGGGTTCAGACCAAACACGGGCACGATCGACCAGGTCTTTAGGCTGCTATTGTTATACTGGAAGGTGGTCTTGATCGGCAGGGGCAGTCTTCATTTGGCCTTTATAGATCTGAAGACTGCCTTTGACTTGGTCCCTCGTGATCGCCTTTGGTTGGTCTTGCAGGATATGGGTGTGCCGCCCCCCGTTCTCGACCTTCTGGTCCGTCTCCATGAGGGCAACTATGCACAGGTGAGGTGGGGAACCCAGGCCCAGAAAACAGAAAAGATCTCAGTTAACAGAGGAGTCCGCCAGGGCTGTGTATTGGCACCCACCCTCTTTTTCTTATTCGTGAATGGAGTGGTGAAGTTTTTGCAAGATATTCCAGCTGATGCCCCTGCCCTGGCGAGCGAAAGAGTCCCCACCCTCCTCTTCGCAGATGATACCCTTTTAATTTCTAAGACACCAGCAGGGCTACAAAAGCTTTTGGATAGATTCAACTTGTTCTGCACATTGAGAGGTCTGACCATTAACACATTAAAAACCAAGCTTCTTTTTTTTAAATCGCATAGATCATCTAGCGTGGCCATCACGTTTGATGGAGCCCCTTTGGAATACGTCAAATTATTTGATTATCTCGGAATTAGAATTTCCGACAGCTTAAGCTGGAGACCCCACATTCATAAGATGCTGCTAAACCACAAACGAGCCACGGGGGCCATTGCTAAAGAACATCGCTCCTCGAAGAGCAAGCCAATCGCTCCCGCGTTAGTGATCTACCAGGCCAAAGCAGTTGGTTCGGCGCTGTATGGAGCCGAACTTTGGGGATTTGAAAATCTTGACGAAATTACTAGGTCCGAGAACAAATTTTTGAGAGAATTGATTTCTCTCCCAAGGGGAACTCCACTCAAACCACTCTTTAGCGATCTGGGCAGGCGCTCGATTAGGGACATGGCGAGGCTACGCCCTTTGTTATTCTGGGCTCGCCTCTGGCGCACTCCGGAGCTAGCTAAAGATACAGAGGGCCTAAAAGAAATAATGAATTCTCTGGGCTCACACAGAGTAAGCTGGCTCTGCAACATCAAAAAGTCTCTCAATCTGCTCAGTTTTAAAGAAGCCTGGGAGTACGGGGCACCCTTGAGTAAGGTAGACCTCAAAAGAGCCTACTGGGCATGGATTGATCGTCAGGACCTTAGTAACTCTAATACGGGCAGGCTAACCGAAGCTTATTACATTCATAAACAAGTCGTTAGCTTCGAGCTCTACCTTGATTTTGTGCAGAAACCAATGGATAGATCATTGTACCTTCAATTTAGATTTGAGGCACTTCCAACACGAGAGTTTACTAGAAAATGGAAGCCTCCTCACCAGACCCCGGACACTTGCCTGAATTGCGTGGGGAAGGTTGAAAGCACGGCACACATCTTGTTTGAATGCCCAGCGTACAAAAATCCAAGAAGTAGATGGCTAGGTCCCGCTTGTCGCTTGCTGGGCACATCAAACTACCGTGTGGCACTACGTATATTACGATCAGATACCAGCCTAGTGCTAGTTTGTGCCGTGGCCAAATTTCTGGGGTGGTCATGGATCATTAGAAGTAAACTCCTTTGTCCCACCACATGATCTTGTTTAATGTTTTTTATTCCTGATTTTATTATATGAGAAATGATCTTTAATCACATTTTAAATTTTTAACTATTGGAAATTTCTAATATTGTAACCTTTTTAGGTAGCCATTAAGTAACTAGATGGAGAGTTTACCTCCAGTCACTGACATCTGTTTTAAACATCGCTTTTTCGATAAATTGTACCTTTTATGTCTGTATGTTAATGCTTTTATGATACAATTTTTATCGAAATAAAGCTTTTTGACTGACTGACTGATTGTTTTTAAAAACTGTTTTCCTTTAATTTATTTTCAATGTGAGTGACATTTTGCAGATAAATGTGTTTATGTTTTAAGCAACATCCATAATGAAGGTTCCTTTTGGATCCAAACTGGACCTCACGTATGAAAAATGGGAGGGTCACATATATTATTTAAAATAGTGTGCTGCTGCTGTGTTAAATATTGAAAACACAGGTCACAATGCCTGAATATTAGATGGAAACACATTTAGAGTTTGGACCAGTGTGCCTGTGCTCTGTCAGTGACCTGGCGAAAGAGGTCACGAAAGAGCTGAATTTGGATCATCAATTGAAACCTATTCAAATTCTTAGAATGTCCCTGTCTATGCCTACTGAGTTTTTAGGTCTTTCCTGACAGCACAGTTGTCGAAAACATTACAAGATTTGCCTTGTGTGAAAGTATATGCTCAGTACAGCAGGACTGAGCTGGTTATGGTGGCAATCCAATGATAAATGTTATGGGCCTGATTGGTTCACTGCAAAACAGGTCTGATCTGTTTGTCATGAAAGGTATAACAACAGCAGTAGACCTGGCCTATTTATTATGAAAAGCATTTGTTAAGGTCATTAGGCCTTTAAATAAAGGGGATTGTTATCACATTTAGTTATAAACTGTAAAAAAGTATTTTGTTACAGGAAATCTCAAAGATTACCATAGTAAGCAAGGGCTTTGTTGTAGCATCTCCCCTCCTCACTAACCAGAGGGGTAGGTGACTTTCACTGTGATAATCTCTGTTAGGTCTTTTAGAGATGGGTTCCATGTTGTCTTGCCAAATGTACTTTTTAACATATTTATGTAATAGCCCATAGGTTTAATATGTTTATCTTGAAAAGTTAGGAAAAAGGCAGTGACCCTTCCTTACTTAATGTGAAAAGCATGTGTTACAGGTTGTAGGCTTTTAAGGGTAGTTTAGTAATGCAGTTGTGGTAAAGCATGCAGACGGGCATTTTGTTCTACAAAATTTTACTGATAGCCGTAGTAGAGAAGGTGTGTGGTGCTTAAGACACACTCTGTAAGAATAGAAGATATGTCTTATGGTAATTCATATTAGGCCCTCTTAGGAGGCATTTTATTCTGTTTTGACAACTACAATTTTGTACATATTTGTGATTTTATCGCAGTATACCAGATGGTAATGCAGGAGGTCTGAGTTGGTTATGGTGACAAGCCAATGATGAAGGCTGACTGCCAGATTGGTTCAATGGGAAATGTTATGTCAAATGCAATAGGTATGACCTGGTTATTATAAAATGTTGCCTCACAGGCTTAGCTGTCTTCCATTATCTTGTGATGAAAACAATTCATTAACAATGCATACATATAAATATATTTGGATACATAGAGAAGTTTGTGTCAGTCCTCTTCTGAGACTGATCTGTATGAGTGTTATTTACACGTTGCTTCCATCCATGACAACATACAGCAAGGGGCATTGGGTCATCCCACTTCAGCCATTGGCTCTTTTGCCCTGTGAGTGATGGCATTTGTCTGATCACATGTGCACATCCTCCTTATAATGAGAGCATTTCAGTGCCAGGGCTTGTAGGCCATCCTTTAGTTTACAATGTTTCCCTATTATAAGTCCTCTTTCATTTCGTCCCCTCTTTTTATTATTTTATTATTTATAGAGCATTTTACAGCTTTCAAGGTGGTGCTAAAGGAGAGCTTTCTTGCTATCATTCCATCACACACAGTCAATGCCTCTAAACCAGGTAACCATCATGGAATGGTACTGACAATAGTGTATCGTTTTACCATTTGAACATGCCAACATGTTGATACTAAATGTGGCCGCTTGCTGGAATTTTAAAACAATTAAATACTATGTACAATACAATTGCAAAACAGCCACCAACTGCTACATTTAATTGTATTTGTTATTGCGAGCATATGCCAGCCATGTTAAGCCAGCAGCATGTTTCGTTGTTTCTACATTTATTCTTTTAACTTGACTTGTATATGTTTTTTAGCTTGTGTATGTGTTTTGTTGTGGTTGAGTAAGTGGGTGATAGCAAGAATGAGTGAGTGGATAAAGGATGTGTGAGTGCAAGGATGAGTAACATAGTACGTGTGATGACTTATTGAGTGTCTAAACTCATCAGTGATTGAAGAAGCACTTTCATTTAAAAGCTATACATGTGTGCATTGCCAGTGCGTGTTATACTTTGCTGTCAGTCATCATTGCAACAGATGAATAACCTTTCCAACTTGTCTTAAGCACTAGGTTTAAATCTATCAATTGTCCAAAGTAAGCAGAAAAGCTTTATTGATCTTTCTGCAGGCATGTAAACGCCCTCAACGAATGTTACTGCAGTTGGGCAGTTAGGAAACTGACAGTAAAAACACTTTCATTCCCCGGTGCAAGAGCTAAGACTGACTACCATTGACCTATCCCCCAATCAGCCTGACAGACCTTTTTTAATAGTCTAATTTTGGATCATTCAAAGGTGTTATGAATGCTGTGATATTGTTAGCTAGGTGGTGTTTAACCAGTTCGCTTCTAGGCCTTTTCCTCCCCTGCGCTAACCTTTTTGTTTGGCTATTTAGGGTAGTTTGCGCTTAGGCCCCTATAACTTTTTGACCACATAAGGTATCCACGTCAAATTTGCGTCCTTTTCTTCCAACATCATGGGAATTTTAAAGGTTTGTTGATTCATCTAAAGGGGACCCAGAAAATGGCCAAAATATAGCGAAATTGTTTTTTTGGGGGGGAATGGGAAAAAAGTGCTGCAGATGAAAGCATCTGTTTTTTTCCCTGCAAATGGTATCAACAAAGGGTTTGTGGTGCTGAAATCACCATCTTCCCAGCTTTCAGGGACTGACAGACTTTTGTCAGAAAACCAAAATGTTTTACACAGTTGTGGCATTTTATTGGGACATAGCTTTTTTTTGCTATTTTTGTGCTTTCAACCTCCTTCCAGTTAATGGTAAAAATGGGTATAAAAGCAATAATGGATCCAGAAAAGCTATACATTTTTGAAATGTAGACAAAATGTAGATCATTTGTGTAGATCCTTCATGGTTTTCTTATGGAAACTAACAGTTTAAAATAGGAAAAGTTGAAAATGAGTTGGAAAAAGCAGCCATTTGTGCCAAGGTTTGCACCTGTAACTTCTTCTAAGTGTGACAGATTTTTGAGAGCATTATCCTGTTACATCCACTGGACCCTTCTGGTTGTGGGGATATATAGGACTTGTAGGTTCACCAAGAACCCAAGGAACCCAGAGCCAAACACTGAGCAGAATCTTGCATTGGGTTTTTTATTGTGTACCGGCTATATCGCAATTAATTTGGGAAAATATAAATAGTGAAAAATCGGTATGAAAGACACCTATGTATTTCTGAAATGGGAACAAAATATACAGTTTAGAAACAGTAGCTATTTGCACATCTCCGAAATTGTGGGTACCCATACTAGCATGTCAATTATAGAACATTTTTCAAAGTGACTTCTTTTTTACACATTGTCTTACATTTGGAAGGCAGGAATGCATTGATAGTCAATAGGTAATAACAGCTGCTCTACAATTCTGTGTTCCCCTCCCGATAAAAATGGTACTTCACTTGTTTGGGTAGACCTAGTGCCCTGAACAGGACACGGCCCAAAACGCAACATGGAGATACCACATTTTTGCAGTGAAAACTGACCCTTTTTTTGCAATGTGCCTAGCTGTCGATTTTGAACCCTAGCTCGGCCGGCACCTAGGGAAACCTATCAGACCTATGCATTTTGTAAAACTAGAAACCCAGAGGAATCTAGGATGGGGTAACTTGTCTGGCTCTCAACAGGTCCTTTTACCCAAAATTCCTTGCAAACCTCAAACTTTGTAAAAAACTCAAAAAAATCAAATTTTCCTCACATTCTTTGTGATGGAAAGTTCTGGAATCTGCGTGGATCCACAAATATATACCCACCCGCATTCTCCAAAGTCTTCCAATAAAAATGGTACCTCACTTGTGCAGGTAGGCTTAGTGCCCGCGACAGGAAATGGCCCAAAACGCAACGTGGACAAACCACATTGTTACAGTGAAAACTGACCCTCTTTTTGCACAGTGCCCTGCTGTCGATTTTGAACCCTAGTTCTGCTAGCACCTAAGGAAACCTAGCAAACCTATACATTTTTGAAAACTAGACACCAAGGGGAAAATAGGATCTGGTGACCTGGCTGGCTCTCACCAGGTTCTGTTACCCAGAATCCCTTGCAAACCTGGAACTTTGTAAAAAAACAAAACATTTTCCTCACATTTCTGTGATGGAAAGTTCTAGAATCTGTGTGGATCCACAAAATTCTACACACCCCACATTTCCCAAAGTCTTCCCATAAAAATGGTGCCTCACTTGAGTGGGTAGGTCTAATGCCCGCAGCAGGAAACGGCCCAAAACGCGACCTGGACATACCACATTTTTACAGTGAAAACGGACCCTTTTTTTGCAATGTGCCTAGCTGTTGATTTTGAACCCTAGCTCTGGCCGCACCTAGGGAAACCTAGCACACCTATACATTTTCTAAAACTAGATACCCAGAGGAATCTAGGATGGCTCTCACCAGGTCCTATTACCCAGAATCCCTTGCAAACCTCAAACTTTGTAAACAAAACACATTTTCCTCACATTTCTGTGATGGAAAGTTCTGGAATCTGCGTGTATCCACAAAATTCCACCCACCCCGCATTCCCCAAAGTCTCCAAACAATAGTGGTACCTCACTTGTTTGGGTGGGCCAAGTACCTGCGACAGGCAAGGGCCCAAAACGTATTGAGGAGACTTCAAAATTACCTATCGCAAAACGACCTGATTTTGCAAAGGGGGCACCTGGTTTTTTGGCCCCGGGCTCGGCGGCCATCTAGGGAAGCCTACCAAACCCATACATTTCTGAAAGCTAGACACCCGGGGGAGTCAAGGGAGTTATGGCTTACATGAATCCCCCAAAGTTTTCCTATCCAGAATCCCCTGCAAACCTAAAATTTAGCAGAAAAAAACACATTATCCACATATTTTTGTTTGTGATTACCGTGCCGGCACAAATATCCTACCCCATAACGTTCCCCTCAGTTTCCCGGGTAAAATGATACCTCACTTGTGTGGGTGTCCAATGCAGAATTGGCTAACAACTTATTTGTTTAAAAAATGTAGCGCTTAGAATTCACTGTGCTATACCCTTAATCCCTATGTTTTTGGGTCTTCCCAGTCACAGGCCCTTGCCCCAACCACACAAGAGAGGTATCATTTTACTCGTGAGACTGATGGGAACGCTGTGTGGTAGGACATTTGTGCCGGCACAGTGATCCCCCGCAAAAATATGTGGAAAATGTGATTTTTTTCAGGTAAATTTGAGGTTCATATTGGCCAATTTCCTGAACAACTGCACAGAAGTGTGGAAGTTATCTAGATATAAATGTTGACCTTCATTAAAAAGTCCTCTAACAAGTTACCACACAATTTTCTCACTCACTCCAAAAATGTACAGACAACCAGGGGGGTCAGTCTTGGAATCTCTACCTGTGTACAACCTGAAGTTAGAGACATATCCAGTCCTAATGTCACACAGCATATACATCTTAATTGCATAGCGTGTCCTCTTGCTAGGAATGTACTGCCTAAAAACCAAGCGGCCCTTTAACAAGACCAAAGACTCATCCACAGCTATTTCTTTCCCTGGAGCATAGATCTCAGAAAATCGATCTACACAGTGATCAATGACAGGCCGAATCTTAAATAGAACACTCAGGGTGATCTTGTGGC
This sequence comes from Triturus cristatus, assembly GCF_964204655.1. Lineage (NCBI taxonomy): Eukaryota > Metazoa > Chordata > Amphibia > Caudata > Salamandridae > Triturus > Triturus cristatus. The sequence goes on along the minus strand of NC_140591.1, from coordinate 391,547,036 downwards.
AACGCTAAACCATTATCGACAAAATGTAGTTTCCGAAGCAGAAGCAAATACCGATCACGACTCATGATTGCAGGAAATATAGCTGATGCCATCAAGGGACTAGTAGCCCAATAGGAAGACTTCCTAAGCAAGCCCAAAACTCTTCTTCTGCCATCCCTGCTTGGGGGTGTAGATGGGTTGCCCATGAGGGGTGAGCCAGTGCTTCCCCCATGGGTGGTGCCATGACGGAACGGTTCAGTCATGAGCACACACCCACCATGGCTCATGACGGAACCGTTTGGTCATGAGCACACCAGGGGTTAATGGAACATGAAAACAGCTGTGCTACCCATGTTTTGTATGAGGGAGCAATTCACAAAGGCACTCAAGACTACCTAAAAAGTTCTTCTATAGTATTTGTTATGCATATGCCTCTGGGAATATTCATACATAATTTGTACAGATAAAAAGGACTGTGCAATCTTTGCCTTTTTTTACGAGGATGTTTAGGGGTCAATTTACAAAAGCATGTAATAATACATATAAGAGTACACCTGTAGTACATACTTTTTGCCCTGATCGCCCCTCATTTTTTTTGACTGACTCTGGTGGTTACTTACTCTGAATGTGCCCTGGGCTCTGCTAACCAGACCCAGGGCTAGTTCACTGTTTAAAAAGTATACGGTAATTGGTGTAATTACAATTGCTTCAAGCAACCTACCAGTAAGTCCCTAGTATATGGTAGGGTGTGTACAGTTAGAGCCCCTGGTGGACTTACTGCACTTATGTGTGCACTGCTGTTGTGTCTGGTGTCATGTTAAAGCAGGGATGAAAAACATTCTGCCAGGAATGTTTTGCCAAAATTTAGCAAGTAATGGGTTAAACTTAACACAAGGAAGAAACAATCAGCCAATCTTAACAATAAAGGACTAAGAAATCCGCAAAAATGAGGATGTTCAGTTTTGTATTTAAAATAGCAAATCTAAGAGACTGATCATCACCCTCTAATCAACCATAGGAGCTCCAAGTGACAGCGCAATGTAACTGAAACTCAGTGAACCATACCAAATAACAAGAAAGTAAAAAAAATAAGTATTTACAATATAAAAGGCCAGGGGAATGGAAAAGACTGTTTGCTACTATTAAAGGTTCTGACCTTACCCAAAAAGCAATAAAAAAATGGGGAAAATATGAAGGGTTGACATTGACAAATAAGATGTTGGAGGAAGTTAATATATGAAAGTTTAGTGTGTTGAGAGGTGCTAATTGGCATTAAATGCTATTTTTTAGCAAATTGTCACTATACAGAACCCCACATTGTTTAGCACAAATCAACCCTACTTCTCTGGGCCACTGTTTTAGATGCTCTGATGGGTATGTTGCCAATTGGGTACATGTAATCAGCCACTGTTTATTCAGGGATTATGTAATGAAATATTCCAGTATCTGGAAACTGAATGGCAGGTCAGCTTAGCCGCAAGCATTTGGTTGAAAGTTTTTGGGTATGATCCCGGTCTAGGTCTAACTAATAAATGGATAAGGTTATTATATATAGTGTCAACCGTGGCCCGGTCCCTTCCAACATGTGGAATTGGTTGTGAAAAATGATGAGCAACTATACACAATACGAAATGGGCGGGTTGAAGAAGTTTGAAAAACTGTGGGGTTGGTCTTTCATTTGAAAAACCAGAGTCAGATTTATTGTTTCAATCATGTTGCTTTGGTATTCTTTCCACACTATGCACTTAAGGCACTTTATGAACTTTTATATGCTCATCCCTAAAGGCAACTGTATTTATTGTATTTATTCTTCTGTTTCTCTCTTGTTGGCAGCTATCTGTCGAGGAATGTCATCACTGTGTTTTAACTTACCTTAGGCTATGAAATATGTATTTATTATCATTGTTTTTATGGTTGGTGCAGAAACAATATTAACTAACTTTATGTTGCACTCGGGCCGGAGATTCCAGCCCGGAGGCAGAGATTCTGGCCCGGAGGTGGGACTTCCGGCCCCGAGGTGGGACTTCCGGCCCGGAGGTGGAGATTCCGGCTCGGAGGTGGGGATTCCGGCCAGTGGCGGAGATTTAGCCATGGCCAAAATCTTCACCTCCGGGCCAGAATCCCCACCTTTGGGCCGGAATCTCCACCTCCGGGCCGGAAGTCCCACCTCCGGGCCGGAAGTCCCACCTCCTGGCCGGAATCTCCACCTCCGGGCCGGAATATCCAGCCCGAGTACGGACGTAAAGTTAGTAGTCGTAAATCCATTCTGTGAATACCAAAAGTAGTAAGTGCATTCTGTGAATACCAAAAGTAGTACGTTTAGGATGTTGTCTTAAGTTAATTCTGTGAATCGGGCCCCTAGAGTGTTGAAGGCTGGTTTTAAAATAAAACTGTGTCCAAAATTCGACTTTGGAATTAAAAGTACTTCCAAAGTCTAAAAATACTTTTTTTTAATTACATATAAGAGGTATGGTATGCCCTATGTGGCCCAAGGGTAGGATGCCTTGTTATAAAAAGCAGGGATAATATAAAAGATGTTGCATATGCCCTGGTGAGTGAAAAACAGCCAAAGTCGTTTTTCCCCATTGTTATGCTGTTTTCTCCATAAGTTAACATGGGAAGGCTTTATTAATCTTTAATAATGTCTAACTTTTGACAGGAATGAGCTAGTGTGCTCGGTTACCAGGTTTAGCCACCCCAGGCCCCCTTTCCTGACAGACAGAATACTCTAAGCCAATAACATTGTTGGGGATATTTCATTTATTCTCAGCCCTTTTTTCCGTTGGGAGTATCAGTGAAGGAAAACAATCACAGGGTATTTGACAGGTAGGTATCTCTACCATGGTAAAAGTCCAAGTCTCTTCAAACACAACAAAAAAAAGTAATAACAAAAAAAAACATTAGAATGCATCTTCACTCTTCGTCTCGTTCCAGGATTTGCTTCATCACTATGTTACTCTTCAAGAAAACAAAACATACATATATTGGTTAGGCTAGTGTTCTGTTATGCAGGGACTTGTTAGTGCTCCCTTCACCACATCTGTGCCCTTCCTGAGTGAAGTGCCTGAGTGAAGGGCGCTTGTACTTACTTTTGGTGTGGCCCGTATCCCCACCCACCAGCTCTTAAATGAAAAAGTTTGCACGCTGGGCACTTGCCTGAAACCAGCGTCCGATTTCCTCCTCAGAGCACTGCACGTGTTTGTGTTACTCCTGGAGCGGTCCCTCTGTGTGTCGGCGTCCTCTGACTCCGTTGACCTCTTGGACGACTCTGGGTGTTCGGCTTCCTCCTGTGGTTTCTCCTCTCCTCCCACGGTGTTTCTTGCCTCCCTTGACGTGTCCGGTTCCTCTTTCTCTGTGATGTCGATTCCAGCTGGGGACTCCGTTTCTGGCAGCGATACGTCATCCCGGGGTCTGCCCCTTAAATCCTGGAACCTATAGCAGCGGCCTTCTGGAGTCCTAGGAATCGTCTAGATATTCACCTCCTATGTAGAGAGATGTGGTGTCGGGATCTATGCCAAGGTCTCAGTCGGATAGATTACACTGCCTTCCCAACAGGAATTGATGTGGGGGATATTCAGACAAGGAACAGAGAGATAGAAAGTCCACATTTGCTTGTAGCTTCCCTGGAGCGTGTAAGGCTTGGAAGGATATGGGTTTCAAAGGGTTTCAAATCAAGGAACAAGAGAAGAATTTTAGGGTCTGAGTCTTTATGCAAAGCAAGCAGGCAAGCGGGCGTCATCTGTGAGCAAAATAAATGAATGTCCCAGGAGGTAATACTGTTGGGCCTCCATAGCCCATTTGATTGCCAAGCATTCCTTTTCAATCATGGCATAATGGGTCTCTCTGGGAAATAACTTTCTGCTAAGGAATAGGATGGGGTGTAGGTCTCCATTACTGTCTAGTTGAGACAAAACAGCTCCGAGGCCTTGACCCGAGGCATCTGTCTTGAAGACAAAGGTTTTCTTATAATCGGGGCACATGAGAACAGGGCATTACATAATGAGTCTTTCAGCTGACAAAAACTCTTTTCTTGAAGGTCATAATATGTTTTTGACCAGTAGATCTGTGAGGGGGCTAGCTATATCTTTGAAGTGGGAAATGAATCTCCAGTAATATCCCACAAGCCCTAGAAAGGAGCGTATATCTTTTTAATGTAGTGGGACTTAGAATTTTCTGGATGGCTTCCAACTTGTTAAGTTGGGGCCTAATAATTACTGCTTGAATATTAAATCCTAAATATTCGCTATGATCAGTACCAAAAGTGGACTTTTGGGGGTTTATGGTAAGAGTTGCTTGTTGCATGGTGTGTAAGACCTGGTCTAAGTGTATGAGGTGTGTTTTCCAATCAGGACTGTGGACGACTATGTCGTCCAGGCATGCAACAGCATATGTATGACGCATACGTAAGAGAACATCCATCAGCCTTTGAAAGGTGGCTGGGGCGCTGTAAAGACCAAAGAAAAGGACTTTAAATTGAAACAGGCCAGTGAGGGTACAACAGGCTGTTTTTTCTTGTGTGTCAAGAGAGAGGGGTATTTGCCAGTGCACTTTTGTGAGGTCAATTGTGAACATAACCCAGGCGTCTCCTAGTATTTCTATGAGCTCATCGACCCGGGCACATTTTGAAATGGCATTTAATTCACCAAAGTCAATACAGAATTGGAGAACCCCATCAGGTTTGTGAACAAGGACAACTGGGGAGCACCAGGCGCTATGAGTGGGTTTGATGATGTCAGCTTCTAGCATAGCTTTTACCTCTTGTTCTACTCCCTGTCTCCTCACGGCTGGAATGCTATAGGGTCTAAGCTTTATTACTTTTGTACCCTCAGTGATGATGTTATGATCGACCAAGAATGTGTGCCCCGGAGCACCGGATAACAAATTAGGATATCTATCAAACAGGCCCTTTAATTGGTGTTTTTGTTCATTTGTAAACTTGTTTCCCAGTTGAACAGAGATGTTATCACCACTCATTAGTGGTGAGAGGGGGATCTCTAAAGGTCTATTAACTGAAACGTGGTTTATCTTAATGTCAATACATAGGGGATCGGGTAGAGGGTCTTCCCATGCGTTAAGGAGGTTTACATGTTAAATCTGACTTGTCTGACCTTTGTGTGGAATGGACACTCTATAGGTAACAGGAGTGACAGCCATAATAGCTTTATTCGACAAATAGTCATGAAAGCTGAATCCAGTACAAAATATATGACCAAAGTATACAAAGCTGTTAAAAGGGAAATTTCCCACCAATATATATATTTAAAAAAACATAGAGATATATAAAAACAACAATAAAAGTTCATATGCCCCTCTCAAGAATATATACATATATACAAGGGAGACTTTTTACATTTAAAACATTAAAACATTAAAATATGAGGAAAACAAGAACCCCAACATTATTTTAGCAGCCAAGAAAAATAGAGAATACAGCATACAATATACATTAGTTATAAAGTCGCAATCGCTTTTGATCTTATAATCCATGCCCATCCTAGAAATTTAGCTAGGGCTATAACAAGTGGTGACCATGTTTCGGTACGGATTAATCTAAGTGCTACCTCACATTTTCGAGTACCCAGAACTCTACAGATTGGGGACAGCCATATGCACCGTGGAACTGTGTAAGCAGGACACACAAATAGCAAATGGGCAAGGGCCTCCAAGTTTGCATGACAAATGGGGCAAGAAGTGTCATCTGCTATGCCCCAACTTGCAGTGAAAGACTTGACAGGTAACGTGTCCACTCTCAATTGGAAAAAGAGCTTTCTATCATGAGGCTTCGTAATGATGTCCCAGTAAGCTTCTAGCTTTTGTTTTGATTTAGCCACTAAGAATTGGCCCGTTAATGTTGAGGGATCACTATTCCTGAAAAGGTTGTCATCCACCCATCCCCAATATCTTTCCTTCAGTTGTGCTTTAGAGGGAAATGGAGTGTTTTCAGGATTCTCCCAAAGAGCAGCCATGCCAGTGTTTACTAGTATAGACCTAACATTCTGTAACCATTGGATTTTCCTGTAATAATCTGCTCTTATTAGATCTTTTAGGCCCTCAACATAGGGTGTCAATTCAGGAGTTGACCATATTCTCCGCCAGTACAGCAAGGGGCGTAATCTGGCGCTGTCAGCCAGTGCCTTCCTGCCTAGATCACAAAGTAATGGCCGTGCTTGTTTGCTTTGGGGAAGGCTAGTAATTTTCCGTAGGCAACTATTTTCAACTACAGTCAATTTAGAAAGGTTTTTAAATCCCCAGAGCTCTGCCCCATATAATACTGCAGTAACTGCCGAGAGATCCCTCAGGGGATGATTCGTGTGCAATATAAATATAAATAATAATAATAAATAATAATAATAATAACTACTTTCATGTTATAAATGGTCAAGACAGGACTAACTGGTTTTTTAAATGATGCATTAAACTCAGCCAGTAGGGTACCTATCAACTGGCGATGTTTCAATGTGGCCATGTCTAGTTGCTTACCCCACCTCAGGTCGCCCTGCATAATGACCCCTAGATACGTAAAATCTTTTACCTGCTCCAGTGGACGCTTATTCAGCACCATCGCTCCTCTAAAGGATCTATGGGGGTTAAATGTCATAAATTTTGTTTTGGTTACATTTATCTCCAAACCCCGCAGATGGCAATATTCCTCGAAGAGCGCTAGGGCTCACTGTAAGCCGCTTGTTGTTTTAGCGATTAACAGCGTATCGTCGGCGAACATAAGGATAGGAATTTTTACACCCCCCAGTATAGGAGCGTCCATAGGATTAGCTTCCAAGAATTTTACAATACCATTAATAAAAATGGAAAACAAAGTTGGGGCCATCACAAAACCTTGTCTCACCCCCCTTTTCACTCTGAAAGGGGGGTGACCTGGCCCTGGCTACCCCACTTAATTTTTGCATGGTTGTCCTCATGGATTCTAGCTGTAAGAGTTAATAATTCTTGGGGCATTTTAAGGTCTTGCAATACTCTCCACAGCCTATTACGGGAAACCAGGTCAAAAGCTGACTTTAAATCTACAAAGGCAGCATACAAGCTGCCTTTTTCCAAAACCACAATTTTCCAATAGAGTAGGGTGAAGCGAAAGGTTTGGTCAATAGAAGAAACCTGCCTGGAAAGGTGAGAATATGTCCTGCTCATTAATCCAACCGTGAATTTTGTTTAGCACAAGGCGTCCCATGATCTTTTGTAATGAGTCAATTAAGCTTATGGGTCTATAACTCCCAGACAAAGACTTATCCCCCTTTTTAAATATTGGGATTATCTCCGCTCCTTTCCATGAGTCTGGTACGGGCGTACCTTCAGCGATGTAATTCATTAAAATCAAAATATATCAGTTCCATTTAGATTTATTGGAAAGGAATATATCGGCTGGGATTCCATTGGGGCCTGGTGCTTTACCTCCCATCACAGTACCCAGAGCAATATCAACATCAACTTCATTTAAAGCCGGGCCATCATAGTAAGTATGTGAGAGCTCGAACATATCCCTATTGTCTGTACCGCAAGCATATTGGGATTGAAAATGAGTTACCCACTGATCTTGATTTACATGATTTATCGGCTCTAAAGGTCGTCCATCTCTGCCCCATTTTACTACATCCCAAAATTGTTTATGGTTTTTGTTTTTGCACGCAAATTTGAGATCCTGCCATCTATTATTGTCCCAAAGTTTCTTAGCCATCTCCTGGGCTTTCTTATATTTCTGCCTGGCAGACCGAACCTTGATCATATCACCTTCCATAATTGCTTTCCCCGGGGTGCTACGAGCCTCCTTACAGTCCTTATTGAACCATTTACTTCCTTCTTTATGTTTGGTACCTTTATTTTTGCTGTTTTTTTAAAAATAGGTACAGAGCTGATTAAGAAACTCAGCATGAAATCCGATAACCATCTCAGATGGTGCCATGTTAGCCAAAAGATCTTCCAGTTCTATTAATGCGTTGTCAACATCTAGTGTGATCCTATCTATGACTTCAGGCTTCGCTATTAAATGTACCCATTTCAAACGCCTCATGTCATTTGTAGCAACTGGATCTAGAGTTATCATTTCCCTACTAGAATGAATGGCATCTTTCTCTACAACTATCCCAAAAACTGCAGATAATGGGTTATGATCACTCTCTATCCGCTCAATTACCTTCATGTCCTGTAAGACATGCCAAAACTGGCAATTAATCAGTAAGTAGTCAATGCGGCTATGACTGGAGCCATTGTTAAAAGTACATACACCATCTCTATCTGAGTGTGTTCTACCATTTACAGCCCTTAGTCCTTTCTCCATACAGAGGGAATTCATCTGGACTACCACATCGGTCCATTTTTGTACTGGGATTAGATCTAATTTGGGGATTCTCCAAAGATCATCTTCCTCATCTGTAAAATTAGAGTTGCCATTTAAAAGGGGTTCAAAAGTCATGTTGAAATCACCCGCTATTATTACATCAGCGCCCCTAGAATGTTGGTCAAGCAGTTTTTCCAGAGCTGCTAACACCTCGGATTTCCTACCCTTAGTCCCCCTTGCATAGATGTTATAAACATCAATCTTTTCGCCCACTCCCCACCTCAGCCTAAGCGCTAAAATATTCTTTTCATGGGACTCAAAAACCTGCACCACGAAGCCAATTTCTTGGCGAACCCAAATAGTTAACCCACCTGAGGGTCGACCTTTACCACCAGCAATTGCAGGGACGTGATAATTTAGCCTATACAGTGAGTTGGATCCGTCGCCCAGGTTTCCTGAAAAAGGCAGACATCATGTTGTGCAACAAATGACTGCCAATCTGGGGATGTAATCTTGGTTTTAATCTAGCTACATTCCATGATATCACGGATAAACCTGCCACTACATTTTTGCCTGGACACGAAGGTGTCACATTATTCGCAAAATTACCTAGATGGTTTAATGACTCTCTGACACCCTTAGTTATCAATATGTTATTGTCAGGGGGTGTGATACTCCTTATGCATTCCACCTCAATGGAGTGGTGGAGAGAATTACTAGGTTCTTTACTTGAAGGAATGGAATCATTGGTGCCTATGGCCTTCTGAGACGCATTCAGCAGTCAATCATTAGAATCTAGATTTGAAAATCCATCTAATGGGAGGCCACCTAGCCCTGTAGAGCAACCCTGTCCAATTACAAAAGGGAGACGTCTAAACTGAATTAAGGAATGGTCTGGAGAAGACGTGCGAATCTCCAGGGCTAGCAGGTTTTCAACTAATTCCTGATCATTTAGTATTAGCTCAATACAGTCTAGGGGGTTTGTCTGGGAAGAGAGTCTGCAAGCTCTAAGAATATCTTCTCTAATAACCGAGCGACATCCCCTGACGTGGCGAATCCAATGGATTGCCTTATTAGTGAGGGAATCTACATTTTCTCTACTATTCCTGCTGTCATATTTAGGGACGTTAACCATATACATTTTTGGCGCCTGATACAAGTTTGGACCTGGCGGTGCAATGCTTTGTTGCCTATGGTTATTTAAAAAGGTCACTAAACCTAATGTGGCAGGACACCTAGTTTGCATTTTAAATGAATCTGATTTTAGGCTAGGTGCATGAACCAGTGGTATAGGCTCTGTATTGGGTCTATTTTCTCCCCCCATGTTGTGACAAAGTGGAATGTTAACCTTGCTCTGAGCAATCTTTGATGTAATAGCTGGGCAACGTTCCTGACGGTTTATCTGCTTGGATTGTTCAGGCTGCTTTACCCTACAATTGGGAGTTTCTGGGTGAAAAGGGATCCTTTGTGTCAGAAAATCAACCATCGAAGTCAGTTCTACCAACTTTGTTCGAATAAGTGCTACCTCTGCTTTTAATTCACTAATAAGAGAAGGTAATCCCTGATAATCAATGATGTTGTGTGAATATGGGAGGTCGGCTACCGAGCGGCGACGGGGGATTATTCAGATAGTCATCTGCTCTCTCTTTCTCTTGCAGATCTAAAAGAGGTGTAAACCTGTTTCTACAAACAACCACTCTTTCCCCAACCTCAGGGGTACCAGACTTTCCCTCCCCTGGAACTGCACTTTTAGCTGCAGATCCCTTTGTTTGGGGATCTGTGGTGTCTCTCCTCTTTGTTTTATGAAACATTGCGGGAATTGTCATATGTTGACCTACGATGAGTTTATCCAGATGGGAAGAGCCTATAGCTAATTCGGTGCTAGAGGCTTGAGTAGATATATCACTAACTAGGATATCCTCACATTCGCTATTCAACATATCTATTCCATCTATAGTACAGTTATTAGCTGGTATCTTCTGCCTTAGTGATTTCCTCACTCTTTTCCCCTTGCGTTCTCTGCCGCCATCCCTCCCTCCCTGAGGTCCGCTATTCCCACCCATTGATTTCCTTTTCCCCATACTCGATCTTTTGAGATGGATGACTTCAGAGTCTCGTACTACTGTAATTATACTCTGATTATACCCCTTCTTAGTCTCTGTCCCAATGTAGAATAGAGTCTTGGCCGAGAGCTTTCTGGGTCTGTTGGATGGCTGCTAAGCAAATTGTCCTTCGCTATGGCTATCAGTGAAAAGTATTTCAGCACAGATATAGTCAAACGACTCACCCAGGTGGCAAAACACTGTTGATACTTGATTGAACACAATCTCCCGGCAGGCACAGTAAGAGGCAGAACCAAGAGCCCTGGCCCAGCCCAGCCTCTTCCAGGCGATGACGGGCAAGGACGGGCCTACCCTTGGCCCTCGCGCATCCCACGCCGCGCTGGTGAGTCGCGCTTTTCAGCGCTTGGATGCAGGCAAGCTCCTGCCTCCTGGGGGGAGCACAGGTCACGCTGGAATCTGGGACAAGCAGGCAGTCCCCAGCAGCTGTAGGCAGAAAGGGCGTACCGCGCCACGCTGGTGAGTCGCGCTTTTCAGCGCTTGGATGCAGGCAAGCTCCTCCCTCCTGGGGGGAGCACTGGTCACGCTGGATTCTGGGACAAGCAGGCAGTCCCCAGCTGCTGTAGGCAGAAAGGGCGTAACAGGAGTGATTTTTCTAGGATTTGGGAAGGAACTTGCCAGGTGGCTAGTATTTTCTTATCGGTACTAGGCAGTAGTATCAGTATTTGGTCTCCCACTGAAAATTCTCCTAACTTGGTGCTGCGGTCATAATAATGTTTTTGGCGGGCTTGAGCTCTTTCCATGTTTGTGCGGACTTTCCCCCATAGGGTAGCAAGGGTGTCCTTTAGGGACATACTGTAGTTTAGTAGAGGCTTACTTTCATCTTCTTACTCTATCAACTGTTCAACTGCCATGTCAATAAGGATACAGGGTTTTCTTCTGAACAGTAGTTCAAATCGTTTAAACCCGGTGGAGCTTTGTTCATGTGCATGGATGGCAAATATCACGAAAGGAAGTTTGTGGTCCTAAACCCTTCCTGACTTGTCTATGGTATTTTTAAGCGTGTTCTTAATAGTTTTATTGCATCTTTCAACTAAGCCATTGGTCTGGGGATGCTACACAGCAGTGCAGATCTGCTTGTTTCCCAGTAGGTCACATATCTGTTTCATTAAACGTGACACAAAGGGAGTACCCTGGTCAGTTAGGATCTCATGGGGAAAATCGACACAAGGAAAAAAAGAAATCATCACTTATGCTACTGCCATGGTAGGCGTACTGGATATCTAGAAGCGTAGTCCACCAATGCCAATACGTATTGGTGCCTGCGGGTAGAGTGTATTCAGGGACCCACTAGGTCCATTCCTTCTCTTTGAAAAGGTATGTCTATTATGAGGAGAGGTTGTAGTGGAGCACAGGGAAGTGAGGATGAGTTGACCAATTGTCATCTGGTCCAGGAGGCACAAAATCGAGCTACTTATTCAGTAAATATTTTTACGTGTGCTCCTGGCCATAATGACCACCACTCGCTTGACTATGGGCTAGGTGCAGAGCCTGTTCACAAAATGCTTTTGGTATTAGCAATTGTTTTTTAGTGTGTCTGTCTTCGTGGGTTATTCTATACAATAAGCTTTTTTTGCTACAAAAAAGTTTGGGCCTACCTTTTCTGGGCTGTCTTCTTGTACTTGTTCCCAGGCGTGTAGCAAGGTATTATCGTCTCTCTGGGCTGCTCGGAAATTCCTGCCCGGAGTGTGGAACACATCTGAAGAGCCAAAGACACGGGTGGATGTAGGACAGAAGGAGATTAGATTCTCTCTTTTCTCTAGAAAAAGGGTCATTCTCCAACCAACCCAACAACGAGGAAGAGGAAGTGAGTGTGGATAAGTATTCATGAAACCTGTCCCTAATAAGACTGAGATCTGTCCCTAATAAGACTGTTTCAGTAAGAGAGAGTACTACTCCTACCTTTCTTAATTGGGGTTTGCAATCTATTTTGATTACAACTTTTGCAAGAGGATATAACCTCTTCTCAGCATGTCTGCAAGTAACTTGTATACATCCGCTCTCTTGTATCTGTGAGCTTGGTACTATTTCTCTACTAACTACAGTATGGTGACAACCTGTATCTAATAAGGCAACCACCGGTTTCCTATTTATGTGGATCTTCTTTTTGTATTTCTCAGAGGTCTCACCTGAGGTCAATACCCGACCTCAATTATATCCTACCTCCACTGGTTCTTGGGGAGGGTTACATAAGGGACAATGCCTGGCCATGTGTCCCCACTCCGTACAGTGGAAACATCAGGCCCTTGCATCTGTCCGGTTCCCCCGGTGGTGGGATCTGGATGGGATATCAGAGGGCTCAGGACTTTACCAAAACCCATGGTTTTGGGTATGCCTACAGTAAAGTGATGTGAAATGTTAAATTCAGGGAATCGGTGATAAGCACAAGCAAAGTCGTTTTTCCCCATTGTAATGCTGTTTGCTCTTATAAGCTTACATGGGAAGGTTTTATTAACCTTTAATAATGTCTAACTTTTGACAGGAATTAGCTAGTGTGCTCCGTTACCACGTTTAGCCACCCCAGGCTCCCTTTCCTGACAGACAGAATACTCTAAGCCATTACAAAATACAAAGATGGCGTGACAGCCCAATTCTTTAGCTCAGTGTGCTCTTTTAGTGAAACCTGAGGGAGAGATGCATTAACCTCTATGTTACTGCTACCTACTTCTACTCCTACCTTCTGGGGCAATTCCAGGATGGCTCACTCACGTAATGTGACATGCTTCATCATTTGCCACCTCGTCCCACCCTGGTAAGATAATACTACCAGGGCGGAGTCGACCTCAGGCTGGGGAGTTCTTACATATCTCTTGTCTGGATAGTAATGTGAGCCAGCGGACTAATTAAAAATATATTCGGGTATACCACAAAGACATCCTTTATTCTGGTGGTATCCCAGATATGCTAAAAAGTTACTAAGGGCGTAACTACAGGAGGCATATATAGGAATAACGACCGATATGCGTCTCAGTATACAGGTACATTTTTATGCCAACATGTTTCTGCCTTTCATTGGCCTAGTCGCCTATGGCATTCATCAGGGCTGTATCTAAGAGTCCCTATACTGCAAGCAGTCAGTGCAGAGCACCCAAAGAGAAGGAATATGTATAAGGAGATGACCTACTTCTCAGTTATGAAATATTTTCGTTTAGGAACATCCTATTTAGTTTGCGCTAAATACCGCATGGTCTGTTCGGGGAGGGTCTCTCCTGTAGTCACACTTTTGTCAAGGTTGAGAACCCACTGCTGTTCGTAGGGGCACGGTAGGACAAGAAGTGGGTTCTTCTGATGAAAATCCACCCGACTCTGATTAACAGAGTGCAGCGGGTGTCCGGCCCAACGACTCACTGACCTTGGGGTTGCTGTCGGGCTGACAGCTACACTCTGAAGCAGCTGCTGGGACCGGGACCTATGCCAGCGCTGGACACCTCGCGTTGTGAGCCACTGTAGGCCGCGAGGTAGAATGGGTGATGGCTGGTGGAGGCGGGCTGAACCCAGTGCAGACTGGGGCCTGGTGGTGCCCGCTTCCTGTGGCGCTGACTTCTGGCTGGGGCCCGTTGTCTCTCTCGCCCCTTCCTGCTTGCTGCCGCCGATGGGGTGCCAGGCCACAATGAAGGAGAAACAAGGCGGCTGGGACCGGACATCGCTATCTGCCCTCTCTGGGGAAGGGAGCTGGGGAGGCCGAAGCAACAACACTAGTTGCGGGCCCCAAAGCTCCAGCGCTGGAGAAGTCCCTCGGCTGGGGAGGCGTCTCCTGGGGGCGTAGAAGCAGGCAGCAAGATGATCCGGGAGGTCTCAGCAGACAGTGAGTGGGACTACTGAAGAAGGGGGCTGATGTTGCCCTGTACAAACAGGAGAACAGACCTTGATATGCAAACAGTGAACTTGGCCTGTAGGGACTAATAAGGTGTGAAGAGTGACGGCACCAGTGGGCCCGAGGTGGAGTAAAAGGAGCTGGTGATACTTAATTGGTGGCTGTAAAGACCAAGTTAGATCAATACAATGGCAATCTAGACCACAAAACTCAATTACTGGGGCTGGAAGTGACGATGCCCGTATCGAGACGTGGTCTCTTCCAGGAGTAGAGAGCGAGGGAATTGACGCCTGAGGGGGATCACTTGGGGCCCTCCCATCTTGTTATCCTGGTGTTGATTTGACAGGCGCTTCTGGCTGAGGCTCCTAGCCATAGACAGGCACATTATCAGGGAGAAAGCATGGAGGTGAAAGAGCTCTCTACCAGACTCAACAAAATGCAGCATAAGGGAGTTCCCCCCACCCAGTCCAATAAGCTGGACAAATATGTCTGTGGCTAGACAGGCAGCCACAGGTGGCGGTGCGACTGGGGGACAGGAGGAGGCGGCAAAGCCGTCGCTTGTGGCCATAATGGCGGCAATTCACGAGGTTGGAACAACCCTCGAAACAAAAATGGACAGAGTCACAATAGAAGTGTCCTCCAGGCTGATATGAATAAGACCTCTGAGAAGGTCACTGCAGCAGAAACGAATACCGAACTCCAATGAGCCACCTGTAAATTGGAAGACCAGGTACAGCAGTTAACCCACCAGCACTAAATAATGGCAGTGAAACTAGAAGATCAGGATGGAAGGGCCCGCAGGAACAACATTAGGGTGGGGGGGGGATCCCCGGGTTGGAGTTCCCCTGCATGGACCTTTTCCTGGAGAACCTCATAATGGACCACCTGAAACCAAAACGCTTGTCAAACTATTTTCAGTTCAAAGAGCACACAGAGCGCCGGTGCCCCCACCGAGGCTGGGAGTCCCGCTCAGAACAATCATTTCCAAGATTCTGAACTACAGAGACCGCAATGCCAATCTACAGCCTGCAAGCATCGTGGGAGACTTGCCCTACGTAAATGCATCAATCTCATTCTTTCCGGACTTCACCCTCCTAGTGCAACAACAGGGATGCACCTTTGATGAGGTCAAGAGGGCACTCCGGGCTAAAAGCTTTAAATGCATGGTGTTCTTCCCGGCTAAGCTCCGAGTGTTGGTGAATGGCAAGTTGTAGTATTTCACAGCACCTAAGAATGTATGGGACTGACTTGAAGGCGATGAGGATGACTTGGGGCAAGAGGGCATTCGCTCCCGTTTGCAGAAGATGACTGATAAGAAACAAACTACGCTGAGTGCTGGGTCCTGGCTGACTCCTGGGCACGATTAACTGATTTCTGAATTATGGACTTCTCCACACTCGTAAGTAAGTATGTACTGGGGTTATTGTGTAAAAATGCAGGAAATGACACACATTAGACACTAGAGTAACAGGGAAGGCGGGGGCGGGAGGATTGCCATTGGTCAGTGGGAAACTGCACCAGCCGACCCCAGCATATCGTGACTGTTTAATTATGTGACAGGTGCTCTACAAAATGGGGATTTGGGTAGTTTTAGACCTACGGTGCAGGGTAGCAGGGAGGGGGGTGTCCTATGAGGGTGTTTGTTCCTGTGTTATTGTGTTTTGCAAGTTGTATGTTTATCTTGGTTCAGCTTCATAAACACCAATACACGAAGTATGCTATATTCAGCCACATGGTGACAGGGAGGAAGGGGGGCATCGGGGAGGGAGATGGGAGGGTTACGATCTACCCTATATCAGACATGACACCATAACACAAAACAGTAATGAAGGTAATGGCATGGAAATTGAGTGTACTATGATCCTACAATACTTACACAGACAGTCCCCTGACGTAGTTCTTCTACAGGAGACACATTTGAAGAGTAACAATTACCTAGCACTCAATCGGTTTGGATACACCCTCCTGGCCCTTCTCGGGTTCACATCATGTTCCAGAGGGGTTGCAGTCCTATTTAAAAATACCGTGCCCTTTCTGCCGCAATGCATGTGGCAGGACCCATTGGGCAGATACGTGGTGTTAATAGGGTCATTAGAGGGTTGGGCTCTCAACATTTGTTCCACTTACATACTACTAAGACTTCACGCGGAGACTCTCCCAGAACTTAGCAAACTAAAATTAGATACTAGGAGATGATATGAATGCCACAATGTTATTAGAGGAGGACAGGGTTACACAGCCATTGCATGCTTTTGCAGAGTCGATGGGGCTTACGGACTTACGGAGGACGCAAAATTTGACTGCTAGGCAGTACATACACATCTCAGCGGCGCACGGTAGTGGCTCCTGACTAGATCACATTTTCACATTGACCATGTACGTGGGCAGTTTTGTGAGGAGCTTCACAAGGCAAGGGGCATATCAGATGACTCTCTGGTGGAGGTGTTTCTGCAGGGTCCACTTCGAGATTACACTCTCCCACCACCCATAGACCCTGGCACTTTAAGGACTGGGAATTCCAAGACAAGTTCAGGGAACGAACACAACAATATTTTGATGAAAATACTGCCTCGGAGGACTGCCACGACCCCCTCTGGGAAGCATACAAAGTAGTGGCCTGGAGTTTTGTCCATGCAGTGTTTGGGGTAAGAGGGAAGGAGCGGCACTCTCGCTGCAAGAAAATAGAACAAGAAATAACAGACATAGAGACAAGAATGGGGTGGGAAGGTATGACCGACCCAGCCCTGAGACTTGAGCTGCGTCTCAAACAGGGAGAGCTCAGGGACCTGCAAGAAAATACGGCTCATGTACACACAGTAGCAACATAGAGATGATGTAGACGATAAAGCCAATAAGTTAATAGCATGGCTAGAGAAGAGGGATAGGAGCTGAAATTGGTTCTCGGAGCTCCGAATCCCTGGCGATCCCCCGAGGAGGTCCAGAGCAGAAATAGCAGAGGTCTTCACAACTTACTATGAAGTATTATACCAACCGGTCGACGGGCATGTTGGCAAATGACAGCGCCAAACTACTCAAAGATATTCAGCCTGCTAGTACTTTCGGCGAGGGGATGGGGAAGCAATCGATTGTGACCTGATGAAGGAGGAGCTCAGCGGGGCCATTTGGGATTTACAATCCGTAAAGGAAGCAGGGCTGAACGGTCCCCCTGCAGACTTCTATAAGAGTGTAGCAGAGGGACTGGCCCAGCCAATGTTAAATATGCTCAATGCTGCAAAGGACGATGGATGACTGCCAAAAGATCTGAGAATGGTGATCATTGTAGTCATTCTGAAGAAAGGAAGACTATAGGCCCATCTGCTTATTCAATTTTGAGGCAAAGGTTCTAGCCAACCGGCTGGGCCCAGTGGTGTCTATGGTAATCCACCTTGACCAATCAGGATTCAAGCCACACAGGTGTACCAGGCTGAATCATTTCTGTCTATATAGAGTCATGCATGTGACGGCAGTCTGGTCGACCGAAGCTGCCGTGATGTTGTCAATAGATGCGCCAATGGCATTCGATAGTATTGAATAGCCATATCTCTTTGTGGTTCTGTTCAGACTGGACCAAAGTTTTATACCTGAGTCAAACTCCTATATCGGGATCTGCTAGCGAGGATCTGTGGGAACTGGATGATATCTAAACCATTCCTGTTGTCCAGTGACATGCGACAAGGGTGTGCGCTTTGCCACTTGCTCTTCGCATTTGCACTTGAGCCACTTGTGATGTGGTTTTGTGGGGATCCGCTCATTCGAAGTATTGATGTAGGGGATGGCTGGGAGGAGTGTATTTCCCTATACGCAGATGACATTCTGCTTTATGCATACAAGTCCCATCAAACATTTCATAGACTCATCCACTTTTTCCAACTTTTTGGCAGCTACTCGAGCTACCAGATAAACTGGGATAAATTCACTGTGACGGGCTAGATCCCACCCCTCACATCTGCCTGTGCAGCCTTGGTCCGACAAGAGGAATTCAAGTACCTAGGTATTTGGATCACCAGATCGGAGGAAGACTTTATGGCTCGGAATGAACACTCCCAACTGGAGAAGCTGTGAGGAGACGTGGCCCACTGGCATTGCCTTCTGGTCTCCCTTATGGGTAGAGCAGTCTTGTTCTAGATGATGGCTCTCCTAACCTGTAATATGTGCTCCAAAACACCCCAAATCGGATACCAGAGGCTTTCATCCAGGCGCTTGAAGCAGAGCAGTGTAACCTTCTGTGCAGGGGACAGCAGCCCACTAATAGCGCTACGCAAGCTACAGCGGGGGGTTTACGAAGGTGGCCTGGTGGTACCGGATGTCGGGAACTATTACTTGCCATCCCAGCTCATGAACGTGAATGATTGGGTTTTTGCACCATACACCAAATCCGCTTACCAAGTGGACCGCCTCGCCATGGGAAACGGCGGCTTCCTGACCATGTTGAACAGTAAGACGCGATAGATCTCTTCCAGTGCACACGCGGACGGTGGCGCAGGCATGGAAAAAAGCTACAAAACTACTGGGGTGGAAAACTAAATTAACAGACAACCCCGCTCTGGGAATGTGAACTGCTGGGTGAAGTTGGGCGCCATCAGGACTTTCGCAAGTGGGGTCTCATTGGGATAGACCACCTGGGAGACGTCTGGTGCAGCGGGACTCTGGTCACTTTCGGAGATTTACAGACGGAATACCAGATGGCAGAAGGGGAGCAATTCCGTTACCTGCAGTTGCGGCACGCCCTCCGATGCCATATGCCGGAGGGAGAACAAATACCTGAGAATTCCCCAATAGATGTCAGACTCCTACTCGACCCAGTGATTGAAAAAGCTGTTTCCCTCACGTATCGAAAGATTATAAATAACTTACCGGCCTAATGGCCCCCTGAGGGAAGCGTGGGAAACAGAGGTAGGACTCCCGGAGGTCGACAATTGGGTGTAGGCCATATAGAGCCCTAGCAAGATAACCATACGGGCGCAGTTCTGATTGATTCAACTACGAATTCTGCACAGATCATATGTCCCTTGGACATTTCAGCACCGCATGGGCCGCTGCGACTTGGATCATTGTGCTAGGGGATGCGGTGTGGTAGGTACCTTCTTTCACATCCTCTGGACAAGTCCCAAAATTCAGTCATATTGGACGGGAATTGCCTGAGCCGTAGTGAGTCTCCAGGCGCCAGTGGTGGTAGTGAAGACAGATTGTCCGAAATACACTAAAATTAGGCGTAGACTTGCAGACAGGGTGGCAAAGGGGAACAATGCACGGGCTTGGGGAGCTACCCCTGCTCCAAAGATCGACGATTGGAAACGTAATGTAGATTGGTGCCAACAGGCAGAAAACATTTACCAAAGCAGAGACTGCCCCCGAAAATGGGAAAAGATATGGGCTGCATGGTAACAGTACATAACTTAGCCATGAGGGCCTGAAATGGGTGAAATAAGGAGAGTGGTGTAATTAAGTGGTATAGAGCTCAAGATCGGATAGTCTCCTCTACTTACTGTATGCTTTCTTGTATATGATCTATGTCTGGCTTACTCAAATTACTGCCTGCCATATTTCACCCTGTATCTGAAATATACTGAATGGTGTATAAAGCGGATTTTAAGGAATGTTTTAAAAAAAAGTACATGTCCAACTTTTTAAATACACTGTTGACTGTCCAGGGCCTACTCTAGGGGTCTCTTACATGTTTAAAAAGGAAGGGTTGGGTCTGGCAAAAGGCTTACTTTGCCTGGTTGTAATAGCAGTTTAAGACTGCACAGACAGGCTGCAATGGAAGACCTGAGGTATGTTTAAAGGGTTACTTAAATGGGTGGCAAAATTAGTGCTACGGGCTGTTAGGTTTGAAAATCCCATTCCTGCAATGCACTCGTTTCATGCTATATGAGGTTAGCATTGTGTGGCTAAATAGACACCATTTTTATTCGCGTTATGCAACCCACTGAGTTATACCCGTAATGTGCCGGCTTCAGTTAGCAAGTGTGACTCCATTTCGTAGTTTGTAATCCTATTAGGCTGTGCCCGTACTAGGCCTCATTATTCAGTATTGCTTGCCTCAGCAGAACACTGTACTTCGTTATTATTTTCTCTCCTGTTCAAGGCTGCTTCCCGACTTACTAATGAATAGGCCATTCTGCCCTCGCATACCTATCGGAGTGTGTAGTTCTGCTCCCACATTAGGAGACGCTGAGACTCAGCGCTGTAGCCTTGAATTGTAGATAGTATGTACCCATCTGGCAGGTGGTAGCTTTTCCTTCTGTGCCTCCTTTGTTCATGTTCGGCCCAGGACGGTAACTTTCCATTGTGGGCGTGGTTGGAGGCTCTTGGGAAGAATCATTATGTGTTGCAGACTGTTGGGGAGTCAGTCCCTCGGCAGACATCTTAAGGTGCAGGTCAGATTGGACTCCTCTGCAAAGTATTGCTAATAAACAATGTTTATATTCTCTAATGTCTGACCGACTCTTCATTCTTCGGAAGGCATAGCAGGTGGTTGTAAGTTACCCGGGTGGCCACTAAGGGCCACTTCCTTCAGTTGGTGCCCAAACAGGGACCCAGCAAGGTGATCCGACTCGCCCGTAATTGGGTTGCAGGGTCGGGGGTGCGCTTGGTCGGTCGGGCGGATCGGGGTACCTCACACGATCGAGCTTGGTTCTCGCAGCTGCCCCGCCCAGCTGATCGGGCGTCTCCTTGTCTAGTGGTCACCCTCTGGGGTCCTGAGAAGGCAAAACCTTGAAGTTGACTGTTTGGTCCGAAGAGTCAGCAGTGGAGAATAATTTGACCCGACCTGTGTGCATCAGGTGAGTGATTTGATTCATTGAAAAATGGCGCCATTCTTGAACGGCACGGGCCTATGGGCTGTGTCTTGGTGCAGTATCCGGACTGTCTTGGTGCAGTGTTCAGACTGCCTTGCTTGAATGGCACGAGCCGACGGGCTGTGTCTTGGTGTGGTCTCTGGGCCATCTTGGTTTGAACTTGGTGGGTTTGTGGACCCTTTAAAAGACACAGCGTGTTTGTGAACAGTCTACCAGACCAACCGGAAATTTGGCCCGCGCTTGAAAAGGTCTGGGATTGCTCGCGAACAACCTGCCAGGCCACCTGGTAATGTGGTCAATGCTTGAAAAGGTCTGGGCCTAGAGCCTGTCTTCTTGAACTTGGTACAGTCTTTGGACTGCAGTAGGCGGTTTGGGGCCGTTTTGGTTTGGTTCTTGAACAATTTTTCCTTTGAATATTTTTGTTGGTGTTTTACTTGTTCGTTGGGGACATCGTATGTGTCTTATATTAAGATGCCTTGTTTGAGTAAGTTAGGAGGTTTTGGATGTCGATGTTGTTCCACTGATG
Source organism: Triturus cristatus (assembly GCF_964204655.1). Taxonomy (NCBI): domain Eukaryota; kingdom Metazoa; phylum Chordata; class Amphibia; order Caudata; family Salamandridae; genus Triturus; species Triturus cristatus. Next base: position 391,525,510 of record NC_140591.1, on the reverse strand, counting down.
GTCGACTGGAAGAGTGCCAGCCTGCGCCTCTGGAGGGTTCCCCAAATTTCAACGTATACATCAAACATGGTATTTGCCCTATTATGTTTAGCACATTGTGGAATAAATATACGAGGGACAATCCTGAGTTACAATGGCCACTTACTGGCTCGTTTGATGAACAAAGATTGAATTTCTTGCAGGACAAATGTTTCGCTAAAAAGAGCAGGCAGTTGATGTTTGTTTCTTTAAGAATATGGTAAAAGGAAGCAAAGCAACGGCGTATGAGAGCAGAGAAATAGACCCGGAAGAGACAGACGCAAACTATAACGCAGAAAGCAGTAGCCTATGAAAGAGAAAAGATATAGAAAGGCATGGAATGCGCAGCTAGAAAGGTTAGATTACAGACAGATAAATGTTATGTCACTAGAGAGGAAGGTGATGATTTTGTTGAAGAGCTATTGGATTCTCGCCTTCCTCTACCATATGCCCCTGGACGGATATACCCGACAGTCCTGACATCCTAGTCTTCGGCCCCTAGTGAGGCCCTCTCTAATGTCTCAGTTTCTAGTGCTACTGCCTCAGCCCCGGCCCCTCTTGCTTCTCCTCCACTTGTGCAAGTCACAGGGGCGGGTGCCATTAGCTCTCCTGTCCTGTCCATTGGTTCTGTTTCGAGTGCTACGCCCCCTTTAACCCCTACCACACTGTTTCCCTACATGATGGTACCTGTGTCTGTATCTGCTCTTTACCCCTTGAGTGTGACACCCCAAACGCTGTTGAATGTCAAAATGCCTGTGCGTGAAATGCATGAATCGAATTGGACAGCAGCACGGGACCACCTGGAGAACGTGTTGGTGCGTTCTGCTGTGGGTGATGAGGAAAAAGGCATGGTGGCGAATCAGGTGGCTCAGTGGGCTCGGAACCCGATCTACAGTTTGGAAGATGTGTGGAGTGTGATGAAAGATTATGAGCCCTTCTAAGAATATGTCGGCCACGCTAATAGGACTGTGGGAGCAGTGTTTCCAGGGTGTTGCACCGCAGATCATCTATGACATACAGGACAGGGTATATGCTACAGGTATGACTCCCAATGAGGTTTTTAGCAATGTAACGACTTTGGTGGGTTACCGGGGCAGATTGCTCCAAAAGGTTCCGACGATAGGGACACAACATCCCATGAGGGAGGTCCATCCCATTTACTATCCTGAAATACCAGAACTGCGCGACTCCACGGACACTGTAATCAGACCACGAGTCGACGCTCGGTTCCAGTAACAGTGGATCTACACCCCTTGGAAGAGGAGTGAGGTCCTATCCCTAAAGAGCCAGTTGCCGGACCCTCGGAAAAACCTGACTGCATATTATAAAGATTTGACGGAGGCGGCCTCCTCCACAATGATGACATTAGCGGATATAGAGTTATTTTTTGGCCTGTTGGTACCGGTAGATATATGGAGGCAGGTTCATACGCAGGATCATGCACTGGAGTTGGGTGGCTCATGGGATGAGATCCAGGCATGGGATAAGGAGCCTAAGCCCGGCGACAAGCCGAAAGCGGAGCTCCTAGCTTTGCCGAGGCATATTATCACTTACGTGCATTCCCTTATCCCGCCGAAGCAAGAGGACTGGGATAAGTTGACTGCGTGTCGTCAGAAGAAGGATGAAAGCGTGTCGGATTTCTTTACCAGATTTGAAGAGGTGTTTTTTGACTTTAGTGGTCAGGACTTGTCACAGGAGGCTTGTGTTTGTTTGTTTGTTAACAGGTTTGTCACTAATTTGCTCCCCGAGATTGCAACTAGGTTGCAGGCTTCGGAAAGTACATGGACGACATCCTCCCCATTGGTAATATTAGGTATGGCACAGTACTACACACATAGAGAGAATGAGGACAAGGAAAGGGTAGAGAAGAAGTCAAAGGATTTGAAGACAAGAGTGTTGATGCAGCAAGTTGCGAGGGGAGGGGAAGTGGAAGAGGAAGAGGTTCGGGTTCGACCTAATGGCTACCCCGGTCTAACAGGGGTGGTGCTTCAAGTGCTCCCATTGGGCTGAATCAATGTGCTTACTGTAAGCAGGAGGGACATTGGCGGTACGAGTGTCCGGAGTTGTTGCAGAAAGGAGAGCCCCCGAGAGGTTGAGGTTTTAGGGGATGTGGACAAGGAGGAGGCCGAGGGGAGATGCAGTCAGAGAATACATCACATAATCGACAGAGCAGGAACTATTTTGATGACCCCCGAGGTCGACAGTACTATTACGACGACTATGACATGGATGAGGTGACGGGGTTGTCTCACAGCTTGGAAATGGTGCGAATATGAAGGACGCCCTGTAATACTTCTAGAACTCCTAGGACAAGTTAAATAATACACTGGAAGACAAAACTCCTAGGCAGTCAAAGGTAGGCTAATTCAAACAATCATTAACTCAGACAGCATGATAAAGAGAACTCAGTGTGAAAGTACTTAAACTACATTAAAACATGTTGAAAATTAATTTTATTCATTTATAATAAAAAAGATTTCGTTCAAATGATATTGTGTAAAATATATGATTCTGATAGAACATTATTTCAGTAGGGTACAAAATAAACACAATTGTCACTCAACCAAAACTTAGTTGGAAACAGACAAGACATTAATACATATATGTCAACAAAGTGAGGACAATACTGAAAAAAACTTGGACAATTGATATGAAGGGGCTAAGAGATGGGTCTTTTCACTATCACGACGACTATGAAATGGATGAGGTGACGGGGTTGTCTCACAGGTAGGAAAGCCAGGGACAGGGCAAGGGACCAGTTCCGGTGCCTGTAGATCAGCGCGGACCCTATGTCACTGCGTATTTACAAGGTACGACCGAGAAATTTCTAGTTGATACAGGGGCTATGAATAGCTCTGTTTTCCGTTCACTGGTCCTGGCCAAAACAATGTTTCAGTGGGTTTCTCAGGTGAGCCGGATGTTAGCCCCATTTCCAAACCTCTTATCTTGACTATTGGCCTCTTTACGGTTGATTCACCATTTCTAATAACGTCAAATTGTCGGGAGAATTTGTTGGAATTGGATTTGTTAAAAAGGTTGCATGCAACAATTTTTTGGCCCCCAGACGGCATTTACATTACTATTGTGCCAAACAATGCCTCGCACAGGATGTCCCCTTGCCCGCTAAATTTAATGATGTGCCACTCTCACTATGGGCTACAGGAGACATGGATGTGGGGTTACTCCAGATCCCACCGGTCTCTATACAAATTAAGGACAATGCTGTACTCCCACGTATTCCCCAGTACAAGATATCTCAAGCAGGAGAAAAGGCCTGATTGCAAATAATACAGGATCTGATTAAGTCTGGTGTGGTTGAGGAGACAGTGGCGAATGTGTGTAATAGCCCCATTCTTCCCATTCTTAAAAAGACACCCCTGGATTCTTCTGATGCTCACCCTGATGTTTACCGCTTTGTTATCGACCTTAGAGAGTTAAACAAAATAGTGGTTCCCCAGTACCCTGTGGTTCAAGACATTTTCACGATCTTGACAATGATTCCCCCGTCAGCAAAATTCTTTTCTGTGATCGATTTGAAGAATGCTTTCTTCAGCATCCGAATCCATACAGATAGTAGATATCTGTTTGAATTTGCAATAGCCGGACGGAGCTTTAGATTCTGCCGTGCTTCACAAGGCTATACAGAAAGTCCTAGTATCTCTAGCCAAGCTTTAAAAACTCAATTGGATTCTTTGGAACTTCCCCCTGGTAATTTTCTGTTGCAGTAAGTTGACAACCTCCTTGTGGCCTCAGACACTGAAGATAGTTGTAAAGAGGCCACAGTTAAATTACTGTTGCATTTGGCACACCATGGACACAAGGTGTCTCTTTTAAAATTTCAATATTGTCGACAGGAGGTCACCTATTTAGGTCACCTACTGTCGAAGGAGGGTCGCAGACTAACACCTGAGCGCATAGGTGCTATTACAAATATGCCTGTTCCTAAGAACCAATGCGAGGTACGCGTGTTCATTGGTATCATTTTGTATTGTCGGCACTGGATCCCTAATTACTCCTCACTAACAAAACCCCTCCTCTACCTGACCGCCAAAGACGTGCATGAACCCTTGCCTTGGACATCTGCATGCCAGCAAGCTTTTGAGCAATTAAAGGTTGCGCTTTGCTCTGCTGCTGTGCTTGGTACTCCTGATTACCAGAAGCCTTTTGTGCTCTACATACACAAGGCGGATGGTTGTGCGCTTTCTGTCCTAACACAGGGTTTCGGTGGTAAGAAGAGACCCTGCGCTTATTTTTCTGCTATTCACGATAACGACGCCAAAGCTCTCCTGAGCTGCCTGGCGGTGGCAGTTTCTATCAGGCAATCGTCAGAGCTCGTCCTTGATACTGATCTCACAGTAATGGTACCGCATGCTGTGGATACGTTTTTGAATAAGACAAGGACGCAGCACCTTACTAGTGCACGTCTGACCGTATATGAGTTAACCTTGTCTGGTCCGCACATTACCATTAAACAATGTGCTACTCTGAACCTAGCCATGTTACTACCCCTCCCTTCGGAAGAAAAGGACAATGATGCCCATGATTGTTTATTTCAGACTGAAGAAGAAACTAAAGGACAGGTAGACCTGACTGGTGTTTCCTTATCTGACCCCCAAGGGGAACTATATGTCGATGGCTCTTGTTTCAAACTACCAGATGGCACTACCACTGCAGCTTATGCAATCACAACGTTACACACTGTAGTTGAGACATCCCGTATCCCATACCAATTGGCCCAAGCTGCAGAGCTGGCTGCCCTCTTTAGGGTTTGTGAGTTGAGTGCTGCACCGACAGCCAGCACGCCTTTGGGGTGGCCCATAATTTCGGGCGCCTCTGTGCGGAGAGAGGGTACTTGACCTAACCTGGGTTGCGCATACAAAATGGACCATTGATACATAGACTGTTGTCAGCATTGACACTTCTGATAAGTTGGCAATAATAAAATGTAGCGCTCACAAAGCCATCACAGAAGATGTTGGAAGGGGAAATGCATTTGCAGGTCAGACAGCTAAGGAGACAGCTAGATCGAGGATGAAAAAGATGTTCGTGGCAGGTCCTGCTAGGTGGGTTCCAGACAATGGAACGTTCGAGGACACATTAGAAAATGTCAGAGAAATCCAGAGTGAGGATACTGAAGATGAACTGGCAATATGGGAGGCGAGTACAGGGAATTTGGGTGAGGATGGGTGCTGGACTGACCAGTCTGGGAAACAGAGGTGGTTACTGCCCAACGCATACGTGCTCCCTGTTGTGACCATGGACCACAGTCCCACACATATTAGTGCCAAAGGAATCTGTAAGCTACTGGACCCAGTATGGCAGAACGATAATATCTCTAAGGTAGCCACACACCTAGTGAAGCACTGCATTGTCTGTCTGAAACATAAACCTGGGAAAGGCACTCCTACACCCGCAGGTAACTATGCACCGCCTTCCTTCCCTTTCGAGGTTCTCCAGATGGATTTCATCAAAATGGAAAAAGTTAACAATTTGAAGTATGTTTTAGTAGTGATTTGCGCATTCAGTAAATGGATTGAGGCTTACCCCACTAAGGAGAATACAGCTATGGTGATGGCGAAGGCACTCTTAAAAGAGTTCTTCCCGCGCTATGGATTGCCATGTGTGATCTGGAGTGACAACGGAAGTCACTTCAACTCAAAAGTCATTGAATTGGTGTGCAAGGGCTTGCATATTAAGCAGACGTTTCATGCAGCAAACCACCCCCAGTCAGCAGGCCTGGTTGAGAAGTACAATGGTACTCTCAAACTGAAACTAGCAAAGATTCAAGAAAGGCCAGATGCGTTACCTTTGACTTTATTATGTACCAGGGCAACAGCACATTTTAGAACAGGGTTGTCCCCGTATGAGGTGGTCTTTGGGTGCCCCGCCAATGTCTGGGGCCTCCCCAAGACCCAAGTGCTTTTCTGAGATAGAGTACCCCTTGCTGATAGATTATCTATATGAATTGTCTAAAGATCTTCGTTCTATTCACCAACAGTTTTAAGCCATGCTGCAACCAGTTTTAGAGGGGCCCGGGCATCACCTACAGCCCGGGGATCTCGCCCTTGTGAAGAATTTTCAACGGAAGAACTGCCTGCAGCTGAGGTGGAAAGGGCCTCTGCTTGTCCTGCTCGCCACCCGCACTGCCGTTTAGTTTGAGGGCCGAAAGCATTGGGTCCATGGGACTCACGTCAAAAAGGTGCTTCTCCCACTTCCATATGATAGGTGGGTTCTCAACAGCATTGCTTACCAGGAAGGAGAGCGGGTGCCCCGCTTCATTCCCTTCTCTGATGCCCGATTGAGGTGGGCGCAGATGGACGAAGAAAGTGACGCAGCCTTGTTGGAGGTGGTCCCACGAGAGATAAGTGCCGCCCCGGATAACCCTGTTTCCAATACACCAGAATCTGAGTCTCAATGCCCATCTGACTCCGAGTTTCAACCCCCTTTTTGTTGACGAGACAGTGCCTGGCGCCACAGGTATAACCTGCGGCCCGAAAGGACAGTGCATCAGTAGAACAGTCCAGGAGTTAGGGAAGGACTTGAGCTTAGGGCGTGGGTGCCGTGCCTAAGGTGCCTGTATTAGATTAGAGTGAGCTACACTGGTACACTGCACTGGACACTGGACAGGATCGTTGAGGGTACTTGCCCAGGAGGGAGGGTACCCTATCCTGAAAGAAGAGGATTTGTTTTCCAGCAAGGGCTGCAATTGCACAGCTCCTCCGTGGGAGTGCTTCATAGCACCATCGTTGATGAACAGTAGGAGCCTACCAGCGAGGCTCTAAACGGACAATGAGTGATTTGTGCCCCTCTGGTCCGTTATACTTTTGTGGCTCCAATTCCTACAGTTCTTTCTATGTACCCATTTGGTCGTGCAGTCATGAGGGAGGAGCAGCCCTTAGTGGCCCCCCCATAACAGCAGAATGGTCCTGGGTGGTCTTGTTGGTTTACTGGGAGTAGGGTAGTGGTGGTAGTGTGCCTGTTCATAGTAACGATAACACTATTTGGGGTGGTCTGGTATTTAGAAGAACAACATCCTGTGCACACCTTGATAGGGACTACCCCGGCTCCACCTGAGCACCTATTTGTTACACTGGCCCCGCATAAAGAGAGACATAGGCAGACCTATGTCGACAATGCTTTCCTGCAGATGCTTCATCAGGTACACAGTACCACCAATGCCACGAATTGTTGGGTTTGGGGGCTACTTCCCTCAGTTATGCACAAGAACGATTTGCTGGTGTCATTAACCCTGTTATATTGATCAGACAGATACCTCCCTACAGCAATTTACTGACATAATGAAGGGCATTCTGCCGTTCTGGGGTCCCATGTTCAATACTCGCAATATTCGTCGCCTTGCTAGAGTAGTTGAGAGAGTTATTAATACTACTGCAGGTATACTGATTAATATTACAGTCTAGCTTCAGGCTACGAGGATCATTGCTCTTCAAAATCTGATGGTTTTAGATGTCATTCTTGCTGATAGAGGTAGAGCTTGCCGCGTCAGCAGCAGCAGCTGCTGTGTGTACATTCCTGATAACGCCCCTAACGTGTACTCCGCAATACAGAAATTACACAGACTTGCTTCAGATATCAATCAGGATAATGGTTCATGGTCCCTCACAGGATGGCTCTGTGGTCTGCTGACATCATGGGGTTGGAAGATATTACTTGTCCTAATAGCTATCACAGATGTCATCTTTACATGTTGCTTATGTATTAAATGCCTTCAAGCCTGTTGCACCTATTGTGTGAGCAGACTCACCCCTACCCCTAAATTGCCAAGACGAGCTAACAAGTTCTTTACTATGATGATGCAGGACATTCAGGACATGATGCTCATTGTTGAGGGCATCTTTGAATATTAAGTGATTTTGATGCTCATCTGTTGCTTTATTCTCCCTTGTTACTTGAGTGACTATGCATTTTCTTTCTCCTCACTTAGAATTGTAAAGACCCTACTGGATAGCCTAAATAAAGCATTCAGCCACCCATTGCTCATTGTCAAGCTAAGGCACAAGCAAACCCCAAATTAACCTATGCTTAACCCCCTGGTAGCTTGGCACAGAGCAGTCAGATTTAACTTAGAGGCAATGTTTAAAGTATTTATGCAACACTTCAAACAGTAAAACAGTGACAACGCCACACAAAAACGATCACACACCTAGCTAGAAAACCTGAGCAACATTTAATAAATAAAACAAAATCAAAACAACAAAAATTCAATCAGCAAAACCAGAGTTATTATTTTTTAAGAATGCAGTGTAAAACAGCGCTTAAAAGCACAAAGCACCAACTCAGGATTTTCGGTCGGGCTGAACTGGGTCAAATTCAAAAGTTCAGGCCAAATGAGATGGAGCGCAGGGCGTATACAGTCCCAGGTTAGGCCCAGTGAAGGTGTACCTACTTAAGTTTTGTACCAAGAGTCCCGTTCACATTGAGCTAGCACGAGCTAACAAGGTCTCTACTATGATGATGCAGGACATTCAGGACATGATGCTCATTGATGTGGGCATCTTTGAATATTAAGTGATTATGATGCTCATGTGTTGCTTTCTTCTCCCTTGTAACTTGAGTGACTATGCATTTTCTTTCTTCCCACTTAGAATTGTAAAGACCCTACTGGATAGACTAAATAAAGCATTCAGCCACCCATTGCTCAAAGGAGGGTCTGTTCGGTTTGAAAATCCCATTCCCGCAATGCCCTCGTTTCATGCTATATTAGGTTAGCAGTGTGTGCTTAAATAGACGCCATTTGTATTTGCGTTATGCAACCCACTGAGTTATCTCCGTAATGTGCAGGCTTCAGTTAGCAAGTGTGACCATTTCGCATTTCGTAATCCTATTGGGCTGCTTAGGCTGTGCCCGTACTAGGCCTCATTATTCAGTATTGCTTGCCTCAGCAGAACACTGTACTTCGTTATTATTTTCTCTCCTGTTCAAGGCTGCTTCCTGACTTACTAATGAACAGGCCATTCTACCCTCGCATACCTATCCGAGTGTGTAGTTCTGCTCCCACGTTAGGAGACGCTGAGACTCAGCGCTGTAGCCTTGAATTGTATATAGTAAGTACCCATCTGGCAGGCAGGAGCTCATCCTTCTGTGCCTCCTTTGTTCAAGTGCGGCCCAGGTCGGTAACTTTCCATTGTGGGCGTGGTTGGAGACTCTTGGGAAGAATCATTACATGTTGCAGACTGTTGGGGAGTCAGTCCCTCGGCAGACATCTTAGGGTGCAGGTCAGATTGGACTCTGCAGAGTATTGCTAATAAACGATGTTTGTATTCTCTACTGTCTGACCGACTCTTCATTCTTGGGAAGGCATAGCAGGTGGTTGTAAGTAACCCGGATGGCCCCTAAGGGCCACTTCCTTCAAGGACCACTGGTAGCATTTAATTTACAGGCCCTGGGCACATGTAGTACCACTTTACTAGTGAATTACAAATATATGAAATATGCCATTTTGGGATAAGTCAATCTCACAACACTTTTAAGGAGTGAGCACAAGCACTGGTTAGCAGTGGTAAATTATGCAGAGTCCTAAGACTAGCAAAAACAAGATCAGCAAAAATTAGAGAAGTGAAGGCAAAATGTTTGGTGGAAGACCAACCTAAGACTGACAGGTCTAACTATCTCCCTGTAAGGTAGTCTGGTCTGGGTTCCTTGTAGAGCCCTGTTATGTTATGTTATGTTATGTTACAGCGTTCTTTTATAGCGCACGGCTACTCGAAAAGAGTGTCCCGGCGCTTTCCACCTGCATCTCAGAATAAAAATAACACAACACAGCAAAAAAATGAGAAAAAGAACTGAAACTGAAGCAATAAGAACAGCCTAAAGATTAAAAAGCCAGGTCTTCAGGCTCTTCCTGAACTGGAACAAATTGACAGTGCTGCGCAGCGAAAGAGGAAGCGAGTTCCACAGCTGTGGGGCTTTGCAGCTGAAAGAGCGCCCTCCCGTGCGGGCCTTCCTCACCCGAGGGACCACCGCTTTGTAAAGGGATTCCGAGCGCAAGGAGCGGACTGGTCGATAGAAGGCTAGTCTCCGCCGCAGGTATCCAGCCCCTGATCCAAACAGGGCTTTGTGCATCAGAGTCAGGGATTTAAACTGGATCCGCTTCCGGACAGGCAGCCAATGTAGCGCCTGAAGCAGCCCGGAAGCTCGGGCTCGTCTACGCAGGCCAAAGATAGCCCGGGCGGCAGAGTTCTGTACCACCTGTAGGCGCTGAACTAGGTAATCAGGGAGGCCAAGGAAGAGGGCATTAGCATAATCAAGCCTCGAACCGACGAGAGCCTGCACAGTAATACGCCTGTGCTCCTCAGACAGCAGGGGCAGGAATTTACGGAGCATTTTCAAAATTCCATAACAGGTGCCAGCCAGACCCAGAATGTGTGTTCGCAGCGATAGCTGGTTGTCCAGCTTGACACCCAGGTTTTTAGCCACCAAGGAAGACTGTGCAGGAGGGCTCATGTCGGACGGCCACCAATGCTGCCACTCCGGATCGACACCGCAACCAAAAAACAGAACCTCGGACTTGCTCGAATTGGCCCTTAGACTGTTCCGTTGGAACCAGTCAAAGACCAATGTAAGACAGTCCCGAATTCTCCCTCCATCAAACTCCTGGTCTTTCCCGCATGTGAAGAGGAGTTGCGTGTCGTCGGCGTAAGAGATGATCTGGGCCCCATATGCTTCCACCAAGGCCGCCAAAGGGGACATAAAGATGTTAAACAACGTGGGGCTCAACACAGATCCCTGTGGAACCCCAACTCCCAATGGCGGCATCTCGGCAGAGCTCTGGGAAACCCAGACCGTCTGGCGGCGGCCTTCAAGGAAGGATGTAAACCACCTGAGCGCCGTCCCCCTAAGGCCGATGTCATAAAGCCTCGCTAAGAGCGCCCTGTGGGGGACGGTGTCGAAGGCCGCCGATAGATCTAACATGACCAGCATCGCCCTCCCGCCGACATCAAGAGTCTCCCTGATGATCTCAGTGACCTCTAGCAATGCCGTTTCCGTACTAAAATTAGGACGGAAACCGGATTGAGATGGATGGAGCAGATTGTTAGCTTCCAGAAAGCGCGACAGGACACCGTGGATGTGTTTTTCCGTGATCTTCGTGAGGGCCGGAAGAAGTGAAATTGGCCTATAATTGGCCAGAACCTCGACGTCGAGACCCGGTTTCTTTAGGAGGGGGATCACCATCGCTCTCTTCCAAGAGCTGGGGACCCTCCCCTCCCTCAGCGAGGCGTTGAGGATGGGATTAACCAGCGGATTCACCACCTCCGCCATCCCAGCCAAAAATTTGGCGGGGCAGGGGTCAAGTGGCGAGCCAGATTTCAAATTGGCCAACAGCTGCCTGGACACATCGCTGGAAACAGCAGGAAAATCAGACAGCACCGCCGTCGGTGTGTGCGGAAATCCGCACCCAGCCCCGGTGACGCCGCTTCCATCCTCCGGTCCTTCCACAAAGGAGGCCTGAATCGCCTTGATCTTATTAGTGAAGAAGCCGGCCAGATCACCTGCCCACGTATCTGAAGAAACTAGAGGGGGCGATTGGGAACTAGGGGTCGTGAACTCCTTCACAATGGTGAAGATCTCCTTACAGGAGTTCGCGGAAGCCTCGATCCTCCTAGCCAAATAGTCCCTCTTAGCTCCCAGAATGTCCCGATGGTAGGCCTTCACCACCGCCTTGTAGGCGAGTTTAGCCTCCCCATCATACAAACGTCGCCAGGCCCTCTCGGCCACCTTACATTGGCTGCGAGCCACACGAAGAGCCTCCGTAAACCATGGTGCAGATTGCCGTGCCACCGTGGATCGGAGGGCTACCTTGGGGGCCAGATCGTCCAGCCTATCAATGAGCCACCGCTGCAGAGCCTCAGTGTCGCTATCCAGATCGCCCGAAAGATGGCATGGGTGATCCAGAAGCGCCTGTTCCAGCATGTCAGGTGTCACTCTGTGCAGCGCTCTCGAGGTCGGTCTAGACAAGACTGAGGCACTGTTATCCGGCCGCGCACTCTCCAGCACCAAAAATCTGATCAGCCTGTGATCGGACCAGAGCACCGGCAGGGTGTCAACCTCCGTAAGAGGGACAGATGAAAACACCTGATCCAGGGTATGCCCCTTCTCATGGGTTGGCCCCGACACGAACGGTAACAATCCCAGTGGAGATGTAATATCCAACAGTTTGACCGCATCCGAGTCATCCGCTACGTCAAGGTGGAGGTTGAAATCACCAGCCATGACGCAGTGCTGTGAGGTCAGCACCAACTCAGAGACAGCTGTCTGCAGATCTTCCAGGAAGGAACCCAAAGGGCCTGGTGGCCTGTAGACCAACAACCCCTTCAGGGCCTGACCCGGGGACAGTCTGAGCGTGAAGGCGAGCGACTCAGCGCTCCCGATGGAATTAAGAGGAAGAACTGAGCAGGAAACGCTCTTTTTCACCACTACCGCCACTCCCCCGCCTCTACCCTTCACTCTATCCTGCCGGAAGATATTGTACGCCGGAGGAATGGCTGAGAAGACATCCGGATTGGAAGCCTCTCCCAACCAGGTTTCGGTAAGTAGCAGGCAAAGGGGATTTTCCCTAACAAGGAGATCGTAAATATGCAGGGCATGGCAGCCTACCGACCTTGTATTCAACAGCAAACAAAGATGCTGTGCGCCAGCCGTTGCAGGGCGAGGAACATTAACATGGGTCCAGAAAGGCGTCCAGCCACAACACGGACAACGGCGTTTACCCTTAAATCGCCCCGGGAAAACGGAACGGCAGGAGCTAGAGAGGCCCCGCAAATCCCGCAACCTCGCAGAGGTATAACAGATCATCTCAGCCAGTGTGTCACCGGACCAGCTTCCCCCGCCGCCCCGTCGCCTCCGGGACGCTGACGGGCGCAGACGGGCAGGACTCCGGCACGACTCAGGCTAAGCGAGGGCGTCCACCTGCGCGTCACGCTGCGCGTGAGGGAGCGACTTTAAATAGGCTCTCCAATCAGCCCTGAGCGTGCGAGTCCGCTCCAAGATGGCGGCCGCCGCTGGCTGAGGTGTCCCAAACAAAGATGGCGCCCAAAATGACCCCCAGGACCCGGACCCACCGAAATGGTGGTGCTTAGCAGGCAGAAAATGCCGTTTTTTAAATGCAGGTAAGGGGAGAGAGGGGCGCAGGCTACAGGCAAGCAGGCTAAAAGCAGGGAAAAATCAAACAGAAAAACGAACCTAAATACAAAAACCAGGCAGCATTAAATACTCTGTGCTAGTATCAGCGCGAGTGCAGCGATGTGGTAGATGGCCCTCACCTCCACATATACCATGCCCACCAGAATGTCTTTAGGACATGATCACTGCGTAGGACAGGTTTTAATAACAAGTGAGATACACCCTCTGGGCCAGCCTAGGACCCCTAGTGTTAACCACACCCAGAGCTCTGCCCTCCAACTGTCCACCCACTGCAATTGTGTAGCCATGTTGTATAATACGACTAGTGGTTCAGCACGGCCCCCTTTATCAATTGGGAGTTTCAATTTTAATGACAACATCCTGCATCGTTTACCACCCAAGTTCAAGACTGTGAACCTTGCATCTAGTTCTTTTGATATTATTATCAGCCTGGTTATTTGTGAGAAATTGGGTTACTGGTTGACTGAGGTATGAGCCCTGGTCAAGCAGGAACCACAATCCTTGTCAAGCTAAGGCACAAGCAAACCCCAAATTAACCTATGCCTAACCCCCTGGTAGCTTGGCACAGAGAAGTCAGATTTAACTTAGAGGCAATGTTTAAAGTATTTATGCAACACTTCAAACAGTAAAACAGTGACAACGCCACACAAAAAGGATCACACACCTAGCTAGAAAACCTGAGCAACATTTAATAAATAAAACAAAATCAAAACAACAAAAATTCAATCCGCATAACCAGAGTTATTATTTTTTAAGAATGCAGTGTTAAACAGCGCTTAAAAGCACAAAGCACCAACTCAGGATATTCGGTCGGGCTGGACTGGGTTAAATTAAAAAGTTCAGGCCAAATGAAATGGAGCGCGAGGCGTATACAGTCCCAGGTTAGGCCCAGTGAAGGTGTACCTACTTAAGTTTTGTACCAAGAGTCCCGTTCACATTGAAGAGGGTCGCGAGGTACAAGGAGAGTGTCATGCAAGGCTTCCGGAGTGGTGGGAAGAGCAGGCCGGGTGTCGCGGATGGGCAGATTGGAGCTTCGCATTGGTGGCCCCCTATGACCATTCAATACTGCAGTGCAAAGTGATCGGATGGCGGGACTGTGAGCTGATTTTTGGTGTGAGTGGTGCAGTCTTAGTTCAAACATTCTTTAGGTGCTGTAGCCGCGACTGGCCACTAGGTGGCATTACAGCCACTCTTTTCCTGCTGCAGGGGCCTTGCTGGTTCTGCAGGCCACCCCTTTGTTGGAGATTCAAGTGCTGGGGCTGGGAATACCAGTGCAGTGCTTTCTTTCTTTAATGCTGTGGCCATGCTTGTCTTGCTGGCTGGTGGCTTCAGAAAAGGGTGGTAGCCACAATCTGCTCCCACTGCCTTGCCTTACCTAACCTCCTAGGCAGCCTCTTGTATGAAGGGAGATATGAGCTGGCCCCTGCTGCTGGCAGCTGGTTGTTGGGTGTGAGCACTGTGCCGTTTCGTCCAGTTGCAGCATAGAAACCCGTATTCACTCTTGACGGCTTTTAGAGTAGGCAGGGGGATGGGCAGTTGACATGTTTTCTAGCCAGGTTAGCCCCGGTCAAGGCCTCTGCATGCAAGTCACTTGCTGAGATGTGGTGTACCCGGGCAACCGGTAGGTGGCTCTGCGAACGCTTCACGAAACCACAGCAGCATTCCTTGATGCTGCGTATCTCTCGACCGTTGGGGTGCCAGTGGAGCAGTTCACTCTTTGTGCTGGTGCATCATATTAACATGGGGGGCATGTGTTTTAACTGACGTTTGCCCTGTCGGGCCCGCCACATTCAAAGCCCGTAGTAGGTGTTGTTACAGCTAGCTCCTTCCCTGATAGCCAATGCTTGAGCTCCCCTCTCACTCTGCTCAGGCCTGCCACAACCACATTCAAACAGAGGAGGTAAGATATGGGGTCGCTGGTGACACCGGTGTAACGAAACATGAGAGGGCCCCCTGCAAGGCACGTGGAGGGGCCCTCCCTGGACTCAATCAGGAGCTCTCCAGCCAGAGTACTGTGGTGAGGGGGCCTCCTGGAGCTTGGTGGCTCCCCCGCACCCTGGGGGCTGCAGGGGCCTGTGTTACGCCACTGGCTGGTGCCCTTGTATAGCACCCATGGCACCACAGCACACCCATTTAGGCTCCTTTGCTCCAGTGCAGCCTCTCCTTGTTCTGCAGGTGTGTGACGGCCAAGAAGTTAGCCGGGCTGCTGTGTGATGCAAAAGCTTCCCTCCGACCGCTAAAGAATTGCACAGCGCCACTTGCCAGGTCACTGTGTCTCCTCGGTATGCAGCAGGTACATGTTGCAGAGGGTACAGACCTGTAAGAGTGATGTTTGGCCAGCAGCAGCCACTGTGGGGGTTGACCTGTGTGTTAAGGGGCTCCTCCTCTCATTGGGACAGGTGGTAGCAGGCAGGATCTGTTTACGGGTGGCATACCACGTTGGACCATGATGCATCCATCATCGGCGTCAAGACGATATTGCTGCCTTTGCTTCTCCGTGCTCACTTCCCTGTGCTCACTGGATGGCACCTTCTGGTGAGGACGGTGTTCACCCTTCTCCTTTAGGCCACCGTTTAGTGCAAAGTAGTAGTAGCCGGTCTTCGGTCTGCTCAGGCGTGGAAGGGCCACTGGCTCTCGCTGCTCCAAGTGAGGGTGATGGGGACATCCTTCATTCTCTGTCCTGCAGCGAGGCTCGTGCAGGGGATTATCTTGACACCCGGAGCATTGGTGCGACTGATGGGTGAACGCAGAGAGTTTTGCATGGTCTGCATGCGCCAATGTGGCTCTGAGGTGTGTATGTTCCTGGATTAATGTTAACATACATAGCTCACTGTGTTGGTAGGGTGCTCCTCTCACTTCGGATTAAAGCTACCACAGCGAGGCATCAGTGGCAAAGCAGTCTCTTTCCTTTTCCCCCCTTTATGTCGAGGAGAGGGTTCCCTTTTCCTTGGGGCGATATCACCCCTTCTTCCAGGAAGACGATCTCAGCCACTCCGATACTTTTCTCCCCGGGCATGTTGGATGAAGGCAGGCAGCACGGAGTGGGTGCTCAGAACCCTCGTCGCCAATGAAAAGTCGTGGGCCCGCATACTTTGTAAATAAGTGGCATTGACACAATGTATATGGTACATGAACTAGCCTCAAGCACGTGCACTCGGGCCCTTTTATTAAAAGGCCCATGTCACTGTGGTGGATGGGTATTGGCTGTGTATGGCCACCCCATAAAGGAGTGGCTGGTAAAACTGGTGCCTGCTGGCCTTGAAGATAATCCTCTGCTTCAGAGGAAGTCAGTGTAACTCCTTTAGGACTTTGGAATCTGAGGATCTACGGGATCCATTCAGCTCCAATATTGCTAATGCCACTTGTATTCTATTCAGTCTTTTCACCAAATAATCAGTAGCACCAAGTAGCAAGGCATTATAGTAGTCTAGTCGGCTTCGCATAACACTACGTACCACGAGAGATTTAGACTCGGTGGGCAGCAGTGGTAACACCTTCCTTAGACTACGAATGACTACATGCAGGTGCCTGCTACTTTTGTAACATGGCTCTCCAGAGACAGCTTATCTTCAAACACAACCCCAAGTTTCCAATGGCTGCGGCTCCTTTCCACATGAATTACATTGCACCCTGCCCTCTGTTCAGTCCATGGCTTACCCTAGGGGTGATGTATATGTAGTAAAGAGAAAGAGTTTGACCTGGAAAAAGGTTTGGTTTGCCAGGTCGAAATTACAGCTTAAAACTGCACACACAGGTTCTGCAATGGCAGGCTTGGGACATGTTTAAAGTGCTTCTTAAGTGAGTGGCACAAACAGTGCTGCAGGTCCACTGGTAGCATTTCATTTAGAGGCCCTTGACACATATAGTGCCTCTTTACTAAAGACTTGCAAGTACATTAAATATGCCAGTTGGTTATAAACCAATGTTACTATGTTTTAGGGGAAGAGCACAAGCACTTTAGCATTGGTTATCATTAGTAAAGCGTGTCCTAAGACCAGCAAAAAGGAAGTCAGCAAAAACAGGAGGTCGGAAGGCAAAAGGCTAGGAGAAAACCACACCAAGGATGACAGGTCTAACAGTATATGCATAGGCAGTGCCGAGAAGAAACAGGGGAATATGACCATCTTAGAGAGTGCCACATGCCCCATGGCCGATGGGGGCGAGTCGTCCAGACCCCAATTATCTGTCTGAGGGAAGTTATTTTGGTTTGTTTGTTGCCCTCCAGGAGGTGAGCCAGGTATTTAAAGGTAGTAGGCTCCAACTGCAATGTATATCCCAGTGCCTGGGATCTATCAACTACACACATACTCCGGATATACGCTCGATTTGGTCCAAGTTACATTAAGCTCAACAATCTCCAGAACAAGTGTAGAGCAGATTCGACTCCCTATGCATCCCTCTCCTCACCCTGCATGTAAAGCAGCATGTCTTTAGCATATAGAGAGACAGATAATGTGTCTTCCCCAACACAAAGGCCCAGAATTACCTGCCTCGTCATTTTGTACAAGTCAGTGGCAAATAGGACTGTGGAGAGGGAGCATCTCTATCTTTTACCCATCTCAATGCCGCAAATGTCATATGTGAGGCCCCTGGTCCTAATTCAGTCTAGCTGAGCGGTGTAAAGCAATATAGTGCATTTGAGGAATCTATGTCCAAGGCCCATTTCTCCCATTTCCACATGAAGATATTCCCTGTGAAAGGAGTCAAAGGGTTTTTCAATGTCAATGGCAAGCACCAGTGCCTCATGTCAGTGCAACTCTTGGATTAAGCTCTGAATGTTAGGCATTGTGCTGTGCATAGTGATATATTCAGTCTGATCTGGGTGAATCAGGGCACTTATCTTGGGTAAGAGCATATTTACCAGGAACTTGCACAATATCTTGTAGTTAACATTGAGCATTGACAGGGACCTATTGGAGGAAACCAATGTAGGGTCTTTACCTTTCTTCAGAAAGGAGACAATAAGCACCTCTATCATAGTAGGGGGCGGGCTCCCCAGTCAGCAATCTCCATTGCACAATGTTGTGAGCCTGGGTTCCAACAAACCCACAAAGGACACATAAATCTCATAGGGCAACCTATTTTTCCAGGCTCCTTGCTCTTGACAGCTCCTTAATAATTGCCCGAACTTCCTGTACCAAGATCTCCGAGCCTAGAAACTCCATATCATCGCAGGGTAATTTAGTGGAGATAGATGCAACAACATACTTGCTAGTTCCCAAAGTGTCAGTGGGCTTCCTCAAAGAATAAAGCTTATCATTGTATATTTTGAAGGTGTTGTTGATTTGCTTTTGTGAGTGCACCAAGGTGCCTATGCTGTCTCTCATACCCAGTATGCAGGTGGAAAACCTATTGTGTTGCTAGTAGGCTAGTATGCTAGTAGACTTCTGGCCTTGCCCTTCATGATGTAAATCCTGACAAGTATTGTTTGTAGTCATAGCTCTGTAGGCACTCAAGGAGTGTCAAAGGGTGTTCTCTTGTCTCCCAGAATTGGTCCCCAACCCCAGAGTTGAGTAAGAATTCCCTTTCTAGTTCATTCAGACACATTTCCTAAGTACAAATGCATCTCTGCTGCTGCACTTTAAAACCAACCATGGCCACTATACAATGCCCACTGACCACCACTTTGAACGCTTCCCATTCAACCAGTGAGGTCCAGACCATACCCACATTGTCAGTGAAGCAATAAATAATTATATCCCCAGGTCTGATCCAAACACTGCGTCCTCCAGCACATATACTTTGAACTTCCAGGTGAGTATAGCCATGGGGGTCTGGACCACGTGAGCACAAGCACCAGGAGATTATTATCAAAAACCATCTTAGCCAAGTACTCAGCCCTGTTCACCTTTGTGTGCATCAGGGAGCAGCACAAGAACCTCTCCAAAAGCACAGATAAATCATGGGCCTCAGAGAAATAAGAAGACATCTTCTGGGAAGGGTTAAGCACCCTCCATGAGTCAATCAATTCCCACTATGCTATCCAGGTAGTAAACGTGTTGGCAGTCCTGCGAGTAGGCGGTTCAGGGAGGGAGTTGGGACCTACCAAACCCCATGTCAGTATCACAATTAAAGTAGCCCCAATCACCCAGGGTAGTGTATACGATTAGCAATGTGGCAGGCCAAGCTGTCCAGAAACACCATCTTTTCCACATTAGTAGAGTAAAGATTTACCTAAGCAAAATCTTTGCCTTCTATGCTCCTGGCAACTAAAACGTATCTCCCTTCCCTATCTACATGCACCACCTAGGGTTGGAACGGGATTCAGGCCTAATCCAAATAAGCACCACAAAAGCAGAATGTGATGTGTGGTGGACCAATTCCCACCATCGTCTCTGGAGAGCCTGGCCCTCAGATTTAATTAAATGAGTTTCCAGTAACACTGCACTGTGCACAATCCATCTCTTAATATATGACTATACATCCAAGGCTCATCTCAAAAACTGAAAAGAAGGACCAACCACTGCACTTCACTCCATGGAAAGGGACAGAGGACTACATCCCACAGAGGTTAGTCACAGCGAAAGAGCTATAGGACTATACACCAGTTCACTCACCTGATAAAAAAGAAGTCATCTTGGAACGACGTCCTCATCAGCTAATTAACCCACTTTTTTTTTTCTTCTCTCTCTCACCCACCCAATCCCCCTAGACTTCCCCTACAGTCTCCCTCCACCAATTAGCCTTCCCTGAAGCCCAAAATTTCTGGCCCCATAACTACCCCTTCCCGACCTTTTCTCCCTACCCACTAAGATTACTTTTTGCCTATTCAAGAACTACCTGTTAAACAAAAATACCCTCACCTCCGTGCACTCATTCACGGGGCCCCCTTTGCCGCTAGGACACTCTATCAGAATGATGATCAGTCCCGACCCCTCAGGATACAATGCCCTTACTATCAACTACCCGCCTAACCTCTCCAAAAATGCAGCCAAAAACATAAACATTGCATACTCAAAGACAGACCCGATACGTTATTCCCAGACATCTACTTCTGTACACACAAGGGTTATATAGTTAATGACCTCATCTTATATACCAGAAAACGAGCATGCTGGCGGAATGCGATATATTCCATGCTTCGTATATCAGGCACTCGGAAAAAACCTCATGGTCTCAAATTAACAACATCGCCTTCGGTCATCTTTAACGGTAATGCCACTATTACCCTCTACAACAAAGGTATCATCCTTATCCAAGCCTCTAATACTAAGCTAGCCAGGATGGCCAACATCTTCCCTACCGTCAAGAAGGCGATCTCGGTTAAATCCAATGACCCCTATTCACAACCTATCAACACCCTGGACCTAACCAGTCCTCCCCCCTCCACATCTGGGAGTTCCACACTTGCCCGGAATCATCCCCTACCTTTAGATGATCTAGGAGCCTCTCTACCCCATGTCAGACTGACCCAACACACTAGACCTCTGACTCATAGGCCGGGCGAGCCTATTGGTTCCCTCCTCTCGCTATTCTCCAGTCCAATACAGGTTGACTCTTGAGCGCTGAGTCCCCCTCTCACCCTATCACCATCGCACTCATCGAAAGTCCACCCATCACGCATCCCTCCTCTTATGCCGCCTGCTAGGTGGAAGCCTTGGCAATTGCCCTGCACGGACCGTGCTCCGCCAAACCCACTCAATCCTCACTTGACCGTCCCTGACTCACAGGGCAATGGCCCTCCCACCCTCCTACTTCTACCAACACCGCTATCCCTACATAATGGAACACCGCAAGTCCGCATGGACCAACCCCTCCCTCTGGAACCTCAAAATACCTCCTTAGACCTCTCTGGTACACTGGTACACATCAAGACCCTTCCTCTCGGCCAGAACTCCCCATTCAACATTTACCCCTCTCACAGCATTCAGACTTGGTGGCGCGCCTGGATGATTTATTTATCCTGTTGCACCTTCTCACCGTCGAACTTCATGATCTGAAAGCCTTCTCGATTGAACACCTCCCCCTGATCAGTTCCCTCCTCTCCAATGCAAAGTTACCCAGAGCACCGGCTAGTGGCAGAACTCGCTTTGGTCAGCCTCCCCCCGCTCCTTCTCCAAAACCATACCCCTACCTAACGCGCCCTCCCGCCCCAGAAGAGCGAAGGCCTATCTTGCGTCTAACGATATCAATGACTTACTAATTTCTTACTCACTTACCTCACATACCAACAAGATTACGGAGGGTCAAATTCAAACTATTCATGCTAACCCTTACAGAGAACCCCCTCACAACCCTAGAGGCTTAAATACTGACAACCTTATGAGAGTGAACATCACACAGTCTCCTCCCCCCACATTTACCGGTCCAACTTAAATGCGTACTACTCAACTGCAGGTCAGCCAGCAAATATGCCTCTGACATATTCGACCTCATCCAACACAATGATACAGACATCATCATCCTCACTGAAACTTAGCTCAATCCCGCTTCCACTCCCTTCCTAGACCTCTTAGTGCCTCCTACCCATGACCTAATCCGTCTTGACAGAGCTTTGAAGACGCGTGGTGGCCTAGCTTGTATATATCGCATCTCGCTATCGGTCTCCCACTCAGAGTCCTCTACCCGATCCTCATGCGAATACCTTTGTCCCAATATCTTTAGTCACAACCTTCCGGTTTGCAAACTATATACATTCTACCACCCACCTGGGGACAACCTCCCCTTCATCGAGCAATTAATGGAAATCATCTCTGGCAATGTTGATTCCGCTATGGCCCAAATCTTCCTTGGTGACTTCAACCTGCACTGGTCCAACCTCAATGACCAAGCTGTTCCATGCCTCAAATCATTCTTAAATGATCATGAACTGATCCAACACTGTGACCAGCCAACCCATAATAAAGGAGAAATTCTGGACCTCATCATCTCCAAAGGTCACAGCATCACACTGGACACCATTTCCCCGTGCGATTGGTCCGATCATCACAGCATCTTCTTTTTTATCAACTTGGAAGTCTCTCTGAGGAAGGCTCAACCAGTGAATTCAAAGATTTGGAAAAGGGACCTCAACACACCCGATCTAGCAACACACTGTATATCTGCCCTCTCTCCACAAGCTGACATGACCGAGGTACATGTGCTCACCAACTTTTACAACTCTACTATTACTAGCATCATGGATTCCATTGCTTCACTCCAACAGAAAAAAAGCCTCAATTAAAATCCCCAACCCTTGGTTCAATGACAACTTAAACAAGGCGCGCCGCCACCTTAGGGCTGTTGAACGTTTCTGGAAATCGAATCCATCCTCGGAACAACTAATTATACTCAGAAAGATAAGGAGCTCCTATAACAAACCAATCAAGATCGCTAAGGCCGACTACTTCAGATCTCAACTTAATCAAACCGCTAATCACCCCAAGAAACTGTTTGAGCTGGTGAAACAACAATTGGTGGAAACAACCCATCTGAGGTCAACCCACC